>NC_133699.1:1591642-2250261 GCF_048934315.1 Petromyzon marinus
GCTAGGGGTGTCTTCGATTCTCTGGGTGGTCTAAACTACGAACTAAACTATTTTTTATTGTATCAGGTAAGGCCCACTGAGCTATATAGCTCTTTTTTAGAAGCGACCGACCTCACCACAAATGACAGCTCATCGAAGTGGCTTATTGTGTGGAAAATTATAGCAGCGGCCAAATCCTCTAAACACCTCGATTCTCAATGTGGAGGGGAAAACCGGAGGACCCGGAGACAATTTCACACGACCACGTGGAGAGAGACACGCAGACTCCGAATATACAGCAGCAGCAGGCGTCAGGGTCGGGATCGAACGTACGACTTCCGGTATACCAGGCGAGGTAGTTAACATCTCCTAGCCACCGTGGGGCCCCATGTATTGCTGTGGAGGACCCGTCCACAACTGCATGATAGTACTTCTTCCGGAGAACAATGGAAAGTGAATGATTTGTTTGAATATTGATTTGAAATTAAAACGTTTTGTCCTTGACCCACACCCAGGTGTATTTGAACACACGATGCATTTCCCGGATTGTAAGACGTATTTTTTTAAATAGTGTGAAAAAATGTTGGGATTTAAATTCAGACGAATGCGGAAACAGCTTACACAACATTAAAATGCACTTAACGACTGCCAACAACAAAGACGAATATACCGTATTAGCAATGGATAGCAAAAATTATCATGAACATAAATAACATAATATGAGGTGTATAAACGAATGTTTGGTCTCTCTGTAGAGCTTAGCATGTACTCGAACGGTAATGTTAAATAGCTATGCAATTGCACGGCTAGGCATTCAATCATGCTAATTCATTCCTACAGTGCTAATTGCAGGTAAATGCACAGAGCAATGTTTATCAACATGGCAATTTACCTGTGTTGGGAAATATTTTTTCACGTAACAAAATGATGCAGATGTTGTTTCCTATAATGGCACTATCTTAGCAGTGATTTGCCAAGGCTGATTTTAAATATATGTTAGCAATTCGCTAACTTAAATGCGTCATTAATATAAAAAATAGCATTTGCTTCACGGGACATATAATCCCTCTTAAATTAAAAAAAGACATACAGTACCTTACAATTAATTACACGTTAATATTATCTTAATGTCTCTGATATCCTCAAAAATAATTCGTAATAAATAATATTCCTTTCCTCAGCAAGTTGTACAGTGTTAACAACACCGCGAATGCATATGGCTATGGCAAACGTGTGTTGACATTGAGGCAGCCGTGATACCATTCATCTCAAGACGATACAACACCGATTTTCACAATATAGCACCGCCGCGATTTACGTTTAACTTTGTGAATTCGTTTGGCATTACCATTGCACTGGCAGGTACCCGCAGAACTTCCGCGAGCAATTTTTTGACGAGAGCAGAGCGCTACTTGATAATTATCAGTAAGCTCTTACACTTTCACACGCACACACGAAGATCCCCCGTATAGCATTAACGTACTATTGGGGCAAGTGCTGTTAGCCAGTAGCACCTAAGGAAGGCCGGCATGGCACACAAGAGGGTGGGTGGCCAGCACCACGCCTGACCGCCTTTGTCTCCCTTGTGGCTGCGATATTTTACAGTATATACCGCAGCATGTACTCATTTGAGGCTATGCAGTTTTAAACCTTTATTGAAAACGCATTTCTTTAGCTCTGCTTTTTGTATTTAGTTTGTTGTCCTACCCCCACACCTCCGATTGATACAGATGGCTACATACGGTGCGAAAGAAGTTCAACATCCATCCATCGCCATATATATAAAAGGCAAAGTTTGTGATTATGTGTGTCTGTTCAAAATGTTTAGCGTGCTTTCCGACATGCAAAAGACTTGAAATTTGCCATGTGGGTACTTTCCAGACCTTACACCATGTAAAAAATTATCAAAATACACTTTTGTGTTTTTTTGGTGGGGGGTAGCTCAATAATGTTTTTGTATTGCATGGCAAGTGAGCTGTGACGTCAAATCTGTCACGTGACCCGCGCATGTGGAAGCGTAACGCATTGTAGTGTAGTGGTTAGCGCTACGCTGCGCTATGAGCCCGGCGACCCAAGTTCGATTCCCGCTCACGGCCACCACCGGTGACGATTATTTGAACCGGTCCTGGGCCTCCCCTAGGTCGACTCAGCCTCAAACGAGTAACTGCTGTGGTGTGTCAACATCACCAGTGGGGAGACAAAGGCGGCCGGGCGTGGTGAATCTAAGTCCCGGGCGAAGCCGGGTAGTACAGCTAGTACATAATAAAAATTATGCTTCACAAAGCGGACGATGCAAGTATTGTGGACTCATACGATGTGTCGTGGTATTGTCGTGTCGCGTGGTCTCCAATGTAAAACTGTCTGCTGACAACGTCATCGATATCTTGGGTTCAAGCCCCTACTGAATGGTAAGCAAAACAAACGTTGGAACTGGTTCTCAGAGGGGAGTTCAATTACCTCTGCCTACTCAGCAATAAATAGACAACTAATATATATATATTTTTTTTTATCAAGGATTGTTATTTTTTTATTCAGAAGATTTGAGGAGAAGCACTCACTCATCTGCTTGTTAACTCATGGCCGACATTCTGTCACCCGTCTCGTGTATCCCCTCTCGTCCTATCTAGCAACGCGTGCTACTCAAGTCCACTCGCTTTTCCTTCACGAGATATCAATGTGCTTTCTCTCATTTGAGTTCGCCGTCTGATCCACGTGTTATTGTTTATGGCTGTCAGTGTAATCATAAGCATGCAGTTATCCATGCTTCCCTGTGGTGCGCATTTCAGCTTTAATTCAGTTTTGTCAGTGTGTTCACGTGTGATGCCCATTTATTTTGCCTAAATGTATCTCTTGCACAACTTTCTATGCTCGCGTGTTAAGTAAATTCGACTTCTGAAGCCTCCTCCTTTAGATCTCTAAACAATATCTCCTTTCTTGATATATCTGAACATATTAGTGTTGGCTATAGTCATCTGCAAATCAAAAACGATCCTTAAGCTAGTTTTACGGCTATGTCGTGCATTGGAATGATGGAGATTATTCGTGGTACTTTGTGATGCTGAGGGCATTGAAGTCCCCAGCAAATGCAAATTGCTACCTCTCACCGGACTCGTCGTCGGAGCTAGATGCCACACAAGGCACTTTTCCAAGTCTGTGTGCGTGGTGTGTTACAGAATGCTGCTAAGCAGTGGGGAAGAGGCATTGATTAAAGCGGCGGCGCACCCTTTCCTCTGCTCACCCGAGCTCCCACTCCATCCTCCACCTGGGAGCCGCTAAGCACCCTAAATTGCATATTTGAGAGAATCTCGATAAAAAAGACACGTGACCACTCCTCTTCCTCCTACACCGCTCCCCTTGAGCACAATAAGAATCTTTAGATAATACATTAACGTACGCACCTTGTTGCTGTCATGCGAAAACAACATAATATGGGAGGCTAAAGCCTTTCCATGCGAAGTGTCTATAGAAGAACATGGGAAATGGCTCCTGCATTGTCTGTATTTATATAGGTACGGTGCGAAAGAAGTTCAACATACATATGTTCGTTTTCGTTTGTTCATTGAACTTGTTTGCGCGTGACTGTTATTAATATTTATATTTAGCCAACCTTTGCAACCTTATTTATTAAGTTATTTGATCATTTCCAATCTTTAATTATTTTTTGGTTACTGTTACGACTTTCGTCAACGAATACCAAATGGAAAATACTTTATTTTACTTGCGTCTTTATTCCTCTACGTCTTTATTCCTCCAATTCATTCTCTTTGGAAAATATATTCTTTTGAAACCGTGGTTCACTGGTAATTTATTTATTTATCAATACTCTTTTCAGGAGGACCTTGATACATTGGGATGATTGGCCAATTATATGCAGGGTGCTTCAAAACAATGTTAACCCTTCTGAGAATTTGCAACAAGACAACAAGAAATGTGCTGCTGCCTCCAAGCTCTGGAGAACACCTACAGAAGATTCCAGGCACGTGTTGACAATGATGACTTTTTGAAGCTTTTAACATTACATTTGTTATCACGTTACAGTGCAGTATCCGTTCTTTTTCCATTAAAAACGAGAGTCACATATAAGTGTTAGCATTTGTTTCAGCACCCTGTATATATGCATCTGGCTTGTTTTTATACGAGAGTGGAGAACCCTGGGAAAATTCACCACACTGGGTCTCTGTGATTTCATGGCTTTTGTGTGAGTCTGTGGGATTCTGTTTGTCTCAGTTCCTCTGTGTGAGTCTGTGCGTCATGTGAACCTACGGGTCTCTGCGTGAGTATTATCTGTATTTTTATCTAGTGTGCTGATCTTAAAGGCGCATTGAAAAATGTTGATACTCCGACTGATGCTCCTGCTGTTGTGGAGTGACTCGTGCAGCCAGCTATGGCTGCAGGGTTTGGTGTTACATGTTATTTATGTAGTTTATTGTGAAAATTCGGTCACAGTTCCTATGATCACTGTTACATTGCTTTTATGGTTTTATTTTGGTGATTTCGAAAACGTTTTTTGGTTTGGCCATGTTTGTTTGTTGTAGTAAGGAGTTAGACTGATTGCCTTAATCTAAGTTGTCTTGTGGTTGTTGTTGTTTGACTTGCATCCCACTGGGATTTTTGCACACAGCGTTGGTGTACGGTGCTTTTTCTGGAATATTTTCCTGTTTTTTCCTGGATTTTCTGTTTGCACAGTCACATAGTCACTTTAAGATGTTTTCTTGTTCATGTTTTTGTTTTTTGTTTGTTGCGGTTGCACCCGATTCAAGAGCCGAATGGCTCACAGGGCTATACCAAATAAATGAAAACTTAAACTGAGTCTGTGGGTCTCCCACAGGGGGCGAGACGTTAACTACCTCGCCTGGTATACAGGAGGTCATGGGTTCGATCCCGACCCTGACGCCTGCTCTATAAATGCAGTTTGCATGTTCTCCCCGTGGTCACGTGGATTTTTATCCGGGTCCTCCGATTTTTCCCTCCACGTGTAGAATCAACATTGCGCATTGAGAGCTATTCAGCTGCTATAAATGTACACGTGATACGCCACTTCGTTGATATATTATTTGTCGTTTCTATCGCTTAGATGGCTTTACCTGGTAAAATAAAAAAAATAGTTGAATGGTTGAACTATGAGTCTCTTTGTGCGTCTGTATCTTCATGCCTGACCTTCTGGATTATATTTCGTGCAGAGCTTGGGTGACTATCAGTTTCCACTGAATAAAATTACATTGAATAATCTGCAAATGCAAGGTATCGCAGTGTTTAAAATAGATATATTTCCTAGAATGCCAATGCTTTCCCAAATTTAGCTTTGTTCACATGGTCAATTGGCCCTGTAATTTGTCTGTTGTTTGATTCCCATTGATCTTAATGAATGTGTAATGAGGCTAATGCGTCTAAATCCATGCGTAACTAGACATATCCACTTACCTCTTCCGTCACAAAATGATGTTGACGAAAAAGGGATATAAATAAGGTCCACCTTAACAGTATTATGGTTTTAATTGACTAATCACAATTAAAATTGTACTTGGCTTCTGCATCCTGTCAAATATGGAAATTACATTTTAAATATGAAACAAATGTTAAAAAACACATTCGATCTATCGCTGGATTTGCTAAAGTGGTAAACGCCATTTTACGTATGTAATTTTAACATAATTAAACTCAACTAATTTTAATTGCTGGACATGTTCACTTCACTTCCTTTGAATAAAATGGCTACACTTTAAATTAATGATTTTTTAATGTATTTTTTAACAAAGCAATATCTTTCTATCAATTTCACGAGATAACTGGTTGCATAAATAAATACATCTTAATTTATATTCCGCATGTTACATCAATAAAGACATATCAAGAACGCTCTCTTATACACAATGAAATGTGCACAAATGCCCAACACTTAGAATGTAACACCAAAAAGACAAATAGTTTACTATACCGATAGAATTTTCCCTGAGCAATGTAATATAAAAAAAATTAAATCTTACAATGAATGCTTACATTATAACACCAATGACTAAAATCAAGGAATAATACAGCCATCGCGGCTGAGCATGCCAATATCAGCATGCTCACGGCGTTGACAGACTGAGCAAATCAATTAGGCTCTGTACACCACACACACACTCTTTTGAGTTATGGTATAATTTATTTTACAATGAGATGAAATAAACCCATTGAGACCCATGAAACAGCATCACCTCTTTCGCACGGATGATCTGGGTTATATCATGAACAATTTAAGAACACCATATATATATTTTTTTACATTTGAATAGGTTTCACACGAGGCGCTAACATTAGTAAAAAAAATAAAGCACTCAGTAATTTGCAACATATACAAAAACACAATAAGCATTGAAGAATTGTATTGTGGTCCCTTGGTCTGAGATCACCATCAACTTTGTGTTTGAGTTAACGTGACCGACTGACAGCAGCGGTGATTCTCAACTTGCGGACCGGTTCAGTCTGTTTGGGATGTGGTATCCCAAACTTTCGCAGCTGCTTAAATTCTCTTTTCACACTATCAATATGTAAACTCCCCCCTCCCCTCCCCCCCTCGCCAACCTGCACATGTTCACCCCCTCTACACCGTTCATCATGCTAAGTCCGCCAATTAAATGCTAATTTTTATGCTAATTCCTTTGTCAAGGCGCTCTGTTTCCTCTCACACAGCTTAAAGGTCGCGGTCTGAGCTTGGCTGTGTTCACTCCAGCGCTGTCCTCGAGACAGTCTGGTCCCTTCACCTGATGAAGGCCGCTTGTGTTGTGGCCGAAACGTCGTGATTTTTGTTGTTTTATTTTTTACCTACGTGACTTTACCGAATAGAACCAAAGAGTATGGATCCTTGCAGTCACGAAAGCTTCAAATCTAGAATTCAGTCTGTCCTGATGGGCACAGTGGCATCACAATCGCTCACTGCTGCAAAGTCTCCCTCTGTAGCCGTATATTCGAACTCCCCACATCCACACGATGTCAACAAGGCTCAATTAAAGATATATTGAATTTAACATTATACATATATCTATAAAATACAACTTTAACAAAGGAAAGTGACTAAATTAGGCAGGCAGAGGTCATGGCGTCAATCAAAACATTTACAATTTTCCGTCCACCCAGGTGTGTTTGAGTGACTGTGCACTCTGACAAGGAGCTGAAGAGAAGTGCGAGGACATTGTCCAGCAGAGGGAGTGCTGTCACCGCTGCTCATTGCAGTGTCTCACGGTTTGAGCCCGAGGGCCACCCCCGGTTAATACTGCGGTGTGCATTGAGCAAACGTCACTCGAAACGGGTAGACCATTGCGGTGCCCGGGGTCATGGTCCGCATTTACAAAATAAAAAATATATATCCGAAAACCACTCAATTGGGTTTTCATATAGCAATCATTGCATCGTACTGGCAGAGTAGTGCCCCCCAATTGCAGGCCAGGTGCTGATTAGTGCCCACAGCTGCCACTTGAGATGTTTATGCAAGTCGCTTGTCGCGTGTGAAGTGTCAGCGGCGGCTTCTGGGGGCACGACCATCGCCCTCCTCCGCGCGGCCACGCGTGACGCTACCGTACAACAACAACAGCAGCAGCATGTGTCAAAAGGAGCACACGGAGAACCTGTGGAGATGGTGAATTGTAGTGTTCCAGCTTTCCCCTTCACGCTGGAACGCTGCCCCGCGCTCTCTTCAGATGACATGCCAGCAACCCACCGTGTTCCAGTGATGGCGATGCACCTGTGGTTACGATGTGACCACTACAGATCCCCGCGCTCCCACAATGAGTGTAATACTAAATAATGTCCGCTGCGTTGAGCGCTCTGCATTTTTTAAAATTTAACTCTGTCCGCTGCATTCAACACTTTCTTAACATTTGATTGAAGGTAACGCGTCCTCTGGCATATTCACAACCGCAATAATTTAAAATAACATTATTTGCCTCAAAGAAGCTTCTATTATGGAACATTATTTAAGATTACAGCTACGTTACTTTGCCATTTATTACACATTACACTTAATTTAACATTATCTAACACTGGTAACAATACAGGTCAAGTGGGTGGAGTGACCCAGATTTTAATCTCACCTCCAAGAGTTGCAGATAAAAATAACTGAATAATGCCAGATTCCTCCTTTTATTGTATAAACTTAGAGGTCGCGGAAATTTTAACTATCAGCCGTTTGCTGCTTAACAGCCAATCAGAATATTATATTCCAATATTTTTTAGGGAATACCAAACAAAACTGCGTTTCTCAGTGGTCGGAGCTCAGAAAGTTCTACAGAAACCTCCGTTACGCTGTTTCGCCTGTAATTCATAGACGACAATAACACAAATATTACTCTCGTGACTTGGGACACCTCAGGGCGCAATATAAAAAAAACCTTTCTCGTTGTTATCAACAGAGCAATCCACCAATCCCTTGCCTCCGAAGTTCTGTACTGTTTACCAGATGTGCACGACATCACGTGAAGTGCCAGAGGCTCGCTGACAAAAGGTCACGTGACAGACCCAGGTGCCATGCGTTGACTGACTGAGATGACTGGCAGGTGCACCACTTGTGCTCCCTACTGTGCAAACTTACTACGTTCTCGCCACCCGGTCCTCCGTTGCTGTGAGCATCGCTCCTCCGCCCTCCACTGTTGTGCCTCCAAATGCCCAGGAGCATCCTTCACGAGCCTCCTCCTCCTCCTCCACGTAAATGCACTAACGATACACGTGATGATCTAAGGCAGCAAGCCTGGACCGACACCCTTATCGTTGGTCAAAGCGCGTTGGTGAAGGCGGAGGGCCTGGACCGGTTCCGATGTCACTCACCACAGATGTTAGCCATAGCCGAGAATCAAACTCAGGTTACGGAGTTCATCTCGACAATTACGTCTCCCATCTACATCACCTATGATAGCCTATATTGACGTAAGTCAAAATATTGCACAGTGGACTTTCAATCCAGAGGGAACTGGTTAGAGCAAGTTTCTTAACCCCCAACCTACATCCGTCCACGCAGCGGAACAAATGGCTACACCACAGTTCGGCAGGGCATGTTTGGTGGGGTAAAGTGTGGGTACGCCCACCTCTTCCAAGCGTGGACGAGTGTGTTAAAATGCTCCATGCTGTATGCAGAGAGGCCTTGTCTTTACCACCTCTCCACACGGGCATGAACGTCTGCGTCTCTGAATGTTGCTTTTGAATCTTCCAAATTGATAATGGCATTTTCAATTACGAATTAAGACGTGTAAGCGAGCTAAGAAAGCCCACGCGTGAAGAATGTCAAACACAATTGGAGTGAAAGTAAAAATATATAGAAAGTGACAATCTTGACTGCTATCCTTTGACAAAGCAGTTTCCTGATTGATACTCCCTCGGGCACATTGCTCCAATTCTGGCTTAATTTCACGGTATTTTAATGCTAATTAACAAGTTAGATTTCACGTTAATCGTAATGGGAAAAAAACCTCCTCAACAACATGACTAGCGTGTAAAGTCACACATAATATAACCATATGAATGATATCGACGTAAAGATGCAGCGCTGCAATTGTTTACTTATTCCCGTGCTGACAGAAGGGTGTCCACTAGAGGGGGCTTTAGAGAGCCCTTCGAGAGGGCATGTTATCTATCCGGCGACCTCCGCTTTGCCAGGCCACTGTGCTAACCGTTAGACCATGGCGGGTTTTTTGACGAGCAAGATTCACTACAGATGTTTTAAAATGCTACGAAGTCAAGTAAAACATAATAATGGAATTTTGCTGATTTAATGTCAAATTAAGTTCTGCCTTGGCAATATAATTCACAGGTAATTTAAGAAATGTCATAAGGTGCCTGTTCCTTGAACAGGCTGTGAAATGCATGTAAATTGTCGAATTAAATTCAAATAATACGTGCGCTAAACACTTAAATAAAGTACTGTAGCGGGAACGGCCTGTTCCAGATTTCATTACGGGGGAAAAAAGCGACGATTATCCTCGCAGGACATCGAAATGCTAATTAGTGATTTTGCGTTTCGCAAAAAACCTCTTTGAACTTTATAATAGAGGTTTTTGGGTTAGATCGTGTAAGTATAAATGCGTCGTAACCCTCCACCACCCGACACAGTTAGTAATGTTTGTCACGTAAACAGAACGTGGCCAATTCGTCACTAGTACAGCACACCAGTGTGCTGGAGAGCAAAGCCAGAAGATTTACAATCTGAGTACGACGTTTCGCCAGTAATCACAACTAGCTTCATCAGGCGACAGCCAGATTTGTGGAGAAATCCTCCTCCTGTTTCGTTCCTTAAATAGTGGGGTAGATGTGATGACGTCACTTGTGTGCTCTTCTTGAGCGAAGTGGGAGGGGGGGATTAATGAATGTAAATACATGGCACTGGGTATCCATTGACGGTTGGGTTATTATATGGTAATCAACGAACATTAGGCATGCACACAAAAAAATGTACCTCCTGCCTATTGCGTGTTCTAATTACTTGCGAAACGTCGTACTCAGATTGTAAATGTTGTAACTTAGCTCTCCAACACACCTGTGTGCTGTACTAGTGTAGAGATGCACTTCAGAGACGCTGTGGTAGGAGGCCTTCTCAGGCACAAGGATTACTCTACTTGGGGCTGGACAGCGACAGGCTGCCTGACCCACAACGCTGAAGACGAGGGGAAGACGATGTTGTAGGTGATGACGAAGACTTGACGGGCTGCATGGGTACACTCCAACAACGGCCCCGAGTCCTCCCCGGGTTCCCCCTTTTATCCCCCCAGCGCAGCCTCGCCCGCCCCCGGCTACGCCCCCCTTCTAAAAGCCCTTAGAAGGTTCCCGGGCTTTCTCCCGTACCCCTCCGTCACCTTGTCCCCCCCCCACATCCCTTCCTCTCGCCTAGCCCCTCACCTCGTGACGACAGGGTTGCTATGGCAGCTGAGCCCCTTCTTGCCACTGAATATACAGTCCCACCTGCCCTCGCTCCTCCCGTCTCCTTCCATGTCCCCTCTCATCCTCTTGATTCCCAATCTTTTCCCCCATCTCTCTCTCTCTCTCTGTCCCTCCTTCTCCCTGTGCCCAATCCCGTTTTCGCTCCTTCTCCATCCATGCACCCCCCCCCCCCCCCTTGGAACCAACTTCCCTTCTCCATGAAGCAGTTCCCCTCCTGAGCCTCCTTTCCTTCCTTTCTTAAAGTTCCAACCTCTTCTCTATTGCCCATTCACTCCCCCCCCCCAACCCCCTATCATTTCGTATTCCCCAAGTACCCCTCTATCGTGGTCACTCAATCCTCAATCCGTCCACGCTCCTGCCATCTCACTAACACATTTATGTCACCGTCTCTTAAACTACGTCCAGTGCCTTGAGGGAAGGCGCTCCTCAAATATAACAAGAGAGTGGATAGTTGTCTGCTGAGATAGGAAGAGAAGCGCCTTGAGCAGTCGTGTTTCACAATCAACTTTGGCGGTTATGTTTTATAACGAGCTGCATGATCTGTTTTGCATAATTATCATTCAACTGTTCCACAACAGCAGCTTTAGTAGGAACATATCTCCGAGCAATGTCTGCCTGGGAATTAAGAATTTCTGCAGAATGACGCACGCGTGAGTAAGAAAGAAAGAAAACGGCTGGCACTGCAAGGAACGTGAGAACAATTTTGACCAATGTGGACTGATTCACAAGTAAGTGTCTATTACCTTGCAGAGACATATTGCAATCATCATCATCAGCCGTGATTAATCCACTTCTGCATAAAGACTTCCCCCATGTCATAGCCGTCTTGAGCAATCCCGCGATGCAGCAGTAAACCAGCATCCACACCTGTAAGTCCACTTCATCATTCCATTTCCTCAGTGGGCGTGCTCTCGGATGCATTAAATTCATCGGCAGCCACTCCGTTACTGGTCCTGTTCACCTTTTATCATCTCTTCTACCAACAATGTGTCCTGTCCAAGCCCACTGCTCGAAAGTAAAAAAGTCTCTGATTTGCGTTGATCTCTCAGTGTTATTCCCAGGTTGCGTCTATCCATGCTCCTTGTGTATTTTATTTTTTTCGTTCCATATTGTTCTTCAGCATATGTTTTCGATCCATGTGTCATCCACTGATTTTGCACGTGACAAAGAATCACGAAGAGTCTACTAATCCACTGCTACTACTGATTCGTAGGCACATTGATGTCTTGCTTTCGACTAGTTTTATTTTCAAAATGTACCCCATTCTCTTGTCTGCCTCTTTTATTTAATATTTTTTTATCCTTTTGCATCCTCAATAATTTCCCCAGATATTCGTACTCTGTTTTTATGTTCCAGTTCTCCATCCAACATTGATCTTTTCTTGAATTTTAGTGAACTTATTGAACGTGACTTTTGTTTATCGTATGTCTATCTTCTTTAAGCTCTTCAATCACGATGATAATAGGGTTTTCCCCTTCTTTCTGGCAACAAAACAGGTGTTAAGATGTTGAAACACCAAACTTAAACCTTTTACAAGGAATCATGTCTGCATTAACCACAATGCTTGTGGTCAGAATTTAAACAAAAAAACATACTCTGATAATATATGCATTATCCTTGAAACTGATTGGTCCACACCAGAGACAGCTTTCATTTTGAGCCTCATCTCAAAATAAAGTACTGGCAAAGGAGGTTCCATGATGTAGATTCTTCAATCACATCTTGTGAAATAATAATTCGCACTCATTACACGCAAAGTTCTTGCCACAAATGAACCATAATACCTCGCTGACCTCGCGACGGAGCATAACGCATCTTACGAACTCCGGTCATCCCCACAGCGGCTTTCGACCGGTCATGGAACAGACGGTCACTGCATCGCGCGCTTTCAGATGCGCTTCTGCGGCCGTCTGGAACGCTCTTCCTTCCGATATTAGAAACCCACCGGCTATGCACTTTTAAATCTAGATTTAAAACTAATTTATTTTGATCTGCTTTTCGTGTTTAGTTTGTTGTCCTTCCCCTGCACCTCCGATGAGCATGGTTGGCTACGTACGATGCGGAATAAGATCAACATACGTATATTAAAATGGGTCATTAGAATGAATAACATCATCTGCAAATTTGAGATGGCGAATGCTTTCACCATTTATCCATGTTTTTTATTTCTCCAATCTACTTTTCATAAAATACCGCATTGTGTCACTGAATGAGTAGCCTTGAAACCTTTGATTCCTCTACCGTGTTATATGTATTGTATATGTACTGCATATGTATTGGATATGTATTGTATAAGTACTGTATATGTATTTATACGTTTATGTTTCTGTCTCCTTGCAATGTCAATGTAGCCACTTCAACTGTATGACTGTTTTTTTCCCAAAAATTTCTACATGTGCTTTTATTATTTATTAAGGTCCGAATTTGTGAAAGCATAGTTGACCACTTCAATACAATTGAAGTGTCTTCGCAGATTCTTCACAAGTTGGGCACAATTGGATATTCAATTGTCTTTCATGTGCTCTGATAGCATGTATATGGTCAATGCAAGAAAGCCTTTGCAATAACAGACTTGCTGTAATGAGTGGCTCTCTTAAAATAATAATAATTTGGTTCTTCATCGTCTTATTGAACAGAGTATATGCATGTAATGAAAGTGTCATGGCTCTGCATTTCTTGAAATCAGTTTCATCTCACATTTTGAAGGTTAGAATGACTGAGATGTCAATCCACATCTGGAGGTGTTTTATTTTCGTGTAATGATTTTGTGAATAGAGCCACACATGTTTTTGCATTATGTGAAGTGCTAAGCACAAGTCATCAAATCTTGACATCTCTAACGTCTTGCGACACAGAGTCTGGAATATATTATTTTGTTTTCGGGAACTGCATAAAATTCCTCATTAATTTCAAGATTCCATCTTGGTAGGGAAAGCTCCTAAACCAGATTGTGTAGGAACAAAATAAATGATCAGACAATACCTTTCCTTCCCATATCTGTCCATCCACATATATAGGCAAAAGTATGTTTTACACATCCCATCAGCCACAGGGCCTTCTGGGAGTGTATACTTTCAGAAACATTTGATTGGTATAAAAAAAAAATCTCTGGACTGGTTTTTACATTCTGTGTATTATCAGCAGAGTTAGGCTACTGTGGACATCAAGACGTGGGATCAGTTGGTGGAACTAAATTAGCTGGCCATTGATCACGTACATTCTCTCCTTGAACTTGTGGAAAAGACGAATGGGCTTCACATATCGTTGGGCCTAGCCTTTTGAGGATCACGAAGAGGTATTCCACTTTGGCATTTGCGCCTCATCATCGAAATCCGCAAACAGCGTGAAACCTAATTCTACACGAATTGAGAGTAATGTGTGTAACACTACAAGCCTCCACCATGGTGGGACATGAATAACTGAGTTTGACAACCACGTGTATTAGGATGCCCCCTGATTATAAAAGCTATTGGCAGCATGCATGTTGTATTTAGTACATCTCACATTATCTGGGGATGGATCAGTGACGTAATGGTTAAGGCATGCACTATGAACTCCGCTAGCCGAGTTCAATTCCCAGCCATGATTAAAACTGGTGGAAAGTGATATATCTATATTGATCCTGGGCAACCCCCATCACAAATCTGTACTGACCAGTGTTGTTAAGTATGGTCATAAAACCTCCATCAGTAACCAACATAGCAGGGGGAAGCCTTCATCCTGCAGTAGATTGATAATTATGCTTAAACTATTCCATATAAGTGGGGCATTACGGTATTTATCATGTCAAAGCACTGGAAGTCGATAACAAATAATGATGCTATACTTGTGTAATGTAGCTCTCAGAGATACTTTCTTGATCAGTTATATGTATATTTATTATGAATAAAGTCCACCGACTTACTGGTAACTTAACGAGTAACCATGAGTGACTATATACACTTGGGTAACTTATGTGACTCTACGCAACGCTGCCCTGTGAAGTTGGCTAGCGATACGTGAGTGGACGCGTAGCAGTCACGGAGACAATATAACTCTAACCTTCCAAGACTACGAGGTGCCCGTTCCAGGACGATGATGACGACCCGCTCCAAGCTGACGACAGCAACGGCAGATCCTCGGTTCCCCCACAACAGCAGCAGCCCAGAGCCCTGTTCCACGCTGGCTTTTATCCCCCTCCCGACCCGGCCACGCCCCTCTTCTCGAACCCTCTCTCACTGCACCTGGCCCTGTCTGTCTCTGTCTTAGCTACAATTTGCGACCGTTTAGGTCCCGTGCTTCTCCTCACGCGACCGTGTCAGTGCCCGTCGCATCAATCATCATCATTAACGACCACTTAGGTCCCACATTACCCTAACGTGACCCTGTTTGTTCACGTCATGTTAATTAGTAACCATGGCCACGGGGAGCCGTACTATCCCTACATCCCCCCGTACTGTCCTTACACTTATATATTGAGCATGTGTTCTTGCTTTCGGTAAAGCTGATTAATTCCGTGGAGATAATACATGTGCATTAAGGGAGATGGATCACGTTACAACTATTTCACTAACTTGAGTACCCGCCCGTGACTCACCCCGGTGAATGCGTCGTGGTCAGGACTGATTGCGTACACTTCTGGGGGATGTCTCTTATTTTCCGATATAGCGCGCTGTAAATTTACAACGCCCCTAATTGTGAGGCTATCGACTTCTATTCATGTAATCTATATGCCACGGCCTGCAGTGTCTGTCTGGTGGGAGCATTGTCACAGGTATTAGCGCACTATGCTGAAAACTCGGCAAGCTAGGTTCCATTCCCAGTCAGGAGAAACGGAGGTGATCAGCGATGTCTGAGTCGGTCATGGCTCTCCTCTCACCCCTTCAGCTGCCTACCCCGACCGGCGTGGTGAAGCCCTTGTCAAACAATTCCCACGATGGAAACAGCCTGGGGAAAAGGCCTTCCTTCACCCATCAGTGGATTGACAAAGAGTTGTAAATTTGTGGCGATATACAGAACTCCTCAAACTCATAACTATATTTACCGCAATAGCTTTTTGGTTCGCGAAAAAAAACTGTTGTTCGCATCCCTATTCTTCCTCTTATCCACATTTTCCCCATGGCTAAGTGGAGTACATTTGCGGATAAACCACGGCAGATAACACTATGTAACACGATTTTTGTTCCTGGGTAGTAAGTGTCTACAAACTAAGTTGCCTCTGTGGTAGTTGTTACATTGGAGGAACCAAACGACATGTCTCGGACCGCATTTGTGAACACAAAGCAAACCTAAAACACGGTAGGACCAACACCTCGGCCGTGGCAGATCACTGTTATAATTCAGTAGGCTCACATGACATTGACTTCTCCAAGACAGAGGTTCTCTGCAAGACATCTGGCTATCAGATGTCTTGACCAGGACTTTATGTGAAGGAATGACACAAATGCACACGTTTTCTCATTGAAAATAGAAAACTTACAAAATATCAATGTCCTGGTCACAAAAGCAAAGTTTGTGGGGAATAATAGCCATTATCTGTACTTTTAAGGTATAAGCAATTAGAGAATAACACTTAGTACCCAGGAACAATATATATTTATAAATATATATTTTTGTGTGGATTTGGGATATGGTTCCCCCACATTACTGTGATAACAGAATATCTCTTCTGTATATGTCCTCTGTGTGTCTGTGAAATTTGAGGATAACCTGTATTATTTCTCATCATTTACATGAGGTATTCAACAGGTCACCTACCTCCTGCAATTTCAAATGATCATGATTTGGAGTCACGATTAATTACAAAAATCTATCGTTTTATACGTTCTACCGTTGTACCATTTGTAATATCTGCCCAAAAGACTGTCTTTGTTTTGTGACTGTTAATCAAAAGGCACAACATGTAATTAAAAAAAAATGTGCATACGTTTTATATAATGGGTTGTTAGTCGCAAAGTTTCTCATGTAGTGAGTGGCCAAATATCAGTCGCAATCAGTGACTACATTATTACATGCTAAGTTTATGTAATTTAATAATCACACTGTTAACCTGGTGATCGGAGTTAATTAATAGAAACGGCTACCATGGGTGGGGAGCGAGTTACGAAGAGGTCCTGGGCCTCCCCTCCCTGCACCATCCCACAGCACCCAGCACGGGAAGTCAAACAGAAGAATGGTCAAACTTGCTCTTGTGAATGACATGAGGCGTTCATCGAGCAGAGGATTGACAAAGAGCTTTTATTATTATTATACATTTTCAATAGGGGACTATTTACTGTTATCGGTATGTTAGTAATATCGCACCTCTGATTAGCTCGATTGGCTACATACAGTGAGGGGAAAATTATTTGATCCCCAGCTGATTTTGAACGTTTGGCCCCTGACAAAGAAATGATCAGTCTATAATTTTAATGGCAAGTTTATTTGAACAGTGAGAGATAGAATAACAACAACAAAATACAGAAAAACGCATGTCAAAAATGTTATAAATTGATTTGCATTTTAATGAGGGAAATAAGTATTTGACCCCACTGCAAAACATGACTTAGTAATTGGTAGCAAAACCCTTGTTGGCAATCACAGAGGTCAGACGTTTCTTGTAGTTGGCCACCATGTTTGCACACATCTCAGGAGGTATTTTATCCCACTCCTCTTTGCAGATCTTCTCCAAGTCATTAAGATTTCGAGGCTGACGTTTGGAAACTCGAACCTTCAGCTCCCTCCACAGATTTTCTATGGGATTAAGGTCTGGAGACTGGCTAGGCCACTCCAGGACCTTAATGTGCTTCTTCTTGAGCCACTCCTTTGTTGCCTTGGCCGTGTGTTTTGGGTCATTGTCATGCTGGAATACCCATCCACGACCCATTTTCAATGCCCTGGCTGAGGGAAGGAGGTTATCACCCAAGATTTGACGGTACATGGCCCCGTCCATCTTCCCTTTGATGCGGTGAAGTTGTCGTGTCCCCTTAGCAGAAAAAACACCCCCAAAGCATAATGTTTCCACCTCCATGTTTGACGGTGGGGATGGTGTTCTTGGGGTCATAGGCAGCATTCCTCCTCCTCCAAACACGGCGAGTTAAGTTGATGCCAAAGAGCTCAATTTTGGTCTCATCTGACCACAACACTTTCACCCAGTTGTCCTCAGAATCATTCAGATGTTCATTGGCAAACTTCAGACGGCATGTATATGTGCTTTCTTGAGCAGGGGGACCTTGCGGGCGCTGCAAGATTTCAGTCCTTCACATCGTAGTGTGTTACCAATTGTTGTCTTGGTGACTATGGTCCCAGCTGCCTTGAGATCATTGACAAGATCCTCCCGTGTAGTTGTGGGCTGATTCCTCACCGTTCTCATGATCATTGCAACTCCACGAGGTGAGATCTTGCATGGAGCCCCAGGCCGAGGGAGATTGACAGTTTTTTTGTGTTTCTTCCATTTGCGAATAATCGCACCAACTGTTGTCACCTTCTCACCAAGCTGCTTGGCAATGGTCTTGTAGCCCATTCCAGCCTTGTGTAGGTCTACAATCTTGTCCCTGACATCCTTGGAGAGCTCTTTAGTCTTGGCCATGGTGGAGAGTTTGGAATCTGATTGATTGATTACTTCTGTGGACAGGTGTCTTTTATACAGGTAACAAGCTGAGATTAGGAGCACTCCCTTTAAGAGTGTGCTTCTCATCTCAGCTCGTTACCTGTATAAAAGACACCTGGGAGCGAGAAATCTTTCTGATTGAAAGGGGGTCAAATACTTATTACCCTCATTAAAATGCAAATCAATTTATAACATTTTTGACATGCGTTTTTCTGGATTTTGTTGTTGTTGTTGTTATTCTGTCTCTCACTGTTCAAATCACCATTCCATTAAAATTATAGACTGATTATTTCTTTGTCAGTGGGCAAACGTACAAAATCAGCAGGGGATCAAATACGTTTTTTCCCTCACTGTACGGTGCGAAAGAAGTTCAACATACATACAAATAGTAATAATGTACATATGAATCATCAGTTGTATGGGAGTGTTCATGCCCAGAGGATGAATGCATCCGTTTTAATCATCATCCTGGAATTCAAATGCCAAAAACCTCAGTTTGCTATGGCTTTGTTCTCAGTGTCAGGTTTGTGATTTGTTGTGAGGACCGGTCATATTAGATATTTTATCAGGAGCCCAATCATTGGAGAAGTGAATGCTTAAGAAGTTGGGTCTTCTGGAGAGAATTTGAAACGATTTCAATCATGGCATGAGCTACGATTGCCTTAGTCACAAAGAGGCAATTCAGGTCCTATCTATGGGACCTCTTTGCCAGTATCAAAATCAGGAGATTTGAAAAAAACAATGTTAATAGACTTTCTGGAAATAAAACAGGAGGTGTTAAGATGTCTGAACACCAAATTAATGCATATTGCAAGGCAGCAAGTCTGCATTAATCAGGCATACTTGTGGCAAAACATGCAAACAAAGATGCTCTGATAATATATGCATTGTCTTTGAAAATGATTGGCTAGTGTGAGACCAGAGAACGCTAAAAGGCGAACAATAAAAAGCCAATGTAAGCATTAAAGTATTAATAGCTTGGGTTGGGCAGTTGTATCAGATCCTACGGCTGGTTGCATGAAACAACGTACTCCCACCCCCACCGCTGTTAATGTTGAATGCTTTAAAGCATCCGAGGATATTTTTGACAGTGGGAATCGCCTTCAACCAAGTATGGTCAACACATGGGAGGTGTTGATATTTCTTCCATAACTGGGAGACCAAGGACTCAACCAATCGGCAAATGTGGTGAGATGCAAATCATCAGGCGCATGTTACGGATTACTGTTCAATACAACTCGCATATGCCGGTGGAACAAGCTGACTACCCTACTGAGTCACCTCCCCGGATGCCGTGGAATGGCTTAAAAAGTTCAACATACAGTTGTAGCCTGGTGCTTTTTGCAAATGCCGTACAGAAGTAAGATGTAGAATTGATATTTGTTTATCTGGCCTCTGAACAATAACACATGAGAATGAAGGTCCTACATCATCATCATCGACATTCGTTAATCCACTGCTGGATGAAGGTCTACTTAAGCCGCCATGCTGTGTCATCATTTCTCCAAAATTTCATTTCATAAACCAGTGCAATGCTTTCCGCCCATATCTATTTTAATATAAAACAATTTTCATGAAACATTTATATATGTCACAAGGCATTGTGAATAATGCCCTGGTGCAATTTGTCCTGTTGCCATTTTTAAAGGAATGTGTGTTTTGGCAAGGAGGACTTCTGCATTGGCATTTGCCAGATTCTTGAACTTAATTGAAAAAAAAGCAAATACCGTGTGAGCTGGTGACTCAGCTAGCCCTTGGCAATAGGACCTGAGCCACTGGAATCTTGGGCTTGAATCAGTGCCCTAGGGGTTAACCCCCCGCTCACCCGCACAGCCGAAGGCTCAGTCCCCTGGCCTTTCTGAATTATTCGCCAAGTCAAGAAACGTTGAGAGCTAAAGCGCAGTGCACCCTAGATGACAAAACCACCGCGTACTGTTAGTCATTCCTTTTGTTTTGTGTCTAGTTTGTTGTTCTTGCACCGCACCTCCGATTAGCACGGTTGGCCACGTATGGTGAGAAAGAGGCTCAACATGCATACTTACATAAGCGTTTACTATTCGTTTACTATTCGTTTACTATTCGTTTTAACCAGGTGTTGTCAACCTGCGGTTCCGGATCCGAATGCTGTGGCTCTTTAGGGAGTGCTTCGTGTGACGTTGTTCATTAAGGACCACCACCGTCTCGTATTCACCACACAGTGCATTGCGGCTCTTGAAATATTGAGTTATTTTTTTTGACCGAATAAAAAACAAATGTCTCTTGTTATCTTGGTTGCCAACCCTTGGATCAAACCTTAACGTGGACTGTATCGTGCCCCCACCCTGAGTCTTCGTATGCACCCATGCCCCTACCCCCTGCCCCCAATACCCCCCCCCCTGCCTCTTTAAAACAAGAAGGTTATTATACCGGGCTGGTTTGAAACTTGGCAATCAAATGTGATTTAAAAAAAAACTGGTTCTAAAATGTGGTGAGTCTTTGGCTAAAGTCGAGTGACTGATGACAAAGTCAAAGAGCGCAATCATTTAAAGTTGACGTTGTCACTTGCCATATTTCAAATCAGGAATTGAAATTACAGAAATTAGGAGTTTTATTGTCACACTAGTATCTTGCCCGTCCAAGGGCGGGTGTATTCCAGTAAATATGAAACTTGCAAGCAAAAACCAGACCACAACGTGATATTCATTGCATCCATTCGTGTGCAATTTGTAAGGCCGTGAAGACACGGACTTATTTCATTTTAAGGTTATAATCTCTTACTCTTTGGTTCTTCCGGTAAAGTCACGTAGGTATAAAATAAAATAAATCACGACGTTTCGATCGCAACTAAAGCAGTCGTCCTCAGGCGGAAAAAAATATAATCCGGCAGTGGAACTGCTGAACTAACGAGAGAGCAGCTACAACAAGGAGGCTATAGATGTGGCGATGGGCACGCAAGAGGGGTCTGAGCTGGAAAGGAATTCCACCCCCGGACGCAAGCACCTCAGTTGTGTTCATGGGGGATTAGGGAGAGAGGGATTAGGGAGGGAAATTAGCATGAATGAGCTTCTGTCGCCGCTTAAGAGTATCATACCCGCATATGCGCACAACAGCAGTGTTAATGAAAGATTAGCACCATGAGAGTACAATCCAAAGGACATGTGAGCATGAGAGTGCAATCCAAAGGGCATGTGAGCATGAGCGTGTAATCCAAAGGACATGTGAGCATGAGAGTGCAATCCAAAGGACATGTGAGCATGAGAGTGCAATCCAAAGGACATGTGAGCATGAGAGTGCAATCCAAAGGACATGTGAGCATGAGAGTGCAATCCAAAGGGCATGTGAGCATGAGCGTGTAATCCAAAGGACATGTGAGCATGAGAGTGCAATCCAAAGGACATGTGAGCATGAGAGTGCAATCCAAAGGACATGTGAGCATGAGAGTGCAATCCAAAGGACATGTGAGCATGAGAGTGCAATCCAAAGGACATGTGAGCATGAGAGTGCAATCCAAAGGACATGTGAGAAATCTAAGAGAGAGGCATAGAGAGAGAGACACAGAGAGTCGGAAATAACAGCTGACATAGGCAGGTAGGATGAAAACATCACAGTCAGTTAAGACTTTACCTGGTTAATAACGTCCTTCCAATGATTGCTCAATTTGTATCCATCTTCTCGGTTGAAGTTGTGTCTGTGTTTTTATATCTGGATGGCTTCATGAACAAATCTCTGAAGGTAGCTGGTAGGTTTGCAGAGTACCTCCGTTTTGGAAAAATCAATTTTGTGCGAGCCCACAGCGTTAAAACAATGATCAGCAACGGCAGAGGTATTGGTCCTACCGTGTTTCAAATCCGCCTTGTGTTCACGAACGCGGTCCGAGACATGTCCTTTCGTTTCCCCAATGTAACTGCTGCCACAACCACAACTCAGTTTGTAGACACCAGGGTATTGCATGTCAGGAATCACATCCTTTACAGCTGGGATTCAATCGCGGATTTTGTGTACTGTGTTGAAATGAACCTGGATCCTGTGTTTATTTAAGATTTTGGAAATCTTTTTGCTAACCCCTGCTATGTATGTCTCAATAGCTTTATGGAGATCGCGTGACGTGAGGGTTCTACCTTTGTAGTGAGGGTTATACATTGATGCTGAGGAGGGGGGAGGAGGCGCCTCGCCCCCCCCCCCATGTGGAAATGACGTCATCCGCTAATTATTATTAATGGGGGGGGGGGTGGGTGGTGTCCATTTGGAGGACGTCACCTGTTCATGATTATTAATGAGGGGGGCTGGTCGACGTGGAGTAACGTCACGCGCGGGACACAGGCATTCTTGGCTCAATATAGTAGTAAATTATGGGCATACAAAATGCCACGTATGTAATTATCTTGTGGTTACATTTTTTTATTTACTTAATTTCGAACTTTAAATTGTTCCTCATCATTATTGTACTCCTCTGCTTTGTAATGTTTGAGCTCATTTGTTTTGTCATGCTTGTTTCAATCCGCTCCTCTCTTGAAACAGGAGGTCGCATTGGGCTCTCACGCCCAATCGTTTAAAGGTGATTTTGTCACTTGCCATATTTCAACTCAGGATTTGAAATTACAGAAATGTAACCACAAAAAAATTACATACGTGGCATTTTGTATGTCCATAATTTACTACTAGAATGAGCCAAGAATGTCTGTGTCCTGTGCGTGACGTCAATCCACATCGACCAGCCCCCCTCATTAATAATCATGAACAGGTGACGTCTTCCAAATGGACACCCCCTTTTCATAATAATTAGCGGATGACGTCATTTCCACATGGGGGGGGGGCGAGACGCCTCCTCCCCCCTCCTCAGCGTCAACTGACAACCCTCACTACAAAGGCAGAACCCTCACGTCATCACGTGATCTCCGTCACGCTATTGAGACATCGAAGTAAAAAGGACGTCATGATGAACAAGGGATTATAACCTTAAAATGAAATAAGTATGTGTCACCGCGTCCTTACAAATTGCACACGAATAAACTACAGCCAATAACCACACTCTCAAAAGAGTGGATCAGAGTACTACCAAGAGACTACACAACTAGTTCCGTTATATCATCTTCTCTTTTTGTGTAAATAGTTTTTTGATGGACAAGAGCCTATTACAAAGCATGAGCGATAGGGGAGAGCGGGGTACAAATATTCTGCGGACGACGAGCCCGAGGCCAGGTGCCCACGAGGTATGGGAAGGGAAGAGCGATTGGGCTTATTGCCTGACTCATGTGGGGGCAACGATCGGGAACGTGGTAGTTTTAGGGGATGGGAAGGAGAGGGAAGGGGCAGGGAGGAGGAAAGGTCATATCACCTTAGAGTTATTGTCTGACTTGTGCTTTCGCGGCAATACAATTAGAAGGTGCACGTACAAAGACAAAATAACCCCGTACAGCCATCCTCACTTCTTCTTCTTTTGTATGGTATAATAGCAGCAGATTAAAGATGTAATTTTACATTTGTTATCCACTCAATTCTCTGTTCAGACGCAAAGTGGATCTCATCCATTCTTCCTTTAAAGGAGTGAAGACGGCAGCTGTTTACAAAGTGGTCGATTGTTTGGGATTGGTGGCCACACTTGCAGGCTACCGAATATTTAATGCGCCATTTGTGCATCAGGTGGCCGCATCGGCCACATGGCCCAGTCCCGATTCGGTTGATGGTCGGCCATTGGTGGCATGGAAGTTTGAAACGGAGAGGTTCGAAGGTAGGGTCCTGTATGAGATGTTGATCTTTGACGCCGGCCACAGTCCAGACTTGCTTCCATTTCTCACCTTCATTTGCATTTGTGGCGTGGAGTGAGGCTGCTGGGATCCAGAAGGGGTGGCGTGATTTCAGGAAAACAGGCGGCACTGGGTTTATATCTCGATGTATGGGAAGGTGCGGGTTGACGAGGATTTTTTGGTTGTCCCGGTTGGCCGCTGTTTCACGATGGATTTGTGGCGGAGCGATGTGGGTGAGCACCGGGAGCCACTGGGGGGTCGGCGTCGACTTCAGCGCACCTGGGGATGGCCACGCATTGCCATGTTCAGTTGCGTGTCGATAACTCGAGTGTGAGCGCTGCGTCCCCACACAGGTGAGCAATGCTCGCTGCGTCCCCACACAGGTGAGCAATGCTCGCTGCGTCCCCACACAGGTGAGCAATGCTCTCTGCGTCCCCACACAGGTGAGCAATGCTCGCTGCGTCCCCACACAGGTGAGCAATGCTCGCTGCGTCCCCACACAGGTGAGCAATGCTCTCTGTGTCCCCACACAGGTGAGCAATGCTCGCTGCGTCCCCACACAGGTGAGCAATGCTCGCTGCGTCCCCACACAGGTGAGCAATGCTCGCTGCGTCCCCACACAGGTGAGCAATGCTCTCCTGTCGAATACACGATGGCGAGCGTGGCAGTTCGTAGTGTTTGCACATCACAGGCCCAACTAGTTCCCCCCAGTTTATGGATAATGTTCGTGCGGGTTTTTTATCTTGTTGCTCAACTGCTCACTGTGTTGCCTGAAAGTGAGACTTGGATCATGCTCCACTCCTAGGTATTTTGGGAGTGGGTCATGGGTAATGTTTTACCACAAAACTCGATCTTCAGGGTACTTTTTGCTTCAGCTTTGTTGAGATGGAACGCTGAGGACACTGTCTTGGTTGGATTTGGCTTAAGTCGCCAGGAGTAGAAATAATCTTTCAATTTATTTAGCTCGGTGTTCAAGATGTTTTGAGCTGCGCTGAGTGTCGTCGCTTGGCTGGCCAGTGCTAGATCGAATGCGTAAATTCATTTGCAGCTTAATGTGGTCGGCATATCACTGGTGTAAAGATTAAACAGGGCCGGTGCTAATACCGACCCCTGCGGTAGGCCATTTAGTAGAGTTCATGGGCGGCTGACCTGGTTTCCGAGATGGACGCGAAATTGTCGGTCTCTGAGCATACTGGCGATGAGGCGACCCGTTTTCTCGCACTTGGCGTTGTTGGCGAGTTCATAGAGGACAAGTCTATGGAAGCAGCCCCTGTTTTATGTTCATGCTGAAAGCCGGCTTCGATGTATAATGTCAAGGTGAGGACCTGGTCACAACAGCTTCGTTGTGGCTGAAAACCTGCCTGCTCAGGTGGTATGTTGGATTCCAAGGGAGGAGAGAGTCGAGCTAGCAGTACTCACTCCAGTAGCTTGCAGGCTGTGCAAAAAAGAGCTTGACCTGTAGCTGTGCGGGTCATCAACAGCACTTGCTCAAAAACGTGGCAAGTGCTGTTAGCGAACACATTATGAGGGCTGCAACGGTGCACCCAGTGGGTGGTGTGGCCAGAACCATGCCCGGCCGCCTTGGTCTCCCCCAGAGCTCATGTTTACACACTGCACCAAGTATGTACAGTACTACATGCATTTGAGGCTGAGTCGACCTAAGGAAGATCCAGCACCAGTTAAAATATTGGCCACTGGTGTTGGCCATGAGCCAGAAATAAACGGAGACGACTGAGTGTGGAATGCAGTGTGCTAAGTACTGTGCCACCGCTCTCCACCGATGTTGCATACACTTTCACATGCACACACACAAACACGCAATTGACCACGGTTGCATTTATGCCGAGATGCTCTCAGAACAGAAACTACATTGCTTTGACATTTCATCATTATTTGTAAAGTAGTGCTGTCATTTGTACCCATTGCGGTCACACTCCCTGCACGTATGCTAATGTGACGTAGCACGAGTGTATACTTTAGCACGACTGTAATACCAATTATATTTTCAGTGCAGTGTGCATTGCATATACTTCCTAGCCTAATATAAATTGAAGGATATAATTATACTAGCCTTTTGCCCGTCCAAAGACGGGTGTGTTGCAGCAAATCTGAAACTTGCAAGCGAAAATCAGAGCGTGACGTGATATTCATTGCATTAATGCGTGTGCAATTTGTAAGGGCGCGGTGACACAGACCTATTTCATTTGAAGGTTATAATCCCTTGTTCATCACGACGTCCTTTTTACTTCGATGTCTCAACAACAGCGTGACGGAGATCACGTGATGACGTGAGGGTTCTGCCTTTGTAGTGAGGGTTGTCAGTTGATACTGAGGAGGGAGGAGGAGGCGCCTCGCCCCCCCCCCATGTGGAGTGACGTCACCCGCTAATTAATTTTTAATGGAGGGGGTGTCCATTTGGAAAACGTCACCTGTTCATGACTTTACCGAAAGAACCCAGAAGACTGTTCATGATTATTAATGAAGGGGGGATGTTCGATGTGGAGTGATGTCACCCGCTCATGATTATTAATGAGGGGGGGGGGAGATCCATGTGGAGGAATACCCTGTTCATGATTATTAATGAGGGGGACTGGTCGACGTGGAGTGATGTCACGCGCGGGACACACATACATTCTTGGCTCATTATAGTAGTTAATTCCGATTACACAGACAATCAAGAGTAGGAGGTGTGGCAGTGTTTGTGCAAAATTACCTACCTTGCATAGAGCTCACTATTGTATCCAACCCGGGCTCTGTTGAATGTATGACGCTCATAATTTCTTCTCCAGGAAACAAGATGTTAGTCTGATGTGTTGCCATAGACCACCAAATACCAAAATATCAAATTAATCTCTGGATAAAATGTCTCCCATTCCAAAAGGTGAACTATTGATCATAGGTAACCTAAATCACAATTGGCTAAACCTACCACATCACACACAATCTGAATCAACTGATTACTTCAACCACTAGGCCCAATATATAAAAAAAACATATTTCTCATTCATACTTGATATTCTGCAAATAATTTTGGACCCAGTAAATTTTCAAAAGTGGGAGTTGTTGCATATGTGGGTTATGAAATTTTGATGAAAATAATACAATTTAAATGAAATTTTAAATTTGCATAATTATCCGAAATTTCATAACCCACATATACAACGTATTCTTAGGTAACTATCACAGTGACCATGCCATTAGCTTTGGCATTCAAGAAGAACGAAAACACCCCATAAAATCATTATAAAAAGATAATTTATAAATGTTGACATTCAAGCATGTGTCGTGACTAGCTCGAAGACACTAAGAGTTGGAGGCACTTCTTTATTAACGAGCACCATCGGAGTTAACACTTTTATAACAAGTCCGTCTATTGTGGGCGATGTTCCTCAGCCAGGACAGTTGATAGGCTGCCTGACTGGTGAAGACGGAGACGACAACAAGAAGGATGGTGAAGACGATGAGAAGGATGGTGAAGACGATGATAAAAATGGTGGCGAAGACTTCAGCAAAACAGCGGGGATCCCACTCCCTACAGGGGCCCCTCTTATACTGTCAGCGTGACCTGGCTCCGCCCCCGGCCACGCCCCCTTTCTAGAACCTACCAGCGGGTTCTCGGTGTGCCCCGTCTGTGACCTTTCCCTGAAATCCCCCTCTGGTGTATCACGTGGCCTGCTGACGTCAGGCCTGCCGAAGTCGCAGATCCCCTTCACTGCCAGCAGCCAGCGCTATGCTGCTACATTATTATAATTCTATGCCACTACACCTGTATACATGACACTCTCCATTTTGACTGGGATACAGCGAGCAAAATTCCAGTTTTTGAAAGTGCTTGGGACATATTTTAAGAACCAATTCCTGAAGCACATTGGCAAACTTGCTCCCTTAAAAAGGTTCAGACTAAAGGGTGATCGTTCACCGTGGTTTGATCCGAACATTTCTGAATTAATGAAAACTAGAGATATAGCCTCGAGTAATGCAAAAAAACATCAAATATACTCTCTGATTGGATCACCTATAGAATACTAAGAAATAGATGTACTCGGAAAGTAACAAAAACAAGGAATGTTCATGTGCTGTCATCAAACCATTCGAAAAAAAACCGAGACAATTCTGGCACACATTAATTTGAGTTGAAAACAAAGGAGAGAAAAATGTGCAGCCAATGTCATAGACGGACCGGGTGTCATTGTCTGGGTGTGGTCTGGGACCGTTTTTCTTTTGTTGTCTTGCCCAAGCTTGCGTTTAGCGTTGAAAAATCGTCAGGAACGTGCATACATATACCATTTTTACTTGTGTCATATTGTACTTATATAATTTATTTAGTTACTTCTATTTTTATTTCGATTTAAAGCTTTCGTGACTGCAAGGATTCATCTTCTTTGGTTCTTTCGGTAAAGTCACGTAGAATGAGAATAAAATAATAAATTGATAAAATAAAATAACACAATTTATTATTTTATTCTCATTCTACGTGACTTTACCGAAAGAACCAAAGAAGATACTTCTATTTTATTGTATTTTGTTCATCATCATTGTAATCATCATCATCAAACTCCATGGGCAAAGAGACCCGAAGTGTCCACTGCATTTCTTGTCACCTGTTTCCACTTCCCTCTACCCTGTGCCAACATGCTGAGGCTATGCCACATCTCGCTGGCACAAATCTCTCATGTCACCCAGCCATTCTCTACAGGCTCTTCCTCTCCTTCCAGTTCCCTCCATTTTTCCCATCATTACAGTATTTTTTTTATTTTCCTGTTCTTCTCCATCCTGCATATGTGGCCCAAATAAACTCACCTTCCTTCTCATTGCCACTTCCATCAAATATTCTGTTCTGTTCAGCCTTTCTATTACTTCTACGTTTGACACTCTTTGTGTTTAAGTATTAATTTTCTAACTTATACTTTATTTACTTAACTTGTTTATTTTTCGTGACTTGCTTTCCTTTTACTCATTTCTTACAATGACATCGAGAGACGCATTTCTTACAATGACATCGCGAGACGCATTTCTTACAGTTATATCGAGAGCCGCATTTCTTACAATGACATCGAGAGACGCATCTCTTACAATGACATCGAGAGACGCATTTCTTACAATGACATCGAGAGACGCATTTCTTACAATGACATCGCGAGACGCATCTCTAACAATGACATCGAGAGACGCATTTCTTACAATGACATCGAGAGACGCATCTCATACAATGACATCGCGAGACGCATTTATTACAATGACAACGAGAGACGCATTTCGTACAATGACATCGCGAGACGCATTTCTTACAATTATATCGAGAGTCGCATTTCTTACAATAACATGGAGAGACGCATCTCTTACAATGACATCGAGAGACGCATCTCTTACAATGACATCGAGAGACGCATTTCTTACAATGACATCGAGAGACGCATCTCTTACAATGACATCGAGAGACGCATTTCTTACAATGACATCGCGAGACGCATCTCTTACAATGACATCGAGAGCACCGCTTGACCAGGACGCGTCTCTGTAAGGGGAATGGCGGCCCATGGTCAGGTACAAGACGAAGTGATTGCCAAGGAATGGAATGCTTTTGAGAGGAGGTTCAGCAAGGTTGTAAAGCGATGAAACCAGCTCGTGTGCAGGTGCTGGATGCAGTATTACATCGCGGGTTCAGCTTGGGGAAGGCCTTCATCCAGCAGTGAATTAACCATGGCTGATGATGTATGGAAAGCATGTCCAATACTATTATCATTAACATCCAATTGCGTTGGTGATTACCTTCCTGTGTGCATAATTATCTCTCTGTCTTTTCACTCAATTATCAGTTAGCTACCATGCAATTGTCTTTATTTTATCAGTCTGACATGCCCTAACACATCTGCGGAGTAAAAATGTATTCCTTGACATTGTAGAAGTGGTCTATCTAATGATTGTATAGTTGCAGTATCATTTACAACGTCGCATATCTGGCTCACTCCTCAGATGAGCATTTACGTAGTGCTCATCTCACGCTTGCAGGCCTGAACCAGTGTTATAATTTCCACATTCCTACGACGGGGGTGAGTCTATCCATAGGATAAGTGCTGTAGACGTCCGCGCAAGTGGTAAAGCAGCACTTGCCTTATTGACACTGGAGGGATAATGGGCTGAGTGGATCCCAACCAGGATATGATCTGACAACCTTTCCATTGCGAGCCGCTCGCTGTAGAGCTGAGCCACCTGGCTGCATGGGGACCGAAAGGTGCAGCCGGATGTGTGGAGGTGTCGGATGCGTGAACATCTATCGAAAATTACAGTGACACCCTGCATGAATTAAATGAATTAATGGAATTATTTTAATAGTTTAACTGGGATCGATTGCGTGAACGCATCGGTCGGACAAACGTTGCATGAAAATATTCGCAATGAATGAGAGCATGAATGAACAATTGATCGACTTAAAGGTCGGGGCGGATGAGTGTCGGTCGGGTGTGCGACGTTGCGTGTTCTAACGGACAGGTCGAGACGCACAGCCAAGGGGCACGAGGCTACAAGTGCTCTGTCCAATGATAAACACATCCACGCCGGGTGGCCAAGTACAGGTGCGTGCTTACTCAAGGAGTGCCATTCAGTCGGACACGTTGCGTTACCATGGAAATTATTTTGTCCTCACCCGACAAGGCTCTCGGTTTCCAAGAAAAATAGTAATCGGAATATTCCCATCCCAGAAAAGTGAGTGGGCACTTCTTTCTCCCAACGGCTGATTGCACCCTTGGTTTGCGCACAAACAAAACGTTTTGTGTGGAGCATTTGCATACCTCCCTTTTGCGAAACCACGCGTGCAAGCATTGTACAGTAACATTATTATGTTCGTGAGTGCACAAGGTGTTTTGACAAATAGTTAATCTTGTACTTTCTCATTAATACTCGAGGTGTCAAATAGAGCACTCTTAGTGGTGATTGATGCACTGCGCCACATACCCAGTGAGCTAGGTTTTATTCCTGGTTAACGTAAATGATGAGTGACGTTTGCATCGCTCCTTGGACATGCCCTTAACCAAATCGGGCTGACCAGAAAGGTGAATACAATACAAGTGCCGGGCCTCCCTTAGGTCTACTCGGCCTTAAATGAATACCTCGTGCACTCTGTCAGCATTATCACTGGGAAGACGAAGGTTGCCGGGAGTGGTGCTGTGCACACCGCCTCAATCGCTACGTGCGTGTTGCCAACCGAAATAGGTGCTCGCTAAAAGCACTGGCCAAAGCAGCCTCTGTAAGCTTCACGAAAATGGTTTATTGTTTTAAGCAGGTCAACATCATATCTGGCTTCGATGTGGTCTAGCTTTGCTGACAACGCTGTGGAACCATCTACATGGCAGATGAAAGGATATTATTCCCATGGGTCGATAACACTCAAGTTTCATGTTAGCGCATATGAAGTGAACACTTTGTGCAATGGGTTTTTATTCTTTGATGTTCCTTCAATGTCATGTGTGTGGCTGTGGTCCTCCCAATTGACACAGGCTTTCCGGCATTTATCCCAGGGTCTGCAGATGCACCCACTCCCCGTCGCACTCACTCGGTGAGCAGCGGTCAGCTTTCATCACGAGAGTCGTCATCGTCGGTTTCAAATGAAAAGAGAAAGACATCATTAAGTAGTTTTTTTTTAATATCTATCATCGTCCATTCACATTGTGTCATAAATACCATCTGTGCCGTCGCAGTATACCCATGATATAGAACCTAACCTATAATCGAACTAAACATAATTTCACATTATTGGCGCCAATAATATGCCCTGGGCAGTATTCATATTATTGCTACTTTAGTCAGTTGAACCGGGAATTGTTTTAAATTACATGAGATTATTTGGCTTCCCAATGTCGCTCCAAAACTGTGTAGTTGCCTGCAATTAAAATTGTACAAAATCCATGAAGTTTCAAAACGGGCCCTCGAATACTGTGATTATTAGTTTGAACGCGAACCGGCCACAACATAGTTAGAAACCACGGCACCTTGTTTCCTCGCACACAGCTTAAGGGCCGCGGTCTGCGCGTGGCTGTGTTTCACTCCAGCGCTGTCCTCGAGACAGCCTGATCCCTTCACCTGATGAAGGCCGCTTGTGTTGTGGCCGAAACGTCGTGATTTTTGTTGTTTTCTTTTTTACCTACTTGACTTTACCGAATAGAACCAAAGAGTATGGATCCTTGCAGTCACGAAAGCTTTAAATCTAGAAAATAAACCACGTTCTCAAGTGTAGCAATATTGATGGTCACAGCCCATTCACCAGTTTTGTTTTTTCACTCAACTTTGCTTCCTAAAGTTGCGTTTGCTAAAAGTGTCTGAACATATCGAGTGGGTGACATGATGTGAGCCACTTTCTTTGTGTAATCTCGTGTAGCTGTTTTTTTGTGTTGTGGTGTTTTATTTTTGACGCATATGTTTCATTGAAGTCTTGGTTTGTGAGAGCTTGGCATATGAGCTCAGCTGAATTTTTAATCTATTAGTATTTCACAGAATTTGATTGAAATTACCATATGTTAAAACCTCTCCAAGCCATTCTTGAAAGAATGAAAAGGAAATGGGGACTAGCTGAAAAGGATACCAAAATATCTCAAATAGATGTAATTTTAAAGCTAAAGAATAAAATGTTAACAGCATGGCAAAAACCAATGCTGACAATGTAGTCACTCGTCATCGCTCGAAGTCACATCGCAAGCCCTTTTGGAGCCATGCGCTTAACCTTCAACCCCGATGACGCTTGGAGAGCTGAATAGAATTCAAAATAACAAAAAAAAAAAAAACTTGTGAAAGTCCCAAAGCAGAAGATCCCTGTGTTTTATCGTCCACGAGCCTCAAGGTCCACTCTAATACACGCATGAAGCATCGGCCAGTTTCCCCGGCTACTCTACGAGGCAGATACGCGGGTCTGTGAGCACGGCAAACGGCGAAAAGACAACGGGCACACACACGTGGCGTCGGGGTGAGGAATTAATTAGGTGTGCGTCTACCAGAGGTTTTGCGGCCAGTACGAATTTGTCGATGTGTGCTTGTGAAAACATGGAGTGATATACAGCGGACATACTAATCTACATCAGCGTCCACAATGTGGGTGTTATCATGAATAACACAACGAAATGTAACGCGCCAATTAAGCAGTGAAAACGCATTCGGGAGTAAGTGATCTTTCATCTCTGGCAATCTGCAGTGATTGTTACCCTGACATTATGCATCACAAAGGAAGTGTGTGTTGTTTATTATCGAAATCCACTTCGCATTGCTGCCAAGTTCCATAATTATGGGTATTTTTAATTTCTAAGCTTAATTTCTAAAGGAGATCTGAAGCAAATTAAGGATATTTGTCCTTGCTGTGAAACGATAAGCATACATTTGGCCTTAACATATTTCTGTAATACAGCACAACATCACATGTCGACCTCGCTGGGGCCTGGGATATAGTTTGGCATGTGCAGTGGTCACAGTTGTGAATGTCCACAGGAAATGAGAGTTGCACAATGACGAACGAATACTGCACTGGGGGTGTGCTTGCTTCATTGGTCAAGGCAGGTATGTGACGTTGCACGTAGTAGGTGCATTGTTGTAGGTGCATTAGGTGCATTGTTCCACAACAAACAATGCTTACTCCTCCGATTTCCTTCCCCCGCACCTCCAATTAGCACAGTTGGCTACGTACGGTGTGAAAGAAGTTCAATATACATACAATGTTCCCTTCAAGTAGGATGCGGTGAAGATGATTCATATTTGATATGAGAAATATAATTCCGTGACATACATTGCCGCATGCATGCAAACTAACCCAGAACTCAGCTTCGTGTTATAGATGCTTTCTTTTATTGAATGACAATTTTCCACAATTGTTTGCCAATAACAGCGATTACAATAACATTTGGTCTTGTTCATTTGGAATTTTGTGCCAAATTTGAGCAAATTCAGCTCCATACACAGGATTTGTCTGAGACTAAAATTGGCACAACTTGTTTGCTAAAATATAGTTTTGAGAGTATATAAAAGTTGTAGGTGCAGATATTATAATCTTAAGTGATTCCTCTGGCTGCATTCGATTGTGAAGTAACTTTGACCAGATAGTGAGAAATATTTGAAGATATTTTATAATTCATGCATGATATTTTGAGCTACAAGTTAAGCATGTCTATGGTCAACATGGAAAATTGACTAAATAACTACTTCGACAAAATATGACATAAAACATTTTTGATTTGTACCATATCCTTTTAAAACACTTTTAAGTTTCTAATAACTTGAAGGGACAGTGATGCAGTATTACCAACCCAGGGACCTGACCACGGGCGCTATCTATTTTGCCACCGTGCAACGTTTCCCTCACAGTGTAGTAACTGGCACCACGTGCAATGAATGCGTCAATAACCCCTCTCCATGGCCCTGCTTGGCCCCGAGTCAGATACCATTTTTTTGTATGAATCTGCTTCTGGCTCAACGTCTCAGTGTGATATTTATATCTTTCTCGTGCCCCAGCACTCAGCCCCATACAACAGCACCGGTCTCACCACCGTCGTGTACTATACACTACACTATACACTACACTATACACTACACTATACACTACACTATACACTACAGTATACACTACACTATACACTGCACTACTATACATTACACTATACACTACACTACTATACATTACACTATACACTACACTATACACTACTATACACTACACTATACACTACACTATACACTACACTACTATACACTACACTATACACTACACTATACACTACACAACTTTCCCTTCAACCAAACTGGGACCCTCTTAACGCACACCACACCAGTCATCTCTCGTCAGCCACCCAGCCAATATTCTTGTCCTCATCTCTCATTCTAGTGACCCATCAGCGCCACATCGTTGCACCTAGCTACTGAAACTCGTTCGTCTTCATTAACTGGTCACTTCCAATTTCCAATATTCCTTCTGCATTATTTCAACTCAAATTTGCCGCCATATACTCAGTCTTTGTGCAACTGATCCTCAACCCATTCCCATAAATCTTTAACACCCAGATGGTCAAATCATCTTCCACTACCCCTTTGCTTTCACCGCATAGCACAATGCTGTAAGCAGCATACACCAGGAAGCCTCCCTCTGAATATTCTTGTGTGTCCAGCACCAGGATGAAAAGGGGCTCAATATATACAACAAGTGGAATGGGGCACTAGTGGTGTGAGAATATTTGAACTAATCCTGGGCCGCTCCTTCATCAGCTCGTGCCGACCAGAGCCAAGTTCGGTCAAAACAACCCCCACAGACGACGTGGCATGTTGAAGCCTTCATCAAGCAGTGGATCAACAAAGTCTGACAATTTGCCATAGTTAGTTTGAACTATCGATGTGTAACAACCCAAAGTGTGAATCGCTGACACAATTAGCATATCATAAAAGCCATTATACGTTAAAGTATGAAGTGCGAGTTGAATCTGGATCATCATAGAGGCTCTAAATATTGATATTCCACTTTAATAATCTCCACTCCAAAAAGTTCATTATTACTATCTAGAGCTGTCAACCTCTCAGCTAAGCCAACCTTTTATGTGCCCCACTTACCAAGCACATAATCCTTTAGAAACCATAAATCCAAGAAATAGTGCTGACGTGGAATTATAAAGGCAAAGGACTGCATTCATTTTCTCACGCCACTGCTGGTAAAAGGACCTCGGTTCAACAGAGCCCCTCCTATTGAGGCATTTGTGAATGTACTCCTCCATGCTGGCTGGACGTTTTGGAACGAGTGGGCTTACCCGACCACCGCGACCTGCCTGTCGAGGAACTGTTACGCACCCGTGCATAACTGCTGGACGGACAGAGGCGTTGAGTAGGCGGGAGCTTGTACCGTTGGTTCAGCTGCCGCTTCGGGAGATCGACTCGAACCTGTGACCTCTGAAGTGCAAGTACTAACCGTTCCGCAACGGCAGCGTCCCTTGATACGAACTATGGCTGTCAATTTGTATTTCAGGACAACTGTGGGGTGCTTCACTCTTCACATGTTCGTCTCACACTCGCTCTCACAGCCACTCTATTCTTGGACTGCAAATGACACTCAGACGCACTTCGGCGGTTTCAATGTAATCGATGGTTATGTAACAGGAGCTGCACGAAATAATTTTTTAAAAAAATTCATACACACCGGGGTAGTTCTTGATAGCACCTAATGTTGTTTGTAAATCAGATATTATGCAGCATCATCTCCATCAGCCATGGTCAATCCACAGCTGGACGAAGGGCTCCCCACATCGTCAGCACCCAATATGGTTCCTCGTTGCCACGATCTATTTCACTCCTTCGCATGAGCTGATCTCACCGCTCCATCTCTACAGTGGTCCTTCCTCACTGGCGATTTCTTCTTTGGCTGCCATTCCATCAGCAGCCTTGACCATCGGTCTCCAAGTCCACTTGTCTCAACGGTCAATGCGATACCATCTACCCTACATTCGTGTCCTGATCCACGTGCTCCCCTGTCTGTTGCTCAACGTAATTCCCAGAATTTTGCCCCTCCGTGTTTCTTTACATTGTTGAGTTTGCCTTCGTGTTCCTCGTCCACGTGTGACGTCTGGTCATATGCATTGATTGCACACTTTCTTTGTTGGGGTTTCGTTCCTGTGCAAACGTAGTGTGCTCAGGCCTAAAGTTTACAGCTTACCATTCCAGATACCCATTTAATGCATATTAAAAACTAGGGGAGGCCCAGGACTGGTCCAAATATCACTCACATTTTATGTCACACACGCACACACACGTCTGCCACGTATTAACAACAATCATATCACAATGAAATCATTTCCATATCACACAATGCTGCTGGTGTGTCATATTTTCAGATAACCCCCCCCACTAAAACAATTACCTTCAAAGAATTTTAAATTCCGTACCTCCGCTGATTTTATGATTTTCTGAACCAATAAAAAAAACTCAGGACCAAGTCCTGGGGTATTTAAGATCTCACCACTGTGGCATCCCTAATAACCCAAAACGATTCCATGAATTAGCTCAGCTATTGTGTTTTTTGTGTTATTAAACTTCGCCTACACACACTTTCACACACGTCGCTGTGTTCCATCTTGCAAAAGTCACTGACATGAAAATGAAAATTTGCATTTTTTTAGAAGAAAAACATTTCGAGGCAGGACATAAAAGCATTGAAAATGTGGATTCCAAAACCTGGCAGGATCCTCCCTCAACGAAAATCTTGAGGCCCAATGCGACTTTCCTAGGTAAATAATAATAATGATTTTTTTTTTATTTAAAGCTTTCGTGACTGCAGGGATTCATATTCGTGGTTCTTTCGGTAAAGTCACGTAGAAGGGAAACAATAAAATAATAAAAAGATATAATATTGTTTTATACTTTTTATTATTTTGTTTCCCTTCTTCGTGACTTTACCGAAAGAACCAAAAAGAATAATAAAGATATATAAAAACAATCCAACTTCATACACCCATTGGCCCCCATTATCTCTTCAGGTCACACTCGAATTGAGTGTGTGGGTGTTTGTGCCTGTAATAGGGAGCAGAATGTTAGTGGCTAGTGCACTATGCTATAAACCCGGTGACCAGAATTCGATTTACGCTCAGAGCCAACACCAATGACGATTATCTGACCCGGTTCTGGTCCTCCTTGACTTAAATTAGTACCTAATGCAGTATGTAGTAGATGCAGGTTCAATAACAGCACTTGCCCCAACAATTCCTCAAAGGCAATATGGGATCTTTGTCTTTGGATCGATTCCTGGCCAGCACTGGGGAGACAAAGGCATAAGTGAGAGCACTTGCTCCAACATACTATGTAGGCTACACAGGGTATCTTTGTATTTGCGTCTGGGTATCATCATAACTTTGTTCAGGGGTGAAAAGAAGCCCAATAAATGTTTACATCAAGAGAGTCCTTACCGCAAAATTGTAGACTAACTTATAAATAAAGTAAAAAAAACAATATTTATGGGATCTTTGGCGAACGAATAGCAGCCACACCGTATCGAAATTTATTTTCACGACCTATTCAGTCGCCGTTCCCATCTCCTTGGCGTCGTTCCCTGACTGACAAGTCAACGATAAAGCGGAGGCAGCAAATGTGCGAGAGAATGCCTCCCCAACGTTGCCTATTGCATCGTTCACCCTTGAATGTGTAAGAATGGGTGACTTTGTGACACTGCAACATTGCAGTGAAGTAAGATTGAAGCATTACTACATTACGGTTTTTCAAAAGTTTTGTTTACTATGAGACGCACAGAGCTTGGTGGTCCTACTCTGCAATTAATTTTCACCTCCACAATGCAAGTGTAGTGACGCCGACACAATGAACTGTCTCCTCTCGCGAGTGCTCCATAACACTTCGCACTGGCACAAATATTCACGTGAAGGCGGTGGGTGGCGGGTACATCCGACATTTTCCAGCTCTCAGACAAAGCAACTGAATGGCCCAATAAATTACGACCGAATATCTAAAGGGCTACTCTACTTAAGCGATATGAAAGGAGATGAATAGCACTAATCCAGCATTGTCAAGGTTCTGGCTAACGATTGAGAGATATCGGCCACGTGCAATTAAACCCAAAACTCACACGTTTTCAATGTCACTGTGTGGTTATAATTGGTGACATTCTTGGGGCAAATTTGCCATTCTTCATAGAACACCAAATAATTGTTTGATTAAACTGGCTTCTAAAGCGATCAAGTTACTGAAATTGGCTTCATCCAGCTCTGGGCATTGTTAGTGTGGTTTGATTACTACTCTGTATCACTCCTCTGTATCACTCCTCCATCTCTTACGACCACGGTGATCGCTCCCATTAACTTCACTTATTAATTCCGACACCCAAGTTGAGACTGGCCGATTCGTCTCATCCACCAGTCTTCAACCGCCACACAACAACAACACTCACCCTGCACACTGCTGATCACAACACTCACTCACTCTGCACACTGCTGATCACAACACTCACTCACTCTGCACACTGCTGATCTTAACACTCTGCACACTGCTGATCACAACACTCACTCACTCTGCACACTGCTGATCACAACACTCACTCACTCTGCACACTGCTGATCACAACACTCACTCACTCTGCACACTGCTGATCACAACACTCACTCACTCTGCACACTGCTGATCACAACACTCACTCGGCACACTGCTGATCACAACACTCACTCACTCTGCACACTGCTGATCTCAACACTCACTCACTCTGCACACTGCTGATCACAACACTCACTCTGCACACTGCTGATCACAACACTCACTCACTCTGCACACTGCTGATCACAACACTCACTCACTCTGCACACTGCTGATAACACTCACTCACTCTGCACACTGTTGATCACAACACTCACTCACTCTGCACACTGCTGATCACAACACTCACTCACTCTGCACACTGCTGATCACAACACTCACTCACTCTGCACACTGCTGATCACAACACTCGCTCACTCTGCACGCTGCTGATCACAACACTCACTCTGCACGCTGCTGATCACAACACTCACTCTGCACACTGCTGATCACAACACTCACTCACTCTGCACACTGCTGATCACAATACTCACTCACTCTGCACACTGCTGATCACAATACTCACTCACTCTGCACACTGCTGATCACAACACTCACTCACTCGGCGCACTGCTGATCACAACACTCACTCACTCTGCGCACACGCTATTAAAAACCTTGCTCAGTCAGACGTGTTCCCTCATGCCTGCTACAACTTTGAGAGTGTGCTGTGTTGCTTGCGGCTCGACACGGTGTGGGCCTTTCCGGTCTCTGCTCAGAGACTGTCAAACAATTATTAATTTTATTTTTTAAACCCCCTCGATAGCCGAGAACGATCAAATGTGTGCCAGACGCAGAGCCCCCCTCCCTAGGGGTACGGCGAATCGGGGCGACTGCCCAGGGCCCCGCGCTGCGGGGGGCCCCGCGGCTTCTACGTCACGGTGTCAGATGTTAAGACAGCCGGTTTAGTTTGAAGGGGGGGGGGGGGGTCACACGGTGGGAGTTGCTCCGCCCCCCCCATGCACGGCCCGAGGCACGAGTCATCTTCCATGAGACATTTCTTTCAAACAAAGTGACGAAATGCTGACCGCGAGAGTGTCCAATGGCAGCGTCTCGTCTATTGTCGCTATTCCTCGAGTAAAATGTAATGAGCAAGAGAAATAAAAAGCGAAACCTAACGGAAAGTGTTTTGTACTTGGGTAAGTGAATTGTGGTACACGTAAAATAATCAAGACATCATACAATTACATCGTTTATTTCCAATTAAGCAAGCTGACTACATTGTGTCTAGCAGCGTACAAACATCAAGCACAACTAGTCCAAATGTATAAATGTGCAATCAGTACATTTTTAAAGCAAGCTTGATTGGACAACCATAACTCATTGACCTTCTGAAAATTGATTTGACGCCAGACAATCAGTAATCACTACAGCAACGTTTCTCAACCACTATTCATTGCAGATGCTCTGCCAAAGTTCAGTGTGTGTAGATATCATATATCTCTGCAGGGAGGCATTGGACGAAGTGTGAGGTAGGCGCATTGCAGCATACATACATTTGAGACTGGACGATGGATGCGGAATAAACAACACCAACAAGACCTCGACAAATTAAACTGCAACAAGGAGGAGAAATTATCCATCCGCATGCTTTCTACAATGCTTTGCAATATGCATTCTACCTCGAGAGTATTTGATTAGCAGCACGGAAGCTGACGGGGTAGCTGTCAAAGGCAAAATACATTTCCATATTTGCAAATTGTCATTCTAGCGCTAGTTAGGCAATGCATCGATTGATTTTGGCCGTGTTTCTACGGGGTAAGTAGCAAAAAACAACTTTAAGATAAATCTTGACTTAAAGCTTTCGTGAATGCAGGAATTCATACTTTGGGTCTTTCGGTAAATGCCACGTAGATAGAAAAATAATAAAATTATCATGACGTTTCGATGGCAACATGAGCGATCATCATCAGGTGAGAAAATATCGCGAGAGAGCTGCTGAGACACCAAGTTATACCGGCTTGAGATGGGCGTAGCCCAAGGGTAAGTAGGCGGGGCTAGAGGTGGAATTTGCATGTCAATGTAAGATCGGAGAGCTGCTGAGACACCAAGTTATACCGGCTTGAGATGGGCGTAGCCCAAGGGTAAGTGGGCGGGGCTAGAGGTGGAATTTGCATGTCAATGTAAGATCGGAGAGCTGCTGAGACACCAAGTTATACCAGCTTGAGATGGGTGTAGCCCAAGGGCAAGTGGGCGGGGCTAGAGGTGGAATTTGCGTGTCAATGTAAGATTGGAGAGCTGCTGAGACACCAAGTTATACCGGCTTGAGATGGGTGTAGCCCAAGGGCAAGTGGGCGGGGCTAGAGGTGGAATTTGCATGTCAATGTAAGATCGGTGATGTACCTCCACGTCGACGACGCAGCTGTGGAGGTGGCCATTGTATTGTGAGAGATTAGCATGTCAATGTAAAACTTTAAGCTAACATATAACTCATGTTGGATGGTCTTTGCGAACGCCATCGTGACCCCACGGGAGACACAGATGAACACGGTGCATGGATCTATTCCTTTGACGCTTGTAACCGGAGTGCTAGAAAGCGTCAACAATGGGACGATAAAAACATCTCAAATTCAGGACCCTGAATCAGCGGTGGCGGTGTGGGGTGTGCATCGTTACATATCTCGTGTATAGAATGCATTGATTATTCACATTTATATTGAAATTAAGTCATGATATATTAACAACACAAGCAATGGAATTCCGTCTCGCCTGGGTTGCAGTAAACAGAGTTTAGGAAAATCTGAAAGGAGGTTTTCCAGCCACATAGTGCATCCTTACATCCTTACATACTTTCCACTTTGTCACAATGTCAGACGTTTCGCTCCACGGGCTGGGGGCACCGCAGGCTTGGAGGGAAACGTCGGCAATGGTGCAGGACAACACGTGGTGCAGCTCTAAAAACAAATCGGAGAGAGCGCCACAGCACAACCGTGACAAGCTACGCAGTCGTGTTCCACGTTCACAAATATTTATCAACCGCTGATGATGATGATGATGAGCAACAGCTGCTTAAATACTTACACATAAGTGAATTGTGTATTCGTAGCGATGATAAACCAGTATCACAGGCAGTGCTGTCGCTTTACAATAAACATTACACAGCATGCATATTCTTGCAACACCAACAATCAGTCGAGGTATACACTTATACTGGTAGGAACCTCTGGTTACACCAGCCCACAGGGGATTAGTGTGTCCGTCCGTCGTGCATCCAAAAATGGGAGGGGTGGGGTTGGGTGGAAAGGGGAGGGTGGGGAGGGGCTGGGTGGGGAGGGTGGGGCTGGGTGGGGGGTGGGAGGGGTGGGGCTGGGTGGGGTGGGGCTGGGTCGGGAGGGGATGGTCACCCCGTGGTGCCCTTATAAAACTCAACGTTTAACCTACTCACGCCGGCTTGTGCCCGCCCTCACAGTGGGGCATATTTGCGGAATACACCACGTGGTGCCGTGTGACCCTGGCCATTGACCGAGCAACCCAACGTTCCTACCAGCTCCCTCCGCAGGGATGTGTTTGTTTGTCAGTACAACTGCTGCACTGCCCGATGGTGACCACTACGTTCATTCGGCAATTTTTTTAAAATTCGTGAATCAAATCGCGACAATTGAATTGCGAGGGGGGGAAAAGGCTATGGTTGGTACATTAGAATCGTAAAGATTCAATATCACACCTGTTGTGCATGAGTCGCCCCATTCAGCACACTATCCAGGCTCAACCGTGCCCAGATTTTGTAAGATGTGATCAGACGTGGTGCAGTCCCAGATGATTTGGTCGTAGTCACTCGCTTTGTCCAGCAGGCTCAGATATAATCGGCAGAAGGAACGGTGATAGTAACAACAAAACGTTCCATTGAGGCGCTTGCGTGAAGTGGCACCTTGCTTGCAATGGCAAAACGACGGCGGATTCTCCAGCTGGAGTACAAACCAGCGTAGGCGTACGCGAATAGTTGGCTGGCAATGTTCATCCGTGTGTAAATTGCCATTGTATACAAAGTACCATGTTCCCATGAGCAGAGCCAAATTGCTGCTTTGCTTAATTAAATCAGTCAGGATCACAAAGCGACCATTCATTATTTTTATTATCACGACGTTCTGCGTGTCCATTTCACAACTTTTAAATGACACGTACGCGTGTGACGTAACCGTATATCCTGGCTCTGTTTTTAAAGGCTTCTTGTCTGTGTAGAATTGCGAATGTTGAACACATCCGTAATCACATATTTAAGGCAATTTTCTCACATGTAGATTACGCGAGCCATATAAAGCTCGTACGTAAGCCTAAAAATTGTATTTGAATTGCTGTCCGTGTTATATATTCGGTGGTGGCTCATCATTAGGGCCCAGCAGCGCCAGGACCCACTCGTGACAAAGGGAAATAGAACCCTCGATAATGACTCACATGGCCACTGACATTACTCACCTGGCCAATGAATCGCTTGGCGTTGCTCATTCTGTTGCTGCTGCATTGGCAGTGGCACAAGCTACTATTAACAGACCACTCAGCACATTCGTAAATAACACTGCAGCCTTAAAAGAAAATCATAACGCCCCACCTCAACTGGCTTCCGTGTCCCACCAATTTGTCAAACGGGCCACCAACTGATAAAAATACATGCATGTCCAGTGATAATAATACATGCATGTCCACTGATAATAATACATGCATGTCTATGTATGTACTGTAGGTATCCTGTCCTGTGGGGAGCGAGAGTGCAGCAGTTTGCGCACTGCATGACGAACCAGGCGACCCGGGTTCGATTCACGCTCACGGTCAACACCGGTGATGATTATCTGAACCGGTCCTGGGCCTCCCCTAGGTGTACTCAACCTCAAATGAGTACTTGGTGCGGTGTGTAAACATTGTCACTGGAAATATAAAGGTGGCAGGGAGTGGTGCTGGTCATCCCACCCTCTTGTTGTCCCACTTCGGCCTTAATAGGTGCTAGCTAACATCACTTCCCCAAACAGTCTGTCGAAGGCAATACAGAGGATCGTTGTCTTTGTATCCTGTCTTGAAGACCACAGATCACAAGGCTCTTAGACTATCGAAATTTGGGAGTTTTAACTCGACAAACTTTGACTTGCCTATAGACTGGAGTAGTCATGACAACCACTATGCTCAATTTGAGAAATGTAACATTCAGAATAAAAATTCAATCTCTTGACCCAAACCTCTTTGGTCACGTTATTACGTGGTTGTCATGTACATGTCACTTAACACCTTGGATAACCATTGCAAGTGAGGTTTTTTTCCATCTCCAGGGACTTTCCAGGTTTAACATTTTAATAAGTAAATATAATACAGAATCTCTGTCTCGTAGCGTATTAACGATGCAAGACATAACAGCTGTGTGACATAAGCCCACTCTCTTGTTTTACCCAATACCCTGTCCTCATCACTTGCAGTGGAAATCTACGATTACTGGAACGTGTTCTACATGTAAAACGTTCTGTTGCGCGTTTAAAAACAAGAACCTCAAGCAACGGCTAGCAACGACTCCCACGGCCTCATGCTATTTGACACTAAGACAAACATATTTAGTGTAAAAATTTTGATTTAAAGCTTTCGTGACTGCAGTAATTCATATTCTTAGCTCTTTCGGTAAAGTCACGTTGAAGGGAAACAATAAAATAATAAAATATATATAAAACAATAAAAATTCTCACGACGTTTCGACCATAACACAAACAGTCGTCATCAGGTGTGAAAAAAAACAACAGCAAGAAATATTTGAAAGAAGTGTCGGTTTGCATTAATTCATTTATTTTTAAACGGAGTATTTATTTATTTATTTTAAAAACGTCAGCGCCACGCGCAGCGATTTGACCGTTTATTTAGAAGGACGAGTCCATCTATGTTCTGAAAAGAGGAGGGGGGAGACGAAAAATTAATGTATGCTGTCTGAAAGCCACCGTAAGCGTGAACAATCAATTAAGACCTGAAATGGTTTATCAAATCCTTCCAATGATTGCTAAGCCAGAATCCATCTTCTCGGTTGAAATTGTCTCTGTGTTTGTATATGTGGATAGCCTCATGAACGAATCTCTCATGGTAGCCAGATGGCTTACAAAGAACCTCTGTCTTGGAAAAGTCAATGTCATGTGAGCCTACTGAATTATAACAATGATCTGCCACGGCCGAGGTGTTGGTCCTACCGTGTTTAAGGTCTGCTTTGTGTTCACGAATGCGGTCCGAGACATGGCGTTTGGTTTCTCCAATGTAACTACTACCACAGAGGAAACTTAGTTTGTAGACACCAGGGTACTGTATGTCCGGAATCACATCACATCGTCGTAGGAGATTGTACGGGTCAATTGCGTTTCAGGTTGCCTCTGGTTGTGTTGTTTTCCGGCTGCACCCCTGTATTGTTCAGCACGATGTCCGGCGTTTCGCTCTGCGTGCCGGGAGCTTCTTCAGGAACGATTCGGCTCCTGCAGAAGCTCCAAGCGCGCGCGGCGAAACGTCTGACATTGCCGAACAAGCGACACAAGCCGGAAACACATCGGGGAAATACACGGCACAACCGCAAAAAAATCTACGCAGAAGTAACGGTATCATCAATTGCAGCCAAAAGTGGCATCGAGTTTTACCCACGATGGCTCAGCCACTCTGCATGTGTAAGGGCTGACCTGCAAGCAAGCTTGGGCATTTAAGTGGCAATACCCTGTATCAAACATCAATTTAAAACGGTGAATATAAAAAAAATACCCTCACTGCTTTAAAAGGCCCACAGTGAGGTATGAATGAGGCCTTTCTGTAAACAACATCTCAAATAATTACCGACACTGACCCTGTATCAAGACAATGCACACGTTGTGCTGTAGAATGTAAATCACTTCTAATTCTGACATTTTGATACAGCATCGACCCAATAATAGATGCACTCTACCAGTTTATAATGACCCTCTCTGTACTTTTATTCCCAAAACAGGCGGGTTGAATAGTGCAAATGCGATGGCTCCTTATCTTTAAATAGGAGAGAGTTATACGATGTATATATGTGTGTGCGTTGTAAATGATATTGGTGTGAGACGTGTAGAGGCTTTGAGGAGAAAAACAAACCATGTGTTCTCTGTAATAGTCACCCTATTGTGTTCTCTGAATAGTCACCCTATTGTGTTCTCTGTAAGTCACCCTATTGTGTTCTCTGTAATAGTCACCCTATTGTGTTCTCTGTAATAGTCACCCTATTGTGTTCTCTGTCATAGTCACCCTATGGTGTTCTCTGTAATAGTCACCCTATTGTGTTCTCTGAATAGTCACCCTATGGTGTTCTCTGTAATAGTCACCCTATTGTGTTATCTGTAATAGTCACCCTATGGTGTTCTCTGTAATAGTCACCCTATTGTGTTCTCTGTAATAGTCACCCTATTGTATTCTCTGTAAGTCTCCCTATTGTGTTCTCTGTAATAGTCACCCTATTGTGTTCTCTGTAAGTCACCCTATTGTGTTCTCTGTAATAGTCACCCTATGGTGTTCTCTGTAATAGTCACCCTATTGTGTTCTCTGAATAGTCACCCTATGGTGTTCTCTGTAAGTCACCCTATGGTGTTCTCTTTAATAGTCACCCTATTGTGTTCTCTGTAAGTCACCCTATTGTGTTCTCTGTAATAGTCACCCTATGGTGTTCTCTGTAATAGTCACCCTATTGCATTCTCTGTAAGTCACCCTATTGTGTTCTCTGTAATAGTCACCCTATTGTGTTCTCTGTAATAGTCACCCTATTGTGTTCTCTGTAAGTCACCCTATTGTGTTCTCTATAATAGTCACCCTATGGTGTTCTCTGTAATAGTCACCCTATGGTGTTCTCTGTAATAGTCACCCTATTGTGTTCTCTGTAAGTCACCCTATTGTGTTCTCTATAAGTCACCCTATGGTGTTCTCTGTAATAGTCACCCTATTGCATTCTCTGTAATAGTCTCACTATTGTGTTCTCTGTAATAGTCACCCTATTGTGTTCTCTGTCATAGTCACCCTATGGTGTTCTCTGTAATAGTCACCCTATGGTGTTCTCTGTAATAGTCACCCTATTGTGTTCTCTGTAATAGTCACCTTATTGTATTGGGGGAAAAGCTGCCCTGAGTGGAGGAGTTTAAGTACCTCGGGGTCTCTTTCGCGAGTGACGGTCAGTGGGAGCGGGAGATCGGCCAGCGGATCGGTGCGGCGTCCGCGGTGTTGCGGGCGCTGTGACGTTCCGTGGGAGTGAAGCGGGAGCTGAGCTCTCGAACAAAGCTCGCCGTTTACAGCTCCATCTACGTTCCCACCCTCACCTATGGGCATGAGCTTTGGGTAATGACCGAAAGGATGAGGTACAAGGAACCAAACTGAGGGTCCTCTGTGGTTGGGCAAGGAGCTCGGGAAACCGGGAGAGCCTCAGAGTCGAACCGATGCTCCTGCGAATCGAGAGGAGCCAGTTGAGGTGATTCGGGCACCTGGTAGGAATGCCCCTCGGGTAGACTCCCCCTGGAACTCTACCGGGCAGCACGTCCCACTGGCCGAAGATCCCGGGGCCGGCCCACGGCACGCTGGCGGTGGGACGATGTCGCTCGGCTGGCCTGGGAACGCTTGGGAATTCCCCAGCAAGAGCTGGAGTCTGTATATAGTAGTGTAGTGTATGTGTAGTGTATAGTGTAGTGTATAGTGGTGTAGTGTATAGTAGTGCAGTGTATAGCAGTGTATAGTGTAGTAGTGTATCGTAATATGGAGCTAGAGTCTGTCGCCAGGGGAAGGGAGGTCCAGACCGCCCTTCTCAACGCGCTGCTGCCGTGACCCGAACCAGGACAAGCGGATTGAGACATAAACAAACGAACCTCCTCCTGATAAATGCATCATCAATCCAGATGGTAGCTTACAGCAGAGTGCTCCACTAACTAAAGCGTTGCAGCTCAATCGCTTTTCTTTATTTGGTGACCAGATGGGTAACAATTGGCAGAATTCCTAAATTCATGCTGAAGTGCGCACAGTTGGCATGGAATTGCCACTCATTCGTGTTGATTAATCGTATTTTTTTTTAATGTTGTTCACATTTAAGAGTAGCCGTGATATCTCCAATGTCTGCTAATATCACTATCCTCTCAATATTTCCATCAAAATCGAGCATCAAACAACCGCAGTAATTACTTTTAATTTCACATATTAATTAAATTGGCTAGTGTGTCTCACAGTCCGGTTGTCAATATTAATCACAAACTGTGTTCTCTCAGCACATGCAGAGCATGTCATAGTTTGTTGCGCACATGGGTGGAAAAGATCTACCCCGAGCTTGACGATTCCTCAGCCCATCGATTAAAATCGATTCTTACGCATACGATATATGCATTAAATCTGCCACGCACTCAATCGTCAACTGTAAATTGAAGTTGAGTACTCAATTGTGGGTTTGCTCTCCAATACACACAACCGGTGTGCTGAAGTAGTAACAAAATGGTACGTATTGTGCACACTGGAGTAGCCAGTGGAGGGTGGGGTGGCACGTGCCCCCCCAATGATCCGATCGAAATCCCTCATTTCGATCAGATCACTGGGGTTTATTAGTAACCAGCGGGAAGTACCCGGCGTTGACCGGGTCAAATTTATATTTCAAACCTACTCTTAAAAATCTAACAGCAGTGCATACCGACTGTGGTGGTACCTGCTATCACTACAGTAGTACATGCTGACTCTAATAGGAGTATTTATCGACTCTATAGCACAAAGTGCTCACCTGACAGAGTGGCGTGGTGAGGCCTAGTCTCATGCTGAGACTCCGGCCTTGCCTAGATTGTCCAGCCGGCCGAGATGGCAGGCTGGGGCTGGGTTGCTACCCCCCTGACCCCCCCCCCCAGCCACGATCTCCCCGGCCGCTCTGCAGTAATATCTGCGGCCTATAGTGGTAGCATCTAGCGTCTGTATAGTAGTAATAACTGCACATATCGGGGTGGGGGGAACATCACACACTGAAGAATAAACGTCAGCGTTTAGTGTATTTTGAAAGCATTTTTAACGCGAAAGAAAATATCCCCCTCACTCCCACCGAAGGGGTGCGACTTGGCATGGGCCGTCCCCCCCACCAAAGGTGCGTGAGTTGGTATGGCCGTGCATGCGTCATAAATAAATAAAAGGGAAGCTCACAAACATCGCAATCAATCGCTAATTCAACTAATTTAAAGTTGACGGATGTGAAAAAGGAATAGCGCTTGCTCACCGCGGGGCATACGCAAGCCCCACCGTTGGAAAGCCAAGCGCACGAGCACACAAACCCACACACAAACCCCGCCCCAAACCCACACGCAATTTTTGACTCTTATATATAGATAGATAAATCGGCATTTTGCGACCCCCACTGCCACCTGTGTAGCATATTATTACGTGCCAGGGACTCTGTGAGATGATAGGACAATATTCTGAGTCCATAATTGGTAATAAGTAACGGCAAAGCAGTTATAAGTGACTCACAGAATTGTGTGCAGTTGCGTATACAGGACACGACTACCCTGAAGGCATGGACACCTTCAGCGAGCGCGATGCCGATCACACACCGCGGTTCAAATTCGACCCTCGATCAATGGCTGCGCCATCGCCGCACACGCGTCGAATAAAAAGCAAGGGACAAGTCCTTACTTACTAACAACTCCTTACTTACTAACAACTCCTTACTTACTAACAACTCCTCTATCATTTGTCATTGCTGGAGGGGTTGCCGCCCCTACCTGAAAATCCTGGCTCCGCCATTGATTGTCCACGTGATAATCCTTACAAATTGGCTGTCGGATGGAGGTGGTTGTACGACACACATCCAAGCCAAACATTTTTACTCATGAACAGCATTGGTCGGCGAGAGCATACGCGACTGTTTACAATTCAAAAGAATGTGACCTTCAGGCTAACGGAACAAGACAGGCCGAGATATTATGTGAAAACGAGGGTAACAAATGAGCCAAAATATTATAATGACCTGAATTGTGACGATTCGTCGAGTCACTCGGAGGGTGAAACATTAAATGCCTAACGGATACACCGTGTATATAGTGAACACGGCAATGCCATTTGAAATGTGCACATTTATGTCAAATGAGAGTTCACGTGTACTTAACATACTAAACGTTAGTAAATGCATACTCTTCAAAATCACAAGACTGGTACATTCAGAGATGTATTTTTAACTTGTAATGAGATATGAATGATGCTAACATGTTATTGAACATGCTTATTGCAATATAATCTTGACTGATTATAAAAAAGATAATAAAGTATTGAAAACGGTTATGGTGTTAACATGACAATCATAATACTGTACTGACGAATATAATAATCACGACGATAATGTTCATATGATGACAATATTTTGAAGTCAATGATCACAAAAAAGATGATGATGATAATAATAATAGTGATCTCGACGGTCGTGATGGTGACAACAGCAAACAACAAAACAACGACCCATCGGACATCCCTGACGCAGCCTGCCCGAGACCTCACGGGAACTTATCCCCGCAGAGCGATGGGGATTGAAGTTCGCGTGCTGGCCCTGGTCCGGGCGGGGTGAATTCGGGCAGCTCGTCCGCCCCACGTGGCCGCCACTCTCGGGGGGCCTCAGCCCGCCCGCCGCCGCTCCCGGGGCTGTCTTCGAGCACGGCGGCCGCCGAGGCCGAGGCCGCGGCCAGTCTCGCCGCCGCGCACGACGAGCCCACCGACAGGCTGTAGACGACGCCGTGGCTTGGCTGCGGCGCGTGGAAGCGCGACGACTTACTGGACAGCGAGCTCGTGCCCACGGGGCTGCGCGAAGTCGAGCGGCCGCCGCCGCCGCCGCCGCGGCAGGCCGCGGCGGCCCGCGCCAGCGCGGCACTCTGGGGGCGTGCCAGGCAGAGGCCGCCCCAGCAGCGGTTGCGGACGGCACGCGCGAACTTGTGGTGCAGCGACGCGTAGATGAACGGGTTCCAGCACGTGGAGCTCATGGCGACCCAGTGGCAGCACAGCTGGATGACGTTGAAGTAGTGCTTGCTGACGAGAGTCACCTCCGGGTCGAGGTCCCGAATGAGGTTGAACACCTGCACCGCGCCCACGGGGCAAGAGTCGTCCTTTTGTAATGTCGCGTTTTTTTTTTTTGGGGGGGGGTTCAGTGTTGCAACTGGCGAGGCATTAACTCGGCGGCGAAGCGAACTCAAAGCGAGCACTTGATGAGTGTTGCACTTTATCGGCCAGAGCGAGGTACAAGAGCATCGTCTGCTAGGGATGCCACCGTTAAGACTGACTGAGCCCAGACGTGTTCGTCAGTCAGCACTCGACCTATCGAAACTGTCTCACAATGTCATAAAGTTGAACACAGCTATGCACTGTTAAATCATCTAGATTGAAAAATAATTTCTTGATAACTGCTTTTGTGTTTAGTTTGTTGTCCTTCCACCACACCTCTGATTAGCACGGTTGGCTACGCATGGTGCGAAAGAAGTTTAACATACATGTGGAGTGAGCGACTTCTGACAGACGTCTAGTAGAAGGCTTCTTATTTATTAAGAGCACACAGGGCGATACACTTCGTAACACTGCTACACCCAGGCTGTCCAAACACGCAGCCCATCTCCGTTCCTGCGCTATGCTGGCTGGTTGACAAGCGTAGCGGCGTCGATGGAGCTGGTCTTGCAGCAGTACAGCCACGTGGTCGAAGACGAAGGGGTGACGGCAGCAGCGACGCAACCAGGACCCAGATCCCACACTAACCGCCCCGAACCAGAGGCGGCCAAGCAACACCTCAGGCCACGCCCCCTTTCCAGAAGCTTCGGGTTGGTTCCCGGAGGTTCTCGACTGACTCCGCCCTTGACCTTAACCCCAGATACGCCCCTTCATAATAAGGCGTTATGTAATGCAGCTATAACCGTAATTACCCTTACAGGGCGGCAGGTGTCACCCTGCCATTACACTTGCATGCAGCACAACACCAGTACCAGATCTCGGTAGATTCCCCAACTACACGCGTGCCAATTCCCAGACTGTGGGTCAAACCTAGACAGGGAGCAACCATTGTGCATACCAGCCTCAGAAACATCAACCATGTGATTTCTCTATGATCTCCCCTCCAGTTGAGGAACCTTCCACCAGCAGTGGTGTATATACATATGTTAAACTTGTTTCTTAAGCAAAGACAAAGATCCCCCGTGTAGCCTTAATAGACTGTAGGGGCTGTTAGCGAGCACCTATAAAGGCCGGCACGGATAAACGAGTGGGTGGGTGGCCAACATCGCTCCCGGCCACCTTTGTCTCCCCATGGCGATGTTTACACACCACACCAAGTACTCATTTGAGGCTGAGTCGACCTAGGTGACGCCCAGGACCGGTTCAAATGATCGTCACTTTTTGGCCGTGAGCGTAAATCGAGTCACCGGGTTAATAGCACAGTGCGCTAATCGTTCACATGCACGCGCGCAACACACTTTGCACATACACAGCCTTCACCCCAACTGTGCAATTAGATCAAAGGAAGATGTACAGTGAGGGAAAAAAGTATTTAATCCCCTGCTGATTTTGTACGTTTGACCACTGACAGAGAAATGATCAGTCTATAATTTTAATCGTAGTTTTATTTGAACAGTGAGAGACAGAATAACAACAAAATAATCCAGAAAAACGCATGTCAAAAATGTTATAAATTGATTTGCATTTTAATGAGGGAAATAAGTATTTGACCCCCTCTCAATCAGAAAGATTTCTGGCTCCCAGGTGTCTTTTATACAGGTAATGAGCTGAGATTAGGAGCACACTCTTAAAGGCAGTGCTCCTAATCTCAGCTTGTTACCTGTATAAAAGACATCTGTCCACAGAAGCAATCAATCAGATTCCAAACTGTCCACCATGGCCAAGAACAAAGAGCTCTCCAAGGATGTCAGGGACAAGATTGTAGACCTACACAAGGCTGGAATGGGCTATAAGACCATTGCCAAGCAGCTTGGTGAGAAAGTGACAACAGTTGGTGCGATTATTCGCAAATGGAAGAAACACAAAAGAACTGTAAATCTCGCCTCGGCCTGGGGCTCCATGCAAGATCTCACCTCGTGGAGTTGCAATGATCATGAGAACGGTGAGGAATCAGCCCAGAACTACACGAGAGGATCTTGTCAATGATCTCAAGGCAGCTGGGACCATAGTCACCAAGAAAACAATTGGTAACACACTACGCCGTGAAGGACTGAAATCCTGCAGTGCCCACAAGGTCCCCCTGCTCAAGAAAGCACTTATACATGCCCTCTGAAGTTTGCCATTGAACATCTGAATGATTCAGAGGACAACTGGGTGAAAGTGTTGTGGTCAGATAAGACCAAAATGGAGATCTTTGGCATCAACTCAACTCGCCGTGTTTGGAGGAGGAGGAATTCTGCCTATGACCCCAAGAACACCATCCCCACCGTCAAACATGGAGGTGGAAACATTATGCTTTGGGGGTATTTTTCTGCTAAGGGGACACGACAACTTCACCGCATCAAAGGGACGATGGACGGGGCCATGTACCGTCAAATATTGGGTGAGAACCTCCTTTCCTCAGCCAGGGCATTGAAAATGGGTCGTGGATAGGTATTCCAGCATGACAATGACCCAAAACACACGGCCAAGGCAACAAAGGAGTGGCTCAAGAAGAAGCACATTAAGGTCCTGGAGTGGCCTAGCCAGTCTCCAGACCTTAATCCCATAGAAAATCTGTGGAGGGAGCTGAAGGTTCGAGTTGCCAAACGTCAGCCTCGAAACCTTAATGACTTGGAGAAGATCTGCAAAGAGGAGTGGGACAAAATCCCTCCTGAAATGTGTGCAAACCTGGTGGCCAACTACAAGAAACGTCTGACCTCTGTGATTGCCAACAAGGGTTTTGCCACCAAGTACTAAGTCATGTTTTGCAGAGGGGTCAAATACTTATTTCCCTCATTAAAATGCAAATCAATTTATAACATTTTTGACATGCGTTTTTCTGGATTTTGTTGTTGTTATTCTGTCTCTCACTATTCAAATAAACCTACCATTAAAATTATAGACTGATCATTTCTTTGTCAGTGGGCAAACGTACAAAATTAGCAGGGGATAAAATACTTTTTTTCCCTCACTGCAATTGATTGGCTTGTGAGCAAAACCACCGAATTCATCATCAGCTCAACTTTTGTGCTTTTATATATTGAGAGAGAATGTAATACTTAAACCCAGAAAGATGCGTCCGTACATGTTTTAAAATAATTATATACTATTGAATATGTATAAGGCGCTTGCCTTTCATCACCTCTCATCTCAGACATCTGATGGGGCACCCTGAGTGGCAGCTGTTATTGTTCTACACAGGGTGACTCATCAGCCGCCTACAAGTGCGCATTCGTCTGCCAGTCGGGGAAGATAATTGCTTCCTTCTCATGCCAATTAATTAATGAGTCGATTTGTTTTTTTAATGTTGACATTTCTACCATGACACCGGCAAAAGGATGGACTACGCCTTTCGAATCGTCTTCGTCTCTCGTATGACAGAGAACAAAAACTACAATTTCACATTCAGGTGGTAAAGACAGATAACCGCATCAAAAGCAGCGGAGTGGTATCGCTGCGATGTCTCCTTCACATCTGTGGATGGTACATCGCGTCATCATACGTCGCACCGTCTGCTCTGGATGACCGCAGTCGCACACTACCGCTGGAGAGTTTTTATTTTTTTAATTTGTGCGTCAGGTAGCCGCATCTACTGCCATGGTTTGTGCAGTGGATGCGGTTTAGGGTGGACCATGAGCTTCGTGAGAGATCAAACCCAGGGGTCTTTTGCGTTGGGTCTTTAACTCGTTTCAAATGACATGAGGGGGATCTTTAATGTCCACTGTGAAGCAGACGGTGTGTTCCGCATGTATGGTTTCATAATAATAATAATTTTCGATTTAAAGCTTTCGTGACTCCAAGGATTCATCTTCTTTGGTTCTTTCGGTAAAGTCACGTAGAATGAGAATAAAATAATAAATTGATAAAATAAAATAACACAATAAAATTCTCACGACGTTTCGGCCACAACACAAGCGGCCTTCATCAGGTGAAGGCCGCAACTCAGAGGCGCGGAGCCAAGCTCCGAATCACTGGAAAGCGTGGTCGTAGAGGTGAGTGTCTCTTGAAGGAGACAATTGAGGTGATGCTGCGAATGTGCAGAGGGGTGATGGCGTTCCAGACTGTTGGGGCAGCCACCGAGAAGCGGCGCATAGCCGTGACCGTCCTGGATCTTGGTATCGAGAGGAGGTCGTGAGTCTCTCACTGTGAAGGCATCTGTCGTGTGCTGTGCTGCAAGTCGTCAATAATGAAGAGAGGTACGGGGGGCAGGCAGATGTGAAGGCGCGGTGGCAGAGGCAGGCGATCTTGTATGTGACCCTGCTGGCGATGGGTAGCCAGTGGAGGGCGCGGAGAGAGGCCAAGTGAGTCGAGACGGGGATGAGTGCGGCCAATGATGACGCGTGCCCGGTTGTTTTGTAGTCTTTGAAGTTTTTGAGGTTGCCAGAGGATGACTGGACTAGTACGGAGTTGCAATAGTCGAGGCGAGACCCAACTATGCCACATGCCAATGTGTTGGCACTGATAAGTGGAGATGAGAGGACGTAGGTGTCTGAGAGCTTCAGGTGAAAGTTACATGAACTGATGATGTGATTGGTTTGACGGTCCAAGGATAAAGTTGAATCTAGGATGACACCGAGGTAGCTGAAGTGATCGGTGAACCTGATGCTGCGACCAAACATGTATCTGTGTGCTGGGAGTGCGGATGGGTTGAGACGTTGCCTGGTACCTAACACGAAGGCCACTGACTTTGACGGATTAAGGGCATGGTTGTGTGCAGAGAACCACTGTTGCAGGGCGGTGGTGCATTCCGAGAGACTCTCAAATCCAGACGCATTGGTAGAATTGATGGCGGTGAACAGAATAGTGTCGTCCGCATGAGTGGTGCTTAACACCGAAGCTTGCGATGAGGCGGCCGATCGGGGAGGTGTCGGCTGTGAAGGGCAGGGGACTGAGGACGGAGCCCTGGGGACACCACATAACACTTTTGTTTCAGCAGATGTGGACGAGCCCACCCTGACTGAGGATTGCCGATCAGAAAGGTACGACATATACCGAAGTCGGATTTCAGGAGGGAAGTAAGGAGCGAGTCGTTGACGGTGTCAAAGGCTGATAAAATGCCCAGACTTTCAAGTGCAACGATGGAGCCGGAGTCAATAATCATTAAAATGTCATCAAGCACTCTGGTGAGTGCTGTTTCTGTGGAGTAGTTTTGACGGTAAGCTGACTGGAAGGAGCAGGAGTTTGGGGAGGAGGTGATGTGGGGTTTTAGCTGGGCGAGGGCTGAGTCTTTCGAGGAGTTTATAGAGGTTCTAGAGATTAGTGATGGGACGATAACAAGACGGGTCATCAGGGTCGAGACTTGGTTTCTTTAACAGGGGTGTAACCAGGCCAGATTTGAGGTTGGATGGAAAACACCCCGTAGAGAATGAGGCGTCTGCGATGTTCCTGATCATGATGGCGAGTTCCGGAGCACATTGCTTGAACAAGGAACCTGGGAGGACGTCGAGTGGAGATGACTTCGTGTGAAGCGATTGAATCAAAAATAAAATGTATTTTGAAGACACCGGCTTGAGCGTGGTTAGAGAGGTGTCTGGGTGAGTGCTTACAATTTCAGAAAACGGGAGCGGGGTATGATGGTGCGATGTGAGGGAAGACATGCAGGAGCACGTATGGACAGGTGTCTTTTATACAGGTAACAAGCTGAGAGCCTGAAATCTTTCTGATTGAGAAGGGGTCAAATACTTATATTCTTAGCTCTTTCGGTAAAGTCACGTTGAAGGGAAACAATAAAATAATAAAATATATATAAAACAATAAAAAATAAAATACTTATTTCCCTCATTAAAATGCAAATCAATTTATAACATTTTTTACATGCGTTTTTCTGGATTTTGTTGTTGTTATTCTGTCTCTCACTGTTCAAATAAACCTACCATTAAAATTATAGACTGATCATTTCTTTGTCAGTGGGCAAACGTACAAATTCAGCAGGGGATCAAATACTTTTTTCCCTGACTGTAGGTTTGAGATGGGTTCAACCCAAGGGTACGTGGGCGGGACTAGAGATGGAATTTACAATAATATACCTCGGCCATTGTATTGCTAGAGATTAGCATGTCAATCTGTTAATGTAACCCCACGACTACGGTGCTGAAGAAGCCATTGTATTGCTCGAGATTAGAGATTAGCGTGTCAATGTGAGACAGCTCCCGCAGCAGCGGCTGTGTTAATGAGAGAGACATTCAGCCTATTAAACAACGAGCACCACCACCGCATTGAGGAAAAGAGAAGCAGTGGCTATGTTAGTGAGACATTTAGCCTGTTAATGTAAAGACATTTAACAAGGTGCTGTAACTCAGAGAGTCTGAAATAACTGTTAACATCGACAGGTAGGATGGAAGCATCACAGCCAGGTATGACTTTACCTGGTTAATTACATCCTTCCAATGATTGCTCAGTTTGTACCCATCTTCACGGTTGAAATTGTCTGTGTTTTTATATATCTGGATGGCTTCATGAACAAATCAATGTTGATAGCCAGTGGGTTTGCATAGTACCTTCATCTTGGAGAAAGCAATATCATGTGTGCCCACAGCATTAAAACAATGATCAGCCACAGCAGAGGTATTAGTCCTACCGTGTTTCAGATCTGCCTTGTGTTCACGAATACGGTCTGAGACATGTCGCTTGGATTCCCTCGCGAATCATGTATACCATAAACCCGCATGTCCTTTGGACATGATGGTGTTATGGTATACATTATTTCCTCGTTACTCGCGAGGGATACGTTTCTGGAGATGCTCGTGAACAGCAAATTAGCCGAAATAAATACACCAGCTATTAAATCATGAAAATTATCATAACACCCAAAAACATTGTTAGTTATAATAAACATGAAATAAATATCATAGTTCATACATGAAATTACCTTTATCTCATCACTTTCTCTCCCATCGCTGCACCTCATCACTTTCTCCCATCACATTATCCCTCATCACTCTATCTCATCACTTTATCTCTCTCTCGACGCAGTCGTGTGGAGTTCCAGATGCGATTCGCGGATAGCCAAAATCGCGGAAAGCAAGTTCTTGAATAACAAGGGAAAACTATAATGCCTCCTACACTCGATCAGTCCATCTTTTTGTTGGTCATCCTCTGCCTGCCTCTGCTTCCTTCCACCAAAGCGTTGCCATTGTTTTACAGAATCCTGTTTGGTAGAAAGAGACCCAAAGAAATGTTATAATAAAAAATGGCAAAAGTCGTGTAAAGTTCCAGATGCAATTCAGTTCGGATAGCCAAATTCGCGTTCATTAAGTTCGTGAACAACCAGGGAATAATGTACACGTGTGTTTAAAACAAATATTGTACCTGCAAAGGTAGCCAGCAGAGTGCAAATGTGCCCACGGACATGACGAGCAAGCGGAACGTCTTGCGTCGCTTCTGGTGCCAGGTGCGGCGCGCGTTGACGGTGCAGTGCGCGCCGCCGGGAGGCACCCGGCCTCGCAGGGTCAGCGAGATGGCGCAGTAGGAGGCCGACACGGCCAGCAGTGGCAGCAAGTAGGACACGATCATCATCGCGCACGAGTAGGCGAGACGCTGGTCCTCCAGGCCGGTCCACAGCTCCTCGCACACCACGATCGCCAGCTCCGACTCGTTGGTGTTCTGAAAAGAACAATGATGCTAACAATGATGATGATGAGGATGATGATGATGATGATTTCCGCTTGTGAATCGCTGCCGCCGCGGTGTTCGCTCGCTCTCGTAGACAGAGGAGTAATCAGAGGAGCGCGGAGGAACCATGGGCAGACGAGAAGGGGGACAGGCGATTAGGCGACGCTATCCACAATTGCCCACGTTCTGCGGTCCTCAATATGTGCAGGTGTTATCGGCCAATTGATGAGTGTGCACACGTGGCGGTAAACCGGAGAAACCCGTCGCGTCCCGTGCAGACGGAACAGGTGGGAGTCCACGTTGCTTGCTGTACCGCCATCTGCTGGCGAGCCAGGGTTATGACACGTGGTCGACGCCCCACGGTACGAGAGTTTCACGACATTTGTGCGGTGATCCACCAACCCTCGCTGCTGCCTCCACAGTGCTGGGTTACAGACCACGTGGGTATTCACGACCGCCCGGCTAAATGTCACGTTGATTAACTTTGGTGATAGCTTATCTCCTTGCCTGACTCATCTTCTCATACGGTAATCATGGTGCTTTCTTCATACAAATCTCAGCCTTGCGGTTTCGTCTCTACAAATGGTTTAAATAATTTACATGGCACCTCGACGCCCACTGGACAGGAGTTATATTCTTAGCTCTTTCGATAAAGTCACGTTGAAGGGAAACAAAATAATAAAATAGATATAAAACAATAAAAATTCTCACGACGTTTCGACCATAACACAAACGGTCGTCATCAGGTGTGTCGGTTTGCATAAATGTATTTATTTTTAAACGGTGTATTTATTTATTTATAAAAAAAACCATCAGCGCCACACACAGCGATTTGGCAGTTTATTTAGAAACACTAGTCCATCTATATTCTGAAAAGAGGAGGGGGGAGACTATTTTTTTTAATGTATGCTGTCTGAAAGCCACTGTAAGCGTTAACAATCAATTAAGACCTGAAATGGTTTATCAAATCTTTCCAATGATTGCTAAGCCAGAATCCATCTTCTCGGTTGAAATTGTCTCTGTGCTTGTATATGTGGATAGCCTCATGAACGAATCTCTCATGGTAGCCAGATGGCTTACAAAGAACCTCTGTCTTGGAGAAGTCAATGTCATGTGAGCCTACTGAATTATAACAATGATCTGCCACGGCCGAGGTGTTGGTCCTACCGTGTTTAAGGTCTGCTTTGTGTTCGCGAATGCGGTCCGAGACATGGCGTTTGGTTTCTCCAATGTAACTACTACCACAGAGGCAACTTAGTTTGTAGACACCAGGGTACTGTATGTCCGGAATCACATCTTCGCAACATTTGTCTGGTGATCCATCATCCCTCGCTGCGGTCTCCACCACAGTGCTGGATTGCATGCAGCCGCGTGCACAGCCACCACCGGTTCGATCCGACCCGGTCAATCAGCTTCACCCCAGCAGCTATATCTCTAAGCGCCGTTACTCCAATATTGCGACAAACAACAACTGATACAATTACACTAAATTACATCTTCTGCCATACCCCCCTTAGGTGAATGTTTTATACACAACTAAACTTTTCAGCAACTGATATTAATTACTCTGTAACACAATACACCTTAATATAATGAAGGAGAGCATATGTTTCAATCAATCAAACTGTCTTTCTATAGCACTATTCGTGAAAAAAGTGCAATACATAGTGCTTTACAGGCATCAACAATAAAAGTGAAATTGTAGACGAAATAAAATCACTCAACAAATCTCTAGCAAAGACGCAATAAAAAAAAGAACACGTTAAGAAGATACGAATTAAAAGCAAGTTAAAAAAGGTACATTTATTTATTTTAATAATGCCTAATGATTCTAAAGGCCTCAGATCCCCTGTCGTGCTGTGCCACAGGTGCGGACTATACACACTAACAGCTGCTTCTCCCTCGGTTTGGCTCCTGGCCTTTGGGACGACTAAAATACCAGTACCAGAGGATCTGAGTGATCTGAAGGATCTTGTTGGTTTCACCACTATTTTAACCCGGTAAATTACAAGGAAGTAAATATTGATCAACCGCCAATTGTTCACTGGGTTCGCCTGCGTGGCTGTCCTGATGATGTCATCGAGCCGACTTGGGGCGGCCCCAGATCAGGCAGCGCGTTCACGCGAGGCCTAGAGGCTCTTTGCTAAACACCTGATGGATGGTCTCAACCTCAACAAGAAACCGATCGTGCATTCACTCAATAACCACGCGAGCGTTTAGTTCAGGACTCACGTGTTGCCGTTTTGCCCTCTGTTCGTCACCGCACGGCCACTGATGACGTTTTGACTGACGACGAATTGACAGTTTTACAAATCTCCGCCTCATCCGTCAATGCTCACGTCCAGCGCGAGATGTTCATTCTGTGCGTGAACGCGCGCGCGTCCTGAACGCGTGCGCGTGCTGTCCGCGCGCAGCAGCGTGCTGTCCACACTGCTGCGCAAGGAGTCCACGCTGCTGCGCATGGACAGCACGCGCAGCAGCGTGCGGCGATCCGCGCGCTGGCTCACGACCCAAGTGACGCGAGTTCGATTCCTGCTTACGGTCACCAACACCGGTGACGATTATCTGAGGCGGTCCTGGGCCTCCCTTAGGTCGACTCAGCCTCCAATGAGTACTGTCCCTGGGGTTGTGTGTACACATCGCCACTAGGCAAAGGCGGCCTGGCGTGGTGCTGGCCGCCCACCCCTTGGTGTGCCGTGCCGGCCTTCATCGGCGCTTTTCGATAGCACTTGCTCTAAAAGTAGGCTCAGGCTATACGGGGGGTCTTTGTCTTTGTGTACTCGACTGGGCACTTGAAAGAGGGAGGAGAGACGCTCACAACAATGGGCAGAACGCAGGGCGCATAAACAAACAGACAGAATGTTGTTGTGCACCTGCCAGTGATCTCAGTCAACACATAACCTCCTGCCAGCGAGCCTTCCACAATTTGACGGGGCTTCGAAGTGCACCTAGCCTGTTACAAACGCTGTGACGACGTGAACATCGCTTAGTGGCGAACATCTGAAGCGGTGCTGAATCTCCCCGAGGTGAATTCAACCTAAAATGAGCACCTGATATGGTGTGTAAACACTAGCACTGGGGAGACAAAGGTGGCGGGGCTTGGTGCTGGTCCTTGCTACCACCCGCTCGCGTACCCAGCTGGCCTGCCCAGGTCCTTACTAGCAGCACCTGGCCCAACAGCCCGTGTAGGCTGCACGGGGATCTTTGCCTTTAGTGCGTATTCGTGTGGTGTGCAAGTGCGCAGTGCCATGTTTGTTTCTGAAAAGTCTCACTTCTTCACAGAGTGATCATGAAATAACAATGGAAGACGACAATCGTAATTGCGGTGATTAACACAAGCTCTGCCCCATTACGTTGGCGGTGCGTAAAACGTTCTCCGGAGTAAATGACTGCGGTGCAATGAAAGCGACGTCTTTGTTTCCTGACGTCAGCGAGCGCGCGCGCGCCATACGCATGGTTCGAGGCCGACACAGCACATTGATAGCGCAAACTTGTGGCAGGCTCCGGTTGTGAGTGTGTAGTGCGGTCGAATGCGCGCCTCCAAGCTCTAATATATACCCCTACCTGAAGCGCGTGACGGCATAGTGCGTCAAAGGGCCAAACAAGACACCGACATAAATAAACGGATACTATTCTAAAGTCTCAAGTGATTCCGCTTCTCGAATTTGCATTGCGGCATTGGTCCTCATCTCGTGCTCACAGCCACACACGGTGGCTTTGCTGCCCGTGCTAACCCAGCGGTGTGGAGGCGGCAGCGAGGGTTGGTGGATTCTACCCCTGTTGTGAAACTCTCTTTGCGCGTGAGCGCCGAGATCCCATACCCTCGCTCGCCCGGAGAAGGCAGTAGAGCAAGTGAGCTAATTGCCATCTGCTATCCATCTGTATGGGGGTAGAGTGCAGCCCAGAGTGTAACCCCCTAGCGCAAGGCGAGGGTTCCCTTCGGGTTTGCTCCCACTCGTTTAGTACGCTACCCAGCATTAATTGGCTCCACAAATCTGAAAAATAAAAAAACCCAATGCAGGGCCTTAACCTGAAAAAAATAGTTCTACAACCGAATGCGACTTTCTTGGATACATCGTCACCATCAAACTGTAACTATCGTGAACACAGCGAACAGAACGCGATATCGCGATATCGTGTCGTCACAATTTACATCGCGTCGTGCAGGTGACAGGTGACGAAGGCGGCTGAGCCCGGGATTTGCCCACCTGCGGTTCTTCGGTGCGAAAGTCGATGTAGACCGTGTTGAGGGCCGCGGGGCAGGCAAGCGCGGCCGAAGCGATCCAGATGAAGCCCGCAGTGAGCGCGCACGACCGCACGGCCACGCGCCTCCGGATGGGGTAGGCCACCACCACGTAGCGGTCCAACGCGATGGCCGTGAGCGACAGCACGGACACGTGGACCGTGGCCGGCTGCAGCAGGGCCACCAGGTAGCACAGCAGGGCCCCGTAGACCCAGCCCCGGGGCTCGAAGGCGAAGGCGGCGGAGATGGGCACGCAGGTGAGGCACACCAGCAGGTCCGAGAGCGCGAGGTTGCCCAGCAAGAAGTTGGTGGCGTTGTGAAGCCGCTTGGTTCTGGCGATGACCAAGATGAGGAGAAGGTTGCCCGACACGCCGACCAGCGTGAGCAGGGCGTAGAGGGGGATGAAGATCTGTTTGAGGGACAGGAGCACGAGGAATCCCTCGAAGTGCTCCTGCTCCTGAGAGAGGTGTTGAGGAGGCGTCATGCTCTGATCTCGTGGAGCCACAACTTTGCTGACGTTCATCGTTGATGTCGGATCGCTGCCAGACAAACGGACTGCCGCTCGCTTCCGTGGTGAATAAATTGATGTGCTGCCGAGAGCGATTGATGTGTTTCCGTCTGTGTTTTTTTTCTGAGATGATTGTTGCATTAGATTGTTGTCGTGTTACTTAATGAAATGGCTATTTGTAACACGCGTGTTTTTTTTATCATATATCGAATGCTATTGTAGTCTTTTGTTTAAATATCTGTATATCCGATAGTTTGCATTGTACATGTTTATTAAGATGATGAAACCCGTGGTAGCCGGGACGCACACACAATGTGTGTTGTAGCTAGAATACAGACTGCAATGACGACTCCGACCTATTTTATGGAGTACACAATTAGGCGAAACACCTCCACCCTCGTCCCACACGCAATTGCTAAGCCAAAGACTCACGAAACAGACGGCGAATTATTCCAAATACGAACATTATTATTTGCCGAAGTGTTCCTTGCAAAGTGTTGATTTTTTTGTCTCACGTCTCATTAGGTTTTACGCAAAATACAAATTCAACCTTTAACATTACAATTACTTAATATGCACATAAATATTGCACGCTTATATTATATATGCAGATTTAACAATAATTATCATCACTATTCGGTGATTCATTCCACGTTCCGAAGATACTCTGGCTACAGCACGTGCGTGTTTTTTTTTACTTGGCAATGCAACCGAAGGGGACGGTTGGGTGGATGGTGAATGATGAATGAAGCGTCGACGCGACACGCAAAGAGAGCGAGAGACGGAGCTGATCCGCTTCAGGGCTTAAGAATTTGGACTCCCTCCGCCGCCTTGTTCGCCTGCTGTACCTCTAACCTCGCCGTCCACGCTCTCCCTTTATATAGCAGCCACGCACACCGAAGCACGCAGAGTGGCTGCGTAGTTGACGTGCCAGCGAGCTCCTAGAATACGCGCGCGTACGTCCACTCACCACGCACGCATGCACGCCGCAACGGTGACCAGGGTTGGTACGGGACACTTTCAAAGCCCCATCGAAGAGTCTCATGTCTGTTTTTTTTTGCTTGGAGGGTCCCTGCCAGCCAAGTTGCGATGATTGGTGATGTATTTTCCAAATTAATAATTTTTTGGCTAAGTTATTTTGTTCTAAGAATAGGTTTTCCCCTTTTTTCTGGCAACAAAACAGGTTTTGATTTAAAGCTTTCGTGACTGCAGGGATTCATATTCTTGGTTCTTTCGGTAAAGTCACGTAGAAGGGAAACAATAAAATACTAAAACTAATAATTTTCTTGCTGTGGTTTTCACACCTGATGATGATTGCTTGTGTTGCAGTCGAAACGTCGTGATAATTTTATTGTTTTATATTTTTATTATTGTATTGTTTCCCTTCTACGTGACTTTGCCGAAAGAACCAAGAATATAATAACAAAACAGGTGTTAAGATGTTAAAACACAAAACGGAAACCTTTTACAAGGAATCATGTCTGCAAACAAAAACACATACTCTGATTGGTCCACACCAGAGACAACTTTCTTTCGAGCCAAGTCTCAAACGGTTTTAGACCAGAGGACGCCAAAGCTGAAATTAGGAAAATGTGGATCGTGACGCCGCCACGCAATGGCATACTCTTGCGAATGACGTCACGGGATCTTTAACGCACAGTCATTATAACCAGGGCGGCCGCTAGGATTCGAACCATAAAACTCTGCAACAATCCCGCTCGGCGATGTCACCTGGGCCATGTCACAATCTAAAGAGTTCTAATTTGCGATGTGGTCTCTCTCTCGGTTATTTAAAGTCCAGTAATGCGTGGGACGCATCTGTCACCCATACAAGCGGCACGCTGCTAATTGAGATTATAATCAGAAGCACGTGCGGCATTAATATTGAAATATGCAGGCAATTTAGGCGCGCTAATGAGCAAAATGTGTCAAATATCAAGGATTAATTACGGCGTCAAGTCTCCCTGTGAAATTGCAAATGTTTTTTTTTTGTTAAACACACGCAGATAATGGACAATTTGGAGGCGAACCGAACAAAGCAAGAAATTTGGATTCCGAGCGGGATTTTTTTATAATACCATCCACCCCATTAATAACATCGACAATGTTCCCAAAAATAAATAAAACATAATGTAAAATACAATCATGTGCCTCCCTTGTAGACCACAAAATGGCATTTGACTCGGTGGAATTCATGCATTTAAGGCTGACATATACACGTGTAAAATAAGGGTTATTTAAATAGTTGTGTTGTTGCATTCCAGGTAACCGCAAGAAGAACCCGGTTTGTCGTACGTAAACACACGCCTCGTAAACAAAATATAGCATTCTAACATGTTGAACCGAGAACCAAAGGGATCTGTCACAGTGGCCTAGTCATTGTTTAGCACATCGGGCTTGAAATTCAGAGGTCGCCTTCTTGATTTGATCTCTCCGCGCGGCAGTTCAAACCGGTTTTTTAATCCCCCCTCCCCTTCCGTCCATCCACAGTGAGTGGATGGTCGCGTGTAGTGGGGTAAAGGTGTGGGTATGTTCAGCTGCAAGACGTCTGGTCAGCGTGGAAATAGAAAACAAAACCCCTTGAGAGCCCCCTCTCGTTGAGGCCCTTATGCCTGCAGGGGCGTTAGCGAGAGATTTCAGGGCTGCGCCTTTACCCTTCACCTGAGCACGAGTTCAAAAGAACTCACAAACAAACACCTTGTTATAATAGGGGTTTTCCCCCTTTTTTTTCTGGCAACAAAACTGAAACCTTTTTACAAGGATTCATGTCTGCATTAACCAAAAGGTTTCAGTTTTGTTGCCAGAAAAAAGGGGAAAACCCCTATTATTACATTTTGGTACTAGCAAAGGAGGTCTAATGATGAAGATGCTCACACCGAGCCCTCATTACTTTGATAGTGCATTGTCTTTGAGCTGTGTGACGCTTTTTGGCGTCATCTGGTCGAGCACCAATTGGGTCGAGGCTCAAAAGAAAGCCGTCCCTTGGTGTGGACCAATCAGTTTCAAGGACAATGCATATATTATCATAGTATGTTTTTTGTTTGCATTTTGACTGCAGGTATTGTGGTTAATGCAGACAGGAATCCTTGTAAAAAGGTTTCAGTGTTGTTGCCAGAAAAAAGGGGAAAACCCCTATTATTACATTTTGGTACTGGCAAAGAAGGTCTAATAATGTAAAAGACCCACCCTGAGTTGTATCTTCAACGAAGCTCATGGACCACCCTAAACCGTATCCGCACAAACCATGGCAGTTGCGGATTCCTAATGCACAAATAAAAAATTAAAACTCTGCAGTGTGCGACTGCAGTAATCCAGAACAGACCATACAAGACAGAATGACGCGATGTCCCCATCCACAAATACGAAGGAGACTTCACAGTGATGCCAATCCACTGCTCCCGGACGCGGTGATATGGCTTGGCCACCTACATGTGAAATTGTAAAGTTGTCGCTCTGCATCGACATCATCAGCCATACGAAATTATAAGAAGCGCATTTGTCATTGAATTCCATTTAAAACGATTAATCGTTACCGAAATTCGGACGTGGCAATCAATTATAATTATGGAAATGGTTATCGGTTTATTGTTTAGAAACACGAATATGGAAATGATTGAAACCATTTGTAGAGACGAAACCGCAAGGGTTAGAATTGTATGAAGAAAGCAACATGATTACCGTATGCGAAGATGAGTCAGGCAAGGAGATAAGCTATCACCAAAGTTAATGAACGTGACATTTAGCCGGGCGGTCGTGAATACCCACGTGGTCTGTAACCCAGCACTGTGGAGGCAGCAGCGAGGGTTGGTGGATCACCGCACAAATGTCGTGAAACTCCCGTCCCGTGGGGCGTCGACCACGTGTCATAACCCTGGCTCGCCAGCAGATGGCGGTACAGCAAGCAACGTGGACTCCCGCCTGTTCCGTCTGCACGGGACAGAGTTTTTCCTCCTCGCACGCGACGGGTTTCTCCGGTTTACCGCCACGTGTGCACACTCATCAATGGGCCGATAACACCTACACACATTGAGGACCGCAGAGCTTGGGAAATTGTTGGCTCTGGCTGCTGCCTTCCAGCTTCTCTGTGGTTGAAATTATTATACAGGACTACATTATTCTATTTTTTAAGTCTGCCTGCCGCGAACGGACGCATGGACGGTCACATCCCCAGGACATGCAGGCTGCTACTTATTATTGTGGTATCTTCTGAAGATTGTATCGACGAAATAAATGCTGCACACATAAATGGAGAGCCCAATAACCATCTGCGCATGAATGCATCACGAGTTCATATACGGCAAGAGAATTGAGTGTTGCTCTGAGGCGAAATGAAGTGTAGGCTCGTGCGTGGGAGTGCAGATAGCCTGCAACACGTTCAGGTGTGTAGTGGTTGTATGTATGTGTGTCTGTGTGTGTGTTTGCGCTACGAACCCGGCGACCCGGGTTCGATTCCCGCTCACAGCCAACACCAGTGACGATTATTTGATTCGGTCGTGGGCCTCCCCTAGGTCGACTCTGCCTCAAATGAATACCTTGTGCGGTGTGTGAACATCACCACTGGGGAGACAAAGGCGGCCGGGCGTGGTGCTGACCACCCACCCCCTCGTGTGCCTTGCTGACCTATATAGGTGCTCGCTAACGGCACTTGCCCCAACAGTCTGTTCAGCCTATACGGGGGATCTTTGTATTTGTGTGTACGCATGAGCAAGCCTGGAATGGGAAGAAGGGCGCTAGCCCCGTAAGGGGACGTCCATAAATGACGTCACGCAATTTTTGACGACTTTTGACCCCCCCCTCGTCACACGGCGTCACAAAAAGCGAGACCCCCCCCCTCAAATATGACGTCACAAAGCTCTGCCCCCCCCCCCCAAAAAAAATATAAAACACGCTTCAAATCGCTTTAAACTATTGTCATTGTAGTGCGTATTTAATGTGGCGCTGCACTCTGATGTTATAGGAGAAAATATTTATTTAAAAAAGTCTATTTAATTAAGTAGAACGTGTTGTCTATATTTATGTAAAGTTGCGCATTTTGATGTGACGTCACATTTCTCACCCCCCCCCCTCGTCACACATCGTCACAAATGTCTGACCCCCCCCCCACCCCCCTAGGTGCGTGACGTCATTTATGGACGGCCCCTAATGCAAAATGTACGAACTATTCCCCCGGCGCGCGCGCGTTCTGCCCCACGGCAGATATGGGGGTGTGTTTACACAGGAACTTCCTGACACGATGGTGTTGAGTTTGGTCACGTGACCAGGAAGTTACGAGTAAATGGCCTCTAAGCCACGAGGCGAGGCAGGTGTGTCAGCCATGACATAGAGAATAAAATGGAGGCACAATTAGCGTCTCAGTGAAGACGGGTGCATCTGTTCATGGCGGGACTTTAATAAGCATTGTCTGTAAGTTCGTTTACGTTCTTACAATACTGGTAATGCTGTTATGTTAGAATTGCCGTTATAATGCTGTAAATGCCTTTATAATGCTGTTAAATTGTTATGATGAATAAGAGGCCTAGTTAACAACGAGGCCTGCCACTTGCATTATTGTGAATGTTATTTGTAGTTTGCTAAATCGAGCCAGACTTGTGCCCATGTAACTTTAATGCATTCTTGAGAGCAAGGATGAAGAAGTATCTCATCCACAGTTCAATGTTATATGCAGCACTGTACATATAGGCTGCAGTACGGTGATTACACAAAGTGTGTTGGGGCTGACGTCCACCCCACCGCCCTCACTGGGCAGGTGGGGCACGACGTCCGCCCCTTCCACTCCCTCCACCGCATCGATCAGCTCCCGCTGGGCCCCCGCTGACTCGGTGATCAGTCTCCGCACGCTAGCGCCCTCTCTGAGGGACATGGCTAAACTGCTGGCTCACCGCTGCACGCAGTTAACCCACACTCACCCGGACACACCACAGCCAACGCTAACGCAGGGTCGCGACCGCGCTCGCACCTGCGGGTGATTATCTCTTAGCACGCACGTGCACACTGCGGCTCCGCGTTCTCTCTCCTGCGCCCACCACCACTCACACTAATGTGGCGCACAGCGATACGACTGCACCCACCCCTACGAGCGATTAACTCTCAACACACGTGCACACGCTGCGGCTCCGCGTTCACTCTTCTCGCAACGCGTTTTCCCACGCAGTGGCTCCACACACAAATCACAGACACCACACCGATGCTCTGTGCTTACTTTTATTCGTGGCGCAAATACACACGACCTGGGGGAATATTTTGTGAGAAGAGCCTAGCCTACTGCTGCCTAAGTGCCCAGTCGCTCAAACGTCCTACCACGTACCTCGAAGCTGTACTCATGGCGTCACACAGACGCTGTGAGAGTCGGGAGGGAGAATAACGAGAGAAAACTTTACCTATCACTGCCTCATAGCGGCACTCGCTGGCATCACACGGATGCCGCGAGCCCAGAGGTTGAAGATAAGAACCCGAAAATCGTCTCAGGCTACTCTTTTTATTCCCTTAACTTCAAAAGCCCGGGGTGACGTCGTACCACGCGGCCAATCGTGCACCTACCTGTGGTTACCGGCCCCTGTTACTGTGTCATTCGTGGAGTGCCACGGTGGCGGTGCCGATCACCTCTTGTCCCTCGTTGCTCTTTGTCTGGAAGGGCGCCCGGCTGGCGAACACACACCCTGCGAGGGTGTGTTCGGTATGGGGGCCGAGATGGCGTGGGCAGTGGCGCTGCGATTCTCCTGACCTCATGCTCTTCTTGCTTAACATGCCACCCTAAGTTCCACCCGATGTCGTGAGTAACTCATTGCGGCTGGCCCAGTGAACCTTTTCTTTTTGCGCCAATACAATTTTAAGCCAACTCAGGGGCACCGCAATGTGACCTGTCCTGCGGGGGTCGGCCAATCTCCTGGCACCGGGAAACTGTGGGACTTTCCTCCTAGGGACCCTTCGGATTAAAACCCCTTGCGCCAGGCGATCCCCCGCCAGGACACAATGTGTGTGCGATGCGTGTGCTCAGGGTTGGGCCAGGGGGAAGTCGCGGCGCTGGCAGAATTGCTCCACGACGGTGGCACCACAAGTGACCTTATTTAACAAGGTAGCTTATTCTCTTGTTGTATAGCTATTCAGTGCTAATGTAGGTGTCTGGTGCATCCAGGACCTATTGTTGAGATTCATGTTATCTAAGACAATGTTATGATGCTGCAGTGTTCATTCATTGTATCGATATTGCTGTATTTTGTGCTGTTTTTACATCAGTTTTATCTCGTTTAATTACTTAAATACGTTGGTGTCGGATGTTCACCCTTCAATAGCCAGCCATGTCCCATTAGAATCAGCTAATGCCTCTCGCTTCTCTCATAGAGAAAGCCACGACCAGCCAACAGTAGTATTCACAACATCCTCTCTCAACCCATAATTCTCTTGCCACCATGGTCTATTTTTGCCAACATTTTCGTTCGTTCTTCACTTGGCTATCGGTGCAAAAAGGTAATTTTGTGGGTCTTGCTGTTACGTTAATGGAACATTACTTTTTATTAAAAGAGATGCTGTGGTGTAAATCGTTATCAAACTTGACTTGTAGTCCATTTCCCAGCTTGGCGGCTGAAACCATGTGCAAGATGTTATAATCCCACGCCTCTCTCCACCCTGCTCAATGGGTGCAGGCGTAGGTGTAATTACTTATCTTCCAAAATGCCTGGCGCTGCATGGATGAGTCGACCAAAATACCCTCTACACAGGCTGTTTAGATCTTATTCTGGCGGAGACCCTTCCACCACGAGTTCCGTGAGCCGGGCTGCACCTTTGTCGTTCATATAAAATATATTGTATATAAATATTATTGTATATTATTTGGCTTCACGTGAAGCCTGAGTTAATATCTGACTTTATTACTCAATGGTGTTGGTTAAGCACGTTCTCACGAATGTTTGATTTTATTTACAAAAAAAACTTACACTCTTTTGAGTCTTGATTGATTTTTCTTCTGTGTGTGTCCTAAAGGTCAGCTCAGCTGAAGCCCCGAGTGCACTGGTGAGCGAGGTTAGAATGTTAAGTGGCCGTCTTTACGTTGCCCTGCGTTCCGCGTATTCCAAATCTCTAAACACGCACAGCGCAATGCCAAACACGCGCGCGATTCACCAGCGTGCACACCCCCATCACTCACTGCTGCCTCTCGATAAAACAATTGATACTCTGAGCACAATTTGTTTAAACACACCACTTTAGGATTGCCCATTGTACATACCATTTCTGCACGCATCTAGGTGATGACATACATTTAAAGACAATCATGATAAGGGTGGGGGTGGGTGGGTTTAGTCGAGAGCTGGCACGTAATTTTGTATTCATGAAATCCTAGGCTAGGCTCATGGTGGATGTACTTTTGGTATTTCCAGACGCCACCTGCGTGTAAGTGGTCGTGCAGGGGTTTGCGCACAGTCCCCGGCCGAGTCGAGTTCGATTCCTAGCCACAGCTAACATCAGTGGTAAGTAATAATTGAACCAGTCCTGCCCCTCGTTTACTCCTCACCCCTTGACTAAACTCGAGCTGATCAGCGTGGTGAAGTATGGTGAAGACTATACCGAAATCAGGATTTCGTTTTTCATGAAAGTTCTTGGTTTGAAGGGAGAAAAAGCAGAAGCGGTGGTACAGTGGTTAGCGCACTCCGCTTGGAATCTCACGACCAGAATTTAGATATCCGGCCACGGCTAACATCAGTAAGTTCACGAATTCTATATGAACCAATCTGGGCACCTCCCCATTCACCCACGTGCCCTGACCAACGTGATGTCGTATGATCAAAGAGTATTCATGACCGACACACCGCAGGGGGACGCCTTCATCCAGCAGTGGATTCACTTCAGCTGTATAAAATGGGCAGGCATAACGACCCTGCAGCTAAATCATAACTTAGCATTGTACTCAGCAGAGGTATGGTAAATCATAAATATACATTAACATGGGACCTTTTTGCCAGTATCAAAGTATGAAAAAATAAGAACAGGTTTTACCATTTCTGCCAATAAAACAGTTGTGTTAAGATGTTCAAACACCAAATATGAACCTTTTGCAAGGAATCAAGTCTGCATTAACCACACACAGTACTTGTGGTGAACTTGCAGAAAACATGGACTGGTATTTATATGATGCATTGTTTTTTTTAAACTGATTGGCCTACACCAGAGACAACAGCCTTCTTTAGGGCCTGGTCTCTCACTACCAGTGTCAGACCAGAAAACAACGTCAAAAGGCGAACAGTGCAAGGACAATGCACCATCAGATCATTTATCATCCATTATAGAGGTTTTTTCTGGGTTAGATCGCGTAAATATATCTTTAAAACCCGCCCCCACCCGACACAGCCCAACTAGTAAGCGTTGTCTGCATTAACTATAATACTTTTGTCAGAATGCAAACAAAACACTCTGATAATATATGATGATGCATTGTCTTTGAAACTGATTGGCCCACACCAGAGACAGCTTTCTTTCAAGCCTCGTCTCAAAAAGTGTTAGACCAGAGGACGCCAAAAGGCTTCTTAACACCGTTTGAGACTAGGCTCGAAACTCTGGTGGACCAATCAGTTCCAAAGACAATGCAAATACTATCAGAGTATGTTTTTTGTTTGCATTCTGATCTCAAGTATTGTGGTTAATGCAGACATGATTCCTTGTAAAAGGTTTCAGTTTGGTGTTTTAGCGTCTTAACACCTGTTTATCCTAAAAAAAACTACGACGTTTCGATCACAACACAAGCGATCTTCATCAGGAGGAAAAAAGAGGGAGAAAGCTGCTGAAGATCGCTTGTGTTGTGATCAAAACGTCCTAGTTTTGTTGTATTTTTTTATTTTCTTTGAACCTACCTACGTGACTTTACCGAAAACCCCAAAGAATATGAATTTCTATTTTAAAATTATAATTTTTATTTTTCATGTTTGAAAAAATGTGTTTGAGAGTGGGAAATTTCGTGTCAGAAACGTAACTCAGCTTTTAACATGGCAGTTAATGGGAAACTATTATCGTTTCACGAAATTTCGCTTTACGAGCAAAATAAAAAAAATAGTTTTAGTATTCCAATGTCCCAGCATGCCCCCCCCCCCCCCCCCCCATACAGAGTTCATCGTTGGACAATCTCTCAGCGGAGTGGATATGCAGGATAGAATATAAGTTGTATTGTTGGAATCTGTGTAGCTTCCTGATTTGGTGCCTATACTGTATAGGGTCCAGGTCTCAGACCAATACAGATATAACCACTGCATCAACTTTACCAGACTCTTGGGGAAAGTGCTGTTAGCGATCACCTATTAAGGCCGTCTGGAACAACACACGCGGAGGTGGTGTGGCTAGAACCCACCTCTGTCCGTCTTTGTCTCCCCGGCCCTGATGTGTACATCCTGCACCAAGTACTAATTTAAGGCTGGATATACCTAGAAGAGGTCCAGGACTCGTTCAGATATTTGCCACTGATTTTGGCCATGGCCGGGAACGAATGCAGTTGGCTGGGTTCGGAGCACAGTGCTCTAACCACGACCCCACCGCGCTCTGCTGTATACATGGATGGCTTCATGAACGAATAATGATCATTATTTTAATGCGGCTGGCTCACACAAAATTGATTTATCGAAGACGATGGTACTTTATTGGTATAGACCTACTGCCGGTGTCAGAGCCCTCTCCTACATTAACATTAGCTGCCCCGCCCATCTCTAAACCTTTATAAACAGCTTGCGCTCAGAGGCTAATCTCCCTGTTCCTGATGACGACCGCTTGTGTTGCGATCGAAACGTCGGGATATTTTTATTCACTTTATTTTATTATTATTTTTATATCTACGTGACTTTACCGAAAGAACCATAGAATTTACATTTATTAATGTTGTGCACAACGTGGGGGTGGCCTGCTTTGACCAAATTACCCAGAATAATCACCGGATCTGGTCAGATCTCGGAAGCTAAGCAGGTTTGATCTTGGAGAGTACTTGGTTGGATCACCTCCGTGCGTGAAACATTATTTGGTGGTGGTGCTGCTGCTGCATTGGCAGTGGATCATAAGCACAAATAATAAAACAAAACAAAAAATTGCACATTTCTCAATAACACTGGCCTTGAAAGGGAAACATAATAGGCGGCGTTTCAGGCAATAGCCCTTCATAAGACACAAACAGAGAGACCAGAGAGATATAACAAATTATAGTTGGGGACCACTACACAATCTGGGGGCCTGATGAACATTCATATTTTTTTTTAAACAAGTTTCACCGTGTGATGCAGCCTCCAACTGTTCACACTATACTCTTTGGGTCTATTGGGTAAAGTCACGTAGGTGAAAATAAAATAACAAAAAATCATGACGTTTCGGCCACAACACAAGCGGCCTTCATCAGGTGAAGGGACGAGACTGTCTGGAGGACAGCGCTGGAGTGGAAGAAGCCACGCTTAGATCACGGCGTGATTTTTTGTTATTTTATTTTCACCTACGTGACTTTACCCAATAGAACCAAAGAGTATGGATCCTAGCAGTCACGAAAGCTTTAAATATAGAATTGTTCACACTATCTCCACCGACCCGCATGGACAAGCGCGGTGAGGCTACTACGCACGGTGAAACAACCCCCCGTGAGATGCACGGCGTGGAAAAGGCCCTCATCCAGCAGTGGATTGGCAAAGGACTGTGCCACGTACTCTACATTATGCTGTCAGGACACATGAAACACATTCCTGAGGATGGGGCTGGTAGGAACGTTGGTTGCTCGGTCAGTGGCCAGGGTCAACGGCGGCACCACGTGGTGTATTCCGCAAATATGCCCGACTGTGAGGGCGGGCACAAGCCGGCGTGAGTAGGTTAGACGTTGAGTTTTATAAGGGCACCACGGGGTGACCAGCCCCTCCCCACCCAGCCCCACCCCACCCAGCCCCACCCTTCCCACCCCCCACCCAGCCCCACCCTCCCCACCCAGCCCCTCCCCATCCAGCCCCTCCCTACCCTCCCCTCTCCACCCAGCCCCACCCCTCCCATTTTTTATATCCGAATGTCCGGATACACGTGGGCAGACATCCACAGACATACACAATTAATCCCCTGCCTACTGTGAGAATTAATCCCGGTTGGGCTTCCAGTCCACTACGTTTCCTACCAGTAATGCCCACTAGGAGCGCATTTGTTATATACAGTGGTCCCTCGTTTATCGCGGGGGATACGTTCTAAAAATAATCCGCAATAGACGAAATCCGCGAAGTAATCAGCTTTATTTTTTACAATTATTATACATGTTTTAAGGCCGTAAAACCCCTAACCACACACTTTTATACACTTTTCTCAGACAGGCATTAACATTTTCTCACATTTCTCTCTTATTTAAACACTCTCAAAGTTCAAACTTTCGCATATTTAAAAAATAAGTACAATATTAGTAAATTAAAACAAAGATCACAACCTGTTTTCAAGCCCAAACATTGTAAATCTGGCTAGCCGAACGCATTCTGTACTCCTTTAGCTAATCAGGACGCCGAACACATGTGCGGTTCTCCCTTAGCCAATCAGGACGCCGGACACAATGCGCGTTCATACTGTACGCAGGAAAAAAAAGCATGCAAAATTACACTAAAAAAATCCACGAAACAGCGAGGCCGCGAAAGGTGAACTGCGTTATAGTGAGGGACAAGTGTATCCGGGTGTCTGGATACACATGGACAGACATCCACAGACAAACAATCCCCTGCTTCCTGTGAATTAATCCCGGTTGGGCTTCCAGTCCATATAAGGGCACCACTGGGTGACCAGCCCCTCCCCACCCCACCCAGCCCCACCCCTCCCACCCAGCCCCACCCTCCCCACCCAGCCCCTCCCCACCCTCCCCTCCCCACCCAGCCCCTCCCCACCCAGCCCCTCCCTACCCTCCCCTCTCCACCCAGCCCCACCCCTCCCACGTGGACAGACATCCACAGACATACACAATTAATCCCCTGCCTCCTGTGAATTAATCCCGGTTGGGCTTCCAGTCCACTACGTTTCCTACCAGTATAAGTTCGTTTAATCTGAGATCAGCAGTCCTTTCACATGGTGGCGCTGTAGTCCAGGAGCAGCAACACGTGTACGCGTTGCAGTCAGATTGGAACAATGATGATAATTTACAGCCCTTTGCGAATCTTCCTGGAGATCTGTGAAAAAGAACGTAATAGCTCATCGGATTCCTCCAGTATGGAGAAATATTCTGATTTTGACTTTGCTGGATGAAGGAATGATCGGGCTCTGTCTTCATCACTGCGCGTCGTCGGTGGCGGGTGGTGAGGTCACCATCGGTTCAGATACCACTCCCCACTAATGTTAGCCTTGTCCTGGAATCAAACTTATTCATATTAAAGCGTACTTCATTGTCTTCTTCATTACCGACTTCAATACTTTCTTACAGTTCATTTTCATGTAATTGTTGCCAATGATTATGTTGTCATCTAAACCTGAGATGGTTAAGATTATTCAAAAAATTATTCAGGCCTTTATTCCTCCAATCCATTTTTTGGAAAACATTCTAACTTGGCTGTGAATGACTTTGGCGAAAGCGTGTCTCGTGTGACTCACTCACCCACTCTAACGCGTAATATATATTCACGTGTCACGCAAGCCCCGTGTTTCTATTCCATTTGGGTAAAACGGTTGTGATTCCATTTTTAGATCACTGGTGTTGTGAGAGCCCAGACGACTGTCGAAATGCCTTTTCGTCGGAGCTGAATAAAGCTCAAAAGCCACCAGACACGGGCTAAAAATTGTCATAAAGATAAAATGATGCAATAATAATGTTGAAGAGTTACGCATTTTGTGTAAAACATCGATGTACTTGAGAGTGCACCGGTTAAGAAAGACCAAAGCCGTAGTTTGTTGGAGGAGGAATACATGCCAGTGGCTATCAGCGTCAATTTATTCGGCTTTGCTTTCATGTTCAACAAACTCTAAGCACAATGGTATTTGATATTCATTGCTCTTTTGCGGCACGTGATTGCCAGGATGGATGCTATGAATCGCAGGGACACTTTTACTAAACCCGGCTGGCTTATGTGCTTAGTTGGCCATTTTCTGTTCTCAATGATTTTCATGACTAATTTCTATATCGGCAATAATAAGGCGAACGGTTCTGTATATTTTTTTTAAGTCAATGCTTTCTATCGACCGTTTGAATGAGGTATAATTTCACGATTAAGGTATTTAATTTCTGTGCAAACCGTTTAGTAAATAGATCAACTAAAGTTTGTTCACGCCACTGGCCCCGCTTATTTTACAACGTTCACAGAGTTACCGTTTGGTCCAGGGACTTTACCCTTTTTTGGTTTTGTGAAGGGCAGTTTCCTTCTTGATATTTAAGTCTGGAACGTCCTCCTCTTCATTAGATTTTTGTTTATTTATTTCTGGGGCTCTCTGATTTTTTTTCCTTCTGCAATAGAAATTTACTTAAAATCACTCCAATTTTAACATTCTGTCTGCATCATGTGCCATTGAGGTTTCATCAACTTCCTTGAAGTTTTAGATTCTTGGTTCTTTCGGTAAAGTCACGTAGAAGGGAAACAATAAAATAATATGAAACAATAAAAGTCTCACGAAACGTCGTGAGAATTTTATTGTTATATATTTGTATTATTATTGTATTGTTTCCCTTCTACGTGACTTTACCGAAAGAATAAAAAAAATATAAAACAATAAAATTATCACGAAACGTCGTGAGAATTTTATTGTTTTATATATTTTTTATTGTATTGTTTCCCTTCTACGTTACTTTACCGAAAGAACCAAGAATATGAATCCCTGCAGTCACGAAAGCTTTAAATTAAAAATCTTGAATGTATTTTGCAGCGTACGTAGCCAACCGTGCTTTAGGGAGGTGTGGTGTACTGCTGGGTGAACAGGCGGGTGGATTGAGTGAAGCTGTTCATCTCTTCAACTGCAGCGCTGACATCATAAACCACTGACCTCTACATTTGCTGCGACCTCAGCAAGTTCGGCGTGCGAATGATTCCTCCACGGTATATTTATATTTTACACGTTGTAATTTTGGTTTTACGTTAATTTCATATATATTTAGGTCAATTTGTATTTAATTACATCCGGTACAAACGATCCCCGCGTTGTGGGGGTGATCGTTTTCAAATTTTCCAAATGCGAAAATTACACCGCAAACGACTTAATTTGGATTGGCAATCATCGCCTGCCACTGGCAGACTCGTGCCCGTTTGCAGGCCAGGTGCCGAGTCACCTTGTGGTCGCACAGGGACAGCTGCCACTGGGGGTGCCCCTTTCAAAAGTGTTGAGATGAGACGCGATGTAAATCGCTCCGAGACCCATTGACGTCAAGGCCGCTGTCTCAAAAACAAATATATATTTTTTACCATTCTCTTGCAATTGACTTTTAATAAGTACAAGGAGGTTGACGAAACCTAAAAAAAAAGTTCGTTGCAAATGAAATACTTAACATTCACTCGGATACGTAGCAGTGATTGGTAAATAATTTGCTAAAACAAGACTTAAATTTAGATTTAAAGCTTTCGTGACTTGCCGGGATTCATATTCTTGGTTCTTTCGGTAAAGTCATGTAGAGGGCAAACAATCAAATAATAAAAAATATAAAACTCGAATGGTAATGCACTGAGGGCTCAGTCTCTTATACCAATGAGATTCCATCCTAGGCTCTGGCTGGTTCCGAAGGCAGCAACGGGATAGTGACGTCGACTTGACCTCCGTTGCCACGGCGACAGAGTTTGAAGATTGGCAAGAAAATGTCACTCCACCTGCACCAGCGCCACTCACACTTGATTTAATTGTACACAGTACACGGCTGCAGAGAAATTCTCGCGGAGGAATTGTCTGGCCGTGCCAAGCGGGACCCGCTTGAGTAAACGTAATTGGCTTGTTCTTTGAGGCGTTATCCTGGCTTAGTAAAAGGGCACCACTGCATCGTGTTAATATGTAAGGCTTTTTACGGGGTTTTTTTTGCAAGGCTTTGTTCAAAATTATCCCCACACATTTATTTTCTGTTTGTATATCCGGGCCAGATCAAATTGAGACGACGAGCCTCAATTATTTTGAGACGATAACGACTCAATTAGATCAACTGGCTCAATGTGGATAATCACAACCGTCTTTTGCAATTACATGATGACTTATGTTATTGCCGGCTATACTAATAAACTAAAGTAACGTGCAATGTTAAGGAATCATGATTAAAAGTAGACGAAATGTCAGTGTATTCATGCTCAAACACTGTGCTGGGTTCAATGTCTTAAGACAATAATCAACATTTCCCGTGGGCGAGGACCTGAAATTAATGAATCACTCCACTGCTGCCATGAAAGTCGCCACTAGGGGGAGCTCTCCCTCTTTCCAGGCATGCGAGACATCTTGAAAGTGGTTTCCCACCTTCGGTTGCCGGTTCAAATATTGCGTCGACGAATCGATTGAAGCGACAAATGGTGCCCCCGCTCCAGTGCCCCCAGAGTTTGCCACTCTTGGCTTCCAACAGGCGTGTGCAGCCTCACCTGGTCACGCTTAACATGGTCATCCCAGAGAGATGACAAGCACGATAACGATGATAATTGCGAACGATGGATAGTTTCCTTGCAGCGTTTGAATTTGGAGTTCCCTCCCATCGTCTTTCCACAAGTTGTCCTCATCGGTTACAACTTCAACAGCACTGTTTGTCGCTGGCCTCTTGGAGTTTTGGGCCTTTGCGTCCTCTGCTCAGGAACTGACAACAAAAACGACGATGCATACAGTTACTAGTCACGGAAAGAAAGATCACATTCAATTACGTGAATAGTAATTTAAAATGAAAATAAAAGGCTTAATCATGTCCAGTATTCCACTCGAGGGCATATGGACATGAAGGCAATTTGCATTATATTTTAACCAGGTTATATTTTCGTGAATTATTACAAGACCATGAATGGGTTCACGTATTTTGTAAGTGCAGCAATAATCACTCATCACGACCTTAAACAAATGAACTAAACTGATTTTCCGAACTAAGCGATTTATTGCAGTGATTTCTTCCACAGATAATCCAGTGAACATTTAAACACTGCTTAAACAAAAATAACCTGGAATCCGTGAGTAAATCTTGATTTAAAGCTTTTGTGACTGCAGGAATTATTACTCTTTGGGTCTTTCGGTAAAGCCTCTCACCTGAAGACGGTTGCTTGTGTTGCGATCGAAACTTCGTGATCTATTATTTTTCTATCTACGTGACTTTACCGAAAGACGCAAAGAGTAAGAATCCGTGAGTATATTTGCCTATACTTGAGTAAGTTGTAACCATATGTAACAGCAATAAGATGTTTGTAACATCCACATTTTAAAGGCACATACTAAATAGTGTTAACATTGACATCTACCTGCATATTGCTGTGTTTGAAAAGGAACAATTATAACTCTAAATGTAGGTTGTTTAGCCAGATGCCCTGTGAAGGCCTCCCAGTTGGGCCAAGGTTGGCGAGTGTTTGGAACCGTTGGACGAACGTTCGTCCAACATCGGACCAAACTTCCACGTCTACTTGGGTATTCCTTCGTTCCCATTTGGACGATATCCTGTCAACTAAAAAGAGTTTTGCAGTCGCTGCAAAGATACTCAGCAGAGAAACTCGCACGCCCTGGGGAGACAGACTGCTGTTGCACGTTTTCGCGGGCGTAGCGTCCAGCTCTCCGACGCGTTATCGGCTTGTACCGTGTGTTATTGTTGTTGTTTATTGTTACCATGTCTGGGGGTTTCGCTGCACGCGCTGCACGCTTCCGCAGTAACTGAAAGTGATTTCTGAAGAAGCTCCCAGCACGTGGCACAAAACGTCGGACATCGCGCAGAACGACCCGGGAAGCGCATCGGACGGCTACATCCTGGAGTGTATGAACAATAATAACGGGGTTTTACCCTTTCTGGAAATAAAAAGACAAAAAACAGTTATTAAGATGTCCAGAACACCAAATAGGTACCTTGTGTGCACACGTCTCTATGCCCCGATGGTGCTGCTCTTCACAGATGTAGTTTTGCCTTTTGGAACGGCAGCCTTCATACTGGTCTTGATAGCCTCTTTATTGTGCCTGGATACTCACCGAGGAAATGAAAATAGAACAGGTTAAGACTTACACGAGAAAGAAATAACTCGTAGTCAGATGACTGCTCAAGATTATTTTGATAGACAGAAAGAGAAGGAAGGCCTTGGATCCGGGAACAAATGCAAATCCGAGATATCAAATTGACCGATAAGCGATCTAAAGTGGGCTTTGGCAGGACATCGCTATAAGTGATGACTGATGGACAATATTGAGGACGAATGACAGCAAAAAGAAGAGAACACACCCAAGAGAACGCCACTGTCGAGATGGAAATCTTCCGGTAGTTGATCGGCGATGTTGTTGATGATGATGATTATTAAACTTGGTAAAATGGTCCAATTACTGTATATTGTAAGCACGTGTGTGCGTTCAATGGCCAGTTCCTAATTTCTGACACATGTGAAGTCAATGTGATGACAGTCAACATCGGCACGAGCCGACGAGAATGCAATTTGTCACGTAGTCAAGAGTTGCACGCACTGCAGTTGGCACGGTCGCCACTGCTGCCAGCCGACGGACGAGCGCGGCTGATTTTCACGGAGGCGTGGGTAAGATGAACGCGTGGCTGGAGCGTGTGTATAGGCATTCCGAGCGGATGACACCGTGACTACAACTGTTTAATTGCTTTGTTATAGTCATCGCCATTCATCGGGGCTATGCTAGGCTTAACGGCGGGGTGTGTCGACGCGTGGTTTTGCGACACATACGTAGTTTTGGTGAATGACACACACACGGATTATGATACTGTCTGTGTACTGTGGGGTGGAGTGCAGGTTGGTGATTCCCGGCTCACGTCACATCATCCCTTCGGATGTTGCTATGCCTCATGGCACTCCAACATCGGCCTAGCCTTGCTCTCTGTGTTAGTCAGTCTCTACTTGTTCACGTATGCACAAATAGATACCCGTATTCTACATCCACATTCATTCCTCCAGGCGTTTAGAAACTTGAGTTTGGAATATTTGTCTGCTATAAATTTTCGGACGATAAGCCACTTCGTTGAGTTATCAGTTGTGGCCAGGTCGCTTCTGAAAGAGAGCTATATAGCTCAGTGGGCCTTACCTGGTAAAATAAAAATAGTTTAGTCGTTTTAGTTTAGTATTTGTGGGTGCAGTGGTAGTCCAGTGGTTAGGGGACTGCGCTAATAACCCGACGATCTGAGTTTGATTACTGGCCATGGGTAACATGAGTCCCGAGTGACATGTCGAACCGGGTACTTTTCCTCCGCATTCTCCACCAGTGTTGCGAACTTTGGTCAAATAACCACAATTGCCCATACGGCTTGGGGTTCATCCTACAGTGGATCTACAAGGGATTACAGGCTATTATCATTTCACCATATCTTTAGTTCATTTTTAGGTGAAAGTGTTTTTTTTGTACACTCCCAGGGTTGCATATATATTATAGATGGGATCTAGCTTATTAAAATATATATATAATTTGGGTTTATAAACCATGTTAAAACCAGGAGTATGTGTAGACGCTACACATTAGCTACGTTTAATCTTATGGAAGAAACATCAAGCCACACGAACACCGAGCAGTGACTGAGCACACACAGCAAGTAAGACACCACGTGTAAAGAAGGTTAAAATTGGATAACACAGTCAAAACATAAAATGTTGCCATGCAAGACTTTTATTATTTAAAGTGTATATCTGGGGCCAGATTCAAATCAGCCTGTCCATTCCCCATGGTTGAGAAAATATCACAATTTTAAGAAGTTTCACCACGTGGTAGGAAGTTATCAGTAGTCTTCATCGTATGGAGATAGAGACCATAGGAATGTGGAATTTCCATCACCGGCTCAGAATGGCTGATAGGCATGAGCGCCACCCCAGTGTTGGTTAAAGCAGGTGGGACACTAACTCGCGTGTCGGCACACGCGCGTTAGTTGGCCTACGTGGAGGCGTTGGTCTTCTGCAGTCCAATGGATTCGGCACAACACACAGGCATCTGGGTTTGATTTCAATAAGGAAGGCAGTGCTCATTTCACTTGCTTTATTAAGCATTCTCGATGCCGTGTCATATTTAGGAGGCTCATGTGTGGGGTTTTTAGGTAAGATCGTGTAAAACCTCTTCACCTGCATGGTAGTGTCTTTATTTATAAGTAAATCAAAGTGCCTCTAAGCTTAAAAGCTGCTCAAATGAGCTTTGGGTGGTGCTCATCTTCACCGGTGACCCTAACCCAGAGGTGTAAACTCCACATTCCCATCGCAGGGCCCGTGTTTCCAGAGGACAACTATTGTTAATTGTCCACCACGTGCTGTAGCCTCATTTTCCCGACTATGGAGAGAGAGCACCAAGAGAGGAAATTCCACAATGCTATGACATGACCAGACAGTCATTTTCTCAATGCAAATGATTATGCCGGTTACTTCGTCCAAATTTGACTTATTTCAAAATTGTCCACAAATTACTTGAGGTAAACCCACACAGATCACCTCCTAATGGCAGTTATTTTCTTCAAAAATAACTGCTTTTGTGTTTAGCTGGTTGTCCTTCCCCCGCACCTCCGATTAGCACGGTTGCCTACGTACGATGCCAAAGCAGTTCAGCATACAGACAGACCACGCATTTGCGAGCCAGTGCTGCTTGTACATTGTGCCGCATAGGGACAGGTGCCACTGGGAGCCCCCTCGGCGAGACTTCGGGCATTGAAATGGTTGAGCAGAAATGTGAGGCACTTTGAGAATCTGAGGCATTTAAACACCTGATCAAAGAAAATTCTTATTCTTCTTACAATAAAAAACAAATACTGTACATCCACATGGTTCGCATACTTTCATGTAGTGATTTCCACAATAATTTACCCATTCAATGCGTATACAAGTCTAGGACAAGAGCACGTGATGTAAATCACAGCGTATCATCAGCATAATCAGACCGATTGCGTACGGAACACTGCAAAGTGCACAAATGCATTGCCAGACGCCTGCTACTCATGCACTGAAACATCAACACTGCGCACAAACATACGAACGTAGGCAGTGGCATAACCCCATTGGCACGGCAGTGGTGCATGCTTGCTCATGCAGCGCCGTGGTGGCGAGGTTCGGTGGATGGCACAAATGTTGCGAAACTCCCTTGCCGAGGGTGTCGAGGTGTCAGACCCTGGCTTGCCTTTGAGCTCACCTGTGGTCAATCACACGTGTAATAGTGCACTCTGTAGCAATATGGGAACTTAAGAAACCATTTTGCATAGCTATTTAAGGCCAGGCGACGGTGATCAGAGATTGGACCCAAGCTCCCACGTGCACAGAATAGGACGAGGCACACCACAAAAACGTAGATTTGGGGGCTACCTTTTGGACCGAGGAATTGAGCTGCGGTGTTCTGACGTGGAGGGTATCGCCGACCGCTATTGCAGATGCACAATTGCCCTTCTGAGAGGACTTTTGATTTCAAGTTTTGCCGTTTCACAAATCCCCCCGGTGCTCAGCCGTTGTCGAGTCGCCCACTTCTCCGGAGGACAGAACACAACGCAGCGTTTACTCATCGTCTCCGAACTTTGTTATTGTTGTTGTCTGTTAAGCCGACCTGAAGGATTCACGACGGGAAGAGAGGGGGCAGGGCAGACCGGCTACACCTGTACGGGATAGAGTGTTTCCCCCTCGCACGCGTGGGTTTTCTCTGGGTGCTCCAGGTTTCTTCCCACATCTGAAAACTCATTACGCCTCTCTTTTCTTTTACGATCAGAGGAAACAAGAAGATGCTCGGTGTAGTCGGCACTTTGCTTCGTTCATCATTTCGGTTTTTTTAATGCTTTGCTTTATGTACTTTATGTAACGCCCCCCCCCCCTTTTTTAAATGAAATATTTAACAAAATATTTCTCGCTCTGCTCTCCTTACCCCTTCCCTCCTTCTCTATCCCCCTCTCTGCCCTCCCTCTCTCTCTACCTCCTCTCTTCCTACTCCATGTCGCTCTCGCTCTCTCTCGCTCTCTCTCGCTCATTCTCTCTCTCGCTCTCGCTTTTTTTTTTAACCACGACAAGTGCTGCATCTGCACGCAGCCCTTCTCGCAGTCAAACGGCCTCCGACGGGTAGCTCAGATCTGCATGCAGAGCTCTCCGTCATCTGCCACCTCTCAGTCGTTCTCTCTCCACTCGGGTGAGCGAATAGTGTGAGGCGCATTACAAGTTGAAAGCATTATTATTATTTGCACACGTGATGAAATATCCAATTCTCACTCCACAACCCCTCCCTCTCCGTAGCCCGACACCTGGGCCACGTACAGCTCGTGAACAATGGTGCCAGTTAAACCACGTGCTGGCCAGCCACATAGCTGAACACAGGGTTGGGTACACGCTACTAGGACATGCCGTGCACTTGCCAGCCCACGAGAGTCTGTTACAATGCGTGTCCCTACACATTTCGGAAGATCTGGTTCAGCACTGCCTCACCTTTGGGTTGTCACACTGAAACCGTTCCGTGGGTAGAAGAATATCTCATCGTACCAGCAGAGGGGCGAACTGCATATACTGCACCATACCTGACAGAAAAATAATACTTTTAATGTTTGCCATAATTTGAAAAATGACATTATATTTTTGGGAAATTAACAAATAGAATTGTGGCTCCCAACTGGCAGACATTCGGACTTGTGGGCGGGTGCTTTGCTCACCTTGTGCTGCACAGTGACAAGGTGCCATGCGGGAGTCCTCGCGGGGAAAACAAACCCGACAACTACACTCTCCATGGGTGGCGGTACATTACAGGGCCAATATAAAAAATTCAAATATTATTTCCAGGACAGCTAGCCGAAAAGGAGAGCGTTCCTGGGAAAAGGAGGGCAGGTGGCAACCCTAGCCTGCACGTCCATGAGCAGGGCCGTGCTCTGACTGTGCCACGGGGGACTATGTAGTGGCCACGAACTTCTCATCGTGTAACCCCCCGCGAGAATTTGGCTCCGTCCGGGGAAGTCCAACGCTGCGTCTACAGCTGCCGAATCTTCGTGATCCCGGGCCAGCACGTGACAACAGTCGCTGCTACAGTCACGTGCACGTAACAGCAACTCCCGTGTATCTCTACGAGTCTCTATACGGGTTTATTATACGGTCCACGGGTGTATTATGCGGTCCATAGTGTGGGTTGCTGCATGGCCACAATCACACTACTGTCTGAAATGTATCTCGATGTATCTCTAGCAGTCAATGTATATTTTTTAAATTAGAAAACTAACTTCTTCATGACTGATTATTGTGTTTAGTGTGTTGTCGTTGTTCCCCACGCCTCCGATTAGTACGGTTGGCTACGTACGGTGCAAAAGAAGTTCAACGTGCGTACACATAAAATAGCACCACCACAACGACGTGCACGTGGGTCTGGTTTCACAGTGCGTGTCACACGATCGACACGGAGGAGCGCCCCTTGTTGGTCTAAAGCCACCATTCGCCCGAAGGGAAAGATGGGAAATGTGAGGAGCGGCAAGCACAGGGGGAGGTGGGTCGGATGGTCATGGGCGCGGTGGAGAAAGGGGGCCAAAGGGAGGCGTGAGGGTGTTGGCGGATGCGCTGTTGTGGAATGCCGCCTCCCCAGATCGCAATCCCTTTGCAACACGAACAAGTGCTTAATTGTTTGACCACTGTGCGAGATTGTACTCATACAGAAGTGCGTGGGTTCCATCGCGATCCCCGACGCCTGCTGTAAATTTTGAGTTTGCGCGTCTCTCTTTCCCCGTGGTCACGTCTCTCTTTCCCCGTGGTCGCGTGTCTCTTTCCCCGTGGTCGCGTGTCTCTCTTTCCCCGTGGTCGCGTGTCTCTTTCCCCGTGGTCACGTGTCTCTTTCCCCGTGGTCACGTGTCTCTTTCTCCGTGGTCACGTGTCTCTTTCCCCGTGATCACGTGTCTCTTTCGCCGTGGTCACGTCTCTCTTTCCCCGTGGTCGCGTGGATTTTTCGCCGGGTCCTTCGTTTTTTCCCTCCACATTTTGAATCAACATCAACACGCGTTTGACTATTCAGCTGCTATACATTTCCAAGCGATAAAGCCACTTCGTTGAGCTATCGTTTGTGGCCAGGTTGCTTCTGAAAAATAGCTTTGTAGCCCCGTGGGTCTCATCTGGTAACATAAAATTAGTTGAATATTACTTTCATGCCGTGGTTGTTTGCGTGAATTGTTAATTGCGCCCCACGTTATCCCACCCCCACACCTCCGATTCGCGGGGTTGGCTCCGTACGGTGCGAGCGAAGATGGACATACGTACGCGTGTGGTATGTTTATATTGCAGTGCTGGAATGAAACAGTTGAACAAAGTTCAACAGCACGCACTGACAAATACGGAGGGGGAGTGAAAGACGAAAACTTCTCATAGCAGTACCGAGAGATGCATGGTCAGGGAATTACACCAAGATACAGATTGAGGAGCGCACGGCTTGGAAAACAAAACCCAAATCAGCAGTCACAACGGAGGGCATGCAAACATAGAAGTAAAGCCAAATATTGACTGTTCTAGATATAAACTGGGCTTGGGGAGTTGGACACATCGTTGCTCGAAGGGTTTATGGCTTGTGGACGAGACTGGTGAATCGGCAGCCAAAATAGGGAACGACCACCACGGAGATGGAACGATGAAATTAGTTCCTGCCCGGGAGTCAGATGGAGTGTGGTATTTCCGGACTATGAGGATGGACTATGAGGATGGTGACAGTGTGGGGACGTCTGCATACAGCAATGGCTGATGGCGATGATAATGAAGAATTGCATTCACTTATCGACGAAAATCTCATTGATGTTGGATTTCCAATTCACTTGTTTGTAAACACTATTCGGGAAAATCAGTAGAAAAGATGTGTATGCGCTTCATGTTTTATTTAATAAAGATATATATCAGATGCAGTGCATACATTTTATATGCGAGGGACTTCATCCATCTGCATACGCTTATCAGGGTTATACAGCAAAAACAATGCATAAATCACTGTTTATGGTGCCAGCAATCGATGGAAGGTCAAGGTGGAGGCCTGAAATGATTTGCTCAGGTCACTGCTGGTAGAAGGGCCTCCACGAGAGCAAGCTCTACAGAGCACGGCTTGAGGGTATTTGGCCTACTCTTCCACGTTGGCTATACGTCTTGGATGAGGTGGGAGTATCCACACTTTACCCAACCACACGTGACCTGCTGATAGACTAATTGTGGTGCACCCATGTCTACTGCTGGATGGGCAGAGACGGGAGCTTTTCAGAGGATATGGAAACAGCGACCTCAGGATCGCAAGTCGAGTGTGCGAACCATTAGCCACAACAGGCAGCGTGAGAATACAGCGAGTGCCTTCACGAACATCTTCATGCTCTTGTAACGAGTGTATTTGGTCATCTATTGTGCTACATTATGGACATAGGCAGGGTTTAATAATAATAATCCCTGTGTCACTGACCGAGGTGCATGCCGGTTGAGTGGCACCCCTCCCTCGACCACCCAATTCCTCATCCTTAAACTGAACTCCCATCTATATGATTTGACTTCTGCGTCAAAACATGGATCATAAGCCATACATAATTTCGGGCACTTGCATAGTGGTAACACCTGTGGCTCACAGCAAGAGGTGTCTGTGTTCAATTCCAGACTTGGGCGCCTCTCTGTGTGGAGTTTGTTCTGCCCCTGCTGTTCTGCGTGGGGCTTCCTCCAGGTTTTTCCTGTTTCCTGCCACAATGTAACTAGTATTGGACAAACATCCCAACGCTGAAAAACGATCGGCAAATTACTCAGTTGGGATTACACACACACAGCAGCAGCAGCATCGCCCCACGTACTGCAAAACCACTTGGCAGGACCCTCCTTTGTAAAGAGTCTTGGGACTCACAAGGCTTTCCTGGTAAACAAGAGTAATACAACATAATCACACCTCGTTTGCCCAGTCTACCAATATGATCGCCCACACCCATGCGAACGTGACCATCGTGCCTGCCTATCCAGTTGCAGGTATTTGTTGTTTGTGTGACAGTTGCCTCCCTGTCGACGCAGCTCACCCAAGAAGCCGTCGTGTAGCTCACCCCCCCCCTGCCTGCCTCACCTGGTTAGCACTGCGCACTGCGAACCCCGGCAACACGAGTTCGATTCCCGCTCACGGCCAACACCAGTGATAACGATTACCTGAACCGGTCTCCTGGGCCTCCCCTAGGTCGACTCAGCCTCAAATGAGTGTCTGGTGTGGTTTGTAAAAATAAAAATCGCCACAAGGGAGACAAAGGCGGCAGTGCGTGGTGCTGGCCACCCACCCCCTCGTGTGCAATGCCGACCTTCATAGGTGCTGGCTAACAGCACTTGCCCCAACAGTTATGTTAAGGCTACACGGGGGACCTTTGTCTTGTATCCCCCCCTCCCCCCCCACCTGGTCATTTACTCAACCACACTGACCAGTGTGGTGAAGTATGGTCAAACAACCCTTATAAACGTACTTAATTGAACTTAATGAGATTCATATAGCGCCTTTACCAAGGCGATTTACAGAAATTATAAAACTGTTAATTGCGTGACAATAATTTGAAATACAGAATTGGGTTTTTGGACATGGTGCAGTTTTGATGCAGCTAAAGCAAGATGGACTGATAACGAGGGGTAGCGATAGGCCTGGTCGTAGTTGGGGGGCGACAGAAAGCTGGAGGGCTGAAAGGTGATCGGCCAACATTGCACTGGAAAGACAAAGGCGGTGGCAAGGGGCTGGGGCCAGGACGGAGAAGAAGCGAAAAGCTCAACACGTTCATTAACAACACTTTACAATAAATAATAGTCGACGTTTTGGGCTATGGGCCGTCTTCAAAGCACATCGTAAACGGGAGAAGGGACATTGCCGCCCAAAAGCATCACCGATTATATATTATTTGTTCGTTTTAAGGCAGTCTTCTTGACTAATACATTTAAAGTGTTTTTGTGTGTGTGGTACTTTGTGCGTCACTGCCAATGCAGCCGTCACCAAATAACGTCAAGAACTAAGCAATGAATTGTCAAAGGGCCGTGAGTTATTGTTGTTGATCATTATTGTTATTATTTACCCACAATAAAACATCCACTGACTTGTTCGACTTTCATGGAGGTCCAGCCTCGTCATCCAACGGTAAAATCCGCTGCTGTTCGCGGATAACGTTTTGTTAATCGGCGAGTCGAAACAACGTTTTCTGCAAACGGGCTGGCTTCAAACTTTTCGATGGAGCGGAGGGTGGAGATCAAAAGTGAGAAACCCAGAGACGTGTTTGTTTATCAGAATGGAAAGACATTTCGCGGAACAATATGTGGTCGTAAGATTTTTTTTTCCCCACTCACTTTCCTTTTTCGACGTGCGACCCGCGGTGCGGGAATGCAGCCACACAGGGTTTGAAGGAAAAGTGAAAGAATGCGTGCGTGTGTGCGCGTGTGTGTTTATTGTGTATGTTTGTACTGTACGCGTGTGTATGACAGGCAGCCAAAAACGTTTCGAGAATAACAAGGTAAAAGGCGCGGCCTTGCAATTGCTTGCTCACTGCCACTGCTGGTGGAAGGCCCTCCACTAGAGGGAGCTCTGGAGAGCCCCGTCGGAGGCTATGTTTTGGCCTACTCTTCCACACGATTCCAGACGAAGAGGAGGTACCCACACTTTATCTCAGCGTACGCGGTGTGCCCATTTATACCGTCAGGTGAACAAAGGCCCAGGGAATTGATTGTTACCTCACACGTGTGTGCATATTAAATGTACCCTGTATATGTGTATATATGTATATAGTCCTGGGAATGCTCTTAATCTGCAGCTTTTAAGAAAGACAAGGTCGGAACCACGTCAACTGCTATTTCCCCCCCGATTATGGCACAGATCAAACGATGCATTTGGAGTTAACGACGTGAATGGAGCCTCGCGTAGCCTGCAGACTCGCAACGTTAGGCCAACGTTGCACGTCTGCCGGGAGCTTGGCTATGGTGGAACTGCATCCGGCAGGGGTGGAGGTCGTGACCTCTTCTGGCTGTCACCCTGGCGGAATACCGCGCACGAGCAAAGAGAAAGGAGCGGCGATGAAGATGGGAACGTGGAATTGTTAGAACAATGCCAATGATCTGACGCACTGGGAAGGTGGAATTGTTTGAACGTCAAGCAGGAGGTTGCCACGTGCCCCGCTGAGCGTAGCGAGACGCTGCGAGGTATGGGTGGACAAAGCGGTGTCCCCTCGACGAAACGACAGCGGAGAGCATCATCGAAGGTGGTCCCAGCAGGCGACAGACTGCCACTTGTCTAACTCGGAGCACAGCCAGTGCATAGAAATAGAGAGCCAGGAGTCATGGTTACACGCTCAACGTCCCATCACGGTGATGAGGATACAGCACGCAGTCTGTGAGCAGATGCGAAGGATACTCGATGCAGAAAAGGGGAAGTGATTTCCCCGTGGGCCACCTTGGAATGGCAAACTTTGCTTTGCGAACACCTGGTTCCAACATGAAAAATTAGACAATTTACCAAGAAAAAACACCTGATTAGAGAAGACACCGGATAGATTACATCCTAGTCAAGTAGAGATACACGAAACATCCATAATATAGGTTTTCTTGGGTTGGATCGGGTAAATATAAATGTGTTGTTAAACCCGCCACCACCCGACACAGCCAATTAGTTAGGTTTTGTCACGTGAACAGAACGTGCCAATTCGTCACGAGTACAGCACAGCACCGGTTATTTTGGACGGCGTTGGTCACGAAAGCCTGCGTGTTAAATACACGAAAGCCTGCGTGTTAAATACACGAAATAGTTAGCTAAATTCCCGCAGCTACCCAACAGTGGAAAGGGTGCATAGACGCTCTCCAAGAGAAGGAAGGAAACTCAATGAGACTGAACACAGCGGAGAGGGAAACGCAAACGAAGAAGACACGTTGCCACGGCAACACAGGCAGGAAGGCCGGGAAGACAGAGGGAGTCAATGGAATGCCTTGAGAAACGAGAAAGGACGAAGATGAAGAAGCGAAGTTGCGATTGAACCACAGAGTCTGCCACACGATGTACGTGCGGGGAGACCGGCCGACAAGATTTAATGACCTCAATGGTGACACCGATCCCAAAGAAACCAAACACAAACTGACATCTCAGACTTTAGAACGATACGTTTGATATCTCACCCGTTGAAGGTTATGCTGAACATGATTTCATCAAGGATCCACAGCAAAGCAGGGGCTTATACTGCAATGGACCAAATTGGTTTTCGGAAGGGATAAGGAGCAAGGGAATTGGAGTTATGAGAAAAATCTAGCAAAGGATCTTGGCGTTTAACCGAGAAGTTACACATTTGTTTAATTGATTTTGAGAAAGCATTCAAAAGGGTGAATTTGATTATCTGGCTCAACACGCTCAGTATGATGAGAGCCGATGGGAAAGCTAATTATTCATGTAGATTGCAGCCTTGTACATGGGCGAATGATCGAAGGCGAATCCGACGATGCAACAATTCGAAAATAAACTAAACTATTTACATTTAACCAGGTAAGGCCCACTGAGCTATGTAGCTCTTTTTTCAGAAGTGACCTGGCCACAAATGACAGCTCAACAAAGTGTCTTGTCATGTAGAAATTATAGCAGCCAAATACTCTAAACGCGTGATTCTAAATGTGGAGGGATAAACCGGATGCCCCGGAGGCAAATCCACACGACCACGGGGAGAGAGACACGCAAACTCCACATATACAGCAGGCATTAGGGTCGGAATCGATCACACGACCATCTGTATACCAGGCGAGGTAGTTAACATCTCCTAGCCACCGTGGCGAGATATAAACTGGAGGTGTGGGACAGGGGCGCTCATTATCGCCGACATTGTTCGATGTCTATGTAGTGATGGTGATCGAAGAAGCTTGACAAATCCTGATGGAAGGAATCAAGATTGGAGGACAAACATTGAGGTCGAGCTGATGTACAGATGACGGACGGGACTAGGAAATAAAGCAGAACGGCTTCACAGGTCTCAGTTTACGAAGTAAAACAAGAAGCAGCAGGAGATTTGGGAATGAAAATAAACATGGGAAAGACCAAAGTAATGAGTGGCTCAAGGAAAGAAGGCAGATGGGTGAATATTTATCATTGTAGGCGATATGAAAAAGTTCTGCTGCTGAGGTAGTCTTGTCCTAACCGATGGAGAGAGTTCTGAAGAAATCAGAACCAGAATCGCAATGGCCAAGGAAGCCTTCAGAAAGAAAAGGGGACTTTTAACAAAACGCTTTGAAGGCAACTTGAATAACAGAATAATAAACAGTAACGTTTCACGTGTGCCGACATGTGCCTGTGAGAGGGAGATACAGTGATTGTAAAGAGATTTTTTTCTTCTTCATGTGGCCTTGAAGGAGAGTTACCATCATAAGATGGACAACAATGAAAAACAAACAACCAGGTGCTTGCGGGAGAAGACGGTTACAGTATTCGATCAATTTAGGAAGCGGAGAAATGCCTGGATTGGGGCACGCAGTAGTGAGAGGGACCGTGATGTTGACGGAGGCGAATGGTAATGTTGGTTTTATTATGATGGATGATATTGGTCGCGAAAGCCTCCGTGTTAAACGGGGGTGATTGGGTGTCGAGTAGTGAGGGGGAATGAGCTGAATGAGGTCAGCGAGGGAAGATCCTTTGGGAAAGGACCAAGAGGAAAGATAAGAAGGGCGATGCTGACGACGTCCGTATGTACGTTGAACTTCTTTCGCACCGTATGTAGCCAACCGTGCTAATCGGAGGTGCGGGGGCGAGGAGAACAAACTAAAGTCAACACGCACTTCTGAACGAGTGCGTTTTCAATGCAGATTTAAAAGTGCATAGCTCCAATGGCTTTCTAATATTAAATAAATGTGGTTTTCAATCTGGATTTAAAACACGAATGTGCAGACAGATGAAGAGGGCAGAGGAACACGGAGGAGAGAATTGTGATGACATCTCAAGATCGTGAGAGAAGGTGGTCGCCTGTGAGGGGCCTTCCTACCAGCGGAGCATCATCACCATGGCTGATGATGATGATGAGTGGTGTCACAGCATTTAGCACGTTACACTACGAACCTGATAACCTGAGTCAACTCGGTCTCAACTCGGTGCGTAAACACCATCATTTGGAAGATAAAGGTGCCCGGGAAATGTTATGGTCACACCATTGCGTCGTATACCACGCCGAGCTTTAATAGGTGCTCGCTAACAGCACCCTCCAAACGGTGCGTTCGTCTAAAGGAAACATCTTTGTACGTGTAAACTCGGGTTTGGCAACAGACTCTTTAAATATTCATTTAGAACGTTCGGTTTTCTAAGAAAATCCACTCAAAGCGCCTGCTTATCTCGGGAACGAATCGCAAAGTTATTGCATTACTGCATAGGGGCTACAGGTGTGCCTTCACATACAATTCCAGCATCAACACATCAGCTAGCACCCACGGTGTGTATATTATGCCCCTTCAAACCATTGCTGGTTGTCGCTTTCGCCCTACGTCATACTTGGAGGCCAACCAGTGGCCACGAATCCTATTGTGGGCAGCGTTATTGTCAGAAATGAAGCCTAACTGGCACGCTGCAGTGAGCGAACAAAGTATTTAATCCCCTGCTGATTTTGTACGTTTGCCCACTGACAAAGAATTGATCAGTCTATAATTTTACTGGTATGTTTATTTGAACAGTGAGAGATAGAATAACAAAAGAAATCCAGAAAAACGCATGTCAAAAATGTGATAAATTGATTTGCATTTTAATGAGGGAAATACGTATTTGACCCCTCTGCAAAACATGACTCAGTACTTGGTGGTAAAACCCTTGTTGGCAATCACAGGGGTCAGACGTTTCTTGTAGTTGGCCACCAGGTTTGCACACATCTCAGGAGGGATTTTGTCCCACTCCTCTTTGCAGATCTTCTCCAAGTCATTAATGTTTCGAGGCTGACGTTTGGCAACTCGAACCTTCAGCTCCCTCCACAGATTTTCTATGGGATTAAGGTCTAGAGACTGGCAAGGCCACTCCAGGACCTTCATGTGCTTCTTCTTGAGCCACTCCTTTGTTGCCTTGGCCGTGTGTTTTGGGTCATTGTCATGCTGGAATACCCATCCACGACCCATTTTCAATGCCCTGGCTGAGGGAAGGAGGTTCTCACCCAAGATTTGACGGTACATGGCCCCGTCCATCGTCCCATTGATGCGGTAAAGTTGTCTTGTCCCCTTAGCAGAAAAACACCCCCAAAGCATAATGTTTCCACCTCTATGTTTGACGGTGGGGATGGTGTTCTTGGGGTCATAGGCAGCATTCATCCTCCTCCAAACATGGCGAGTTGAGTTGATCCCAAAGAGCTCCATTTTGGTCTCATCTCACCACAACACTTTCACCCAGTTGTCCTCTGAATCATTCAGATGTTCATTGCAAACTTCAGACGGGCATGTATATGTGCTTTCTTGAGCAGGGGGACCTTGCGGGCGCTGCAGGATTTCAGTCCTTCACGGCGTAGTGTGTTACCAATTGTTTTCTTGATGACTGGTCCCAGCTGCCTTGAGATCATTGACAAGATCCTCCTGTGTAATTCTGGGCTGATTCCTCACCGTTCTCATGATCATTGCAACTCCACGAGGTGAGATCTTGCATGGAGCCCCAGGCCGAGGGAGTTTGACAGTTCTTTTGTGTTTATTCCATTTGCGAATAATCGCACCAACTGTTGTCACCTCACCAAGCTGCTTGGCAATGGTCTTGTAGCCCATTCCAGCCTTGTGTAGGTCTACAATCTTGTCCCTTGCATCCTTGGAGAGCTCTTTGGTCTTGACCATGGTGGAGAGTTTGTAATCTGATTGATTGATTGCTTCTGTGGACAGGTGTCTTTTATACAGGTAACAAGCTGAGAATAGGAGCACTCCCTTTAAGAGTGTGCTCCTAATCTCAGCTCGTTACCTGTATAAAAGACACCTGGGAGCCAGAAATCTTTTTGATTAAGAGGGGGTCAAATACTTATTTCCCTCATTAAAATGCAAATCAATTTATAACATTTTTGACATGCGTTTTTCTGGATTTTGTTGTTATTCTGTCTCTCACTGTTCAAATAAACCTACCGTTTAAATTATAGACTGATCATTTCTTTGTCAGTGGGCAAACGTACAAAATCAGCAGGGGATCAAATATTTTTTTCCCTCACTGTATGTCTATTCCTGTGCGTTACTTAGTCGCCGTGTTACTATACCCCGTTTTAATGTCTGAGGGGCGACTTGCGCATTTCAGTTTTATTTTATGTGCACGCGGCGATGGAATGGTGGAGCGGACAGAAACAATTCCTGGCCGTCTGTGTTTTCCTATCGATGGTGTTTACACGCTGCCCGAGTGGACACGTCGAAAACATCATCCGTGTTCGTTAAGTCACAGTACCTGAGATGCGGATGCAGTCGGTGTCCGTACTCAGGCATGTTGGGGCAGTTTTCTTGCTGTAGTTGTCTCACCCGATGACGATTGCTTGTGTTGTGATCGAAACGTCGTGATCTATTATTTCTTCTACCTGCGTGACTTTGCCTAAAGAACCAAACAGCATGTTGGGGCTCTCGAGGATTTGCTGCCTCTCTACATATGAAAACGCACTACGCTTCGTTCAATGACTCTTTGTCGGGGGGGGGGGGGGGGTGGGGGTCTTGCATTGGGATGTTGTCCGACGCCACTGATACTGTGTGTGTGGTTTCAGCTGTGGCAGGAAACCGCGGAACACGGAGGTGATCCAAGCAGGCCAGGGGGAGAACGCGCGAAGTTCCACGCACAGGAAAGTGACCCGAGGCAGGGATCGAACCCAGGCGGCTTCCCGCTGCGAGGCGTGAGCGTCACCGCTGTGCCCCTCCCCCCCGCCGCCGAGGAGGAGGCGTTGACTCGCTGCCGGCTGGGTCACCTCACCCCGCTCGGCACTCATTAGCCCAATTATTATTTCATCTTCTCCGTCCCCTTTTTTTGTTTCTCTTCTCCCCCTTGAGGTCACGGCGAGGTTGTTGTATGGATCCGCTCGTTGATACCAGGTGCGGCGAGCCTTTGGAAACCCGTTGTGTTTTTCTCGGCTTGCGACGTTAACAATATCAACTGTACATATTGATTGTGGCTGAATACAAATGTGTTTCATTTGCTGCATTTTTTGTTCGATAAAAAAATGTAAGATAATTCTTGAGCACATGACTATTGAGCACGTGACATCATCATCACCATCATTCATGTAACAACATCACATCTCTGCTTCCCGCGCCTCCGATTAGCATGGTTGGCTACGTACGGTGCGAACAAAGTTCAACGTACATCTCATAACGCACGTGAAAAAAATGAACATTATCAAGGTAATCTTCTTTTGGTTCTTTCGGTAACGTCACGTAGAATGAGAATAAAATAATAAATTGATAAAATAAAATAACACAATAAAATTCTCACGACGTTTCAGCCACAACACAAGCGGCCTTCATCAGGTGAAGGGACGAGACTGTCTGGAGGCCGCTTGTGTTGTGGCCGAAACGTCGTGAGAATTTTATTGTGTTATTTTATTTTATCAATTTATAATTTTATTCTCATTCTACGTGACTTTACCGAAAGAACCAAAGAAGATGAATCCTTGCAGTCACGAAAGCTTTAAATCGAAATATCAAGGTAATGTTAAACAGAGGAGAAACTGTTTTGTATGTGACTTGAACACGTCTATTGTCTGTGGGAGCAGCAGCAACTCGTGGCCTCACTATTGGTTCAATTATCATCCCTCCATCATCTGCAAACTTATTTATTTTAAATTAAATCGGACATTTGCATCTTATGGCGGTACCCCGGGTCACCATAGTACCCCGGCTCTCGCCTAATGTCCGTGATGCGGTCATTTTTAGTCTGTTGATGGTCGGCGATGCGGCAATGGACTCACCTGGACGAGATGTACTCACGATGATGCACCAATACGGTGCGAGCGAGCGTTCAGGGTTTCAGCGGAATCATCGTCCTCGCTGCGTTTCGACATCGCGGAGTGGCACTGATGTCGGATTGATTGGTTACCCCAGTCGCGGAGTTTAGTACAACCCTGGAAAAAAATAGTGTCCCATAAATAAAATATTGAATTGCCTCGCCCATTTAGTATTATTTGGTACCCCGGGTACCGCCGTGAGGATCAATTCCCCAGGATTTTTTTTTTCACGATAAGAGAGCAGAAGCGTGGGAAATTACTCAAATTGGCCGCAATTATCCGCACGGTTTCCCCCTCCCCCCTCGCAGATATGTAAAGTAAATGTGGGTGGATAACCCCGGCGGAGAATATGATCCGCCTCATTGATCCCCCACATCACAGCGGATACGAGGGCTCGCCCTGCACGCTGAATTTCTATTGGCCGTATGAAAAGTAAAACGAATGGAGAACAACCACTTGCCGAGGCTTCAGAGACTCCGCAAGCGACGCGCAATTATATAACACGTGACAAATACCGGCTGACACTGAAACACGTGTGCTTTCGTGTATGGGAATAAATGTGTATCAAATGTACCTTTTTATCCCATGTTTGGATTTAGTATGCATATCGAGACATTGGAGTGAGAGGGATGCCGTTGTTTTTGGCTATATCATTCTTAACGGGTGGCATTCATTGAAAGTATACTTGAAGCATATATATTTATAAATGCCTTGCAATTAATTGAAAGGAACACATCTGGAGCAGGCACCTGAGTAACGGATGAGTCCAGGAACTGAACAGAAGCTCCCAGCACGTGGAGCGAAACGTCGGACTTCATGCCGAACAACGCCGCACGACCTGCAAACGCTTTGGAGAGGCACGCGGCACGCCCGTGTACACCTACGCAGCGGTATAACTCCAAAGTTGCTGTCAGAAATAAAAAACAATATCAGAATCTGTATTTAGACTTGAGGAATCGGATGAGCTATAAAGCTCTTTGTCACAGATCTCCAGTATGGGCGGGATCAGCGCGTTACAGCAGCAGCAAACAATACAAAAACATGATAGGAGTGCAGAATAGAGAAAATGGTAAGAAAGTCACTGCATATAAATACATTTCCATATATAAAAGGCAAAGTTGTGAATGTGTGTCTGTTAAAAATGTTTAGCGTACTTCCCGACATGCAACTAACTTGAAATTTGCCATGTGGGTACTTTCCAGACTGTACACCATGCACAAATTATAAAAATACACTTTTTTTTTGGGGGGGGGGGGCTCAATAATGCATTTATTTTTTGCACGGCAAGTGAGCTGTGACGTCAAATCTGTCACGTGACCCGCGCACGTGGAAGCGTAACGCATTGTAGTGTAGCGGTTAGCGCGCTGCACTACGAACCCGGCGACCCGAGTTCGATTCCCGCTCACGGCCACCACCGGTGACGATTATTTCAACCGCCCCTGGGCCTCCCCTAGGTCGACTCAGCCTCAAACGAGTAACTGGTGTGGTGTGTGAACATCGCCACTGGGGAGACAAAGACGGCCGCGCGTGGTGGATCCAAGTCCCGGGCGAAGCCGGGTAGTACAGCTAGTTATGAAAACATTATATAAGTCAGTTTCATCAAGAGGGGGCAAGGCAGCGAAAGCAATAAACACAGTCCCAGACCACACCAAGATAACGCCACCCAGTAGGAGTCCCTCAATACAATGGCACATTCACATTGAACGATCGATACACAAGTAAGGATCAAAGTAACAAGTCACATTTGAAAATGTGACCGTATCCAGCAATAATCTTCTGCTTCAGGATATAACACACAAAGACAAAGCTCCTCAGTGTAGCCTTTCACAGACTCTTGGGGCAAGTGCTGTTAGCGAGCACCTATGAAGGCTGGCACGGCACACGACGGGGTGGGTGGCCAGCACCACGCCTGGTAGCCTAGGTCTCCATAGTAGTAATCTTTACACATCGCACCAGGTACTTATTTGAGGCTGAGTCGACCTAGAGGAGGCCCAGGACCGATGCAGATAATTGTCACTGGCTATGGAACGAGATATCAGGATCTGAGTGTAAACATTTTTAGAATGGGCCTTTAAACCTATTTATACGCTTCCGATTATTAAATGTTTAGTAATTTTAGTAAATGATTTTAAAAATGATATTATTGTCATGCTGAGTGTCTGCTGCTGCTGCTGTGTTCTGTACAGCGCTTTGAGATACTTGATGAAAAGCGATAAATGTAATTATTATTAATGGGAATCGAACTCAGGGAATAAGGTTCGTAGCGTGGTGCACTGACCGCTCCAATCCCAATGTAACACACACGTACACACATAAACAGTAGCCACAGCCACAAAGCGTACTCATCAGCAGGCCATCAACACAAGCACACGCATACACTTGTCTATTCGAGAAGAGGATGCAACCTCGTACAGCACCATTTCACCATGCGCGTGGTTGTCCTCTGCCTGCAGCCCAAATGCATGTACGGGGATAACATGACGCACCACGAGGGGCCCATGACTCCGCTCCGACGGGAAAAGGGAACATAACAAGTTAAAGGCCTTAGCCTTGGACAGAAAAGCATCCACTGGAGGGGGCTTTTAGAGAGAGCCCCCTCTCGAAGCGACTTTGTCCAGCCCTTCGCGAGCAGCGGGAGACAACCCCCCACTTTGGGCCCCGTCGCCTTCCCGTGTGTGAACCCCGTTGATACTGCTGGGTGGACGGAAGCGGTGAGGGATAGATTTCAGAAACTTTGCCGCTTGTTGCAATTGTCACACCGCCCAGATCGCACCAGGGGCCTCTGTCCGGAGTGCGGGTCCCAGTGTGATAACCACAAGGGCAGAGCAGCTTGCTACTCCACAATCCCAAGGCGGAATACTCAAGGGATGCCCAATGGAAAACTGGCCATCCCCATGGCCCCAGAAGGTGATGATAGAGTTCTGGCACCGAGTGAGTTTGTGTGGTTTAGTGTTGACTTAAAGCGTTCGTGACTGCAGGAATTCATATGCTTGGGTCTTTCGGTTGATCCTATCGACGTGACTTTACCTATCTTCCTATGACTTTGAACTTATCTACGTGACTTTACCGAAAGACCCAAGAATATGATTTAGTGTTCTTTACATATATTTATAAAGAGATCCCCTGCTATTTGTATAAGGCTACAAGCTGTACATTGCTGTTTTATGTAATATCAACTTATGGATGCCACCGACAAAGTATACATATATATTATGTTTTTAACTATCCAAAATCAAGGGTCAGTTGGCCGACTGTAAAGTTATGTAAGAGCAAGAGGCATAGCGCAAAATCTTGGAATGTTTGAGAGTGAAAACTAAAATCCGCCAAGCATTGGTTTCTCAAAATGTACACATGCAGTGGGTGGTAAACCATAATCCATCTCTGCTCTGTACGCCATGCATAGTCTTGTACAAGATCTGAATTTTTTACAATAAGGTTTTGTTTTTCTGTGTGATGCACAATTGTCAGTATGTGTGTGTTTTTCTCGGCTCAGCTACATGCCCTTATTATAAGCCCCAAGCAGCAAATCATTCCAACTTTTTAAAAGTCACATGGCAGGAAATATCCCCCCATGCCTTCCAGAACATTGAGTGGAGGGACGTGAAGGGGAAAGAGTATCGTTCTGCCGCCTGCGTTTTAACGATCGTACGGTACAGCTTTCCCATGTGGTTTTACATTGTACTACTCGCGTCGTTCAGAAACGATGTCCGATGTTTTACTCCGCAGGCCGGGGCCTCCCTCTAAGACCTTCAGGAATTGGAGAAGTGAACGTCATCACTGAGCAACATGCACGGCACCACCCAAAAAGCACATCAGAGAGACGTCCTGTTCGGGATATCTGTTCAACTCCTGATTGAATATCATTGATCCCAATCCCCATTGCAATAGAAACATGTTATCTGAACAGAAACTCAGCCGGCTGAAATAAAGACATCGATTGATTTGTTGACGACACGTGAACACCGTTTACTGCTAAATCAAAACACCCACACACGGTTGAACTAAACGTCGCAGATAACGGCACGTTTGTAAAGCAAAATACTGGCTGCTCGATTGCGTGAAGGCTCCACTAATGCTAAGGCATGCAACTGAAGCGTGCACCGTTTTGGCCGCGTTTACCAACCTCGTTCATCTTGCCAGAGGACGTTAATTTGAAACAACTGCAGTTTTATTCAGCTTCAGCAGTATGCACCGTGTGGATGTGCACTGTCCGAAGCTGCACATTGCCCGCAATTGTATTCGTAGGCCCACGACATCAGATAAAAAGAAGTCCTTCAATTACTTTTTCAACACCACGTGGTGCCCATCGCTTTTGGGGGCCAATTCACTGTTGCTATGACAAGCTCAGTTCATCACTACGTCCTCAACAACAAAACAACCTCTGCCTACGTCTGTAAAATGGCACAGCCTCGCAGCCAGATGGCGCTTACTGGACTAAATCAGAGGCAGAACACGTATTTATACTCCAGGAATCTAATGAGCTATAAAGCTCCTTTTTACAGATGTCCAGCAGGGGCGGGTCAGAAAGTTAGAACAACAAACAATACCAGCACACGATAGGAGTGCAAAGTATATGAAAGGTAAGCATAGGAAGAGCTACGGTATACATTTCAGCACTAATCACGGTCCATCATGCATGCGTGAAAGTGCGTGTCTGGGTGGAATGGTAGCGCAGTGGTTGGTGCTCTGCACGAGAAACCTGGTGGCGCGAATTTTATTTCCTCCCCCGGGTATAACATTAGCGGTGGTTACCTAAACTGGTCCCTGGGGGTTCTCTGGGTTGACTCAGCTTCAAATGAGCACCTTGTGCAGTGTGTAAACGTGAGAATTTTGGAGACAAAGGCGGTCGGGAGGAGTGCTGACCACATCACAGGTTGTGCGACGTCGTGACCCTAATAGGCGTTCGCGAACAGTGCTTGCCCAAATAGCAGTTTATATGGCTAATCCACGGTGTTGTTGTCTGTATGCCGATCATTTAATCAGCTTGTTGTTGTGATATACACGCGTATAACACACACACACAATACCGTATTCAGAATCCCAGAGTTGGTCGTTTCGCACTTTTGCAGGCACGCTGTACAAGATAAAAAGGCAAGTGTTTAACTTGTGTTTTTTTTAAAGTCACAGCAGCCACCACGAGTCCTGGCCTAAACACGCGCCCAGCGCATTCCTGCGGCTGGAGGCGGCGAGCTGCAGGGCCGTCTGAGCTGCGAGTTTCCCGGGGGCCACGGCAAGGGGAGGGTTTCAAGGGCACGAGAAGCGAGACGCGTTCGAGAAAATGAGAGATTTAGGTGTGTTCTTAGCTCTTTCGGTAAAGTCACGTTGAAGGGAAACAATAAAATAATAAAATATATATATAAAACAATGAAAATTCTCACGACGTTTCGACCATAACACAAACGGTCATCATCAGGTGTGTTTCTTGCCGTTGGTTTTTCACACCTGATGATGACCGTTTGTGTTATGGTCGAAACGTCGTGAGAATTTTTATTGTTTTATATAAATTTTATTATTTTATTGTTTCCCTTCAACGTGACTTTACCGAAAGAGCTAAGAATATGAATTACTGCAGTCACGAAAGCTTTAAATCAAGATTTAGGTGTGTTCTATAGCATCAGGCTGTCGTGGCATGATACTTAAGCAAATCAATCATTAGCTCTTCTGTTTTTTATGAATTCCAGAATAAATTAACACCCTACCCCCCGGGACATACTTTGTTTGTGTGAGGGGAAAAAAAAATCTACATTTAAACACGTGCCCACTGTCAATCCACTGCTGGGTTGTTTGACCGCGCTTTGCCGTACCGTCAAGTGGGGTCGGGGGTTTGGGGGGCAGCTCGAACCGGTTCGAGCTTCACTCGCACACTGATGTCAGCCGTGTTCAGAGAACACAACTCAGGTGACTGGGTTCATAGGGCAGTGCGGAAACCACTGGTATTTTGTTGATATTTACCAATGTAACTACGTTTGATTTTTTTTATATATGACGATCGCCCCCACCCCCTTTGAAAAAGTTTCAACTTCCTCCTCAGATTGAAGGCCACTTCGCAGTGCGAATGCGGTGAACAGCGTCGCATGAAAGGGGCATCCGAGTGAACACCTGTCCACATTTTGTTGCACTCTTTTCCCGAAAACATCTCTGGAAATTCACTCCGCATCTCTCGAAATTCTTGATCGGATATGAAAAATTGGCTCTATGATGTTTGGGAAAATACTTTGCTATTCCTCCATACGACATCACATCATGCACCACTTCACCACCACTCCATCCTTGCACTTTGTGGAAGAGCTTCGCTATGTTCTGGTGCTTTTCAAATCGTCGTTGTTTTTATTTTCATTATTTGTGCACGTACGCACAAGTCGATGTATTGGGGGGGGGGGGGGGGATGAAGTGGGCACGGCTAACACCAATGGCGAGTCACAGCTGGACTCGCCCCCTTATCAACCTGCACTGACCAGCATGGCGAAAGGTAATCAGACAACCCTCCCCATGACCAAAAGAAGTGGCAGAGGCCTTCATCCAGCAGTTGATAAACAAATTGCTGTCAATTATTGGAGATCTATATAGAGTGAGGGAAAAAAAAGTATTTGATCCCCTGCTGATTTTGTACGTTTGCCCATTGACAAAGAAATGGCCAGTCTATAATTTTAATGGTAGGTTTATTTGAACAGTGAGAGACAGAATAATAACAAAAAAATCCAGAAAAACGCATGTCAAAATGTTATGAATTGATTTGCATTTTAATGAGGGAAATAAGAATTTGACCCCCTCTCAATCAGGAAGATTTCTGGCTCCCAGGTGTCTTTTATACATGTAACAAGCTGAGATTAGGAGCACACTCTTAAAGGGAGTGCTCCTAATCTCAGCTTGTTACCTGTATAAAAGACACCTGTCCACAGAAGCAATCAATCAGATTCCAAACTCTCCACCATGGCCAAGACCAAAGAGCTCTCCAAGGATGTCAGGGACAAGATTGAAGACCTACACAAGGCTGGAATGGGCTACAAGACCATTGCCAAGCAGCTTGGTGAGAAGGTGACAACCGTATGATGAATATCACATGACTCCTTGACACGTTGCCATTATCATCAAATAGATATTGTATACATCAATTGGATTCCCTAAGTGTTTGTGCTGTCAACATGCCCTGCCAAAAAGTACACATTGTGCCTTTGTTCCCAATTGCATTCCAATTGTGCTACAGTCTGCATGTTGTGATATTAAGTGTTCAATCAGAACTCTTGCAGAGTAGTGAGTGAGTGCTTCAGAGAACGGCCCACAAGAAAAAAACGCATTTCTCAGAACCCCTGACATCCGTTCAAGTGATTGTCTTCCATCCACACACTCGGAAATGCACTCTCCCATAGGACCTGCAGTGCGAGAAAGTACGTCTCTGAGGTAGAATTTAGCCAGCTTATGTGGAACAAAAAACTAACTTCATAGCATATTCTTTGGTTCTTTCGGTAAAGTCTCGTAGATAGAAAATAGGAAAAAAAACTCACGACATTTCCATCGCAACACAAGCAGTCGTCATCAGGCAGAGATAAAAGGGGGGTTAAGCCTCTAAATGCAACTGTTTATAAAGGTTTAAAATGGGCGTAGCCCAAGTGTCAGAAGGAGTGGGGGACAAGAGTCGCGGAGCAGCATGGATGGACGAGCTCGAGCTGAGCGGCGAGTGGTGTAGCCCAAGTGGTGTAGCCCAAGTGTGTCAGCAGCATGGGCGGGGCAGCTAATGTCAATGTAGGAGAAGACAACGGGGGAGAGAGAAGGGGTAGAGATAGGAGGAGAGAGAGAGAGAGGGGGGTAGAGAAAGGGTGAGCGAGAGAGGGGGAGATAGGGGGAGAGAGAAGGGGGGTAGAGATAGGGGGAGAGAGAGGGGGGTAGAGATAGGGGAGAGAGATGGGGTAGAGATAGGGAGAGAGAGCGGGTAGAGATGGGGGGAGAGAGAAGGGGGTAGAGATAGGGGGAGAGAGAGGGTGGGAAGAGATAGGGGAGAGATAAGGGGGTAGAGATGGGGGAGAGAGAGGGGGGTAGAGATAGGGGAGAGAGATGGGGTAGAGATAGGGAGAGAGAGCGGGTAGAGATGGGGGGAGAGAGAAGGGGGGTAGAGATAGGGGGAGAGAGAGGGTGGGAAGAGATAGGGGAGCGATAAGGGGGTAGAAATGGGGGAGAGAGAGGGGAGAGAGAGAGGGGGGTAGAGATAGGGGAGAGAGAGAGGGGGTAGAGATGGGGGAGAGAGAGGGGGGTAGAGATGGGGGAGAGAGAGGGGGTAGAGATAGGGGGTAGAGATAGGGAGAGAGAGGGGGGTAGAGATAGGGAGAGAGAGGGGGGGTAGAGATAGGGGGAGAGAGAGGGGGGTAAATATAGTGGGAGTAAATATAGGGGGAGAGAGAGGGGGGTAGCGATAGGGGGAGAGAGAGGGGGGGTAGAGATAGGAGGGGAGAGGGGGTAGAGATAGGGAGAGAGAGCGGGTAGAGATGGGGGAGAGAGAGGGGGTAGAGATAGGGGGAGAGAGAAGGGGGGTAGAGATAGGGGGGAGAGAGGGGGTAGAGGTAGGGGAGAGAGGGAGGGAAGAGATAGGGGGAGAGAGAGGGGGTAGATAGGGGGAGAAAGAAGGGGGGTAGAAATAGGGGGAGAGAGGGGGTAGAGGTAGGGGTGAGAGGGAGGGGGAGAGATGGGGGGCATTGCACCTCACTCCACGCATCCACACTGCTGACGGTGGAGGTTGAAACTCAGCGACATGTCTCGGACAGTGTTCATAAACATAAGGCAGATTTGAAACACGGTAGGACCAATACCTCTGTCATAGCTGACCATTATTTTAATGCGGCTGGCTCACACGAAATGTATTTCTCCAAGACGATGGCACTTTGCCAGCCTACTGGCGATGAACAAAGATTCGTTCATGAAGCCATCCATATATACAGGCACAGACACAATTTCAACCGAGAAGAGGGTTATAAACTCAGCAATCATTGGAAAGATGTCATCAACCACTTTGGATCATGACTTGATTTGTAATTTCTTGTCAACCTCCACCATCAGCAGCGATGATGCGTGGAGCAAGGCGCAATGCCGCCCATCTTTACCCATCTCTCTCCCCCTATCTCTCTCCCCTATCTCTCCCCCCATCTATCTCCCCCCTATCTCTCCCACTCTCTCTCTCCTCCTATATCTACCCCTTCTCTGGCCCCCGTTGTCTTCTCCTACATTGACATTAGCTGCCCCGCCCATGCTGCTGACACACTTGGGCTACACCACTCGCCGCTCAGCTCGAGCTCGTCCATCCATGCTTCTCCGCGGCTCTTGTCCCCCACTCCTTCTGACACTTGGGCTATGCCCATTTGAAACCTTTATAAACAGTTGCATTTAGAGGCTTAACCCCCCTTTTCTCTCTGCCTGATGACGACCGCTTGTGTTGCGATCTACATGACTTTACCGAAAGAACCAAAGATTATGAATTCCTGCAGTAACGAAAGTTTAAAGTCAAAATTTAACTTCATAGCATGTTTTTTTAAAAAGCCATTTCTGACCAGACTGAGACCAAACTATTTAAACAACATTTCTCTCATTTTACCAGGTAAGGCCCACTGAGCTATAGAACTATTTTTCAGAAGTGGCCTGACCACAAATAAAAGCTCAGCAAAGTGGCTTATCACATGTGGAAATTTATAGCAGCCAAAAACTCTAAACGCGTGATGTTGATTCTAAATGTCGAAGTAAAAACCGGAGGGCCTGGCAACAAATGCACGCGACTACGGGGAGAGAGAGACATGCAAACCCCAAATATACATGCGTCAGGGTCGAGATCGGACCCACGACCTCCTGTATACCAGGCGAGATAGTCAACATCTCTCTGCTATGGCGCTCCATTAGCTCTGCTCTACCCGAGAACCTGGTTAAATCACTGGCAGCTGAAACCCAGTCGATTGAAATCGGTTTACTGTATGATAGTTGGGTAGTGCAGCCCCTTTGGCGTCCATGTACTAGGTGCCTCTGTGGATGTGTAGGCTTTGACTTTAACATAGCTATTTCTGTGACCAGTCACAAGCTAATCCCTCAGCTATTTCAATGCTAAATTATCCTGTTTGATATGTAAACTCCTTTGTCAAGGGGCCTCACAGCAGCTTATTTCCCTTCACACCAACATTTGTAACCCCCCCCCCCGAGCCAATCCTCTACAGCATTTTATACTAATTCCTTTGTCAAGGCGTTTGTTTCCTCTCACACAGCTTTAAGGACGCGACCTGGGCTTGGCTGTCTTCACTCCAACGCTGTCCTCTGGACAGTACGGTCCCTTCACCTGATGAAGGCCACTTGTGTTGTGGCCGAAACGTCGTGATTTTTGTTGTTTTCTTTTTTACCTGCGTGACTTTACCGAATAGAACCAAAGAGTATCAAATCCAGAAGTTCAGCAGGGTTCTGATCACTCAGACACATGGCCACCTGTCACTTATTTTTCTGAATAGAGACCGTGGTGTCTGCGAAGGGATGTGGTTGATAATCTTGTCAATGCTTTTACCATCTTATCTTACTTAAATAATATGAGTGTATTATAGTATAGGCTATTGCCACTCGAGACTTTACGGTGCAACGTGTGTATGTGTTGTACACGTGTTAATCAGTATTGCTGTAGAAACTGCCAATACTTGAGATCTTGAGTTTGAACGTGGACACCCACCTGTGATTAATATGAGCCCTCAAATGTAATGTGTTGATGGTGGTCACAGCCCGTTCACCAAATGCTGCACAAAAAGCCACCGTATTACATTTGGTTTTGCACTAGATTGAGCTCAATTCTAGTTCTGATAATTAAATATATTAGCTGTTTTGTGGCAACAAACAATCTTGTGTGTATAGAATTAAAAGTCTCTTGAAGGCTTTTATTAAGTGGAGGAATTCTACCAAATATATTTTCTGCGGGCCAATCTCGAATGCACATCTATTTGTGATTTCCAAAAGGATTTTTTCATCTTATGGCAAAACATCAAGAGCACCCTTGAAGTCAATTGGGAAAAAGGACCAAACATTAATCAATAAAATCCATGTTCTAGGGTAAGTGCAGTAACCCTATAGTGAATAAGGTGTCAAATGAATCTCACATTTAGTTCTGTGATATCACCGACCAACAGGGGCGAATGCAGTGCCCTGTGATAGTTACGGAATGAACCATGACATCAACACCTCACGCCCTTCGCACCCAGCTCCTTCGTGGAAGCTTTTGGGTCTAATAACTTATGGGCAAAGCCCTCCACTGTTGTAAGGGCTGGACTAACGCAGGGGCTTCATGGGCTGCAGCTCAGGACATCGGACTTTGAGGGGTACCTCCTCCAAAAACAAATATACAGCGGCTTAATAATTGTGACACGCAATAATAATAATGATAAACAGGCAATTTGTAATGCGCACAATATTTCACAGACGTAGGTGACCGTAATTTCTAGAGATTAAATGCTGCTGTGAATGTGCAGCGGGGATGGCATCACAGATGGCTGGGGACTGCCACAGAGACACAACGTTTGGCAGTGACAGTCCGATCCTTGGTGGGGGAAGAGGTTGGGAGTACCACATGAAGCGATACATCCTATCGCTTCATTTTGGTAATCAAAGCCCTACCGTCACGATGTGTACTACTATCCGTTTTGTGACAAAAAAAATCATCTTAACTTAAATTTTGCTCTCGGGTTAATATATAACACTTAAAGAAACAAAAACGTTAATAACAGAGGTGAATGATAATGGAGCGTTTTGCATGGGTCGTGATGAAACAGTGAAGGGAAGGAGGTTAATTTATAAAGGGGGACTTCAAGAACTAAAACACATTGGAGCCCATAAAACGTAATCAAGCCCTGACTGTTGGCAACCATATACCACCAGATGCTGATGTTTCATAGAGTCCCTCTCCAGTCTACAGTATTCCCTCGTTATCGCGATGGGTTACGTCCCGGAGATGCTCGTGAACAGCAAATTTCGCGGATAATGATATTGGCCTACGAATATCGTGAACGCGTAGTCGATACTTCTAAAGCCTCGAGATGTTCTTATCTGTTAAGCTCACCACTTTATCTCATCACTTTCTCACATCACTCTCTCGCATCACATTCTCATCACTATATCTCATCACTTTATCTCTCTTGTCACTTTATCTCTCTCTCTCTCGACGCAGTCATGTAGAGTTCCAGATGCGATTTGCGGATCGCCAAATTGCGGAAAGCAAGTTCTTGCATAACGAGGGAAGACTATAATGCCTCCTACACTCCATCAGTCCATCTTTTTTTTGGTCATCCTCTGCCTGCCTCTGTTTCCTTCCACCAAAACATTGCCATTGTTTTTACAGAATCCTATTTGGTAGAAAGAGACCAACAAATATACAATTTTAAATAGGAAATGGACATGGAGAGGAGGAAAGAAAACAGACTTCGTGTAAAAATGTATGGAAACATTTATTCACAGCTATGTCATTTTGTATTGTGGTGAGAAAAAAGTTCAACATATATGTAGTGGGTTTCACGGAGGCACACACTTGAACTGGGAGGCAACACATTTATTATAACACCCCAACAGGGTAACTGCATAACACACACTGAGTTAACTAGACCCAACCAGGGTAGCTACATAACCGGGTCAGACAGGAACGTCCTGCCTGACCCACGATGCAGAACGTGACGACTGAAGATCGAAGAGCCGTAGCCCGGCGGGTTGATTCCAAGAGACAGCCACGATTGCTCTCGGGACCTGTGCTTTAAGCTGCCGAGCGTGGTCTCGCTCCGCCCTCAGGCATGCCCCTTCTGGAACTCACCAGAAGGTTCTCGTGGGAGCATGACATGTCCCTCGGGCCCACTTTGACCCCCCTCGCTACCTTATGCCAGTCACGTGCCCTCTCGGGGTCACCCAGATTGTCATGTCCTCACATGCCTCTCTTTTGACCGTTCTCCGAACCATGCCCTCTAGGGCCCGCTTCCATGCCATAGCTGCTCCGGTGCCAGAGAGAGGCTCAAGACTTGCAATTGCACTCTGATGACAGTAGCTGGCGCTAACTATTATAGGGACTTCATTTACGTCACTACACATATGTAATGACAGGGTGCCATCTGTTGACAAGGAGGGATACTCACGGGTATGGGTGCGTTATATAATAGTGGTACCTCGGAGATCAAACTTAATTCGTTCCAAAATCGTGTTCAAACACCGACTTGTTCGAACACCGAATCAATTTTCCCCATAAGAATGAATGGAAATAGCATTAATTTGTTCCCCACCCAAGGAAGCTCCTATTATGGGCCATTTTTACACAAAGTTTACAATATTAAAATACAGTACAGTATATAAAAGCATGCAAAAAACAAGAAACACAGTTATAATTAATAGAATAAATTAACATTGAACTTCACTTTACCTGTAGTAACGAGAGCGGATGGCTTGAGTGGAAGGTGGTGAGGAGGGGAGGAGGAGGTGTCAGTGTTGCTTGGAAGGGGAGTCCCCCTCCATAAACACGTTGGGCAACTGCCCTTCTGGGGTTCTTTATTCTCTTTGCCTTTTTTCGAGCACTAACTGTGATTCACTTGAGGGCCTTTTTACTAAAAACTGATCAAGAGAGGATTGTTTTTGCCTCCGCTTTAAGATGTTTCTGAAATTACTCAGTGCATTATCATTATAAAAATCGCATGCTCTGCTGGCTACTGCCTTATCTGGATGATATTTTTCTACAAAATTGTGTAACTCAGCCCATTTTGCCACCTTTGAAAAAGGGCTTTCGTGTAGAGTTTTTTTTTAAGTTGTAAATTACCTGTTGGTCCATGGGCTGGATGGGAGGAGTCGTATTGGGGGGCAGGAACTTTACAGTGATAAAGGACGAGAGCTACGCGTAAACTGGGTCATTCGCCTTTGTCTCGGTCGTCCTGGCTACGAGTCTCGGCCCACCCAAACCGGTTCTTTCCAGTTGTTCGACCTCCAAATTTTTGTTCAATGTCCGGGGCAAAAAATGGTCGAAAATTTTGTTCGATCACCGAATTGTTCGAGTTCTGGGGCGTTCGATCTCCGAGGTTCTACTGTAATACCAATTATAAGGGGGGCATAACTGGGCCAAAGGTTAAAGGCTGGGTCAGTCGGGAAGCTCCAGGAAGCTGCTCGAAGGATCTAGAAGGGGGCGTGGCCGGAAGCGGGGCCTGGCCAAGCCGAGGAGTATATAGGGGGGACGTGACCGAAGGTTCGGCGCTGTCGTGGGGTCTGGGACCTGCCTGCCGTCGCCGTCTTCGCCATCATCTCTTCTTCATCGTCCAGCCGCATCACCGATCCTCCACATGGCTCCCATCGTTAGCCAGCTATATAGTTGGACACCGACGATGGGGCTGTACGGATGGGTCAGCTATGAGTAGCCCATATACATATATGTCGCCCAGTGATTGTGCCTGTAAGTGTAAGAAATAAATAAGGAGCCCTCTGCACGTCGTGTCTCGGAAGTCGCTCACTAAACATACATATATATTGAGAGCCAATCCATTTCCGAATGGGAACATTATTCACGGGACGCTCGAGCGAACAGGAGGCGACGGACAGCACCGTCGGTGTCCCCTGATATCCATGCGAGGACATTCATCGTCCTGTGCACCTCCACAGGTTTCAACTTCAGCACAAACAGGGCACTTTGCAGAATTTAATTAAGGTCATCGTGTGCATTGCATCCTTGCATAACCAGAGTGCTTTGAAACAACACTCCAACATTTGGTTCAATTTAATCCCACCACCACCAAAGTTACACAACACGAGTTGCTCGTAATAAAACATATATATATAACAATCATACGTAAGAGTGATTGAGACATTGATAAACTTCCCTCATATAATCCATACACCATATCAAAACGACATCTATGCCACTCTACAGGTTCATCCACTGGCTGTTTAAAGGTGACTAACCTGCAGCAGGTTACAAAACTATAGCAACTACCATTATTTATTTCCGTTGCCAACTGTGTTTACAAACATAAACTCCACACATGTGAAGGCTCGTACAATTTGCATGATTCCTTTAGAATGACCACCTCCATTTTCACATTTATTTTATAATAGTGTTAACGTTCTACAATTCCTGATTTTTTTTTTACCCAGGGTATGCCCCACAAACCCCCCCCCCCCCCCCCCAGTAAGGCTCAATTTGATTTCCTTGAGGAAAACAGAAATCCGAGAACAAAACACCTTCTCTGCTCATCGGAGGAGAGAATTATCATACTATGTACAAGACGGGCCAGAAACCTGCTTTCTGTACTGGCTCCGATATGCAAATATTTTGCCATCAGTTTGATGTTTTCGTACACACGCAGAGAGGGCATTACGCTGCGGTTCCTGCCGGTGCGGTTGTTCGACTTCCGCAGGTGGCTCACGCCAATTCAGAGAGCAATGTGCCAGCACGACTGAGTTACCTGGGTTTGCGTCCAGGTCTCAGCCACCTGCGATTGAAGAGGCTTTGAGTGGCGGGTTGGTGCCAGGAAGACGCCACGTGTTAAAGCAAAAATAAAATATACTTGCTTTGACTTGTTAAGTGTAGATAGTCTCAGCACTGATAACCATTTACTGCTTGCAAAAATACACAATCGTTATAAAGTTATCTTTTCAGTGAATTCGGCTTATTTAAAGTTATGCGAATTAATTTGTGGCAGAGTCATGGGTTAGCCGTAGTAGTGGGTGCACCGCTTGTTTGCAGAAGCTCGCGGTTCGATTCCAGCAGCCGCCCTTGGTTAATAACACAGGCTTATTGTCTTTAAAAGCAGTAGACGTTAAAGATCCCGTTATGTAATTTGCAAGGAGTAGGTCATTGTGTGCTGGCATGAATGGTGCAAATTTCAGAAATGTTAAAAACAATTGCCTGCAATTTGTTCAAATTACTCAATTGTAATGGACGTAGCAATCTTATCGCTCTGCTCAGAAGACTTGACAGGAACACACTGAAAAATAGCTGAGTAAGCCTTTCCTGGGTAAACAAGATTAATAAGAAAAAAAACAACAATTTGGTTTGATGTACCTGCAACCGACACTCTTTGTGGGGCATATAAACGGTGGCTGTGCCGATGTGTGTGTGTGTTCATTGTGGCCAGTGTAGAAGTCGTGTGTATGACACAGGCGTCTTCTCTATCACGCCGTGTTACCCTGCTCACTGTGTGAGTTGGGAATGGAGATTCCGTGAGACTGACGACATGATGTAAGTGGAAATCATTTGACGATCATTTGGGGGTAGGATAGAGAATAGAAATGGGAACACAAAATGTGTCATTCTTCAAAAAAACCCGTTTTAATATCATGCTATTTTTTGTTTTTATTAAACTCACCACGCCTGCTTTCCTCAACATTTGTAATGTCAAAACAACGCTTTCGTCACAAAACGGACTCGTCTCGCGAATCCCAACACATCGCTGCTGTTATGCAGCAGCGTTCATGTTGTTGACAAATCACTCACCAAATTCGCCAGCAGTGGGGTTTGCTTATTTTATTTTCGTCAGCGGTGACTGTGAGCGGATGCAATCATTGAGCACGATGATGACTAAAGACTGCCGCTCACCAGAGAAGAGAGCGTGATCGACTGAAGAACAAACACAATAATTGCCTTTATAAGGACATCGAAAATATGTATTGCGTTTCACCGATTGGTTGACCTGATTACACTGTGTAATAAAAATGTTTTTGTTCCTGGGTAGTAATGTTATTTCTTAATTGCTGATGCCTCAAAAGTACATAAAATTGCCATTATTCCCCACAAACTTTGCTTTTGTGACCAGGACAGTGATATTTAAAAATTTACCTATTTTCAATGAGAAAACGGGCGAATTTGTGTCTTTTCGTTCACATAAAATCAGAAAACAACATATGAATCAAAATGAACATGTATTTATACTAAAGTAATACAAAATGTACTAAAAAAGATTTATACACCAAGGCGCATTGCACTACCACAGGCGGGACTGGCCACAGCGGACCGAGGTCTCTGTGGGGAGGAACAACGTCAAGTGGGAGCCACTGGTGGACCCCCAGAAGGTGCTGATGCCACCACTGCACATCAAATTGGGCCTCATGAAACAATTTGTCAGAGCTGTAGATAAGGAGTCGGCAGCCTTCAAGTATCTTCTAGACTTCTTCCCTAAGCTGTCTGAGGCAAAGGTCAAAGCCGGTGTCTTCGTCGGACCACAGATAAAGAAGATCCTCGAGTGCAATGAATTCACCAAGAAGCTCACTAGTAAGGAGAAAGCGGCTTGGGACAGCTTTGTCGCAGTGGCTCGTGGCTTCCTGGACAATCACAAGATCGAAAACGACGTGGAGCTGGTTGAGACTCTGGTGAAGAACTACGGCACAATGGGCTATAGGATGTCCCTCAAAGTCCATATCCTTGATGCTCATCTTGATAAATTCAAGAACATGGGAGCGTACTCGGAAGAGCAAGGTGCCGCAACCAAGGACAGTATAACGAGAACATGATGAGAGTATCTTCATAAATCTCGAAAAACTACTAACTTCTAAATCTTTTGTAGTCATTTTATGTTCTTTTTGTATGAATGCATGTTCATTTTGATTCATATCTTGTCGTTGTTTTGTTCTGACTTTATGTGAACGAAAAGACACAAATTCGCCCGTTTTCTCACTGAAAATAGCTCAATTTCAAAATATCACTGTCCTGGTCACAAAAGCAAAGTTTGTGGGGAATAATAGCCATTTTATATAGTTTTTGGGCATAAGCAATTACGAAATAACACTTACTACCCAGGAAGAAAAATTGTGTTACATAGTGTTATATTGGTGTGAGGGTGAACACATTTGCTTAGCTGCTCGTGCTGCGTTGGCAGCGGTGTGTGGATGCAAACACCGCTGTGTGTGGTCTCAAAAAGAAAAAAAAAACACCTGTACAATCAGAGATGTGTTGGGCAATGGCCCTTCTGCACGGCACACGGACAGGCAAGAGAGGTAGCAACTTAACTAAGAGTGCATTGCATTTATGACTGCTTTATTTGATTTGGTTACGAGAATGGCTGTGTGAAACCACATACTTCAACTGACAATTGACACAAACCTGCCACCTCGACAAAGACTGAGGACTACGATTTTTTTTTTAAAGTAAATGATAAATAATTTAAAAACTAAATTAACACTGGTGTTACTACACAAGCGTTCGGTGTACTGTAAACAAAACTGCTTGGTTAGGCAAAAAAACGTGCTTTGCTTGGGGATGAAATTGAAATGACAGCTGTATTGTTTGAGTAAGACACCCTCCAATAGCCCAAACCTGCGAGAGTGGGGTTCATTTGGTAAAACGCCACAGATCTCAGACACAGATGGCCATGCCACAGATCTCAGACTCAGAGAGCCATGGCACAGATCTCAGACTCAGAGGGCCATGGCACAGATCTCAGACTCAGAGAGCCATGCCACAGATCTCAGACTCAGAGAGCCATGCCACAGATCTCAGACTCAGAGGGCCATGCCACAGATCTCAGACTCAGAGGGCCATGCCACAGATCTCAGACTCAGAGGGCCATGCCACAGATATCAGACTCAGAGAGCCATGCCAAAGATCTCAGACTCAGAGGGCCATGCCACAGATATCAGACTCAGAGAGCCATGCCACAGATCTCAGACTCAGACGGCCATGCCACAGATCTCAGACTCAGAGGGCCATGCCACAGATCTCAGACTCAGACGGCCATGCTACAGATCTCAGACTCAGAGGGCCATGCCACAGATCTCAGACTCAGAGGGCCATGCCACAGATCTCAGACTCAGAGAGCCATGCCACAGATCTCAGACTCAGAAGGCCATGTCACAGATCTCAGACTCAGAGAGCAATGGCACAGATCTCAGACTCAGAGAGCCATGCCACAGATCTCAGACTCAGAGGGCCATGCCACAGATCTCAGACTCAGAGGGCCATGCCACAGATCTCAGACTCAGAGGGCCATGCCACAGATCTCAGACTCAGAGGGCCATGCCACAGATATCAGACTCAGAGAGCCATGCCAAAGATCTCAGACTCAGAGGGCCATGCCACAGATATCAGACTCAAAGAGCCATGCCAAAGATCTCAGACTCAGAGGGCCATGCCACATATCTCAGACTCAGAGGGCCATGCCACAGATCTCAGACTCAGAGGGCCATGCCACAGATCTCAGACTCAGAGAGCCATGCCACAGATCTCATACTCAGAAGGCCATGTCACAGATCTCAGACTCAGAGAGCCATGGCACAGATCTCAGACTCAGAGAGCCATGCCACAGATCTCAGACTCAGAGGGCCATGCCACAGATCTCAGACTCAGAGGGCCATGCCACAGATCTCAGACTCAGAGAGCCATTCCACAGATCTCAGACTCAGAGGGCCATGCCACAGATCTCAGACTCAGAGGGCCATGCCACAGATATCAGACTCAGAGAGCCATGCCACATATCTCAGACTCAGAGAGCCATGCCACAGATCTTAGACTCAGAGGGCCATGCCGCAGATCTCAGACTCAGAGGGCCATGCCACAGATCTCAGACTCAGAGAGCCATGCCACAGATCTAAGACTCAGAGAGCCATGCCACAGATCTCAGACTCAGAGAGCCATGCCACAGATCTCAGACTCAGAGAGCCATGGCACAGATCTCAGACTCAGAGGGCCATGCCACAGATCTCAGACTCAGAGAGCCATGTCACAGATCTCAGACTCAGAGGGCCATGCCACAGATCTCAGACTCAGAGGGCCATGCCACAGATATCAGACTCAGAGAGCCATGTCACAGATCTCAGACTCAGAGGGCCATGGCACAGATCTCAGACTCAGAGAGCCATGGCACAGATATCAGACTCAGAGGGCCATGTCACAGATCTCAGACTCAGAGGGCCATGCCACAGATCTCAGATTCAGAGGGCCATGCCACAGATCTCAGACTCAGAGAGCCATGTCACAGATCTCAGAGTCAGAGGGCCATGGCACAGATCTCAGACTCAGAGGGCCATGCCACAGATATCAGACTCAGAGAGCCATGTCACAGATCTCAGAGTCAGAGGACCATGGCACAGATCTCAGACTCAGAGGGCCATGCAATAGATATCAGACTCAGAGAGCCATGCCACAGATCTCAGACTCAGAGAGCCATGTCACAGATCTCAGACTCAGAGAGCCATGCCACAGATCTCAGACTCAGAGAGCCATGCCACAGATCTCAGACTCAGAGAGCCATGCCACAGATCTCAGACTCAGAGAGCCATGCCACAGATCTCAGACTCAGAGGGCCATGCCACCGATCTCAGACTCAGAGGGCCATGTCACAGATCTCAGACTCAAAGGGCCATGGCACAGATATCAGACTCAAGAGAGCCATGTCACAGATCTCAGACTCAGAGGGCCATGGCACATATCTCGGACTCAGAGGGCCATGCCACAGATCTCAGACTCAGAGGGCCATGCCACAGATCTCAGACTCAGAGAGCCATGCCACAGATCTCAGACTCAGAGAGCCATGGCACAGATATCAGACTCAGAGGGCCATGTCACAGATCTCAGACTCAGAGGGCCATGCCAAAAATATCAGACTCAGAGAGCCATGCCACAGATCTCAGACTCAGAGGGCCATGCCACAGATCTCAGACTCAGAGAGCCATGCCACAGATCTCAGACTCAGAGAGCCATGGCACAGATATCAGACTCAGAGGGCCATGCCACAGATATCAGACTCAGAGAGCCATGCCACAAATCTCAGACTCAGAGAGCCATGTCACAGATCTCAGACTCAGAGAGCCATGCCACAGATCTCAGACTCAGAGAGCCATGCCACAGATATCAGACTCAGAGAGCCATGCCAAAGATCTCAGACTCAGAGAGCCATGCCACAGATCTCAGACTCAGAGGGCCATGCCACAGATCTCAGACTCAGAGGGCCATGGCACAGATCTCAGACTCAGAGGGCCATGGCACAGACCTCAGACTCAGAGAGCCATGCCACAGATCTAAGACTCAGAGAGCCAGTCCACAGATCTCAGACTCAGAGGGCCATGGCACAGATCTCAGACTCAGAGAGCCATGCCACAGATCTCAGACTCAGAGAGCCATGCCACAGATCTCAGACTCAGAGGGCCATGGCACAGATCTCAGACTCAGAGGGTCATGCCACAGATCTCAGACTCAGAGGGCCATGCCACAGATCTCAGACTCAGAGGGCCATGGCACAGATCTTAGACTCAGAGGGCCATGCCACAGATCTCAGACTCAGAGGGCCATGCCACAGATCTCAGACTCAGAGAGCCATGTCACAGATCTCAGACTCAGAGGGCCATGCCACAGATCTCAGACTCAGAGAGCCATGCCACAGATCTCAGAATCAGAGGGCCATGCCACAGATCTCAGACTCAGAGGGCCATGGCACAGATCTCAGATTCAGAGGGCCATGGCACAGATCTCAGACTCAGAGAGCCATGCCAACGATCTCAGACTCAGAGGGCCATGCCACAAATATCAGACTCAGAGAGCCATGCCACAGATATCAGACTCAGAGAGCCATGCCAAAGATCTCAGACTCAGAGAGCCATGCCACAGATCTCAGACTCAGAGGGCCATGCCACAGATCTCAGACTCAGAGGGCCATGGCACAGATCTCAGACTCAGAGGGCCATGGCACAGACCTCAGACTCAGAGAGCCATGCCACAGATCTAAGACTCAGAGAGCCAGTCCACAGATCTCAGACTCAGAGGGCCATGGCACAGATCTCAGACTCAGAGGGCCAAGCCACAGATCTCAGACTCAGAGAGCCATGCCACAGATCTCAGAATCAGAGGGCCATGCCACAGATCTCAGACTCAGAGGGCCATGGCACAGATCTCAGATTCAGAGGGCCATGGCACAGATCTCAGACTCAGAGAGCCATGCCAACGATCTCAGACTCAGAGGGCCATGCCACAAATATCAGACTCAGAGAGCCATGCCACAGATATCAGACTCAGAGAGCCATGCCAAAGATCTCAGACTCAGAGAGCCATGCCACAGATCTCAGACTCAGAGGGCCATGCCACAGATCTCAGACTCAGAGGGCCATGGCACAGATCTCAGACTCAGAGGGCCATGGCACAGACCTCAGACTCAGAGAGCCATGCCACAGATCTAAGACTCAGAGAGCCAGTCCACAGATCTCAGACTCAGAGGGCCATGGCACAGATCTCAGACTCAGAGAGCCATGCCAAAGATCTCAGACTCAGAGAGCCATGCCACAGATCTCAGACTCAGAGGGCCATGCCACAGATCTCAGACTCAGAGGGCCATGGCACAGATCTCAGACTCAGAGGGCCATGGCACAGACCTCAGACTCAGAGAGCCATGCCACAGATCTAAGACTCAGAGAGCCAGTCCACAGATCTCAGACTCAGAGGGCCATGGCACAGATCTCAGACTCAGAGAGCCATGCCACAGATCTCAGACTCAGAGAGCCATGCCACAGATCTCAGACTCAGAGGGCCATGGCACAGATCTCAGACTCAGAGGGTCATGCCACAGATCTCAGACTCAGAGGGCCATGCCACAGATCTCAGACTGAGAGGGCCATGGCACAGATCTTAGACTCAGAGGGCCATGCCACAGATCTCAGACTCAGATGGCCATGCCACAGATCTCAGACTCAGAGGGCCATGCCACAGATCTCAGACTCAGAGAGCCATGCCACAGATCTCAGACTCAGAGAGCCATGGCACAGATATCAGACTCAGAGGGCCATGCCACAGATATCAGACTCAGAGAGCCATGCCACAAATCTCAGACTCAGAGAGCCATGTCACAGATCTCAGACTCAGAGAGCCATGCCACAGATCTCAGACTCAGAGAGCCATGCCACAGATATCAGACTCAGAGAGCCATGCCAAAGATCTCAGACTCAGAGAGCCATGCCACAGATCTCAGACTCAGAGGGCCATGCCACAGATCTCAGACTCAGAGGGCCATGGCACAGATCTCAGACTCAGAGGGCCATGGCACAGACCTCAGACTCAGAGAGCCATGCCACAGATCTAAGACTCAGAGAGCCAGTCCACAGATCTCAGACTCAGAGGGCCATGGCACAGATCTCAGACTCAGAGAGCCATGCCACAGATCTCAGACTCAGAGAGCCATGCCACAGATCTCAGACTCAGAGGGCCATGGCACAGATCTCAGACTCAGAGGGTCATGCCACAGATCTCAGACTCAGAGGGCCATGCCACAGATCTCAGACTCAGAGGGCCATGCCACAGATCTCAGACTCAGAGGGCCATGCCACAGATCTCAGACTCAGAGAGCCATGCCACAGATCTCAGACTCAGAGAGCCATGCCACAGATCCCAGACTCACAGAGCCATGGCAAGGATATCAGACTCAGAGGGCCATGTCACAGATCTCAGACTCAGAGGGCCATGCCACAGATATCAGACTCAGAGAGCCATGCCACAGATCTCAGACTCAGAGAGCCATGTCACAGATCTCAGACTCAGAGAACCATGCCACAGATCTCAGACTGAGAGAGCCATGCCACAGATCTCAGACTCAGAGAGCCATGCCACAGATCTCAGACTCAGAGAGCCATGCCACAGATCTCAGAATCAGAGGGCCATGCCACAGATCTCAGACTCAGAGGGCCATGGCACAGATCTCAGATTCAGAGGGCCATGTCCCAGATCTCAGACTCAGAGAGCCATGCCACAGATCTCAGACTCAGAGGGCCATGCCACAAATATCAGACTCAGAGAGCCATGCCACAGATCTCATACTCAGTGAGCAATGCCAAAGATCTCAGACTCAGAGAGCCATGCCACAGATCTCAGACTCAGAGGGCCATGCCACAGATCTCAGACTCAGAGGGCCATGGCACAGATCTCAGACTCAGAGGGCCATGGCACAGATCTCAGACTCAGAGAGCCATGCCACAGATCTCAGACTCAGAAAGCCATGCCACAGATCTCAGACTCAGAGGGCCATGGCACAGATCTCAGACTCAGAGGGTCATGCCACAGATCTCAGACTCAGAGGGCCATGCCACAGTTCTCAGACCCAGAGGGCCATGGCACAGATCTCAGACTCAGAGGGCCATGCCACAGATCTCAGACTCAGAGGGCCATGCCACAGATCTCAGACTCAGAGGGCCATCCCACAGATCTCAGACTCAGAGAGCCATGCCACAGATCTCAGACTCAGAGAGCCATGACACAGACATCAGACTCAGAGGGCCATGCCACAGATATCAGACTCAGAGAGGTATGCCACAAATCTCAGACTAAGAGAGCCATGCCACAGATCTCAGACTCAGAGAGCCATGCCACAGATCTCAGAATCAGAGGGCCATGCCACAGATCTCAGACTCAGAGGGCCATGGCACAGATCTCAGATTCAGAGGGCCATGGCACAGATCTCAGACTCAGAGAGCCATGCCAACGATCTCAGACTCAGAGGGCCATGCCACAAATATCAGACTCAGAGAGCCATGCCACAGATATCAGACTCAGAGAGCCATGCCAAAGATCTCAGACTCAGAGAGCCATGCCACAGATCTCAGACTCAGAGGGCCATGCCACAGATCTCAGACTCAGAGGGCCATGGCACAGATCTCAGACTCAGAGGGCCATGGCACAGACCTCAGACTCAGAGAGCCATGCCACAGATCTAAGACTCAGAGAGCCAGTCCACAGATCTCAGACTCAGAGGGCCATGGCACAGATCTCAGACTCAGAGAGCCATGCCACAGATCTCAGACTCAGAGAGCCATGCCACAGATCTCAGACTCAGAGGGCCATGGCACAGATCTCAGACTCAGAGGGTCATGCCACAGATCTCAGACTCAGAGGGCCATGCCACAGATCTCAGACTCAGAGGGCCATGGCACAGATCTTAGACTCAGAGGGCCATGCCACAGATCTCAGACTCAGAGGGCCATGCCACAGATCTCAGACTCAGAGAGCCATGTCACAGATCTCAGACTCAGAGGGCCAAGCCACAGATCTCAGACTCAGAGAGCCATGCCACAGATCTCAGAATCAGAGGGCCATGCCACAGATCTCAGACTCAGAGGGCCATGGCACAGATCTCAGATTCAGAGGGCCATGGCACAGATCTCAGACTCAGAGAGCCATGCCAACGATCTCAGACTCAGAGGGCCATGCCACAAATATCAGACTCAGAGAGCCATGCCACAGATATCAGACTCAGAGAGCCATGCCAAAGATCTCAGACTCAGAGAGCCATGCCACAGATCTCAGACTCAGAGGGCCATGCCACAGATCTCAGACTCAGAGGGCCATGGCACAGATCTCAGACTCAGAGGGCCATGGCACAGACCTCAGACTCAGAGAGCCATGCCACAGATCTAAGACTCAGAGAGCCAGTCCACAGATCTCAGACTCAGAGGGCCATGGCACAGATCTCAGACTCAGAGAGCCATGCCAAAGATCTCAGACTCAGAGAGCCATGCCACAGATCTCAGACTCAGAGGGCCATGCCACAGATCTCAGACTCAGAGGGCCATGGCACAGATCTCAGACTCAGAGGGCCATGGCACAGACCTCAGACTCAGAGAGCCATGCCACAGATCTAAGACTCAGAGAGCCAGTCCACAGATCTCATACTCAGAGGGCCATGGCACAGATCTCAGACTCAGAGAGCCATGCCACAGATCTCAGACTCAGAGAGCCATGCCACAGATCTCAGACTCAGAGGGCCATGGCACAGATCTCAGACTCAGAGGGTCATGCCACAGATCTCAGACTCAGAGGGCCATGCCACAGATCTCAGACTCAGAGGGCCATGCCACAGATCTTAGACTCAGAGGGCCATGCCACAGATCTCAGACTCAGATGGCCATGCCACAGATCTCAGACTCAGAGGGCCATGCCACAGATCTCAGACTCAGAGAGCCATGCCACAGATCTCAGACTCAGAGAGCCATGGCACAGATATCAGACTCAGAGGGCCATGCCACAAATATCAGACTCAGAGAGCCATGCCACAGATATCAGACTCAGAGAGCCATGCCAAAGATCTCAGACTCAGAGAGCCATGCCACAGATCTCAGACTCAGAGGGCCATGCCACAGATCTCAGACTCAGAGGGCCATGGCACAGATCTCAGACTCAGAGGGCCATGGCACAGACCTCAGACTCAGAGAGCCATGCCACAGATCTAAGACTCAGAGAGCCAGTCCACAGATCTCAGACTCAGAGGGCCATGGCACAGATCTCAGACTCAGAGAGCCATGCCAAAGATCTCAGACTCAGAGAGCCATGCCACAGATCTCAGACTCAGAGGGCCATGCCACAGATCTCAGACTCAGAGGGCCATGGCACAGATCTCAGACTCAGAGGGCCATGGCACAGACCTCAGACTCAGAGAGCCATGCCACAGATCTAAGACTCAGAGAGCCAGTCCACAGATCTCATACTCAGAGGGCCATGGCACAGATCTCAGACTCAGAGAGCCATGCCACAGATCTCAGACTCAGAGAGCCATGCCACAGATCTCAGACTCAGAGGGCCATGGCACAGATCTCAGACTCAGAGGGTCATGCCACAGATCTCAGACTCAGAGGGCCATGCCACAGATCTCAGACTCAGAGGGCCATGCCACAGATCTTAGACTCAGAGGGCCATGCCACAGATCTCAGACTCAGATGGCCATGCCACAGATCTCAGACTCAGAGGGCCATGCCACAGATCTCAGACTCAGAGAGCCATGCCACAGATCTCAGACTCAGAGAGCCATGGCACAGATATCAGACTCAGAGGGCCATGCCACAGATATCAGACTCAGAGAGCTATGCCACAAATCTCAGACTCAGAGAGCCATGTCACAGATCTCAGACTCAGAGAGCCATGCCACAGATCTCAGACTCAGAGAGCCATGCCACAGATATCAGACTCAGAGAGCCATGCCAAAGATCTCAGACTCAGAGAGCCATGCCACAGATCTCAGACTCAGAGGGCCATGCCACAGATCTCAGACTCAGAGGGCCATGGCACAGATCTCAGACTCAGAGGGCCATGGCACAGACCTCAGACTCAGAGAGCCATGCCACAGATCTAAGACTCAGAGAGCCAGTCCACAGATCTCAGACTCAGAGGGCCATGGCACAGATCTCAGACTCAGAGAGCCATGCCACAGATCTCAGACTCAGAGAGCCATGCCACAGATCTCAGACTCAGAGGGCCATGGCACAGATCTCAGAATCAGAGGGTCATGCCACAGATCTCAGACTCAGAGGGCCATGCCACAGATCTCAGACTCAGAGGGCCATGGCACAGATCTTAGACTCAGAGGGCCATGCCACAGATCTCAGACTCAGAGGGCCATGCCACAGATCTCAGACTCAGAGAGCCATGTCACAGATCTCAGACTCAGAGGGCCATGCCACAGATCTCAGACTCAGAGAGCCATGCCACAGATCTCAGAATCAGAGGGCCATGCCACAGATCTCAGACTCAGAGGGCCATGGCACAGATCTCAGATTCAGAGGGCCATGGCACAGATCTCAGACTCAGAGAGCCATGCCAACGATCTCAGACTCAGAGGGCCATGCCACAAATATCAGACTCAGAGAGCCATGCCACAGATATCAGACTCAGAGAGCCATGCCAAAGATCTCAGACTCAGAGAGCCATGCCACAGATCTCAGACTCAGAGGGCCATGCCACAGATCTCAGACTCAGAGGGCCATGGCACAGATCTCAGACTCAGAGGGCCATGGCACAGACCTCAGACTCAGAGAGCCATGCCACAGATCTAAGACTCAGAGAGCCAGTCCACAGATCTCAGACTCAGAGGGCCATGGCACAGATCTCAGACTCAGAGAGCCATGCCACAGATCTCAGACTCAGAGAGCCATGCCAAAGATCTCAGACTCAGAGAGCCATGCCACAGATCTCAGACTCAGAGGGCCATGCCACAGATCTCAGACTCAGAGGGCCATGGCACAGATCTCAGACTCAGAGGGCCATGGCACAGACCTCAGACTCAGAGAGCCATGCCACAGATCTAAGACTCAGAGAGCCAGTCCACAGATCTCAGACTCAGAGGGCCATGGCACAGATCTCAGACTCAGAGAGCCATGCCAAAGATCTCAGACTCAGAGAGCCATGCCACAGATCTCAGACTCAGAGGGCCATGCCACAGATCTCAGACTCAGAGGGCCATGGCACAGATCTCAGACTCAGAGGGCCATGGCACAGACCTCAGACTCAGAGAGCCATGCCACAGATCTAAGACTCAGAGAGCCAGTCCACAGATCTCATACTCAGAGGGCCATGGCACAGATCTCAGACTCAGAGAGCCATGCCACAGATCTCAGACTCAGAGAGCCATGCCACAGATCTCAGACTCAGAGGGCCATGGCACAGATCTCAGACTCAGAGGGTCATGCCACAGATCTCAGACTCAGAGGGCCATGCCACAGATCTCAGACTCAGAGGGCCATGCCACAGATCTTAGACTCAGAGGGCCATGCCACAGATCTCAGACTCAGATGGCCATGCCACAGATCTCAGACTCAGAGGGCCATGCCACAGATCTCAGACTCAGAGAGCCATGCCACAGATCTCAGACTCAGAGAGCCATGGCACAGATATCAGACTCAGAGGGCCATGCCACAAATATCAGACTCAGAGAGCCATGCCACAGATATCAGACTCAGAGAGCCATGCCAAAGATCTCAGACTCAGAGAGCCATGCCACAGATCTCAGACTCAGAGGGCCATGCCACAGATCTCAGACTCAGAGGGCCATGGCACAGATCTCAGACTCAGAGGGCCATGGCACAGACCTCAGACTCAGAGAGCCATGCCACAGATCTAAGACTCAGAGAGCCAGTCCACAGATCTCAGACTCAGAGGGCCATGGCACAGATCTCAGACTCAGAGAGCCATGCCAAAGATCTCAGACTCAGAGAGCCATGCCACAGATCTCAGACTCAGAGGGCCATGCCACAGATCTCAGACTCAGAGGGCCATGGCACAGATCTCAGACTCAGAGGGCCATGGCACAGACCTCAGACTCAGAGAGCCATGCCACAGATCTAAGACTCAGAGAGCCAGTCCACAGATCTCATACTCAGAGGGCCATGGCACAGATCTCAGACTCAGAGAGCCATGCCACAGATCTCAGACTCAGAGAGCCATGCCACAGATCTCAGACTCAGAGGGCCATGGCACAGATCTCAGACTCAGAGGGTCATGCCACAGATCTCAGACTCAGAGGGCCATGCCACAGATCTCAGACTCAGAGGGCCATGCCACAGATCTTAGACTCAGAGGGCCATGCCACAGATCTCAGACTCAGATGGCCATGCCACAGATCTCAGACTCAGAGGGCCATGCCACAGATCTCAGACTCAGAGGGCCATGGCACAGATCTCAGACTCAGAGGGCCATGGCACAGACCTCAGACTCAGAGAGCCATGCCACAGATCTAAGACTCAGAGAGCCAGTCCACAGATCTCATACTCAGAGGGCCATGGCACAGATCTCAGACTCAGAGAGCCATGCCACAGATCTCAGACTCAGAGAGCCATGCCACAGATCTCAGACTCAGAGGGCCATGGCACAGATCTCAGACTCAGAGGGTCATGCCACAGATCTCAGACTCAGAGGGCCATGCCACAGATCTCAGACTCAGAGGGCCATGCCACAGATCTTAGACTCAGAGGGCCATGCCACAGATCTCAGACTCAGATGGCCATGCCACAGATCTCAGACTCAGAGGGCCATGCCACAGATCTCAGACTCAGAGAGCCATGCCACAGATCTCAGACTCAGAGAGCCATGGCACAGATATCAGACTCAGAGGGCCATGCCACAAATATCAGACTCAGAGAGCCATGCCACAGATATCAGACTCAGAGAGCCATGCCAAAGATCTCAGACTCAGAGAGCCATGCCACAGATCTCAGACTCAGAGGGCCATGCCACAGATCTCAGACTCAGAGGGCCATGGCACAGATCTCAGACTCAGAGGGCCATGGCACAGACCTCAGACTCAGAGAGCCATGCCACAGATCTAAGACTCAGAGAGCCAGTCCACAGATCTCAGACTCAGAGGGCCATGGCACAGATCTCAGACTCAGAGAGCCATGCCAAAGATCTCAGACTCAGAGAGCCATGCCACAGATCTCAGACTCAGAGGGCCATGCCACAGATCTCAGACTCAGAGGGCCATGGCACAGATCTCAGACTCAGAGGGCCATGGCACAGACCTCAGACTCAGAGAGCCATGCCACAGATCTAAGACTCAGAGAGCCAGTCCACAGATCTCATACTCAGAGGGCCATGGCACAGATCTCAGACTCAGAGAGCCATGCCACAGATCTCAGACTCAGAGAGCCATGCCACAGATCTCAGACTCAGAGGGCCATGGCACAGATCTCAGACTCAGAGGGTCATGCCACAGATCTCAGACTCAGAGGGCCATGCCACAGATCTCAGACTCAGAGGGCCATGCCACAGATCTTAGACTCAGAGGGCCATGCCACAGATCTCAGACTCAGATGGCCATGCCACAGATCTCAGACTCAGAGGGCCATGCCACAGATCTCAGACTCAGAGAGCCATGCCACAGATCTCAGACTCAGAGAGCCATGGCACAGATATCAGACTCAGAGGGCCATGCCACAGATATCAGACTCAGAGAGCTATGCCACAAATCTCAGACTCAGAGAGCCATGTCACAGATCTCAGACTCAGAGAGCCATGCCACAGATCTCAGACTCAGAGAGCCATGCCACAGATATCAGACTCAGAGAGCCATGCCAAAGATCTCAGACTCAGAGAGCCATGCCACAGATCTCAGACTCAGAGGGCCATGCCACAGATCTCAGACTCAGAGGGCCATGGCACAGATCTCAGACTCAGAGGGCCATGGCACAGACCTCAGACTCAGAGAGCCATGCCACAGATCTAAGACTCAGAGAGCCAGTCCACAGATCTCAGACTCAGAGGGCCATGGCACAGATCTCAGACTCAGAGAGCCATGCCACAGATCTCAGACTCAGAGAGCCATGCCACAGATCTCAGACTCAGAGGGCCATGGCACAGATCTCAGAATCAGAGGGTCATGCCACAGATCTCAGACTCAGAGGGCCATGCCACAGATCTCAGACTCAGAGGGCCATGGCACAGATCTTAGACTCAGAGGGCCATGCCACAGATCTCAGACTCAGAGGGCCATGCCACAGATCTCAGACTCAGAGAGCCATGTCACAGATCTCAGACTCAGAGGGCCATGCCACAGATCTCAGACTCAGAGAGCCATGCCACAGATCTCAGAATCAGAGGGCCATGCCACAGATCTCAGACTCAGAGGGCCATGGCACAGATCTCAGATTCAGAGGGCCATGGCACAGATCTCAGACTCAGAGAGCCATGCCAACGATCTCAGACTCAGAGGGCCATGCCACAAATATCAGACTCAGAGAGCCATGCCACAGATATCAGACTCAGAGAGCCATGCCAAAGATCTCAGACTCAGAGAGCCATGCCACAGATCTCAGACTCAGAGGGCCATGCCACAGATCTCAGACTCAGAGGGCCATGGCACAGATCTCAGACTCAGAGGGCCATGGCACAGACCTCAGACTCAGAGAGCCATGCCACAGATCTAAGACTCAGAGAGCCAGTCCACAGATCTCAGACTCAGAGGGCCATGGCACAGATCTCAGACTCAGAGAGCCATGCCACAGATCTCAGACTCAGAGAGCCATGCCACAGATCTCAGACTCAGAGGGCCATGGCACAGATCTCAGACTCAGAGGGTCATGTCACAGATCTCAGACTCAGAGGGCCATGCCACAGATCTCAGACTCAGAGGGCCATGGCACAGATCTTAGACTCAGAGGGCCATGCCACAGATCTCAGACTCAGATGGCCATGCCACAGATCTCAGACTCAGAGGGCCATGCCACAGATCTCAGACTCAGAGAGCCATGCCACAGATCTCAGACTCAGAGAGCCATGGCACAGATATCAGACTCAGAGGGCCATGCCACAGATCTCAGACTCAGAGGGCCATGCCACAGATCTCAGACTCAGAGAGCCATGTGACAGATCTCAGACTCAGAGGGCCATGCCACAGATCTCAGACTCAGAGAGCCATGCCACAGATCTCAGAATCAGAGGGCCATGCCACAAATATCAGACTCAGAGAGCCATGCCACAGATATCAGACTCAGAGGGCCATGCCACAGATATCAGACTCAGAGAGCCATGCCACAAATCTCAGACTCAGAGAGCCATGTCACAGATCTCAGACTCAGAGAGCCATGCCACAGATCTCAGACTCAGAGAGCCATGCCACAGATATCAGACTCAGAGAGCCATGCCAAAGATCTCAGACTCAGAGAGCCATGCCACAGATCTCAGACTCAGAGGGCCATGGCACAGATCTCAGACTCAGAGGGTCATGCCACAGATCTCAGACTCAGAGGGCCATGCCACAGATCTCAGACTCAGAGGGCCATGCCACAGATCTCAGACTCAGAGGGCCATGCCACAGATCTCAGACTCAGAGAGCCATGCCACAGATCTCAGACTCAGAGAGCCATGCCACAGATCCCAGACTCACAGAGCCATGGCAAGGATATCAGACTCAGAGGGCCATGTCACAGATCTCAGACTCAGAGGGCCATGCCACAGATATCAGACTCAGAGAGCCATGCCACAGATCTCAGACTCAGAGAGCCATGTCACAGATCTCAGACTCAGAGAACCATGCCACAGATCTCAGACTGAGAGAGCCATGCCACAGATCTCAGACTCAGAGAGCCATGCCACAGATCTCAGACTCAGAGAGCCATGCCACAGATCTCAGAATCAGAGGGCCATGCCACAGATCTCAGACTCAGAGGGCCATGGCACAGATCTCAGATTCAGAGGGCCATGTCCCAGATCTCAGACTCAGAGAGCCATGCCACAGATCTCAGACTCAGAGGGCCATGCCACAAATCTCAGACTCAGAGGGCCATGGCACAGATCTCAGACTCAGAGGGCCATGGCACAGATCTCAGACTCAGAGAGCCATGCCACAGATCTCAGACTCAGAAAGCCATGCCACAGATCTCAGACTCAGAGGGCCATGGCACAGATCTCAGACTCAGAGGGTCATGCCACAGATCTCAGACTCAGAGGGCCATGCCACAGTTCTCAGACCCAGAGGGCCATGGCACAGATCTCAGACTCAGAGGGCCATGCCACAGATCTCAGACTCAGAGGGCCATGCCACAGATCTCAGACTCAGAGGGCCATGCCACAGATCTCAGACTCAGAGAGCCATGCCACAGATCTCAGACTCAGAGAGCCATGACACAGACATCAGACTCAGAGGGCCATGCCACAGATATCAGACTCAGAGAGGTATGCCACAAATCTCAGACTAAGAGAGCCATGCCACAGATCTCAGACTCAGAGAGCCATGCCACAGATCTCAGAATCAGAGGGCCATGCCACAGATCTCAGACTCAGAGGGCCATGGCACAGATCTCAGATTCAGAGGGCCATGGCACAGATCTCAGACTCAGAGAGCCATGCCAACGATCTCAGACTCAGAGGGCCATGCCACAAATATCAGACTCAGAGAGCCATGCCACAGATATCAGACTCAGAGAGCCATGCCAAAGATCTCAGACTCAGAGAGCCATGCCACAGATCTCAGACTCAGAGGGCCATGCCACAGATCTCAGACTCAGAGGGCCATGGCACAGATCTCAGACTCAGAGGGCCATGGCACAGACCTCAGACTCAGAGAGCCATGCCACAGATCTAAGACTCAGAGAGCCAGTCCACAGATCTCAGACTCAGAGGGCCATGGCACAGATCTCAGACTCAGAGAGCCATGCCACAGATCTCAGACTCAGAGAGCCATGCCACAGATCTCAGACTCAGAGGGCCATGGCACAGATCTCAGACTCAGAGGGTCATGCCACAGATCTCAGACTCATAGGGCCATGCCACAGATCTCAGACTCAGAGGGCCATGGCACAGATCTTAGACTCAGAGGGCCATGCCACAGATCTCAGACTCAGAGGGCCATGCCACAGATCTCAGACTCAGAGAGCCATGTCACAGATCTCAGACTCAGAGGGCCATGGCACAGACCTCAGACTCAGAGAGCCATGCCACAGATCTAAGACTCAGAGAGCCAGTCCACAGATCTCAGACTCAGAGGGCCATGGCACAGATCTCAGACTCAGAGAGCCATGCCACAGATCTCAGACTCAGAGAGCCATGCCACAGATCTCAGACTCAGAGGGCCATGGCACAGATCTCAGACTCAGAGGGTCATGCCACAGATCTCAGACTCAGAGGGCCATGCCACAGATCTCAGACTCAGAGGGCCATGGCACAGATCTTAGACTCAGAGGGCCATGCCACAGATCTCAGACTCAGATGGCCATGCCACAGATCTCAGACTCAGAGGGCCATGCCACAGATCTCAGACTCAGAGAGCCATGCCACAGATCTCAGACTCAGAGAGCCATGGCACAGATATCAGACTCAGAGGGCCATGCCACAGATATCAGACTCAGAGAGCCATGCCACAAATCTCAGACTCAGAGAGCCATGTCACAGATCTCAGACTCAGAGAGCCATGCCACAGATCTCAGACTCAGAGAGCCATGCCACAGATATCAGACTCAGAGAGCCATGCCAAAGATCTCAGACTCAGAGAGCCATGCCACAGATCTCAGACTCAGAGGGCCATGCCACAGATCTCAGACTCAGAGGGCCATGGCACAGATCTCAGACTCAGAGGGCCATGGCACAGACCTCAGACTCAGAGAGCCATGCCACAGATCTAAGACTCAGAGAGCCAGTCCACAGATCTCAGACTCAGAGGGCCATGGCACAGATCTCAGACTCAGAGAGCCATGCCACAGATCTCAGACTCAGAGAGCCATGCCACAGATCTCAGACTCAGAGGGCCATGGCACAGATCTCAGACTCAGAGGGTCATGCCACAGATCTCAGACTCAGAGGGCCATGCCACAGATCTCAGACTCAGAGGGCCATGGCACAGATCTTAGACTCAGAGGGCCATGCCACAGATCTCAGACTCAGAGGGCCATGCCACAGATCTCAGACTCAGAGAGCCATGTCACAGATCTCAGACTCAGAGGGCCATGCCACAGATCTCAGACTCAGAGAGCCATGCCACAGATCTCAGAATCAGAGGGCCATGCCACAGATCTCAGACTCAGAGGGCCATGGCACAGATCTCAGATTCAGAGGGCCATGGCACAGATCTCAGACTCAGAGAGCCATGCCAACGATCTCAGACTCAGAGGGCCATGCCACAAATATCAGACTCAGAGAGCCATGCCACAGATATCAGACTCAGAGAGCCATGCCAAAGATCTCAGACTCAGAGAGCCATGCCACAGATCTCAGACTCAGAGGGCCATGCCACAGATCTCAGACTCAGAGGGCCATGGCACAGATCTCAGACTCAGAGGGCCATGGCACAGACCTCAGACTCAGAGAGCCATGCCACAGATCTAAGACTCAGAGAGCCAGTCCACAGATCTCAGACTCAGAGGGCCATGGCACAGATCTCAGACTCAGAGAGCCATGCCACAGATCTCAGACTCAGAGAGCCATGCCACAGATCTCAGACTCAGAGGGCCATGGCACAGATCTCAGACTCAGAGGGTCATGTCACAGATCTCAGACTCAGAGGGCCATGCCACAGATCTCAGACTCAGAGGGCCATGGCACAGATCTTAGACTCAGAGGGCCATGCCACAGATCTCAGACTCAGATGGCCATGCCACAGATCTCAGACTCAGAGGGCCATGCCACAGATCTCAGACTCAGAGAGCCATGCCACAGATCTCAGACTCAGAGAGCCATGGCACAGATATCAGACTCAGAGGGCCATGCCACAGATCTCAGACTCAGAGGGCCATGCCACAGATCTCAGACTCAGAGAGCCATGTGACAGATCTCAGACTCAGAGGGCCATGCCACAGATCTCAGACTCAGAGAGCCATGCCACAGATCTCAGAATCAGAGGGCCATGCCACAAATATCAGACTCAGAGAGCCATGCCACAGATATCAGACTCAGAGAGCCATGCCAAAGATCTCAGACTCAGAGAGCCATGCCACAGATCTCAGACTCAGAGGGCCATGCCACAGATCTCAGACTCAGAGGGCCATGGCACAGATCTCAGACTCAGAGGGCCATGGCACAGACCTCAGACTCAGAGAGCCATGCCACAGATCTAAGACTCAGAGAGCCAGTCCACAGATCTCAGACTCAGAGGGCCATGGCACAGATCTAAGACTCAGAGAGCCATGCCACAGATCTCAGACTCAGAGAGCCATGCCACAGATCTCAGACTCAGAGGGCCATGGCACAGATCTCAGACTCAGAGGGTCATGCCACAGATCTCAGACTCAGAGGGCCATGCCACAGATCTCAGACTCAGAGGGCCATGGCACAGATCTTAGACTCAGAGGGCCATGCCACAGACCTCAGACTCAGAGAGCCATGCCACAGATCTAAGACTCAGAGAGCCAGTCCACAGATCTCAGACTCAGAGGGCCATGGCACAGATCTCAGACTCAGAGAGCCATGCCACAGATCTCAGACTCAGAGGGCCATGCCACAGATCTCAGACTCAGAGGGCCATGGCACAGATCTCAGATTCAGAGGGCCATGGCACAGATCTCAGACTCAGAGAGCCATGCCACAGATCTCAGACTCAGAGGGCCATGCCACAAATATCAGACTCAGAGAGCCATGCCAAAGATCTCAGAGAGCCATGCCAAAGATCTCAGACTCATAGAACCATGCCACAGATCTCAGACTCAGAGGGCCATGCCACAGATCTCAGACTCAGAGGGCCATGGCACAGATCTCAGACTCAGAGGGCCATGGCACAGACCTCAGACTCAGAGAGCCATGCCACAGATCTAAGACTCAGAGACCAGTCCACAGATCTCAGACTCAGAGGGCCATGGCACAGATCTCAGACTCAGAGAGCCATGCCACAGATCTCAGACTCAGAGGGCCATGGCACAGATCTCAGACTCAGAGGGTCATGCCACAGATCTCAGACTCAGAGGGCCATGCCACAGATCTCAGACTCAGAGGGCCATGGCACAGATCTCAGACTCAGAGGGCCATGCCACAGATCTCAGACTCAGAGGGCCATGCCACAGATCTCAGACTCAGAGGGCCATGCCACAGATCTCAGACTCAGAGAGCCATGCCACAGATCTCAGACTCAGAGAGCCTTGCCACAGATATCAGACTCAGAGAGCTATGCCACAGATCTCAGACTCAGAGAGCCATGCCACAGATCTCAGACTCAGAGAGCTATGCCACAGATCTCAGACTCAGAGAGCCATGGCACAGATCTCAGACTCAGAGGGTCATGCCACAGATCTCAGACTCAGAGGGCCATGCCACAGATCTCAGACTCAGAGGGCCATGGCACAGATCTTAGACTCAGAGGGCCATGCCACAGATCTCAGACTCAGATGGCCATGCCACAGATCTCAGACTCAGAGGGCCATGGCACAGATCTTAGACTCAGAGGGCCATGCCACAGATCTCAGACTCAGATGGCCATGCCACAGATCTCAGACTCAGAGGGCCATGCCACAGATCTCAGACTCAGAGGGCCATGGCACAGATCTTAGACTCAGAGGGCCATGCCACAGATCTCAGACTCAGAGGGCCATGCCACAGATCTCAGACTCAGAGAGCCATGCCACAGATCTCAGAATCAGAGGGCCATGCCACAGATCTCAGACTCAGAGGGCCATGGCACAGATCTCAGATTCAGAGGGCCATGGCACAGATCTCAGACTCAGAGAGCCATGCCAACGATCTCAGACTCAGAGGGCCATGCCACAAATATCAGACTCAGAGAGCCATGCCACAGATATCAGACTCAGAGAGCCATGCCAAAGATCTCAGACTCAGAGAGCCATGCCACAGATCTCAGACTCAGAGGGCCATGCCACAGATCTCAGACTCAGAGGGCCATGGCACAGATCTCAGACTCAGAGGGCCATGGCACAGACCTCAGACTCAGAGAGCCATGCCACAGATCTAAGACTCAGAGAGCCAGTCCACAGATCTCAGACTCAGAGGGCCATGGCACAGATCTAAGACTCAGAGAGCCATGCCACAGATCTCAGACTCAGAGAGCCATGCCACAGATCTCAGACTCAGAGGGCCATGGCACAGATCTCAGACTCAGAGGGTCATGCCACAGATCTCAGACTCAGAGGGCCATGCCACAGATCTCAGACTCAGAGGGCCATGGCACAGATCTTAGACTCAGAGGGCCATGCCACAGACCTCAGACTCAGAGAGCCATGCCACAGATCTAAGACTCAGAGAGCCAGTCCACAGATCTAAGACTCAGAGGGCCATGGCACAGATCTCAGACTCAGAGAGCCATGCCACAGATCTCAGACTCAGAGGGCCATGCCACAAATATCAGACTCAGAGAGCCATGCCAAAGATCTCAGAGAGCCATGCCAAAGATCTCAGACTCATAGAACCATGCCACAGATCTCAGACTCAGAGGGCCATGCCACAGATCTCAGACTCAGAGGGCCATGGCACAGATCTCAGACTCAGAGGGCCATGGCACAGACCTCAGACTCAGAGAGCCATGCCACAGATCTAAGACTCAGAGACCAGTTCACAGATCTCAGACTCAGAGGGCCATGGCACAGATCTCAGACTCAGAGAGCCATGCCACAGATCTCAGACTCAGAGGGCCATGGCACAGATCTCAGACTCAGAGGGTCATGCCACAGATCTCAGACTCAGAGGGCCATGCCACAGATCTCAGACTCAGAGGGCCATGGCACAGATCTCAGACTCAGAGGGCCATGCCACAGATCTCAGACTCAGAGGGCCATGCCACAGATCTCAGACTCAGAGGGCCATGCCACAGATCTCAGACTCAGAGAGCCATGCCACAGATCTCAGACTCAGAGAGCCTTGCCACAGATATCAGACTCAGAGAGCTATGCCACAGATCTCAGACTCAGAGAGCCATGCCACAGATCTCAGACTCAGAGAGCTATGCCACAGATCTCAGACTCAGAGAGCCATGGCACAGATCTCAGACTCAGAGGGTCATGCCACAGATCTCAGACTCAGAGGGCCATGCCACAGATCTCAGACTCAGAGGGCCATGGCACAGATCTTAGACTCAGAGGGCCATGCCACAGATCTCAGACTCAGATGGCCATGCCACAGATCTCAGACTCAGAGGGCCATGGCACAGATCTTAGACTCAGAGGGCCATGCCACAGATCTCAGACTCAGATGGCCATGCCACAGATCTCAGACTCAGAGGGCCATGCCACAGATCTCAGACTCAGAGGGCCATGGCACAGATCTTAGACTCAGAGGGCCATGCCACAGATCTCAGACTCAGATGGCCATGCCACAGATCTCAGACTCAGAGAGCCATGCCACAGATCTCAGAATCAGAGGGCCATGCCACAGATCTCAGACTCAGAGGGCCATGGCACAGATCTCAGATTCAGAGGGCCATGGCACAGATCTCAGACTCAGAGAGCCATGCCAACGATCTCAGACTCAGAGGGCCATGCCACAAATATCAGACTCAGAGAGCCATGCCACAGATATCAGACTCAGAGAGCCATGCCAAAGATCTCAGACTCAGAGAGCCATGCCACAGATCTCAGACTCAGAGGGCCATGCCACAGATCTCAGACTCAGAGGGCCATGGCACAGATCTCAGACTCAGAGGGCCATGGCACAGACCTCAGACTCAGAGAGCCATGCCACAGATCTAAGACTCAGAGAGCCAGTCCACAGATCTCAGACTCAGAGGGCCATGGCACAGATCTAAGACTCAGAGAGCCATGCCACAGATCTCAGACTCAGAGAGCCATGCCACAGATCTCAGACTCAGAGGGCCATGGCACAGATCTCAGACTCAGAGGGTCATGCCACAAATCTCAGACTCAGAGGGCCATGCCACAGATCTCAGACTCAGAGGGCCATGGCACAGATCTTAGACTCAGAGGGCCATGCCACAGACCTCAGACTCAGAGAGCCATGCCACAGATCTAAGACTCAGAGAGCCAGTCCACAGATCTCAGACTCAGAGGGCCATGGCACAGATCTCAGACTCAGAGAGCCATGCCACAGATCTCAGACTCAGAGGGCCATGCCACAGATCTCAGACTCAGAGGGCCATGGCACAGATCTCAGATTCAGAGGGCCATGGCACAGATCTCAGACTCAGAGAGCCATGCCACAGATCTCAGACTCAGAGGGCCATGCCACAAATATCAGACTCAGAGAGCCATGCCAAAGATCTCAGAGAGCCATGCCAAAGATCTCAGACTCATAGAACCATGCCACAGATCTCAGACTCAGAGGGCCATGCCACAGATCTCAGACTCAGAGGGCCATGGCACAGATCTCAGACTCAGAGGGCCATGGCACAGACCTCAGACTCAGAGAGCCATGCCACAGATCTAAGACTCAGAGACCAGTCCACAGATCTCAGACTCAGAGGGCCATGGCACAGATCTCAGACTCAGAGAGCCATGCCACAGATCTCAGACTCAGAGGGCCATGGCACAGATCTCAGACTCAGAGGGTCATGCCACAGATCTCAGACTCAGAGGGCCATGCCACAGATCTCAGACTCAGAGGGCCATGGCACAGATCTCAGACTCAGAGGGCCATGCCACAGATCTCAGACTCAGAGGGCCATGCCACAGATCTCAGACTCAGAGGGCCATGCCACAGATCTCAGACTCAGAGAGCCATGCCACAGATCTCAGACTCAGAGAGCCTTGCCACAGATATCAGACTCAGAGAGCTATGCCACAGATCTCAGACTCAGAGAGCCATGCCACAGATCTCAGACTCAGAGAGCTATGCCACAGATCTCAGACTCAGAGAGCCATGGCACAGATCTCAGACTCAGAGGGTCATGCCACAGATCTCAGACTCAGAGGGCCATGCCACAGATCTCAGACTCAGATGGCCATGCCACAGATCTCAGACTCAGAGGGCCATGCCACAGATCTCAGACTCAGAGAGCCATGCCACAGATCTCAGACTCAGAGAGCCATGGCACAGATATCAGACTCAGAGGGCCATGCCACAGATATCAGACTCAGAGAGCCATGCCACAAATCTCAGACTCAGAGAGCCATGTCACAGATCTCAGACTCAGAGAGCCATGCCACAGATCTCAGACTCAGAGAGCCATGCCACAGATATCAGACTCAGAGAGCTATGCCACAGATCTAAGACTCAGAGAGCCATGCCACAGATCTCAGACTCAGAGAGCCATGCCACAGATCTCAGACTCAGAGAGCCATGCCACAGATCTCAGATTCAGAGAGCTATGCCACAGATCTCAGACTCAGACAGCCATGGCACAGATCTCAGACTCAGAGGACCATGCCACAGATCTCAAACTCAGAGGGCCATGCCACAGATCTCAGACTCAGAGGGCCATGCCACAGATCTCAGACTCAGAGAGCCATGTCACAGATCTCAGACTCAGAGGGCCATGCCACAGATCTCAGACTCAGAGGGCCATGCCACAGATCTCCGACTCAGAGAGCCATGCCACAGATCTCAGACTCAGAGAGCCATGCCACAGATCTCAGACTCAGAGAGCCATGCCACAGATCTCAGACTCAGAGAGCCATGGCACAGATATCAGACTCAGGGGCCATGTCACAGATCTCAGATTCAGAGGGCCATGCCACAGATATCAGACTCAGAGAGCCAAGCCACAAATCTCAGACTCAGAGAGCCATGTCACAGATCTCAGACTCAGAGAGCCATGCCACAGATCTCAGACTCAGAGAGCCATGCCACAGATGTCAAATTCAGAGAGCTATGCCACAGATCTCAGACTCAGAGAGCCATGACACAGATTTCAGACTCAGAGGGCCATGCCACAGATATCAGACTCAGAGAGCCATGCCACAGACCTCAGACTCAGAGAGCCATGGCACAGATATCAGACTCAGAGGGCCATGTCACAGATCTCAGACTCAGAGGGCCATGCCACAGATCTCAGACTCAGAGGGCCATGCCACAGATATCAGACTCAGAGAGCCATGTCACAGATCTCAGACTCAGAGGGCCATGGCACAGATCTCAGACTCATAGGGCCATGCCACAGATCTCAGACTCAGAGGGCCATGCCACAGATCTCAGACTCAGAGAGCCATGCCACAGATCTCAGACTCAGAGAGCCATGGCACAGAAATCAGACTCAGTGGGCCATGTCACAGATCTCAGACTCAGAGGGCCATGCCACAGATATCAGACTCAGAGAGCCATGCCACAGATCTCAGACTCAGAGAGCCATGCCACAGATCTCAGACTCAGAGAGCCATGCCACAGATCTCAGACTCAGAGAGCCATGGCACAGATATCAGACTCAGAGGGCCATGCCACAGATATCAGACTCAGAGAGGTATGCCACAAATCTCAGACTCAGAGAGCCATGTCACAGATCTCAGACTCAGAGAGCCATGCCACAAATCTCAGACTCAGAGAGCCATGTCACAGATCTCAGACTCAGAGAGCCATGCCACAGATCTCAGACTCAGAGGGCCATGCCACAGATGTCAAATTCAGAGAGCTATGCCACAGATCTCAGACTCAGAGAGCCATGACACAGATTTCAGACTCAGAGGGCCATGCCACAGATATCAGACTCAGAGAGCCATGGCACAGATATCAGACTCAGAGGGCCATGTCACAGATCTCAGACTCAGAGGGCCATGCCACAGATCTCAGACTCAGAGGGCCATGCCACAGATATCAGACTCAGAGAGCCATGTCACAGATCTCAGACTCAGAGGGCCATGGCACAGATCTCAGACTCATAGGGCCATGCCACAGATCTCAGACTCAGAGGGCCATGCCACAGATCTCAGACTCAGAGAGCCATGCCACAGATCTCAGACTCAGAGAGCCATGGCACAGAAATCAGACTCAGAGGGCCATGTCACAGATCTCAGACTCAGAGGGCCATGCCACAGATATCAGACTCAGAGAGCCATGCCACAGATCTCAGACTCAGAGAGCCATGCCACAGATCTCGGACTCAGAGAGCCATGCCACAGATCTCAGACTCAGAGAGCCATGCCACAGATCTCAGAATCAGAGGGCCATGCCACAGATCTCAGACTCAGAGGGCCATGGCACAGATCTCAGATTCAGAGGGCCATGGCACAGATCTCAGACTCAGAGAGCCATGCCACAGATCTCAGACTCAGAGGGCCATGCCACAAATATCAGACTCAGAGAGCCATGCCAAAGATCTCAGAGAGCCATGCCAAAGATCTCAGACTCATAGAGCCATGCCACAGATCTCAGACTCAGAGGGCCATGCCACAGATCTCAGACTCAGAGGGCCATGGCACAGATCTCAGACTCAGAGGGCCATGGCACAGACCTCAGACTCAGAGAGCCATGCCACAGATCTAAGACTCAGAGAGCCATGCCACAGATCTCAGACTCAGAGAGCCATGCCACAGATCTCAGATTCAGAGAGCTATGCCACAGATCTCAGACTCAGAGAGCCATGGCACAGATCTCAGACTCAGAGGACCATGCCACAGATCTCAGACTCAGAGGGCCATGCCACAGATCTCAGACTCAGAGGGCCATGCCACAGATCTCAGACTCAGAGAGCCATGTCACAGATCTCAGACTCAGAGGGCCATGCCACAGATCTCAGACTCAGAGGGCCATGCCACAGATCTCCGACTCAGAGAGCCATGCCACAGATCTCAGACTCAGAGAGCCATGCCACAGATCTCAGACTCAGAGAGCCATGCCACAGATCTCAGACTCAGAGAGCCATGGCACAGATATCAGACTCAGGGGCCATGTCACAGATCTCAGATTCAGAGGGCCATGCCACAGATATCAGACTCAGAGAGCTATGCCACAGATCTCAGACTCAGAGAGCCATGCCACAGATCTCAGACTCAGAGAGCTATGCCACAGATCTCAGACTCAGAGAGCCATGGGACAGATCTCAGACTCAGAGGGTCATGCCACAGATCTCAGACTCAGAGGGCCATGCCACAGATCTCAGACTCAGAGGGCCATGGCACAGATCTTAGACTCAGAGGGCCATGCCACAGATCTCAGACTCAGATGGCCATGCCACAGATCTCAAACTCAGAGGGCCATGCCACAGATCTCAGACTCAGAGAGCCATGCCACAGATCTCAGACTCAGAGAGCCATGGCACAGATATCAGACTCAGAGGGCCATGCCACAGATATCAGACTCAGAGAGCCATGCCACAAATCTCAGACTCAGAGAGCCATGTCACAGATCTCAGACTCAGAGAGCCATGCCACAAATCTCAGACTCAGAGACCAATGCCACAGATATCAGACTCAGAGGGCTATGCCACAGATCTAAGACTCAGAGAGCCATGCCACAGATCTCAGACTCAGAGAGCCATGCCACAGATCTCAGACTCAGAGAGCCATGACACAGATCTCAGATTCAGAGAGCTATGCCACAGATCTCAGACTCAGAGAGCCATGGCACAGATCTCAGACTCAGAGGACCATGCCACAGATCTCAGACTCAGAGGGCCATGCCACAGATCTCAGACTCAGAGGGCCATGCCACAGATCTCAGACTCAGAGAGCCATGTCACAGATCTCAGACTCAGAGGGCCATGCCACAGATCTCAGACTCAGAGGGCCATGCCACAGATCTCCGACTCAGAGAGCAATGCCACAGATCTCAGACTCAGAGAGCCATGCCACAGATCTCAGACTCAGAGAGCCATGCCACAGATCTCAGACTCAGAGAGCCATGGCACAGATATCAGACTCAGGGGCCATGTCACAGATCTCAGATTCAGAGGGCCATGCCACAGATATCAGACTCAGAGAGCCATGCCACAAATCTCAGACTCAGAGCGCCATGTCACAGATCTCAGACTCAGAGAGCCATGCCACAGATCTCAGACTCAGAGAGCCATGCCACAGATGTCAAATTCAGAGAGCTATGCAACAGATCTCAGACTCAGAGAGCCATGACACAGATTTCAGACTCAGAGTGCCATGCCACAGATATCAGACTCAGAGAGCCATGCCACAGATCTCACACTCAGAGAGCCATGGCACAGATATCAGACTCAGAGGGCCATGTCACAGATCTCAGACTCAGAGGGCCATGCCACAGATCTCAGACTCAGAGGGCCATGCCACAGATATCAGACTCAGAGAGCCATGTCACAGATCTCAGACTCAGAGGGCCATGGCACAGATCTCAGACTCATAGGGCCATGCCACAGATCTCAGACTCAGAGGGCCATGCCACAGATCTCAGACTCAGAGAGCCATGCCACAGATCTCAGACTCAGAGAGCCATGGCACAGAAATCAGACTCAGAGGGCCATGTCACAGATCTCAGACTCAGAGGACCATGCCACAGATATCAGACTCAGAGAGCTATGCCACAGATCTCAGTCTCAGAGAGCCATGCCACAGATCTCAGACTCAGAGAGCTATGCCACAGATCTCAGACTCAGAGAGCCATGGCACAGATCTCAGACTCAGAGGGTCATGCCACAGATCTCAGACTCAGAGGGCCATGCCACAGATCTCAGACTCAGAGGGCCATGGCACAGATCTTAGACTCAGAGGGCCATGCCACAGATCTCAGACTCAGATGGCCATGCCACAGATCTCAAACTCAGAGGGCCATGCCACAGATCTCAGACTCAGAGAGCCATGCCACAGATCTCAGACTCAGAGAGCCATGGCACAGATATCAGACTCAGAGGGCCATGCCACAGATATCAGACTCAGAGAGCCATGCCACAAATCTCAGACTCAGAGAGCCATGTCACAGATCTCAGACTCAGAGAGCCATGCCACAAATCTCAGACTCAGAGACCAATGCCACAGATATCAGACTCAGAGGGCTATGCCACAGATCTAAGACTCAGAGAGCCATGCCACAGATCTCAGACTCAGAGAGCCATGCCACAGATCTCAGACTCAGAGAGCCATGCCACAGATCTCAGATTCAGAGAGCTATGCCACAGATCTCAGACTCAGAGAGCCATGGCACAGATCTCAGACTCAGAGGACCATGCCACAGATCTCAGACTCAGAGGGCCATGCCACAGATCTCAGACTCAGAGGGCCATGCCACAGATCTCAGACTCAGAGAGCCATGTCACAGATCTCAGACTCAGAGGGCCATGCCACAGATCTCAGACTCAGAGGGCCATGCCACAGATCTCCGACTCAGAGAGCCATGCCACAGATCTCAGACTCAGAGAGCCATGCCACAGATCTCAGACTCAGAGAGCCATGCCACAGATCTCAGACTCAGAGAGCCATGGCACAGATATCAGACTCAGGGGCCATGTCACAGATCTCAGATTCAGAGGGCCATGCCACAGATATCAGACTCAGAGAGCTATGCCACAGATCTCAGACTCAGAGAGCCATGCCACAGATCTCAGACTCAGAGAGCTATGCCACAGATCTCAGACTCAGAGAGCCATGGCACAGATCTCAGACTCAGAGGGTCATGCCACAGATCTCAGACTCAGAGGGCCATGCCACAGATCTCAGACTCAGAGGGCCATGGCACAGATCTTAGACTCAGAGGGCCATGCCACAGATCTCAGACTCAGATGGCCATGCCACAGATCTCAAACTCAGAGGGCCATGCCACAGATCTCAGACTCAGAGAGCCATGCCACAGATCTCAGACTCAGAGAGCCATGGCACAGATATCAGACTCAGAGGGCCATGCTACAGATATCAGACTCAGAGAGCCATGCCACAAATCTCAGACTCAGAGAGCCATGTCACAGATCTCAGACTCAGAGAGCCATGCCACAAATCTCAGACTCAGAGACCAATGCCACAGATATCAGACTCAGAGGGCTATGCCACAGATCTAAGACTCAGAGAGCCATGCCACAGATCTCAGACTCAGAGAGCCATGCCACAGATCTCAGACTCAGAGAGCCATGCCACAGATCTCAGATTCAGAGAGCTATGCCACAGATCTCAGACTCAGAGAGCCATGGCACAGATCTCAGACTCAGAGGACCATGCCACAGATCTCAGACTCAGAGGGCCATGCCACAGATCTCAGACTCAGAGGGCCATGCCACAGATCTCAGACTCAGAGAGCCATGTCACAGATCTCAGACTCAGAGGGCCATGCCACAGATCTCAGACTCAGAGGGCCATGCCACAGATCTCCGACTCAGAGAGCAATGCCACAGATCTCAGACTCAGAGAGCCATGCCACAGATCTCAGACTCAGAGAGCCATGCCACAGATCTCAGACTCAGAGAGCCATGGCACAGATATCAGACTCAGGGGCCATGTCACAGATCTCAGATTCAGAGGGCCATGCCACAGATATCAGACTCAGAGAGCCATGCCACAAATCTCAGACTCAGAGCGCCATGTCACAGATCTCAGACTCAGAGAGCCATGCCACAGATCTCAGACTCAGAGAGCCATGCCACAGATGTCAAATTCAGAGAGCTATGCAACAGATCTCAGACTCAGAGAGCCATGACACAGATTTCAGACTCAGAGGGCCATGCCACAGATATCAGACTCAGAGAGCCATGCCACAGATCTCACACTCAGAGAGCCATGGCACAGATATCAGACTCAGAGGGCCATGTCACAGATCTCAGACTTAGAGGGCCATGCCACAGATCTCAGACTCAGAGGGCCATGCCACAGATATCAGACTCAGAGAGCCATGTCACAGATCTCAGACTCAGAGGGCCATGGCACAGATCTCAGACTCATAGGGCCATGCCACAGATCTCAGACTCAGAGGGCCATGCCACAGATCTCAGACTCAGAGAGCCATGCCACAGATCTCAGACTCAGAGAGCCATGGCACAGAAATCAGACTCAGAGGGCCATGTCACAGATCTCAGACTCAGAGGGCCATGCCACAGATCTCCGACTCAGAGAGCCATGCCACAGATCTCAGACTCAGAGAGCCATGCCACAGATCTCAGACTCAGAGAGCCATGCCACAGATCTCAGACTCAGAGAGCCATGGCACAGATATCAGACTCAGGGGCCATGTCACAGATCTCAGATTCAGAGGGCCATGCCACAGATATCAGACTCAGAGAGCTATGCCACAGATCTCAGACTCAGAGAGCCATGCCACAGATCTCAGACTCAGAGAGCTATGCCACAGATCTCAGACTCAGAGAGCCATGGCACAGATCTCAGACTCAGAGGGTCATGCCACAGATCTCAGACTCAGAGGGCCATGCCACAGATCTCAGACTCAGAGGGCCATGGCACAGATCTTAGACTCAGAGGGCCATGCCACAGATCTCAGACTCAGATGGCCATGCCACAGATCTCAAACTCAGAAGGCCATGCCACAGATCTCAGACTCAGAGAGCCATGCCACAGATCTCAGACTCAGAGAGCCATGGCACAGATATCAGACTCAGAGGGCCATGCCACAGATATCAGACTCAGAGAGCCATGCCACAAATCTCAGACTCAGAGAGCCATGTCACAGATCTCAGACTCAGAGAGCCATGCCACAAATCTCAGACTCAGAGACCAATGCCACAGATATCAGACTCAGAGGGCTATGCCACAGATCTAAGACTCAGAGAGCCATGCCACAGATCTCAGACTCAGAGAGCCATGCCACAGATCTCAGACTCAGAGAGCCATGCCACAGATCTCAGATTCAGAGAGCTATGCCACAGATCTCAGACTCAGAGAGCCATGGCACAGATCTCAGACTCAGAGGACCATGCCACAGATCTCAGACTCAGAGGGCCATGCCACAGATCTCAGACTCAGAGGGCCATGCCACAGATCTCAGACTCAGAGAGCCATGTCACAGATCTCAGACTCAGAGGGCCATGCCACAGATCTCAGACTCAGAGGGCCATGCCACAGATCTCCGACTCAGAGAGCCATGCCACAGATCTCAGACTCAGAGAGCCATGCCACAGATCTCAGACTCAGAGAGCCATGCCACAGATCTCAGACTCAGAGAGCCATGGCACAGATATCAGACTCAGGGGCCATGTCACAGATCTCAGATTCAGAGGGCCATGCCACAGATATCAGACTCAGAGAGCTATGCCACAGATCTCAGACTCAGAGAGCCATGCCACAGATCTCAGACTCAAAGAGCTATGCCACAGATCTCAGACTCAAAGAGCCATGGCACAGATCTCAGACTCAGAGGGTCATGCCACAGATCTCAGACTCAGAGGGCCATGCCACAGATCTCAGACTCAGAGGGCCATGGCACAGATCTTAGACTCAGAGGGCCATGCCACAGATCTCAGACTCAGATGGCCATGCCACAGATCTCAAACTCAGAGGGCCATGCCACAGATCTCAGACTCAGAGAGCCATGCCACAGATCTCAGACTCAGAGAGCCATGGCACAGATATCAGACTCAGAGGGCCATGCCACAGATATCAGACTCAGAGAGCCATGCCACAAATCTCAGACTCAGAGAGCCATGTCACAGATCTCAGACTCAGAGAGCCATGCCACAAATCTCAGACTCAGAGACCAATGCCACAGATATCAGACTCAGAGGGCTATGCCACAGATCTAAGACTCAGAGAGCCATGCCACAGATCTCAGACTCAGAGAGCCATGCCACAGATCTCAGACTCAGAGAGCCATGACACAGATCTCAGATTCAGAGAGCTATGCCACAGATCTCAGACTCAGAGAGCCATGGCACAGATCTCAGACTCAGAGGACCATGCCACAGATCTCAGACTCAGAGGGCCATGCCACAGATCTCAGACTCAGAGGGCCATGCCACAGATCTCAGACTCAGAGAGCCATGTCACAGATCTCAGACTCAGAGGGCCATGCCACAGATCTCAGACTCAGAGGGCCATGCCACAGATCTCCGACTCAGAGAGCAATGCCACAGATCTCAGACTCAGAGAGCCATGCCACAGATCTCAGACTCAGAGAGCCATGCCACAGATCTCAGACTCAGAGAGCCATGGCACAGATATCAGACTCAGGGGCCATGTCACAGATCTCAGATTCAGAGGGCCATGCCACAGATATCAGACTCAGAGAGCCATGCCACAAATCTCAGACTCAGAGCGCCATGTCACAGATCTCAGACTCAGAGAGCCATGCCACAGATCTCAGACTCAGAGAGCCATGCCACAGATGTCAAATTCAGAGAGCTATGCAACAGATCTCAGACTCAGAGAGCCATGACACAGATTTCAGACTCAGAGTGCCATGCCACAGATATCAGACTCAGAGAGCCATGCCACAGATCTCACACTCAGAGAGCCATGGCACAGATATCAGACTCAGAGGGCCATGTCACAGATCTCAGACTCAGAGGGCCATGCCACAGATCTCAGACTCAGAGGGCCATGCCACAGATATCAGACTCAGAGAGCCATGTCACAGATCTCAGACTCAGAGGGCCATGGCACAGATCTCACACTCATAGGGCCATGCCACAGATCTCAGACTCAGAGGGCCATGCCACAGATCTCAGACTCAGAGAGCCATGCCACAGATCTCAGACTCAGAGAGCCATGGCACAGAAATCAGACTCAGAGGGCCATGTCACAGATCTCAGACTCAGAGGACCATGCCACAGATATCAGACTCAGAGAGCCATGCCACAGATCTCAGACTCAGAGAGCCATGCCACAGATCTCAGACTCAGAGAGCATGCCACAGATCTCAGACTCAGAGAGCCATGCCACAGATCTCAGAATCAGAGGGCCATGCCACAGATCTCAGACTCAGAGGGCCATGGCACAGATCTCAGATTCAGAGGGCCATGGCACAGATCTCAGACTCAGAGAGCCATGCAACAGATCTCAGACTCAGAGGGCCATGCCACAAATATCAGACTCAGAGAGCCATGCCAAAGATCTCAGAGAGCCATGCCAAAGATCTCAGACTCATAGAGCCATGCCACAGATCTCAGACTCAGAGGGCCATGCCACAGATATCAGACTCAGAGGGCCATGGCACAGATCTCAGACTCAGAGGGCCATGGCACAGACCTCAGACTCAGAGAACCATGCCACAGATCTAAGACTCAGAGACCAGTCCACAGATCTCAGACTCAGAGGGCCATGGCACAGATCTCAGACTCAGAGAGCCATGCCACAGATCTCAGACTCAGAGAGCCATGCCACAGATCTCAGACTCAGAGGGCCATGGCACAGACCTCAGACTCAGAGGGTCATGCCACAGATCTTAGACTCAGAGGGCCATGCCACAGATCTCAGACTCAGAGGGCCATGGCACAGATCTCAGACTCAGAGGGCCATGCCACAGATCTCAGACTCAGAGGGCCATGCCACAGATCTCAGACTCAGAGGGCCATGCCACAGATCTCAGACTCAGAGAGCCATGCCACAGATCTCAGACTCAGAGAGCCATGCCACAGATATCAGACTCAGAGAGCTATGCCACAGATCTCAGACTCAGAGAGCCATGCCACAGATCTCAGACTCAGAGAGCTATGCCACAGATCTCAGACTCAGAGAGCCATGCCACAGATCTCAGACTCAGAGAGCCATGGCACAGATCTCAGACTCAGAGGACCATGCCACAGATCTCAGACTCAGAGGGCCATGCCACAGATCTCAGACTCAGAGGGCCATGCCACAGATCTCAGACTCAGAGAGCCATGTCACAGATCTCAGACTCAGAGGGCCATGCCACCGATCTCAGACTCAGAGGGCCATGCCACAGATCTCAGACTCAGAGAGCCATGCGACAGATCTCAGACTCAGAGAGGCATGCCACAGATCTCAGACTCAGAGGGCCATGGCACAGATCTCAGACTCAGAGGGCCATGCCACAGATCTCAGACTCAGAGAGCCATGCCACAGATCTCAGACTCATAGAGCCATGGCACAGATATCAGACTCAGAGGGCCATGTCACAGATCTCAGACTCAGAGGGCCATGCCACAGATATCAGACTCAGAGAGCCATGCCACAAATCTCAGACTCAGAGAGCCATGTCACAGATCTCAGACTCAGAGAGCCATGCCACAGATCTCAGACTCAGACAGCCATGCCACAGATCTCAGACTCAGAGAGCCATGGCACAGATCTCAGACTCAGAGGACCATGCCACAGATCTCAGACTCATAGAGCCATGCCACAGATCTCAGACTCAGAGAGCCATGCCACAGATGTCAGATTCAGAGAGCTATGCCACAGATCTCAGACTCAGAGAGCCATGACACAGATCTCAGACTCAGAGGGCCATGCCGGAGATCTCAGACTCAGAGGGCCATGCCACAGATCTCAGACTCAGAGAGCCATGCCACAGATCTAAGACTCAGAGAGCCATGCCACAGATCTCAGACTCAGAGAGCCCTGCCACAGATCTCAGACTCAGACAGCCATGCCACAGATCTCAGATTCAGAGGGCCCTGCCACAGATCTCAGACTCAGAGAGCCATGTCACAGATCTCAGACTCAGAGGGCCATGCCACAGATCTCAGACTCAAAGGGCCATGCCACAGATATCAGACTCAGAGAGCCATGTCACAGATCTCAGACTCAGAGGGCCATGGCACAGATCTCAGACTCAGAGGGCCATGCCAGAGATATCAGACTCAAAGAGCCATGTCACAGATCTCAGACTCAGAGGGCCATGGCACAGATCTCAGACTCAGAGGGCCATGCCACAGATCTCAGACTCAGAGGGCCATGCCACAGATCTCAGACTCAGAGAGCCATGCCACAGAACTCAGTTTCAGAGAGCCATGGCACAGATATCAGACTCAGAGGGCCATGCCACAGATCTCAGACTCAGAGGGCCATGCCAGAGATATCAGACTCAAAGAGCCATGCACAGATCTCAGACTCAGAGGGCCATGGCACAGATCTCAGACTCAGAGGGCCATGCCAGAGATCTCAGACTCAGAGGGCCATGCCACAGATCTCAGACTCAGAGAGCCATGCCACAGAACTCAGTTTCAGAGAGCCATGGCACAGATATCAGACTCAGAGGGCCATGTCACAGATCTCGACTCAGAGGGCCATGCCACAGATATCAGAATCAGAGAGCCATGACACAGATCTCAGACTCAGAGAGCCATGTCACAGATCTCAGACTCAGAGAGCCATGCCACAGATCTCAGACTCAGAGAGCCATGCCACAGATCTCAGACTCAGAGAGCCATGCCACAGATCTCAGACTCAGAGAGCCATGCCACAGATCTCAGACTCAGAGGGCCATGCAACCGATCTCAGACTCATAGGGCCATGTCACAGATCTCAGACTCAGAGGGCCATGGCACAGATATCAGACTCAGAGAGCCATGTCACAGATCTCAGACTCAGAGGGCCATGGCACAGATCTCAGACTCAGAGGGCCATGCCACAGATCTCAGACTCAGAGGGCCATGCCACAGATCTCAGACTCAGAGAGCAATGCGACAGATCTCAGACTCAGAGAGCCATTCCACAGATCTCAGACTCAGAGGGCCATGCCACAGATCTCAGACTCAGAGGGCCATGCCACAGATCTCAGACTCAGAGTGCCATGCCACAGATCTCAGACTCAGAGAGCCATGCCACAGATCTCAGACTCAGAGAGCCATGCCACAGATGTCAGATTCAGAGAGCTATGCCACAGATCTCAGACTCAGAGAGCCATGACACAGATCTCAGACTCAGAGGGCCATGCCACAGATATCAGACTCAGAGAGCCATGCCACAGATCTCAGACTCAGAAAGCCATGCCACATATCTCAGACTCAGAGGGCCATGCCGGAGATCTCAGACTCAGAGGGCCATGCCACAGATCTCAGACTCAGAGAGCCATGCCACAGATCTAAGACTCAGAGAGCCATGCCACAGATCTCAGACTCAGAGAGCCATGCCACAGATCTCAGACTCAGACAGCCATGCCACAGATCTCAGACTCAGAGAGCCATGGCACAGATCTCAGACTCAGAGGACCATGCCACAGATCTCAGACAGAGAGGGCCATGCCACAGATCTCAGATTCAGAGAGCCCTGCCACAGATCTCAGACTCAGAGAGGCATGCCACAGATCTCAGACTCAGAGGGCCATGGCACAGATCTCAGACTCAGAGGGCCATGCCACAGATCTCAGACTCAGAGAGCCATGCCACAGATCTCAGACTCATAGAGCCATGGCACAGATATCAGACTCAGAGGGCCATGTCACAGATCTCAGACTCAGAGGGCCATGCCACAGATATCAGACTCAGAGAGCCATGCCACAAATCTCAGACTCAGAGAGCCATGTCACAGATCTCAGACTCAGAGAGCCATGCCACAGATCTCAGACTCAGACAGCCATGCCACAGATCTCAGACTCAGAGAGCCATGGCACAGATCTCAGACTCAGAGGACCATGCCACAGATCTCAGGCTCATAGAGCCATGCCACAGATCTCAGACTCAGAGAGCCATGCCACAGATGTCAGATTCAGAGAGCTATGCCACAGATCTCAGACTCAGAGAGCCATGACACAGATCTCAGACTCAGAGGGCCATGCCGGAGATCTCAGACTCAGAGGGCCATGCCACAGATCTCAGACTCAGAGAGCCATGCCACAGATCTAAGACTCAGAGAGCCATGCCACAGATCTCAGACTCAGAGAGCCCTGCCACAGATCTCAGACTCAGACAGCCATGCCACAGATCTCAGATTCAGAGGGCCCTGCCACAGATCTCAGACTCAGAGAGCCATGTCACAGATCTCAGACTCAGAGGGCCATGCCACAGATCTCAGACTCAAAGGGCCATGCCACAGATATCAGACTCAGAGAGCCATGTCACAGATCTCAGACTCAGAGGGCCATGGCACAGATCTCAGACTCAGAGGGCCATGCCAGAGATATCAGACTCAAAGAGCCATGTCACAGATCTCAGACTCAGAGGGCCATGGCACAGATCTCAGACTCAGAGGGCCATGCCACAGATCTCAGACTCAGAGGGCCATGCCACAGATCTCAGACTCAGAGAGCCATGCCACAGAACTCAGTTTCAGAGAGCCATGGCACAGATATCAGACTCAGAGGGCCATGCCACAGATCTCAGACTCAGAGGGCCATGCCAGAGATATCAGACTCAAAGAGCCATGCACAGATCTCAGACTCAGAGGGCCATGCCACAGATCTCAGACTCAGAGAGCCATGCCACAGAACTCAGTTTCAGAGAGCCATGGCACAGATATCAGACTCAGAGGGCCATGTCACAGATCTCGACTCAGAGGGCCATGCCACAGATATCAGAATCAGAGAGCCATGACACAGATCTCAGACTCAGAGAGCCATGTCACAGATCTCAGACTCAGAGAGCCATGCCACAGATCTCAGACTCAGAGAGCCATGCCACAGATCTCAGACTCAGAGAGCCATGCCACAGATCTCAGACTCAGAGAGCCATGCCACAGATCTCAGACTCAGAGGGCCATGCAACCGATCTCAGACTCATAGGGCCATGTCACAGATCTCAGACTCAGAGGGCCATGCCACAGATATCAGACTCAGAGAGCCATGCCACAGATCTCAGACTCAGAAAGCCATGCCACATATCTCAGACTCAGAGGGCCATGCCGGAGATCTCAGACTCAGAGGGCCATGCCACAGATCTCAGACTCAGAGAGCCATGCCACAGATCTAAGACTCAGAGAGCCATGCCACAGATCTCAGACTCAGAGAGCCATGCCACAGATCTCAGACTCAGACAGCCATGCCACAGATCTCAGACTCAGAGAGCCATGGCACAGATCTCAGACTCAGAGGACCATGCCACAGATCTCAGACAGAGAGGGCCATGCCACAGATCTCAGATTCAGAGAGCCCTGCCACAGATCTCAGACTCAGAGAGCCAAGTCACAGATCTCAGACTCAGAGGGCCATGCCACAGATCTCAGACTCAGAGGGCCATGCCACAGATATCAGACTCAGAGGGCCATGCCACAGATCTCAGACTCAGAGGGCCATGCCAGAGATATCAGACTCAAAGAGCCATGTCACAGATCTCAGACTCAGAGGGCCATGGCACAGATCTCAGACTCAGAGGGCCATGCCACAGATCTCAGACACAGAGGGCCATGCCACAGATCTCAGACTCAGAGAGCCATGCCACAGAACTCAGTTTCAGAGAGCCATGGCACAGATATCAGACTCAGAGGGCAATGTCACAGATCTCAGACTCAGAGGGCCATGCCACAGATATCAGACTCAGAGAGCCATGACACAGATCTCAGACTCAGAGAGCCATGTCACAGATCTCAGACTCAGAGAGCCATGCCACAGATCTCAGACTCAGAGAGCCATGCCACAGATCTCAGACTCAGAGAGCCATGCCACAGATCTCAGACTCAGAGAGCCATGCCACAGATCTCAGACTCAGAGGGCCATGCCACCGATCTCAGACTCATAGGGCCATGTCACAGATCTCAGACTCAGAGGGCCATGGCATAGATATCAGACTCAGAGAGCCATGTCACAGATCTCAGACTCAGAGGGCCATGCCACAGATCTCAGACTCAGAGGGCCATGCCATAGATCTCAGACTCAGAGAGCCATGCCACAGAACTCAGTTTCAGAGAGCCATGGCACAGATATCAGACTCAGAGGGCCATGCCACAGATATCAGACTCAGAGGGCCATGTCACAGATCTCAGACTCAGAGGGCCATGCCACAGATCTCAGACTCAGAGAGCCATGCCACAGATCTAAGAATCAGAGAGCCATGCCACAGATCTCAGACTCAGAGATCCATGCTACAGATCTCAGATTCAGAGAGCTATGGCACAGATCTCAGACTCAGACGACCATGCCACAGATCTCAGACTCAGAGGGCCATGCCACAGATCTCAGACTCAGAGGGCCATGCCACAGATCTCAGACTCAGAGAGCCATGTCACAGATCTCAGACTCTAAGGGCCATGCCACAGATCTCAGACTCAGAGGGCCATGCCACAGACATCAGACTAAGAGAGCCATGCCACAGAACTCAGTTTCAGAGAGCCATGGCACAGATATCAGACTCAGAGGGCCATGTCACAGATCTCAGACTCAGAGGGCAATGCCACAGATATCAGACTCAGAGAGCCATGCCACAGATCTCAGACTCAGAGAGCCATGTCACAGATCTCAGACTCAGAGAGCCATGCCACAGATCTCAGACTCAGAGAGCCATGCCACAGATCTCAGACTCAGAGAGCCATGCCACAGATCTCAGACTCAGAGGGCCATGCCACCGATCTCAGACTCAGAGGGCCATGTCACAGATCTCAGACTCAGAGGGCCATGGCACAGATATCAGACTGAGAGAGCCATGTCACAGATCTCAGACTCAGAGAGCCATGCCACAGATCTCAGACTCAGAGGGCCATGCCGGAGATCTCAGACTCAGAGGGCCATGCCACAGATCTCAGACTCAGAGAGCCATGCCACAGATCTAAGACTCAGAGAGCCATGCCACAGATCTCAGACTCAGAGAGCCATGCCATAGATCTCAGACTCAGACAGCCATGCCACAGATCTCAGACTCAGAGAGCCATGGCACAGATCTCAGACTCAGAGGACCATGCCACAGATCTCAGACTCAGAGGGCCATGCCACAGATCTCAGATTCAGAGGGCCATGCCACAGATCTCAGACTCAGAGAGCCATGTCACAGATCTCAGACTCAGAGAGCCATGTCACAGATCTCAGACTCAGAGAGCCATGCCACAGATCTCAGACTCAGAGAGCCATGCCACAGATGTCAGATTCAGAGAGCTATGCCACAGATCTCAGACTCAGAGAGCCATGACACAGATCTCAGACTCAGAGGGCCATGCCACAGATATCAGACTCAGAGAGCCATGCCACAGATCTCAGACTCAGAAAGCCATGCCACAGATCTCAGACTCAGAGGGCCATGCCGGAGACCTCAGACTCAGAGGGCCATGCCACAGATCTCAGACTCAGAGAGCCATGCCACAGATCTAAGACTCAGAGAGCCATGCCACAGATCTCAGAATCAGAGAGCCATGCCACAGATCTCAGACTCAGACAGCCATGCCACAGATCTCAGACTCAGAGAGCCATGGCACAGATCTCAGACTCAGAGGACCATGCCACAGATCTCAGACACAGAGGGCCATGCCACAGATATCAGACTCAGAGAGCCATGTCACAGATCTCAGACTCAGAGGGCCATGGCACAGATCTTAGACTCAGAGGGCCATGCCACAGATCTCAGACTCAGAGGGCCATGACACAGATCTCAGACTCAGAGGGCCATGCCACAGATATCAGACTCAGAGAGCCATGCCACAGATCTCAGACTCAGAAAGCCATGCCACATATCTCAGACTCAGAGGGCCATGCCGGAGATCTCAGACTCAGAGGGCCATGCCACAGATCTCAGACTCAGAGAGCCATGCCACAGATCTAAGACTCAGAGAGCCATGCCACAGATCTCAGACTCAGAGAGCCATGCCACAGATCTCAGACTCAGACAGCCATGCCACAGATCTCAGACTCAGAGAGCCATGGCACAGATCTCAGACTCAGAGGACCATGCCACAGATCTCAGACAGAGAGGGCCATGCCACAGATCTCAGATTCAGAGAGCCCTGCCACAGATCTCAGACTCAGAGAGCCAAGTCACAGATCTCAGACTCAGAGGGCCATGCCACAGATCTCAGACTCAGAGGGCCATGCCACAGATATCAGACTCAGAGGGCCATGCCACAGATCTCAGACTCAGAGGGCCATGCCAGAGATATCAGACTCAAAGAGCCATGTCACAGATCTCAGACTCAGAGGGCCATGGCACAGATCTCAGACTCAGAGGGCCATGCCACAGATCTCAGACTCAGAGGGCCATGCCACAGATCTCAGACTCAGAGAGCCATGCCACAGAACTCAGTTTCAGAGAGCCATGGCACAGATATCAGACTCAGAGGGCAATGTCACAGATCTCAGACTCAGAGGGCCATGCCACAGATATCAGACTCAGAGAGCCATGACACAGATCTCAGACTCAGAGAGCCATGTCACAGATCTCAGACTCAGAGAGCCATGCCACAGATCTCAGACTCAGAGAGCCATGCCACAGATCTCAGACTCAGAGAGCCATGCCACAGATCTCAGACTCAGAGAGCCATGCCACAGATCTCAGACTCAGAGGGCCATGCCACCGATCTCAGACTCATAGGGCCATGTCACAGATCTCAGACTCAGAGGGCCATGGCATAGATATCAGACTCAGAGAGCCATGTCACAGATCTCAGACTCAGAGGGCCATGCCACAGATCTCAGACTCAGAGGGCCATGCCATAGATCTCAGACTCAGAGAGCCATGCCACAGAACTCAGTTTCAGAGAGCCATGGCACAGATATCAGACTCAGAGGGCCATGCCACAGATATCAGACTCAGAGGGCCATGTCACAGATCTCAGACTCAGAGGGCCATGCCACAGATCTCAGACTCAGAGAGCCATGCCACAGATCTAAGAATCAGAGAGCCATGCCACAGATCTCAGACTCAGAGATCCATGCTACAGATCTCAGATTCAGAGAGCCATGGCACAGATCTCAGACTCAGACGACCATGCCACAGATCTCAGACTCAGAGGGCCATGCCACAGATCTCAGACTCAGAGGGCCATGCCACAGATCTCAGACTCAGAGAGCCATGTCACAGATCTCAGACTCTAAGGGCCATGCCACAGATCTCAGACTCAGAGGGCCATGCCACAGATATCAGACTAAGAGAGCCATGCCACAGAACTCAGTTTCAGAGAGCCATGGCACAGATATCAGACTCAGAGGGCCATGTCACAGATCTCAGACTCAGAGGGCAATGCCACAGATATCAGACTCAGAGAGCCATGCCACAGATCTCAGACTCAGAGAGCCATGTCACAGATCTCAGACTCAGAGAGCCATGCCACAGATCTCAGACTCAGAGAGCCATGCCACAGATCTCAGACTCAGAGAGCCATGCCACAGATCTCAGACTCAGAGGGCCATGCCACCGATCTCAGACTCAGAGGGCCATGTCACAGATCTCAGACTCAGAGGGCCATGGCACAGATATCAGACTGAGAGAGCCATGTCACAGATCTCAGACTCAGAGAGCCATGCCACAGATCTCAGACTCAGAGGGCCATGCCGGAGATCTCAGACTCAGAGGGCCATGCCACAGATCTCAGACTCAGAGAGCCATGCACAGATCTCAGACTCAGAGGGCCATGGCACAGATCTCAGACTCAGAGGGCCATGCCACAGATCTCAGACTCAGAGGGCCATGCCACAGATCTCAGACTCAGAGAGCCATGCCACAGAACTCAGTTTCAGAGAGCCATGGCACAGATATCAGACTCAGAGGGCCATGTCACAGATCTCGACTCAGAGGGCCATGCCACAGATATCAGAATCAGAGAGCCATGACACAGATCTCAGACTCAGAGAGCCATGTCACAGATCTCAGACTCAGAGAGCCATGCCACAGATCTCAGACTCAGAGAGCCATGCCACAGATCTCAGACTCAGAGAGCCATGCCACAGATCTCAGACTCAGAGAGCCATGCCACAGATCTCAGACTCAGAGGGCCATGCAACCGATCTCAGACTCATAGGGCCATGTCACAGATCTCAGACTCAGAGGGCCATGGCACAGATATCAGACTCAGAGAGCCATGTCACAGATCTCAGACTCAGAGGGCCATGGCACAGATCTCAGACTCAGAGGGCCATGCCACAGATCTCAGACTCAGAGGGCCATGCCACAGATCTCAGACTCAGAGAGCAATGCGACAGATCTCAGACTCAGAGAGCCATTCCACAGATCTCAGACTCAGAGGGCCATGCCACAGATCTCAGACTCAGAGGGCCATGCCACAGATCTCAGACTCAGAGTGCCATGCCACAGATCTCAGACTCAGAGAGCCATGCCACAGATCTCAGACTCAGAGAGCCATGCCACAGATGTCAGATTCAGAGAGCTATGCCACAGATCTCAGACTCAGAGAGCCATGACACAGATCTCAGACTCAGAGGGCCATGCCACAGATATCAGACTCAGAGAGCCATGCCACAGATCTCAGACTCAGAAAGCCATGCCACATATCTCAGACTCAGAGGGCCATGCCGGAGATCTCAGACTCAGAGGGCCATGCCACAGATCTCAGACTCAGAGAGCCATGCCACAGATCTAAGACTCAGAGAGCCATGCCACAGATCTCAGACTCAGAGAGCCATGCCACAGATCTCAGACTCAGACAGCCATGCCACAGATCTCAGACTCAGAGAGCCATGGCACAGATCTCAGACTCAGAGGACCATGCCACAGATCTCAGACAGAGAGGGCCATGCCACAGATCTCAGATTCAGAGAGCCCTGCCACAGATCTCAGACTCAGAGAGGCATGCCACAGATCTCAGACTCAGAGGGCCATGGCACAGATCTCAGACTCAGAGGGCCATGCCACAGATCTCAGACTCAGAGAGCCATGCCACAGATCTCAGACTCATAGAGCCATGGCACAGATATCAGACTCAGAGGGCCATGTCACAGATCTCAGACTCAGAGGGCCATGCCACAGATATCAGACTCAGAGAGCCATGCCACAAATCTCAGACTCAGAGAGCCATGTCACAGATCTCAGACTCAGAGAGCCATGCCACAGATCTCAGACTCAGACAGCCATGCCACAGATCTCAGACTCAGAGAGCCATGGCACAGATCTCAGACTCAGAGGACCATGCCACAGATCTCAGACTCATAGAGCCATGCCACAGATCTCAGACTCAGAGAGCCATGCCACAGATGTCAGATTCAGAGAGCTATGCCACAGATCTCAGACTCAGAGAGCCATGACACAGATCTCAGACTCAGAGGGCCATGCCGGAGATCTCAGACTCAGAGGGCCATGCCACAGATCTCAGACTCAGAGAGCCATGCCACAGATCTAAGACTCAGAGAGCCATGCCACAGATCTCAGACTCAGAGAGCCCTGCCACAGATCTCAGACTCAGACAGCCATGCCACAGATCTCAGATTCAGAGGGCCCTGCCACAGATCTCAGACTCAGAGAGCCATGTCACAGATCTCAGACTCAGAGGGCCATGCCACAGATCTCAGACTCAAAGGGCCATGCCACAGATATCAGACTCAGAGAGCCATGTCACAGATCTCAGACTCAGAGGGCCATGGCACAGATCTCAGACTCAGAGGGCCATGCCAGAGATATCAGACTCAAAGAGCCATGTCACAGATCTCAGACTCAGAGGGCCATGGCACAGATCTCAGACTCAGAGGGCCATGCCACAGATCTCAGACTCAGAGGGCATGCCACAGATCTCAGACTCAGAGAGCCATGCCACAGAACTCAGTTTCAGAGAGCCATGGCACAGATATCAGACTCAGAGGGCCATGCCACAGATCTCAGACTCAGAGGGCCATGCCAGAGATATCAGACTCAAAGAGCCATGCACAGATCTCAGACTCAGAGGGCCATGCCACAGATCTCAGACTCAGAGAGCCATGCCACAGAACTCAGTTTCAGAGAGCCATGGCACAGATATCAGACTCAGAGGGCCATGTCACAGATCTCGACTCAGAGGGCCATGCCACAGATATCAGAATCAGAGAGCCATGACACAGATCTCAGACTCAGAGAGCCATGTCACAGATCTCAGACTCAGAGAGCCATGCCACAGATCTCAGACTCAGAGAGCCATGCCACAGATCTCAGACTCAGAGAGCCATGCCACAGATCTCAGACTCAGAGAGCCATGCCACAGATCTCAGACTCAGAGGGCCATGCAACCGATCTCAGACTCATAGGGCCATGTCACAGATCTCAGACTCAGAGGGCCATGCCACAGATATCAGACTCAGAGAGCCATGCCACAGATCTCAGACTCAGAAAGCCATGCCACATATCTCAGACTCAGAGGGCCATGCCGGAGATCTCAGACTCAGAGGGCCATGCCACAGATCTCAGACTCAGAGAGCCATGCCACAGATCTAAGACTCAGAGAGCCATGCCACAGATCTCAGACTCAGAGAGCCATGCCACAGATCTCAGACTCAGACAGCCATGCCACAGATCTCAGACTCAGAGAGCCATGGCACAGATCTCAGACTCAGAGGACCATGCCACAGATCTCAGACAGAGAGGGCCATGCCACAGATCTCAGATTCAGAGAGCCCTGCCACAGATCTCAGACTCAGAGAGCCAAGTCACAGATCTCAGACTCAGAGGGCCATGCCACAGATCTCAGACTCAGAGGGCCATGCCACAGATATCAGACTCAGAGGGCCATGCCACAGATCTCAGACTCAGAGGGCCATGCCAGAGATATCAGACTCAAAGAGCCATGTCACAGATCTCAGACTCAGAGGGCCATGGCACAGATCTCAGACTCAGAGGGCCATGCCACAGATCTCAGACACAGAGGGCCATGCCACAGATCTCAGACTCAGAGAGCCATGCCACAGAACTCAGTTTCAGAGAGCCATGGCACAGATATCAGACTCAGAGGGCAATGTCACAGATCTCAGACTCAGAGGGCCATGCCACAGATATCAGACTCAGAGAGCCATGACACAGATCTCAGACTCAGAGAGCCATGTCACAGATCTCAGACTCAGAGAGCCATGCCACAGATCTCAGACTCAGAGAGCCATGCCACAGATCTCAGACTCAGAGAGCCATGCCACAGATCTCAGACTCAGAGAGCCATGCCACAGATCTCAGACTCAGAGGGCCATGCCACCGATCTCAGACTCATAGGGCCATGTCACAGATCTCAGACTCAGAGGGCCATGGCATAGATATCAGACTCAGAGAGCCATGTCACAGATCTCAGACTCAGAGGGCCATGCCACAGATCTCAGACTCAGAGGGCCATGCCATAGATCTCAGACTCAGAGAGCCATGCCACAGAACTCAGTTTCAGAGAGCCATGGCACAGATATCAGACTCAGAGGGCCATGCCACAGATATCAGACTCAGAGGGCCATGTCACAGATCTCAGACTCAGAGGGCCATGCCACAGATCTCAGACTCAGAGAGCCATGCCACAGATCTAAGAATCAGAGAGCCATGCCACAGATCTCAGACTCAGAGATCCATGCTACAGATCTCAGATTCAGAGAGCTATGGCACAGATCTCAGACTCAGACGACCATGCCACAGATCTCAGACTCAGAGGGCCATGCCACAGATCTCAGACTCAGAGGGCCATGCCACAGATCTCAGACTCAGAGAGCCATGTCACAGATCTCAGACTCTAAGGGCCATGCCACAGATCTCAGACTCAGAGGGCCATGCCACAGATATCAGACTAAGAGAGCCATGCCACAGAACTCAGTTTCAGAGAGCCATGGCACAGATATCAGACTCAGAGGGCCATGTCACAGATCTCAGACTCAGAGGGCAATGCCACAGATATCAGACTCAGAGAGCCATGCCACAGATCTCAGACTCAGAGAGCCATGTCACAGATCTCAGACTCAGAGAGCCATGCCACAGATCTCAGACTCAGAGAGCCATGCCACAGATCTCAGACTCAGAGAGCCATGCCACAGATCTCAGACTCAGAGGGCCATGCCACCGATCTCAGACTCAGAGGGCCATGTCACAGATCTCAGACTCAGAGGGCCATGGCACAGATATCAGACTGAGAGAGCCATGTCACAGATCTCAGACTCAGAGAGCCATGCCACAGATCTCAGACTCAGAGGGCCATGCCGGAGATCTCAGACTCAGAGGGCCATGCCACAGATCTCAGACTCAGAGAGCCATGCCACAGATCTAAGACTCAGAGAGCCATGCCACAGATCTCAGACTCAGAGAGCCATGCCATAGATCTCAGACTCAGACAGCCATGCCACAGATCTCAGACTCAGAGAGCCATGGCACAGATCTCAGACTCAGAGGACCATGCCACAGATCTCAGACTCAGAGGGCCATGCCACAGATCTCAGATTCAGAGGGCCATGCCACAGATCTCAGACTCAGAGAGCCATGTCACAGATCTCAGACTCAGAGAGCCATGTCACAGATCTCAGACTCAGAGAGCCATGCCACAGATCTCAGACTCAGAGAGCCATGCCACAGATGTCAGATTCAGAGAGCTATGCCACAGATCTCAGACTCAGAGAGCCATGACACAGATCTCAGACTCAGAGGGCCATGCCACAGATATCAGACTCAGAGAGCCATGCCACAGATCTCAGACTCAGAAAGCCATGCCACAGATCTCAGACTCAGAGGGCCATGCCGGAGACCTCAGACTCAGAGGGCCATGCCACAGATCTCAGACTCAGAGAGCCATGCCACAGATCTAAGACTCAGAGAGCCATGCCACAGATCTCAGAATCAGAGAGCCATGCCACAGATCTCAGACTCAGACAGCCATGCCACAGATCTCAGACTCAGAGAGCCATGGCACAGATCTCAGACTCAGAGGACCATGCCACAGATCTCAGACACAGAGGGCCATGCCACAGATATCAGACTCAGAGAGCCATGTCACAGATCTCAGACTCAGAGGGCCATGGCACAGATCTTAGACTCAGAGGGCCATGCCACAGATCTCAGACTCAGAGGGCCATGACACAGATCTCAGACTCAGAGGGCCATGCCACAGATATCAGACTCAGAGAGCCATGCCACAGATCTCAGACTCAGAAAGCCATGCCACATATCTCAGACTCAGAGGGCCATGCCGGAGATCTCAGACTCAGAGGGCCATGCCACAGATCTCAGACTCAGAGAGCCATGCCACAGATCTAAGACTCAGAGAGCCATGCCACAGATCTCAGACTCAGAGAGCCATGCCACAGATCTCAGACTCAGACAGCCATGCCACAGATCTCAGACTCAGAGAGCCATGGCACAGATCTCAGACTCAGAGGACCATGCCACAGATCTCAGACAGAGAGGGCCATGCCACAGATCTCAGATTCAGAGAGCCCTGCCACAGATCTCAGACTCAGAGAGCCAAGTCACAGATCTCAGACTCAGAGGGCCATGCCACAGATCTCAGACTCAGAGGGCCATGCCACAGATATCAGACTCAGAGGGCCATGCCACAGATCTCAGACTCAGAGGGCCATGCCAGAGATATCAGACTCAAAGAGCCATGTCACAGATCTCAGACTCAGAGGGCAATGCCACAGATATCAGACTCAGAGAGCCATGCCACAGATCTCAGACTCAGAGAGCCATGTCACAGATCTCAGACTCAGAGAGCCATGCCACAGATCTCAGACTCAGAGAGCCATGCCACAGATCTCAGACTCAGAGAGCCATGCCACAGATCTCAGACTCAGAGGGCCATGCCACCGATCTCAGACTCAGAGGGCCATGTCACAGATCTCAGACTCAGAGGGCCATGGCACAGATATCAGACTGAGAGAGCCATGTCACAGATCTCAGACTCAGAGAGCCATGCCACAGATCTCAGACTCAGAGGGCCATGCCGGAGATCTCAGACTCAGAGGGCCATGCCACAGATCTCAGACTCAGAGAGCCATGCCACAGATCTAAGACTCAGAGAGCCATGCCACAGATCTCAGACTCAGAGAGCCATGCCATAGATCTCAGACTCAGACAGCCATGCCACAGATCTCAGACTCAGAGAGCCATGGCACAGATCTCAGACTCAGAGGACCATGCCACAGATCTCAGACTCAGAGGGCCATGCCACAGATCTCAGATTCAGAGGGCCATGCCACAGATCTCAGACTCAGAGAGCCATGTCACAGATCTCAGACTCAGAGAGCCATGTCACAGATCTCAGACTCAGAGAGCCATGCCACAGATCTCAGACTCAGAGAGCCATGCCACAGATGTCAGATTCAGAGAGCTATGCCACAGATCTCAGACTCAGAGAGCCATGACACAGATCTCAGACTCAGAGGGCCATGCCACAGATATCAGACTCAGAGAGCCATGCCACAGATCTCAGACTCAGAAAGCCATGCCACAGATCTCAGACTCAGAGGGCCATGCCGGAGACCTCAGACTCAGAGGGCCATGCCACAGATCTCAGACTCAGAGAGCCATGCCACAGATCTAAGACTCAGAGAGCCATGCCACAGATCTCAGAATCAGAGAGCCATGCCACAGATCTCAGACTCAGACAGCCATGCCACAGATCTCAGACTCAGAGAGCCATGGCACAGATCTCAGACTCAGAGGACCATGCCACAGATCTCAGACACAGAGGGCCATGCCACAGATATCAGACTCAGAGAGCCATGTCACAGATCTCAGACTCAGAGGGCCATGGCACAGATCTTAGACTCAGAGGGCCATGCCACAGATCTCAGACTCAGAGGGCCATGACACAGATCTCAGACTCAGAGGGCCATGCCACAGATATCAGACTCAGAGAGCCATGCCACAGATCTCAGACTCAGAAAGCCATGCCACATATCTCAGACTCAGAGGGCCATGCCGGAGATCTCAGACTCAGAGGGCCATGCCACAGATCTCAGACTCAGAGAGCCATGCCACAGATCTAAGACTCAGAGAGCCATGCCACAGATCTCAGACTCAGAGAGCCATGCCACAGATCTCAGACTCAGACAGCCATGCCACAGATCTCAGACTCAGAGAGCCATGGCACAGATCTCAGACTCAGAGGACCATGCCACAGATCTCAGACAGAGAGGGCCATGCCACAGATCTCAGATTCAGAGAGCCCTGCCACAGATCTCAGACTCAGAGAGCCAAGTCACAGATCTCAGACTCAGAGGGCCATGCCACAGATCTCAGACTCAGAGGGCCATGCCACAGATATCAGACTCAGAGGGCCATGCCACAGATCTCAGACTCAGAGGGCCATGCCAGAGATATCAGACTCAAAGAGCCATGTCACAGATCTCAGACTCAGAGGGCCATGGCACAGATCTCAGACTCAGAGGGCCATGCCACAGATCTCAGACTCAGAGGGCCATGCCACAGATCTCAGACTCAGAGAGCCATGCCACAGAACTCAGTTTCAGAGAGCCATGGCACAGATATCAGACTCAGAGGGCAATGTCACAGATCTCAGACTCAGAGGGCCATGCCACAGATATCAGACTCAGAGAGCCATGACACAGATCTCAGACTCAGAGAGCCATGTCACAGATCTCAGACTCAGAGAGCCATGCCACAGATCTCAGACTCAGAGAGCCATGCCACAGATCTCAGACTCAGAGAGCCATGCCACAGATCTCAGACTCAGAGAGCCATGCCACAGATCTCAGACTCAGAGGGCCATGCCACCGATCTCAGACTCATAGGGCCATGTCACAGATCTCAGACTCAGAGGGCCATGGCATAGATATCAGACTCAGAGAGCCATGTCACAGATCTCAGACTCAGAGGGCCATGCCACAGATCTCAGACTCAGAGGGCCATGCCATAGATCTCAGACTCAGAGAGCCATGCCACAGAACTCAGTTTCAGAGAGCCATGGCACAGATATCAGACTCAGAGGGCCATGCCACAGATATCAGACTCAGAGGGCCATGTCACAGATCTCAGACTCAGAGGGCCATGCCACAGATCTCAGACTCAGAGAGCCATGCCACAGATCTAAGAATCAGAGAGCCATGCCACAGATCTCAGACTCAGAGATCCATGCTACAGATCTCAGATTCAGAGAGCCATGGCACAGATCTCAGACTCAGACGACCATGCCACAGATCTCAGACTCAGAGGGCCATGCCACAGATCTCAGACTCAGAGGGCCATGCCACAGATCTCAGACTCAGAGAGCCATGTCACAGATCTCAGACTCTAAGGGCCATGCCACAGATCTCAGACTCAGAGGGCCATGCCACAGATATCAGACTAAGAGAGCCATGCCACAGAACTCAGTTTCAGAGAGCCATGGCACAGATATCAGACTCAGAGGGCCATGTCACAGATCTCAGACTCAGAGGGCAATGCCACAGATATCAGACTCAGAGAGCCATGCCACAGATCTCAGACTCAGAGAGCCATGTCACAGATCTCAGACTCAGAGAGCCATGCCACAGATCTCAGACTCAGAGAGCCATGCCACAGATCTCAGACTCAGAGAGCCATGCCACAGATCTCAGACTCAGAGGGCCATGCCACCGATCTCAGACTCAGAGGGCCATGTCACAGATCTCAGACTCAGAGGGCCATGGCACAGATATCAGACTGAGAGAGCCATGTCACAGATCTCAGACTCAGAGAGCCATGCCACAGATCTCAGACTCAGAGGGCCATGCCGGAGATCTCAGACTCAGAGGGCCATGCCACAGATCTCAGACTCAGAGAGCCATGCCACAGATCTAAGACTCAGAGAGCCATGCCACAGATCTCAGACTCAGAGAGCCATGCCATAGATCTCAGACTCAGACAGCCATGCCACAGATCTCAGACTCAGAGAGCCATGGCACAGATCTCAGACTCAGAGGACCATGCCACAGATCTCAGACTCAGAGGGCCATGCCACAGATCTCAGATTCAGAGGGCCATGCCACAGATCTCAGACTCAGAGAGCCATGTCACAGATCTCAGACTCAGAGAGCCATGTCACAGATCTCAGACTCAGAGAGCCATGCCACAGATCTCAGACTCAGAGAGCCATGCCACAGATGTCAGATTCAGAGAGCTATGCCACAGATCTCAGACTCAGAGAGCCATGACACAGATCTCAGACTCAGAGGGCCATGCCACAGATATCAGACTCAGAGAGCCATGCCACAGATCTCAGACTCAGAAAGCCATGCCACAGATCTCAGACTCAGAGGGCCATGCCGGAGACCTCAGACTCAGAGGGCCATGCCACAGATCTCAGACTCAGAGAGCCATGCCACAGATCTAAGACTCAGAGAGCCATGCCACAGATCTCAGAATCAGAGAGCCATGCCACAGATCTCAGACTCAGACAGCCATGCCACAGATCTCAGACTCAGAGAGCCATGGCACAGATCTCAGACTCAGAGGACCATGCCACAGATCTCAGACACAGAGGGCCATGCCACAGATCTCAGATTCAGAGGGCCCTGCCACAGATCTCAGACTCAGAGAGCCATGTCACAGATCTCAGACTCAGAGGGCCATGCCACAGATCTCAGACTCAGAGGGCCATGCCACAGATATCAGACTCAGAGAGCCATGTCACAGATCTCAGACTCAGAGGGCCATGGCACAGATCTTAGACTCAGAGGGCCATGCCACAGATCTCAGACTCAGAGGGCCATGCCAGAGATATCAGACTCAAAGAGCCATGTCACAGATCTCAGACTCAGAGGGCCATGGCACAGATCTCAGACTCAGAGGGCCATGCCACAGATATCAGACTCAGAGGGCCATTCCACAGATCTCAGACTCAGAGAGCCATGCCACAGAACTCAGTTTCAGAGAGCCATGGCACAGATATCAGACTCAGAGGGCCATGTCACAGATCTCAGACTCAGAGGGCCATGCCACAGATATCAGACTCAGAGAGCCATGACACAGATCTCAGACTCAGAGAGCCATGTCACAGATCTCAGACTCAGAGAGCCATGCCACAGATCTCAGACTCAGAGAGCCATGCCACAGATCTCAGACTCAGAGAGCCATGCCACAGATCTCAGACTCAGAGAGCCATGCCACAGATCTCAGACTCAGAGGGCCATGCCAGCGATCTCAGACTCATAGGGCCATGTCACAGATCTCAGACTCAGAGGGCCATGGCACAGATATCAGACTCAGAGAGCCATGGCACAGATATCAGACTCAGAGGGCCATGTCACAGATCTCAGACTCAGAGGGCCATGCCACAGATATCAGACTCAGAGAGCCATGCCACAAATCTCAGACTCAGAGAGCCATGTCACAGATCTCAGACTCAGAGAGCCATGCCACAGATCTCAGACTCAGAGAGCTATGCCACAGATATCAGATTCAGAGAGCTATGCCACAGATCTCAGACTCAGAGAGCCATGACACAGATCTCAGACTCAGAGGGCCATGCCACAGATATCAGACTCAGAGGGCCATGTCACGGATCTCAGACTCAGAGGGCCATGCCACAGATCTCAGACTCAGAGAGCCATGCCACAGATCTAAGAATCAGAGAGCCATGCCACAGATCTCAGACTCAGAGATCCATGCTACAGATCTCAGATTCAGAGAGCCATGGCACAGATCTCAGACTCAGAGGACCATGCCACAGATCTCAGACTCACAGGGCCATGCCACAGATCTCAGACTCAGAGGGCCATGCCACAGATCTCAGACTCAGAGAGCCATGTCACAGATCTCAGACTCAGAGGGCCATGCCACAGATCTCAGACTCAGAGGGCCATGCCACAGATATCAGACTCAGAGAGCCATGCCACAGAACTCAGTTTCAGAGAGCCATGGCACAGATATCAGACTCAGAGGGCCATGTCACAGATCTCAGACTCAGAGGGCCATGCCACAGATATCAGACTCAGAGAGCCATGCCGCAGATCTCAGACTCAGAGAGCCATGTCACAGATCTCAGACTCAGAGAGCCATGCCACAGATCTCAGACTCAGAGAGCCATGCCACAGATCTCAGACTCAGAGAGCCATGCCACAGATCTCAGACTCAGAGAGCCATGCCACAGATCTCAGACTCAGAGGGCCATGCCACCGATCTCAGACTCAGAGGGCCATGTCACAGATCTCAGACTCAGAGGGCCATGGCACAGATATCAGACTGAGAGAGCCATGTCACAGATCTCAGACTCAGAGGGCCATGGCACAGATCTCAGACTCAGAGGGCCATGCCACAGATCTCAGACTCAGAGGGCCATGCCACAGATCTCAGACTCAGAGAGCCATGCCACAGATCTCAGACTCAGAGAGCCATGGCACAGATCTCAGACTCAGAGAGCCATGGCACAGATATCAGACTCAGAGGGCCATGTCACAGATCTCAGACTCAGAGGGCCATGCCACAGATATCAGACTCAGAGAGCCATGCCACAAATCTCAGACTCAGAGAGCCATGTCACAGATCTCAGACTCAGAGAGCCATGCCACAGATCTCAGACTCAGAGAGCTATGCCACAGATGTCAGATTCAGAGAGCTATGCCACAGATCTCAGACTCAGAGAGCCATGACACAGATCTCAGACTCAGATGGCCATGCCGGAGATCTCAGACTCAGAGGGCCATGCCACAAATCTCAGACTCAGAGAGCCATGCCACAGATCTCAGACTCAGAGGGCCATGCCAGCGATCTCAGACTCATAGGGCCATGTCACAGATCTCAGACTCAGAGGGCCATGGCACAGATATCAGACTCAGAGAGCCATGGCACAGATATCAGACTCAGAGGGCCATGTCACAGATCTCAGACTCAGAGGGCCATGCCACAGATATCAGACTCAGAGAGCCATGCCACAAATCTCAGACTCAGAGAGCCATGTCACAGATCTCAGACTCAGAGAGCCATGCCACAGATCTCAGACTCAGAGAGCTATGCCACAGATATCAGATTCAGAGAGCTATGCCACAGATCTCAGACTCAGAGAGCCATGACACAGATCTCAGACTCAGAGGGCCATGCCACAGATATCAGACTCAGAGGGCCATGTCACGGATCTCAGACTCAGAGGGCCATGCCACAGATCTCAGACTCAGAGAGCCATGCCACAGATCTAAGAATCAGAGAGCCATGCCACAGATCTCAGACTCAGAGATCCATGCTACAGATCTCAGATTCAGAGAGCCATGGCACAGATCTCAGACTCAGAGGACCATGCCACAGATCTCAGACTCACAGGGCCATGCCACAGATCTCAGACTCAGAGGGCCATGCCACAGATCTCAGACTCAGAGAGCCATGTCACAGATCTCAGACTCAGAGGGCCATGCCACAGATCTCAGACTCAGAGGGCCATGCCACAGATATCAGACTCAGAGAGCCATGCCACAGAACTCAGTTTCAGAGAGCCATGGCACAGATATCAGACTCAGAGGGCCATGTCACAGATCTCAGACTCAGAGGGCCATGCCACAGATATCAGACTCAGAGAGCCATGCCGCAGATCTCAGACTCAGAGAGCCATGTCACAGATCTCAGACTCAGAGAGCCATGCCACAGATCTCAGACTCAGAGAGCCATGCCACAGATCTCAGACTCAGAGAGCCATGCCACAGATCTCAGACTCAGAGAGCCATGCCACAGATCTCAGACTCAGAGGGCCATGCCACCGATCTCAGACTCAGAGGGCCATGTCACAGATCTCAGACTCAGAGGGCCATGGCACAGATATCAGACTGAGAGAGCCATGTCACAGATCTCAGACTCAGAGGGCCATGGCACAGATCTCAGACTCAGAGGGCCATGCCACAGATCTCAGACTCAGAGGGCCATGCCACAGATCTCAGACTCAGAGAGCCATGCCACAGATCTCAGACTCAGAGAGCCATGGCACAGATCTCAGACTCAGAGAGCCATGGCACAGATATCAGACTCAGAGGGCCATGTCACAGATCTCAGACTCAGAGGGCCATGCCACAGATATCAGACTCAGAGAGCCATGCCACAAATCTCAGACTCAGAGAGCCATGTCACAGATCTCAGACTCAGAGAGCCATGCCACAGATCTCAGACTCAGAGAGCTATGCCACAGATGTCAGATTCAGAGAGCTATGCCACAGATCTCAGACTCAGAGAGCCATGACACAGATCTCAGACTCAGATGGCCATGCCGGAGATCTCAGACTCAGAGGGCCATGCCACAAATCTCAGACTCAGAGAGCCATGCCACAGATCTAAGAATCAGAGAGCCATGCCACAGATCTCAGACTCAGAGATCCATGCTACAGATCTCAGATTCAGAGAGCCATGGCACAGATCTCAGACTCAGAGGACCATGCCACAGATCTCAGACTCACAGGGCCATGCCACAGATCTCAGACTCAGAGGGCCATGCCACAGATCTCAGACTCAGAGAGCCATGTCACAGATCTCAGACTCAGAGGGCCATGCCACAGATCTCAGACTCAGAGGGCCATGCCACAGATATCAGACTCAGAGAGCCATGCCACAGAACTCAGTTTCAGAGAGCCATGGCACAGATATCAGACTCAGAGGGCCATGTCACAGATCTCAGACTCAGAGGGCCATGCCACAGATATCAGACTCAGAGAGCCATGCCACAGATCTCAGACTCAGAGAGCCATGTCACAGATCTCAGACTCAGAGAGCCATGCCACAGATCTCAGACTCAGAGAGCCATGCCACAGATCTCAGACTCAGAGAGCCATGCCACAGATCTCAGACTCAGAGAGCCATGGCACAGATATCAGACTCAGAGGGCCATGTCACAGATCTCAGACTCAGAGGGCCATGCCACAGATATCAGACTCAGAGAGCCATGCCACAAATCTCAGACTCAGAGAGCCATGTCACAGATCTCAGACTCAGAGAGCCATGCCACAGATCTCAGACTCAGAGAGCTATGCCACAGATGTCAGATTCAGAGAGCTATGCCACAGATCTCAGACTCAGAGAGCCATGACACAGATCTCAGACTCAGATGGCCATGCCGGAGATCTCAGACTCAGAGGGCCATGCCACAAATCTCAGACTCAGAGAGCCATGCCACAGATCTAAGAATCAGAGAGCCATGCCACAGATCTCAGACTCAGAGATCCATGCTACAGATCTCAGATTCAGAGAGCCATGGCACAGATCTCAGACTCAGAGGACCATGCCACAGATCTCAGACTCACAGGGCCATGCCACAGATCTCAGACTCAGAGGGCCATGCCACAGATCTCAGACTCAGAGAGCCATGTCACAGATCTCAGACTCAGAGGGCCATGCCACAGATCTCAGACTCAGAGGGCCATGCCACAGATATCAGACTCAGAGAGCCATGCCACAGAACTCAGTTTCAGAGAGCCATGGCACAGATATCAGACTCAGAGGGCCATGTCACAGATCTCAGACTCAGAGGGCCATGCCACAGATATCAGACTCAGAGAGCCATGCCACAGATCTCAGACTCAGAGAGCCATGTCACAGATCTCAGACTCAGAGAGCCATGCCACAGATCTCAGACTCAGAGAGCCATGCCACAGATCTCAGACTCAGAGAGCCATGCCACAGATCTCAGACTCAGAGAGCCATGCCACAGATCTCAGACTCAGAGGGCCATGCCACCGATCTCAGACTCAGAGGGCCATGTCACAGATCTCAGACTCAGAGGGCCATGGCACAGATATCAGACTGAGAGAGCCATGTCACAGATCTCAGACTCAGAGAGCCATGCCACAGATCTCAGACTCAGAGAGCTATGCCACAGATGTCAGATTCAGAGAGCTATGCCACAGATCTCAGACTCAGAGAGCTATGACACAGATCTCAGACTCAGATGGCCATGCCGGAGATCTCAGACTCAGAGGGCCATGCCACAAATCTCAGACTCAGAGAGCCATGCCACAGATCTAAGAATCAGAGAACCATGCCACAGATCTCAGACTCAGAGATCCATGCTACAGATCTCAGATTCAGAGAGCCATGGCACAGATCTCAGACTCAGAGGACCATGCCACAGATCTCAGACTCACAGGGCCATGCCACAGATCTCAGACTCAGAGGGCCATGCCACAGATCTCAGACTCAGAGAGCCATGTCACAGATCTCAGACTCAGAGGGCCATGCCACAGATCTCAGACTCAGAGGGCCGTGCCACAGATATCAGACTCAGAGAGCCATGCCACAGAACTCAGTTTCAGAGAGCCATGGCACAGATATCAGACTCAGAGGGCCACGTCACAGATCTCAGACTCAGAGGGCCATGCCACAGATATCAGACTCAGAGAGCCATGCCACAGATCTCAGACTCAGAGAGCCATGTCACAGATCTCAGACTCAGAGAGCCATGCCACAGATCTCAGACTCAGAGAGCCATGCCACAGATCTCAGACTCAGAGAGCCATGCCACAGATCTCAGACTCAGAGAGCCATGCCACAGATCTCAGACTCAGAGGGCCATGCCACCGATCTCAGACTCAGAGGGCCATGTCACAGATCTCAGACTCAGAGGGCCATGGCACAGATATCAGACTGAGAGAGCCATGTCACAGATCTCAGACTCAGAGGGCCATGGCACAGATCTCAGACTCAGAGGGCCATGCCACAGATCTCAGACTCAGAGGGCCATGCCACAGATCTCAGACTCAGAGAGCCATGCCACAGATCTCAGGCTCAGAGAGCCATGGCACAGATATCAGACTCAGAGGGCCATGTCACAGATCTCAGACTCAGAGGGCCATGCCACAGATATCAGACTCAGAGAGCCATGCCACAAATCTCAGACTCAGAGAGCCATGTCACAGATCTCAGACTCAGAGAGCCATGCCACAGATCTCAGACTCAGAGAGCTATGCCACAGATGTCAGATTCAGAGAGCTATGCCACAGATCTCAGACTCAGAGAGCCATGACACAGATCTCAGACTCAGATGGCCATGCTGGAGATCTCAGACTCAGAGGGCCATGCCACAAATCTCAGACTCAGAGAGCCATGCCACAGATCTAAGAATCAGAGAGCCATGCCACAGATCTCAGACTCAGAGATCCATGCCACAGATCTCAGACTCAGAGAGCCTTGCCACAGATCTCAGACTCAGAGAGCCATGCCACAGATATCAGACTCAGAGAGCCATGTCACAGACCTCAGACTCAGAGAGCCATGGCACAGATCTCAGACTCAGAGAGCCATGCCACAGACCTCAGACTCAGAGGGCCATGCCACAGATCTCAGACTCAGAGGGCCATGCCACAGATCTCAGACTCAGAGGGCCATGCCACAGATCTCAGACTCAGAGGGCCATGCAACAGATCTCAGACTCAGAGAGCCATGGCACAGATCTCAGACTCAGAGGGCCATGCCACAGACCTCAGACTCAGAGGGCCATGCCACAGATCTCAGACTCAGAGGGCCATGCCACAGATTTCAGACTCAGAGGGTCCCGCTTGGGTTTAGGCGTGACCGGGTGAGTCTCACTCTGTCGAGAGAAAGATGGCTCTCTGGCAACAAGAAAGCTCTTCATGCCATTGTACATTTTGTGTTACAATTGTAAAAGGTAAAGGTGCAGCCTTGCATTTGTTTTTTCATGCCACTGTTCGCGAAAGGGCCTCTATTAGGGGGGCAAGCTCTAGAGAGGGTTTTGGCCTACTTCATTGGACCTCCTTTGCCAGTACCAAAATATAATAATAGAGTTTTTCATCTTTTTTCTAGCAACAAAACTGAAACTTTTTTTTACAAGGATGCATGTCTGCATTAACCACAATACTTGGAGTCAAAATGCAAACAAAAAACACACTCTGATAATATATGCATTGTCCTTGAAACTGATTGGTCTACACCAGAGACAGCTTTTGGCGTCATCTGATCTAGCACCAATTGAGACTAGGCTCTAAAGAAAGCTGTCTCTGGTGTGGACCAATCAGTCTCAAGGACAATGCATATATTATCAGTGTGTTTTTTGTATTTTGACTGCAAGTATTGTGGTTAATTCAGACATGAATCCTTGTAAAAAAAAGGTTTCAATTCTGTTGCCAGAAAAAAGGGAAAAAAACCCTATTATTACATTTTGGCCTACTCTTCCACGCTGGCTAAACAGCTTGGAAGAGTTGGGAATATTTACACTTTACGTCACCACATAAGACCTGCTGATTGATTAACTGTGGTTGTACCCATTTCTACTGCTGAGTGGGCAATTGCAAAGGAGGTTTGAGAAGCCTGCAAACTTTGTTTCAGCTTGCCTCGCCGGGAGATAGAAGCGGCGACCACTGGATTGCAAGGCCTGCGTGCTGCCAACCATTAGACCACGGCAGCATATATTGCAATTGTAAACGTCATCGAATAATTTACAGTGCATTTATATAACGAAGCTAAGTTACGAATGCACTTGTTAGTAATGTTTAGCGAGCTGCGGTGGCACGCGCTCTTGTAAACCAGCCACTTGGCCATGGGTCTGATTGTGCGTTCGTTTTTAAAGGGGCCGCGCTACATCCAAATCCGTGCAACTGCACGCCATCGCCCGAGGTCACGATTTACCACGACGCGGACCTGGAGGTGCTCCCCAACCGAGATGGAACCAGTGAGTCATGGCAACCCCCTCCCCACCCCCCAGAAAAAAAAGAGATCAGGCGCAAATAGCGAAAAACACGCATGTGATGCAGGTCACAAGACAAGGCAAGAGCACACGGATCATGCCAGCGGCCAACCATACCACAACAAATATCATGCGGTCTGGCCATGTGGCTGCATAAACTGGGGCGACAGAACGAATGAAGCGGCGTGGACTAATTTGAGGCTTTAAAAGGCAGGGCCTGGTTGACGCATTGACACCTCTCGCAGTCCGAGCGTCGGCACCGTTCCAACGATTCCTCGTGTCGCCATCGTTTAGTCGCCCATGCAGACAAAGGCAGCCTTCCGTGCCCCCCCCCCCCCCCCATTTAGCCATATCTACTGTTGGTGCTTTTGCATAAATCATCCTGATTGCTCGCGGTACCACCCGTTAAACCTCCAGGGGCTTTGCAGGGCCGAGCGTGTGCAGTTCTTGAATGGGATATTACCAGTGCGTAAAACGGGTGTAGTCGGGCTTGTGAGCAGCAGAGGGCAGTGCAGAAAAAATACATCGTCGTTCTATTCTCCCGGCACATTCACGAAAGACAAAGATCCCCCGTATAGCCTTAATATACTTTTTGGGCAAGTGGGGTGGGTGTCCAGCACCACGCCCACTCGGCTTTGTCTCCCTTGTGGCCATTTTTTAGAAGCCACACCAGCTACTCAGTTGAGGCTGAGTCGACCTAGAGGAGGCCGAGGACCTGTTCAAATGATCGTCACTGGTGTTGGCCGTGAGCGGGAATCGAACACGGGTCGCTGGATTAGTAGCGTAGTGCAGTGCGCTCCCGCTCCCTTGAGCGGCGTGGTGAAGTTTTAGAGAATTAGCCTCATTGCCTGCACGGCGTGGTGAATTGTGAATTAGCCTCATTGCCTGCACGGCGTGGTGAGGTTTAGAGAATTAGCCTCATTGCCTGCACGGCGTGGTGAAGTTTAGAGAATTAGCCTCATTGCCTGCACGGCGTGGTGAAGTTTAGAGAATTAGCCTCATTGCCTGCACGGCGTGGTGAAGTTTAGAGAATTAGCCTCATTGCCTGCACGGCGTGGTGAAGTTTAGAGAATTAGCCTCATTGCCTGCACGGCGTGGTGAAGTTTAGAGAATTAGCCTCATTACCTGCACGGCGTGGTGAAGTTTAGAGAATTAGCCTCATTGCCTGCAGGGCGTGGTGAAGTTTAGAGAATTAGCCTCATTGCCTGCAGGGCGTGGTGAAGTTTAGAGAATTAGCCTCATTGCCTGCACGGCGTGGTGAAGTTTAGAGAATTAGCCTCATTGCCTGCACGATGTGGTGAAGTTTTAGAGAATTAGCCTCATTGCCTGCACGGCGTGGTGAATTGTGAATTAGCCTCATTGCCTGCACGGCGTGGTGAAGTTTAGAGAATTTGCCTCATTGCCTGCACGGCGTGGTGAAGTTTAGAGAATTAGCCTCATTGCCTGCACGGCGTGGTGAAGTTTAGAGAATTAGCCTCATTGCCTGCACGGCGTGGTGAAGCTTTAGAGAATTAGCCTCATTGCCTGCACGGCGTGGTGAAGTTTAGAGAATTAGCCTCATTGCCTGCACGGCGTGGTGAAGTTTTAGAGAATTAGCCTCATTGCCTGCATGGCGAGGAAAAAATGCGTTGAGAATATTTGGCTGCTATAAATGTCCACTTGATAAGCCACTTCGTTGAGCTGTCATTTGAGGCCACGTCGCTTCGGAAAAAAGAGCTACATAGGGCAGTGGGGCTTACCTGGTAAAATAAATAAACAAAAATGGCTTAGTTTGGTTTTGTCATTCATACAGCAGTGGACAGACATGCGGGCTGTACACGTGCATGCATACTGTTGGTGCAAGCGCTCTTAGCAAGCGCCTAGTAAGGTACAATAAATGGTGGTGAACCCAACATCACGCCTCTCCGCATTTGTCTCTCCAATGGCGATGTTCGCAAGAAGGCAGCGCAGTGCTGATGTTCACGCAACGCGTCAGGTATTCGTGTTCCAAGTCCCATCGTCTGCTGTTGAGCTTCATGGCCAGGAATTGAACCCGGGTTGATGGAATCACGTACAGCCTAGTGCGCCAGGCACATTGACGAGGCCCCCGTGTACATGGAGATCACGCGCGTGATGCGCGTGTGATCACCTGTTGGCAAACGGCAATTGCTCATCGCTAATTTATATTGAGATTATGGCAAAATGCAATTAAATGAGCACATGAAGAAACTTGCCTCGCTGTCACGTGTAATGCCTCGTGGACAAATGGTTGTTATTTAAAGCAGGTCCGTAACCCTCCGAGTCTCTGGGTGGGTATAGTGCCAAATGCGACGTCGTTTTGTACACGTGTCTACGCGCCGGGGAGCTGTAGTGTAGTAGTCAGCGCACCGCACTTCAAACGCAGCCACCCGAGTTCGCTTCCTGCTCATGGCCAACATCAGTGACCGGGCCTGGGCTTCCCTCATGTTGGCTCGGCCTTAAACGAGTGCATGTCTCGGTGTGCTGTTGACGACACTACCCATTGGTGCGCCGTACAGGCTTAAACAGCTGCTCGCTAACCGCACTTGTCCCAACAGTCTCTTTCGACTATGACGGTGTCTGTGTATCCGTCTGTTTGTCTGTCTCTATATCTGTGTCAATGTAGGCTATACGGCAGGGGATCTTTGTCTTGTGTCGCAAGAGTGTAACCGGTTTAAGTGAATGTGTGCATGGGGGAGAGTGGGAGAGAGAGAGAGGGGGGCGGATGAGTAATATATCATACTCTCTGTTTACTTTGGCCAGCACGTGGTGCTGAGCTGACGGAATGGGTGTGGTCCTTTGTGTAACTCCACATCCTCAGATATTGCAGTGTGGGGGGGGGGGAAGGGTAAGCAGTGGATGCACATGGCTATGTCCAGTGACCGTGTCCACATGTGGACACAATATTACAAATAATAGCCAAATATTATTTTTAAAAACCCATAAACGATCGCGTGAAGCAATAAACTGCAAACCAACCATTACCGAAGGCACATACTTGAGGTCCAATCAACAGGCTCCCTTCTCTGCAGGCGACATTTAATGCTGACATCAGAGGAAAGAAAATCAATGAAGTATGTATGTTCAACATCTTTCGCAACATACGTAGCCAACCGTGCTAATCGGGGAAGGACAACAAACTAAACACACAAAAAGCAGTTCACATATACCCACTGTGTCATCACTTCGCTCAGTGAATATATGCTACGATATAAAAAAAAAATATCTGGCATGTAATTCACACAGTAGATGCGTAAAAACCCCATGAGAGACATTTAGGTTAGGTCCAACTCTGTGACCTTTACTCCACCCCAAACCCAAACTCACCTCCAAGACTCGAAATCGAAGTGGGGTTTCTTGGCCAAGCGAACATCAAAGCATTGGTGCTCCTCTCCAGCTTACAGCCCTGGGCCAGTGGTGCAAATTCCTCATTCTTATGGCGGTGGCGAGTATCTCCGTAGGCCAACCACTGTTAACTCCCCCCACATAGCAGTAACCAATGTTATCGACCCCGGAGGGATGATGGGTTGAGTCTACTCCCACCCGGGATTTGAGCTCGCGGCCTTTCATTGCGAGCCCCAAATGGTGCACGCCACAATGGGTTTCTGATTGTAACTCCAGCAAATCAGCCTGTAAATCGCCACAAAGTATGATTCATTCGCTGTGTATTCTTGCCGGTTACTGTGTGCATGTTCATGTTGTGTGTATTTGTCTATGTACGTGTCTGTCTTTGCTATAGTTTGTGGGGTTGTACAGCGGGTAGCGTGGTGCACGACCAATCCAGAAAACTCCGTTCAATTCCCGCTCACGGTCAACACCGGTGACTATTATCTAAACTGGTTCTGGTCCTCCTTCTAGGTTGACTCAGCCTTAAAAGAGTAACTGGTGCGATGTGTGAACATCGGCGCTTGGGGAGACAAAGGCGGCCGGGCGTGGTGTTGCCCCCTCCTCCCCCACCATTTTTGTGCATCGTGACGACTTTCATAGGTGCTCGCTAACAGCACTTGTCCCAAGAGTCTGCGAAAGGCTACACGGGGGATCTTTGTTGGTGTGTTTTTGCTCCGTTGGCCCCTCTCTTGCCCCCTTTTCACACCCAGCAATTCCCTCCAGCCCACCCCCGTCCTTCCGCCCGCGGGCTGAGAGCCGTTTGGCGCGAGAGGGCCCTTTGCGGTTGAACTGCCCATGCCTGCCACTTGCCCTAACCAGGCACTGTAGCATCCGTGGTGTGTATCTCTCGACACAACGCTACAAATCTCGTGGAATTAGCACAGTGCACAAAGCCCTCACTTCCGGCTCACTAAACGTTTCCAATCGGCACACGCACACACACGTGTACTTTTTTTTGGGTTTATGGACCCAACAAATGCTCTTTTTGACTTTTGACCACCCACTCGCCGTCACCAAATACAGTAAAGGCGTTTTGAGATCAACAGCCCAGAACAACGGGTGCATATACGACTGAGTTCATAATCATAACGTGCTTAATAATATGCAGCATCACGTCGCATATACGACTGTCACATAACCGCCCTGACCAATGAACTGCAGTGCCGGATTATCCCAGTAGCAAAAGTAGCTACACATGCTACGGGCCCCGCAACTTTCAAGGGCCCCCGTGCTAAATTATTTCAAGCTATCAATTACAGTTCAATGATTATGCACTTGCTCTATTACTATAGTACTAGACCGCCTTCAACTTTTATGAACGACTGGGTGTTTAAGGTTAGCGATTCGTCGTATTATTTGGCTGTATAGCAAATGAAAAAATACAATTACTTTACTATGCAAGTAAAAAAAAATTGTGTTTCAATATTTATGTGTGTTTTTTTTATTTAGAGCCCCTTTATAACAACATATGCTACAGGCCCCGCATGGACCAGCTTCATCCGGCACTGATTAACTTCCGACCCTCGAGTCAGTGCGGTCTAACCGATGTTCTATAGATGTTTACATATCTGACCTTTATAATTATGCGCCTCTACCTCAGTCCCCACAAAGTCGGATGAGTGGCGTTGTAACTGAATATACAAGAGAATGGCCCATACCTACAAGGAGGGAAAAAAGTATTTTATCCCCTGCTGATTTTGTACGTTTGCCCACTGACAAAGAAATGATCAGTCTATAATTTTAATGGTAGGTTTATTTGAACAGTGAGAGACAGAATAACAACAACAAAATCCAGAAAAAACGCATGTCAAAAATGTTATTAATTGATTTGTATTTTAATGAGGGAAATAAGTATTTGACCCCTCTGTAAAACATGGTGGCAAAACCCTTGTTGGCAATCACAGAGGTCAGACGTTTCTTGTAGTTGGCCACCAGGTTTGCACACATCTCAGGAGGGATTTTGTCCCACTCCTCTTTGCAGATCTTCTCCAAGTCATTAAGGTTTCGAGGCTGACGTTTGGCAACTCGAACCTTCAGCTCCCTCCACAGATTTTCTATGGGATTAAGGTCTGGAGACTGGCTAGGCCACTCCAGGACCTTAATGTGCTTCTTCTTGAGCCACTCCTTTGTTGCCTTGGCCGTGTGTTTTGGGTCATTGTCATGCTGGAATACCCATCCACGACCCATTTTCAATGCCCTGGCTGAGGGAAGGAGGTTCTCACCCAAGATTTGACGGTACATGGCCCCGTCCATCGTCCCTTTGATGCGGTGAAGTTGTCCTGTTGCCTTAGCAGAAAAACACCCCCAAAGCATAATGTTTCCACCTCCATGTTTGACGGTGGGGATGGTGTTCTTGGGGTCATAGGCAGAATTCCTCCTCCTCCAAACACGGCGAGTTGAGTTGATGCCAAAGAGCTCCATTTTATTCTTATCTGACCACAACACTTTCACCCAGTTGTCCTCTGAATCGTTCAGATGCTCATTGGCAAACTTCAGACGGGCATGTATATGTGCTTTCTTGAGTAGGGGGACCTTTGCGGGCGCTGCAGGATTTCAGTCCTTCACGGCCTAGTGTGTTACCAATTGTTTTTGGTTATATTCGGTAAAGTCATGTGGGTAAAAAATAAAACAACAAAAATCACGACGTTTCGGCCACAAAACAAGCGGCCTTGCAGTCACGAAATCTTCAAATCTAGAACCAATTGTTTTCTTGGTGACTATGGTCCCAGCTGCCTTGAGATCATTGACAAGATCCTCCCGTGTAGTTCTGGGCTGATTCCTTAACGTTATCATGATCATTGCAACTCCACGAGGTGAGATCTTGCATGGAGCCCCAGGCCGAGGGAGATTGACAGTTCTTTTGTGTTTCTTCCATTTGCGAATAATCGCACCAACTGTTGTCACCTTCTCACCAAGCTGCTTGGCAATGGTCTTGTAGCCCATTCCAGCCTTATGTAGGTCTACAATCTTGTCCCTGACATCGTTGGAGAGCTCTCTACAATCTTGTCCCTGACATCGTTGGAGAGCTCTTTGGTCTTGGCCATGGTGGAGAGTTTGGAATCTGATTGATTGATTGCTTCTGTGGACATGTGCCTTTTATACAGGTAACAAGCTGAGATTAGGAGCACTCTCTTTAAGAGTGCGCTCCTAATCTCAGCTCGTTACCTGTGTAGACGAGTAGTGGAGGACGTCATTGTCACTCAGGGGGGTGAGAATGGATGACGTCAGAGGTTACGGGGGATATATAAGGGGGAACCCGTGACGTAGAGGGGGTCGTCGCGAAGAGCCAGGAACGAAGAGAGTTAGGGAGTCGGGATCCAGGGTAGGGGGAATCAGCGCCAGGCGAGAGTGATGCTTCACCCGGCCGACCGAGTTGGATGATCCCTCGGTCGGTGCTGGGGGAAGATCACGTATAGCCTGGGTGGAGCTAGGGAACTCCCAGTACCCTTTCCACTGGGGAGATATTAGCGTTGTCACCTGTTAGGCGTAAGCCTTTAATAAGTTACCGGCAGTAGCCCTTAAAAAACCTTGGCATCCGCCCCTACTCAAGAACCGTGTCTGCGTCGTCAGTTGCACCTCAACACCTGTATAAAAGACACCTGGGAGCCAGATATCTTTCTGATTGAGAGGGGGTCAAATACTTATTGCCCTCATTAAAATGCAAATCAATTTATAACATTTTGACATGCGTTTTTCTGGATTTTTTTGTTGTTATTCTATTTCTCACTGTTCAAATGAACCTACCATTAAAATTATAGACTGATCATTTCTTTGTCAGTGGGCAAACGTACAAAACCAGCAGGGGATCAAATACTTTTTTCCCTCATTGTATGTGTGGAGTGCCCCACTTAAATTGTGGCATTTGCAGGTCCAAATCTGAAGTGATAGCCCTGACTATTGTAACACGATACAAATGATTATATTTTCGTTATGCTTTATATAATTAAGTATCGAAATAAGACCCATATCTTAAAGAGAGGCTCATTGCCTATATCTGGCAATTCTCGGCCATTGCTTCAGGTACTCTTTGGTTCTATTCGGTAAAGTCACGTAGGTAAATAATAAAACAACAATAATCACGACGTTTCGGCCACAACACAAGCGGCCTTCATCAGGTGAAAGGACGAGCCTGTCTGTCCTCCAGACGAGCCTGTCTGTCCTCCAGACAGGCTCGTCCCTTCACCTGATGAAGGCCGCTTGTGTTGTGGCCGAAACGTCGTGATTATTGTTGTTTTATTATTTACCTACGTGACTTTACCGAATAGAACCAAAGAGTATGGATCCTTGCAGTCACGAAAGCTTTAAATCTAGAATTGCTTCAGGTAACCCAGTAAATATACCAACGTTGGGCCCATGGTTCTGACCACGTGCTGACTTTGGTCCAACGTTGCATGTTTACTGGGAGGCCCAACTCTGCTGATGAGACACTGTGCCAAATCAGCTCTTGAGTTTGGTTGTATTGAATCAATGCTTGGCTATAACATCTGGAAGTCCACCAGCATTGATTCAAGCAAGCATGACTCGAATAATTCTGCCACAAATATACACTCCAAGAAGGTCGTGACGCTTCTGGTTGTGTAAGAGGCACTTGTATTTGTTTTACTGTTGTGTTTTACGTAGAGAGAAAGATATACGATCGGAGACACTGTCGGCTTATCTAAATTGTTATTTTAAAAGAGGCTTATGAAGACGGATTACACACTTTTTCAATGCAGAGTTTTTTTCTCGTGATCAATAATTAATTTTTTTATTAAAACTTTCGTGACTGCAGGAATTAATATTCTTTGGTTCTTTCGGTAAAGTCACGTAGATAGAAAAATAAAGTGACTAAAAATGAAAAAAATCATAAAAAAGCATTAAATGTAGACTGTAGCCTGGTTCTATATCGGAGTGAGTGTACTGACAGTATATAATATAGACTGTAGCCTGGTTATTAAGTTTGATGAGTGTACTGGGAGTCTATAGTGTGTACTGGCAGTCTATAGTGTAGACTGCCAGTACACTAACTCCGATTAAGAACCAGGCTATAGTCTCCATGAATGGTTTTTGGTTTTTTATTTTTATTATTTGTATTCACTTTATTTTTATTATAATTTTCATATCCACGTAACTTTACCTACAGAACCAAAGAATTTTAATAATTCAAATTAAATTAATTGTAATGGATTAATAGCAGAAACACGAATTTGTGTAATTTATATATATTATATTTAACATCATCATCACCATATATTCTCTATGTTCTGATGTGGTGTAATGGTTAGGGCACTCGATTTTCAATCCGCAGGTTGTCTTTTCATTCTCCCGGCGTGGCAGTTCGAAAGTCCACCTGCCACTGTCCACCCAGTAAAATAACGGGGTATCACCACCATTAGTTGATTGGCAGGTCGCGCACGGTGGGGTCAAGTGTGGTTACTCACAACTCTTCCAAGACGTCTGACCCGTGTGGAAGAGTAGGCCAACATTATCCCTAGGGGGGGCTCTCTATAGCTCCGTCTAGCAGAAGCCCTGCCAGCCAGCAGTGGGGCAAGCAAGCACATGCAGGACTGCACCTTTAACCCTTTTTGTTCAACCTTATATACTTTCTTTTTTGAACACAGGTCCGCTGGAGCTGGGTTGAATTAGACAGCAAGATGGCAAAGTAAACACAGCTTGTGGAAGCTTGATCTAAGTTCCTGGAGTAGCAGAAAAGAAGTGGTCATGAGAACGTTTTCTTTATCGGAGGGAGCTTGGGTCAGTGGTGGTGGTTTGGGGGGGGGACGTCAGGTGCAGCGTGAGGTGAGATCGTTGAGATTAGAAGGAACGAGGGGGCTTTTACGATGGCTTCGCGCTTGCTCACAATGAGCGGCTTTCCGGTGTAAATTCAGGCGGAGAGCTGCGCAGATGCGTTCCTCTCCGGTAATTACGCCAAAAAATTAAGTCAGCGTACATTATAGCGCGACTGCCTCGCCCCGTGTACTTGTATCCTGGCTTTGACTGCGAGCCAAAAGAAAAATGCACAGCTTTTGTTCGTACTTGTTTGTAAAGCAGAGACCTTACCAGTCGGTCCAGCTTGGGGAGCTGATCAAACGCGGTCACGCCGAATGTTCTTACACGCCTCGCTTTACACGGCAAACTTTTGTCGCCCCATTCCCTTGCCAAATGCTGTAGAATCCGAGGAGCAGAGGCGACGACTTACCTTTGTTTTTTCACCAACGTATTAAGAGGGTTGCTCTTTTAATAGACCCACATTGAAATGTGAACCATGAAAGCTGATATATACATCATTACTGGGTCATTGCATGCCATTCTGTGTAGACATTGGATTAGGGTTAACTAGCGCGTATATAACTTAATGTTAATATGTTCAGTTTATCATCATGCGCGGAGATTTGTTTATGGATCTGGCTTTAAAGAATGACTGCAAACGAGCGTCTTATGAGCAAATCAACCAGAATGTTCCCGATCCCATCAGCTATCTGAAGCTAAGCAGGTTGTGATCCTGGATAGCACTTGGGATGGGCGACCATCGTGCATAACGCGGGGTGCTCTGTGGCTACGTGGTGAGCATTGTAGCAAAATCAATTATTATACTGTACTATAATCAAACGTCTATGCTCCCCGCCTATAAAAAAAAAACTTGCACTGACCCGGCGTGGTGAAGCATGGTCATATAAACCCCCCACGACTGGTACGACGCGCAGAGGCCCTCTTCCAGCAGTGGATTGACAAAATAACTCACAACCTTCTTTCGGTCTCTTGGGACTTCACAACATATGTCCACTTCATAAGATGCGTCTTGCACGCTCGCCTGCAAATGTATTATAAGGCTGTGAAATCAATGCCACGTGAGATGTCACGCCTTTGACACTGGCATATGCCTCCGTGTGCTGTTGCCATCATCTCTGCAATTGCCCCCTCCGCCACCCGAATACATCGGTGCTTGGGAACGAGCAAGAGGATAATTTGCGAGCCTTCCTCTGCTCACACCTGGCGCAACGGGAGCGCGTGACGGGGCCGTGAATCATCGTGCCAATACGACGCGCGGATAACAATGGGGATATATTTTTGGGGGCGGTTTGAAAACGCGTCCATTAGTGTTCGAGGAAGGATGCAACCGTCACTCAACAACACCGTCGTATCAAAATGGGACCTTTTTGCCAATACATATTTTGATACTGGAAAAAAAGGGTTCCATTCTGGAGCTGCTCACCCCGAGATAAAAATGCACTGATGGCGGCATTGTCCTTGCACTGTTCGCCTTTTGGCGTTGTTCTCTGGTCTGACACTGGTGAGACTAGGCCCGAAAGAAGGCTGTCTCTGGTGTAGGACAATCAGTTTCAAATACAATGCACCACAGATTAATTATCAGAGTATGTTTGTTTGCATGTTCACCGCAAGCACTGTGTGTGGTTAATGCCGTCCTTGAACCCTTGCAAAAGGTGTCTATTTGGCGTCTGAACATCTGAACACAACTGTTTTATTGCCAGAAAGGGTAAAACATATTCATATTTTTTCATACGGTTATATCAGTCCATGGTGCTATGATTTTATCTTTAAAAACACACACATTAGTATTCATGGTCCAGAGTGGATTTGCTGCTCAAAATAACATTGAGGCGTTACTCATCTTCTGTTAACGGCCCTAAGCCACTTGAGGAAAATACACATTGCTACGGTGGGGGTTAGTCTATCCAAAGGACAAAGCCACTGTTGACTACCCCACAAAGTGGTATTCATTTCAGCAGCCCGAGACGGATGATGGGCTGAGTCAACCCCTAACTCGGAACTTGCAATCTTCGCATTGCGAGTTGCTCGCTTTACCGCCGTTAAACTGGCCAGTTGGCTCAGTGAGCAACGGTGGCAAATAGCGGTGGTGCAGTGGTTCGAGCTCTGTAACATGAATCCGATGACGTGAGTTCTATTCCCAGCCACGGCAAGTGATATCTGAGTCGGTCTGTCCTGGCTCCCTCCAGCCATTCTTTTAAGTACCCTGCACTCACCAGCTTGGTGAAGTATGGTTAAACAATTCCTATGACTGACACGGCATGGAGAGGCCTTCATCCAGCCGTAGATTACCCATAAATCAGTATTTTTTTTATTTCTCCTAACAATAACAGTGTAAGAATAGGGTTTTTTCCCCTTTTTTCTGGAAACAAAACTGAAACCTTTTTACAAGGATTCATGTCTGTATTAACCACAATACCTGCAGTCAAAATGCAAACAAAAAACATACTATGATAATATATGCATTGTCCTTGAAACTAATTGGTGCTCATTACTTTGATAGTGCATTGTCTTTGAGCTGTACGCCTTTTGGAGTCATCTGCACCACCTCTCCACCTGATGATGGATATATCATCGCAATTTCTGAACAAGTGAGCAACACTTGTTAACGGCTGTACCACGTGGTCAGAGGGCTTCATTTGTCACTCGATATTTTCCAGAACGCTGCCACGCTTTGCATAGGGACTAATGTCGTCTGGCACTACCACTAGAATACAACGTACGCCTTTCCATAACAATCCTATATATTATTGTACTCTATATTCAAGCACTGTCATTTAAAGACATCTGGCAACCCTAAAAACTATTCATGCAGAACCATGGGGACAACATTCGGCAAGATGGACGTTCAGTGCCAAAAAAAACCAGCGTTCCGGAGTGTTCCGACTGATCTGAAGCACTGCGTGTGCAAAAGTTCAGTGTGGTTTGTCTTGAGAGAGAGAGCGCCTCGTTTCTCACCACGAGAAAGTGTCATTTATAAGTGCTAGCTCTAGAACTTGCCAAACCAACACGTCCTCGAAGCCAATACTCATTTAAATGTTGGGGGGTGTGGGGCGGTGGGGGGCACATGCTCAGGGCACTGAACATTTGTGACTGCGTGTTCACAACTTCAGAGAGGACACACACAGCACACACAAAGGACAGCACACAGCAAAGCACTGCAGGGTGTGGCGTTCCTCGCATTGGCAGCTGTTGACCGATCAAGTGGAACCCACAAAAACGGCTCCTGGCCCCATCAGCAGGGTGGGGCGGGGCGCGGGGGGGGGGCTTACCACACGGGACGATGACGATGGTTGATGATGGTGGGGGAAGGGAGGGCGGGAGAGAGAAGAGGAAGGTTCTGAGGGTGGGGCGTTAGGGGTGTAGGGTGGGGCGTTAGGGGTGTAGGGTGGGGCGTTAGGGGTGTAGGGTGGGGCGTTAGGGGTGTAGGGTGTAGCGTTAGGGGTGTAGGGTGGGGCGTTAGGGTGTAGGGTGGGGCGTTAGGGTGTATGGTGGGGCGTTAGGGGTGTAGGGTGGGGCGTTAGGGTGTATGGTGGGGCGTTAGGGTGTAGGGTGGGGCGTTAGGGGTGTAGGGTGGGGCGTTAGGGTGTATGGTGGGGCGTTAGGGTGTAGGGTGGGGCGTTAGGGTGTAGGGTGGGGCGTTAGGAGTGTAGGGTGGGGCGTTAGGGGTGTAGGGTGTAGCGTTAGGGGTGTAGGGTGTAGCGTTAGGGGTGTAGGGTGGGGCGTTAGGGGTGTAGGGTGTGGCGTTAGGGGTGTAGGGTGGGGCGTTAGGGGTGTAGGGTGTAGCGTTAGGGGTGTAGGGTGGGGCGTTAGGGTGTAGGGTGGGGCGTTAGGGTGTATGGTGGGGCGTTAGGGGTGTAGGGTGGGGCGTTAGGGTGTATGGTGGGGCGTTAGGGTGTAGGGTGGGGCGTTAGGGGTGTAGGGTGGGGCGTTAGGGTGTATGGTGGGGCGTTAGGGTGTAGGGTGGGGCGTTAGGGTGTAGGGTGGGGCGTTAGGAGTGTAGGGTGGGGCGTTAGGGTGTATGGTGGGGCGTTAGGGTGTAGGGTGGGGCGTTAGGGGTGTAAGAGGATTGGAGGAGGGCAATGCCCTCAGTTGTGGCGGTGGTGGAGGAGGGGAGGGAGCTGTTGTTGTGGTTCCGGTGAGGAAGTGGGGAGGCGGCTGAATTCCCCACGTCCGCTGAGTGTTCAGTGTACGTGGGGAATTCACGAGTACAAGACGGGGCAGGCATGGAGACGGGCGATATCTCGATCAACACATTTTAGTGAGGTGGGGGGGGACATTTGACAACAGAGCGGCACTGTTTTCTACCTGCGTTCTGAAAACTCGCCTGACCAGTTTAAGTGACCAGCAGTCACGTTCCCTCTCTTCCTGCCGGTAGATTGAACTCTAAATTACCCTCTCCGTGTCCACCACAACCCTGCACCGTGCACACTCTGATCAACAAACTTTTGCCGGGTTCCACATCACATCACAAAATTTCTCCCCTTACAATCTTGATGTGGTTAAAGGTCGGGTTGAAAAACAGACTACTTGTCAAAATACCAGAAGGGATAACTTCATGTACATCACTTAGGGTCTTGGAGTGGTGTATTATTACTCAATTCACAATACACTGAGATTTTTAAGGTCCCGTGCAAGACTCGCAAATTTCCTCCAGAACGACCAGCGACGTCAAAGTCGGTCGTACTGAGAAAAGCTGGACAGGTGACAACCCTGGCGGGAGGTCACGGTGATATGTGTGGAGCGGATATTTACATTCAAGGGTTGACCCTCACCACTGCATTCCCCTCTCCAGAATTCCAGTTCGTGTTTTTTTGAGAGAGCGCACGACCTGAGCTGGAAAACTGGCAAAAACGTCTTATGGAGAGAACAGTTTCGAGTTTATATATATTTTAACCAGGTGATAAGACACGAGGATGGTCATATTTGTAAAAGTGATCTTGGGCATTATCCTGCCAGTAGTGGTCGATGATTGCCGCTATGTACACAATAACCCCAAATGAATAATTGTGCAGGTGATTTTCGAATTCGGCAAAACGTGGCCCCTGACTCTTTGCAAATGATGTCTGGAATTCTCGAACGTCCACTGCGTGGCAGGACGGCGGCGTATTATTTCCACTTGTTATTGTGGCGATAACCAGTGCCGCCCGCTGGATCCCAACCACGAACCCTTGACAAGAAGCGGCCAACTCGCTGCCGGCCTGGGGCGCGTCACCGCGGCAAGCGGCGAGAGCTCGACATGGCTGGGCCTAGTGCCGGATTATCCTAGTTGCACATGCTTTCAAACTATCAATTCCGAGTCAGTGATTCTGCACTTGCACTATTACTGTAGTACTATACCGCCTTCAACTTTAATGAACGACTGGGTGTTTAAGTTTATCGATTTGTCGTATTATCTGGCTGTACAGCAAACGAAAAAATATAATTACTTTACTACGCAAGTTGAAAATGTGTGTTTTAATATGTATGTGTGTTTTTAATTTAGGGCGCCTTCATAACAACATGCTACAGGGCCCGCACAAGCTTCATCCAGCAATGTCGGGGCCTGCACCTTCCCCACCACCGATAGAGATCCGCACTTGGTGTCTCCGTCACACATAATTGTTCGTCAAAGGGTAGACGAATTATTCACTGGGAAATTAATGTAAAGGGTACGCTCGTATAAACTTGACGCGGTGTGTTGCGCCTACACCGCTGTGATAATTAGGCTGTTTAAGACCATGCGTTAATTGTGTTTTGACCGAGCCTCTGTGCTTCATTATATTGTTTCCAAATTGTACTAAATCTTGTTCGATTTGATGTGCTTCTCCATCTGTCTCTGTCTCCCCTACATGCTAAGGCCTCGACACAGAGACCCTATCTCTCTGTGTTCCATACGTTGTCTCTCTTTGTGTCTTTGTGTTAACTCCCTCCACTTAGGTGTCTGTATATATATCTGCGGTTCTGTTTCCTCTCTTAAATTTAGCTCTTCTATGCCTGATGATGATTGCTTGCGTTGCAATCGAAACGTCGTATGCTATTATGTAATTTTATTATTATTTCTTATTTCTACGTGACTTTACCGAAAAAAACAAAGAGTAATTCCTGCAGTCACAGTAGCGCCATATCAAGTTTGTTTAAGAAATTAGTGTTTATTTCTTAGCTGTTCCAATACGTCTTTCCCTGTTTGTTTCCATAACCGAGTAAGATAAATCAGATTATTCCGATGAAGCCAGCCTGTTCTCCATCACTAGGTACTGTTCGTAAGAACCACAGTGAGGATATATTTTGACGTGATATCTTTTTTCAGAGAACAGTAAGTGGTTTTACTGATGAAAATTTAGAAAGGCGTCACCTGAAATTATATCCAATGTTCATCTTATTAAATAGAAGCTGCTAGTCCTCCACACAACATCCCCATTCCTCATGGTCTTTGGCTGCTACGATCCTAATATCGGAAGGAAGAGTGTTCCAGACGGCCGCGCATCTGAATGTGCGTGATGATGCAGTGAGCGTCTTTGTTCGATGGTTAGCCAATCTTACTCCAGCATATTAACTGATCTCATGGCTCCATCTCCACAATGTTCATCCAGTAAGATGCGTTTTCCCCTCCGCAAACGAAATTAAAATTGAAAACATATACATACATGCTGTAATACTTAAAATGACGGGTGCAAATGCACTTATTCAATTACGTTTTCATTATGAATTCGTACATTTTTTCCAATTTGTACTTTTTTCCCTCATTGTACGAAAATCAGTAAGAGTACCCACATAACAGAGTGGGGTAATTCTCAAACTCAAGATGGAAAGGCCAGAAGCCTACTTTCTTTAAAAAGGGGTAAAAGTGCAGCCTTGCAATGTCTTGCTCACTCTACTGCTGGTGGCAGGGCCTCCACGAGAGGAACCTGCAGAGAGGTGCTCGAGTGGGCATTTGGCCTACTCTTCCACATTGGCCAGACACCTTGGAAGATGTGGGAATGCCCACACTCTACCCTACCACATGCAACCTGCTGATCCACGAACTCTGCTGTGCCCACTTAGACTGCTGTACGGTCAAAGGGCATTTATAAAAAAAAATGCACAGGGTGGTGCAGATGTCTTGTGACCTCCAATTAATCGTGCTCCTAACTTTCCCCCCCCCCCCTTTTTGCACGTTCATTTCTGTTTTAAATAAAAATTACTTACAAAAAAATATATAAAGTATTGCAGAAATAAATTAGGGTCACAAGACACCTGGACGACCCTGTTCATTGTCAACTGTTGCGCCAGGAGACCGCACGGTTTATCTGTGGATTGTGACGCCAGTGTGCTAACCATTACACCGACTCCCACATCGCCAGCGATTCATTACCTGCAGGTGGGTGGCTCGCTCCCTTGAAGAATGCATGTGGAGGAGATTCATCAACTCGCTCCTTGCTCAGCTAATGCATTCGAGATGTGAGCCACATCACCGTGGCCTCAATGGAGTGCCGTGTATGTCCGCTTCTATCCCCTCTCAATTGAGTGTTGTACGATAATAGGGTTTTCCCCTTTTTTCTGGCAAAACATCAAACTGAAACCTTTTACAAGAAATCATGTCTGCATTAACCACAATACTTGTGGTCAAAATGCAAACAAAAACACATACTCTGATAATATAAGCATTGTCCTTGCAACTTATTGGTCCACACCAGAAACAGTTTTCTTTTGAGCCTCGTCTCAAACGGTGTTAGATAGACGTCCTCTGGTCTAACACCGTTTGAGACGAGGCTCTAACACCGTTTGAGACGAGGCTGTTTCTGGTGTGGACCAATAAGTTTCAAGGACAATGCATATATTTTCAGAGTATGTTTTTTGTTTGCATTTTGACCACAAGTATTGTGGTGAATGCAGACATGATTTCTTGTAAAAGGTTTCAGTTTGGTGTTTTAACAACCTCACACCTGTTTTGTTGCCAGATAAAAGGGGGAAAAACCTATTATCATATTTTGGTACTGGCAAAGGAGGTCCCATGATGAGTGTAGTACCTTTATGAAAATTCTCACACTTTGGTGAAATGCTGCGGGTTGTTTTGCAACGCCTTGTCCGTGTGCCCCCCCCCCGGGTGGATTCAGAATGCCTCTTGTGGCTTTTGCCGTTCGCCAATAAGTGGCAATCATTGGGTAAAAACAAGCGGAGTGGGTGAGTGAGTGGATGCGGGCTTAGGTGGCGGTGGTCGGAGGGGCTTTGCGGCGATGCCCTTGTTTGTACCTCATTGTCAGCAAATAGCGGCTTTGTGTACAGGATCACGGTCTGACGGTGGGACTGTTGCTGATTTGTCATATTTACAAACGCACGCAGACAAAAACACGGCAGGTTTCCCTGGCAGCAGACGCGCGTGAGCCACGGCGCGCGCGCGCGCGCGCGCGCGTCTCACTGCCACTGTCCGCGACCTGCTCGTTGTTGTCGCAGCCTGTGCGTTTGCGCAATGTCCATACGCAATTTTTCCACCGCAGTTTCAAATGTGGGCATATTTTTCCCTACAGTTGTGTGTTTCCCTGAAAGTTATATGTGATTACACATCGTACCCACATTATTGTTATTAGTATGATGATGATGAAACTGCCATCGTTGTAATGGTTAGCACACTTGTACTGGCAATCCAGGGGTCGCCGGTTCGATGCGGCAGTTGATGCAATGATTGGACGTTTCTCAAACCCCACCACCCTCCATCCACCCAGCTCCGTCCACCACAAGTGACCAGTTTGGCTGGTCACTTGTGGTGGACAACGTGCGGGTTCACCCATCTCTTTCAAGATGCCTCGCCAGAGTGTAAGAGAAGGCCAAAATAAACTCTATTTCCCTCGAGTGGAGATCCTTCTGTCAGCAGTGGAATGAGCAAGCGATAGCAGGACTCCATCTTTACCTTTTACCGACAAGTCATGTGATTATAATAGTTTATCAGACTACGAAAACATATAAGATGTCTAGATTTGTGTCTATGATTGCTACACGTGGTCTGGTCAATGCTTTATTGAATGCAGTGATTCGATACCTTGTTGTCTCTGTTAGATGAAAGCTAAGCCTGGTTTGACAATACAGTAATACATCAAACTTGATTTATTATAGAACCCTTAACAATAATATAAATAAGACATAAGATTAAATGTAATCATAACAATTGGTATTCTAGACAAGTATTGCAGTTTTATTATAAAATAATAAGAGTGTATATGAGAGGTTATTCTTTTTTTATTACGCTTGTTTATCCAGGTAGACCTCACTGAGTCTAAAGAATATTTTTTTTCAGGAGGGTCCTGAAAAGTGTTTGCAGTGGGGGCGATGCCGCTGTATGCAATCCCAATTGAGTCATTGTCAGGGAATCTTTCAGCAATGTCAATGTTTGGCCAATGCCCGTTACATTATGCGAGGAAATGGGAGAATCCGGAGGAATTCCATCCAGAACAAGGGGGAGAATACACACTCCGCACAGAGAGGCAACCGAGTCGGAAATTGAACCCAGGCCCCCTCTTGCTTTGAGACCCGAGTGTTACTACGGCACATTTGAGATCCAGGAATTAAATCCAGAATTCAGCTGCCCATGATTGAAACCAGATTCTCAAGTGCAGTGAATTGATGGTCTCAGCCCGACCAACAATGACTGAACGGCGCATCCATCAAAGTTGTCTTCTTCACTCGAATTTGGGAAAAGGAAAGTGTATCTAAGAAATAAAAATTCACGTTTTAATTTCATTGTAATGTCACAAATGTCCCTATAGTAGCGCGTGTGGCCACTCGCAAGTTTCTCAGGAGTAGTTTTGTGACATCATCTTTCAGAGACTGACTGATACCAGTCGATGCGCCACTCTCTTGAGAGTTCAGACTGCTTACTCTATTGTCTCATGAGATGATGCTAAGAGCACAACTGAAATGAACAATAGAGTGAACGATGTGCATGGTTCCAGATTTAAAGCTTTCGTGATTGCTAGGATCCATACTCTTTGGTTCTATTGGTGTCTCAATAGAACCAAAGAGGATGTGCATGGTCTGTGAATCAGTCAACAATACAGAATACAGTATTTTATATGGGGTGGTCCATTAATATATATCCTACTGATTTCTGATGAACCTCTTTTCTTCTCAACAGGTAATTGAATATTGTGAACGTGATGGCTCCATATAGTACAGAGCGACCGAGAAGGAAGGTGGTAGCATCTGTTTGTGACTCACACACAACGTCTATTCCAAACTACTACTACTATTTTATTTGCCAGGTAAAGCCCACTGAGCTTACAGCTCTTTTTCAGAGGTGACGTGGCCACACGTGAGAGCTCATTAAAGTGGCTTCTCATCGTCATGTGGGAAGGTATAGTAGCAGGCAAATAATCTAAATGCATGTTTCTAAATGTGGAGGGCGAAACCTGAGGACCTGGAGAAAAATCCACACGACCATGGGGAGAGTGAGATCACACGAACTCCGAAAATACAACAGGCATTGTCGGGGTCTGGGATCGAACCCACGAACTCCTGCTTAGCAGGCGAGGGTGCGGACGCCCAGGATATGTTTGTGCATGCAACACCGCAAAGGAAAACAATGTACACATTGCAATGGAAATTCGGACACAGGTTCTTTTAAAATGTACAGAAAATAAACAGAGCGGAAACCAAAAGAGCGGAGGCGGGTGTTGTCACATGTACATGATGCCACTTTTCGCAGCCCTCCATCAAAATCGATAATTGTGTAATGTCTCCGTATTCTCTAAGTGAGGTGTCTGTAAATGTATAACGCTGCAGACGTCCTATACTGCACACAGAGCAGACACAGATGACGTTTATAACGAGCCAGGCGGCGGTGACTGCTGCACGTGGCCTGTAACCCAGACCTGTGGAGGCAGCGAGGGTTGGTAGGTAACACAAACCAGCTTGTTTTCCCGTCCAAGGACGGGTGTACATTGCAGTAAATCTGAAATATTCAATAGAAAAATTATTCAGCTCATGATTATTAATGAGGGGGGTTGCACCATGTGGAGTGACGTCACCCGCTAATGGTTATTGGGGAGTGGTGCGCATGTGGAGTGACGTCACCCACACATGGTTATTGTGGAGGGGTGCGGCATGTGGTGTGACGTCACCCGCTCATGATTATTAAAGAAGGGAGGGGTGTGACGTGTGGAGTGCGCGACCTTATGGTGCGTTCGTGTAAATTTCCACGCGGACATGAATATTAATAAAGGGGAGGGAGCTCTTTTGTAGTGACGTCACGCACGGATGTAGCACTGTGCTGCGTAGATTTATTTTAAGCGACTTTGCGTAATAAATTATTTAATTCAGCTCGATCTTCCTCTGCGTTCGTGTAAAAATCCACCCACTCATGAATATTAATGGTGGGGGGGGCTCATGTGGAGTGACGTCACGCGGGGGGTGGGCCTCATGTGGAGTGACGTCACGCGGGGGTGGGCCTCATGTGGAGTGACGTCACGAGCGGGACGGACAGACATTTCTGGGTGATTATAGTCGGTGATTTTGCGAAACTCCCTGTTGCATGTCAATGTGCCCACACCGTGTCTCTCCAGAAGGCAGTACAGCAAGTGGGCTAATCACCATGGTTTCCATACGTACGGGAACAGAGTGCTGCCCATTCACACGCGGCTCAGGTATTCTCCGGGTTCCCCGGTTTCCTCCCACACGTATAAACATCATCAACGGGCTGAATACTTTTACAATAAAAAATAAACCAATGCGCAGACCCACCTGGAAAAGGAGTCGTATGACTCAGCCTGGCTTTGCTGGATGAATAAGTAAATTAATATAATTTTGAATCTAACTAGGCCAGAGTGCATTCAAATTAGACCTCTTGTTAAATCCTGGTTTATATGAGCACATAACCACAGCAAACATTCCAACGTATGAACAAGCAATAGGTATGAGCATCGGCTTGGTGGTTAGTACATTGTGCTTGCTCTATAAGCCCGGTGACTGGAATTTCCCTTCTCCAACCTGCACCGGCTAGCATGGTGAAGTATGGTCAAACAACCCTCCGTGATCGACGCAGCGTGGGGAGGGGGCCTCCATCCAGCAGTGGACTGACAAAGGCCTGCCAATGATTGTGCAACTGATTTTCGTCTGTACGGTGACAAGTTTAGGCCGCTGCCATTATAAAGTATTCATTTACAAAGTGATTTCAACTCAATTTATTTATTTTTCATAACAAAAACTAATCGTGGCGAACACAGACGGAAATTAGCTTCGCTGAGGTTTACAACCATATCAGTGAAAACACTCGGCGTGCGGTGGTGGGGGAAACGGTGCGGTATGATCATGCGACCTTGAATAGGAAACCACAGAGAGAGGTCAAATCCGCCAATCCAAATGTGACCCAAACGAACACCTCTCAGTACCGCATTGCAGTGTTGGTATTCATCGGTTATTATTGAGGTCGGAGCCACACGAGCAACATCGTCAGCAAGATCGAGAGTGCCGCTGCTGGTACTGACCCCTTTTCTCTATTTATAACCAGGTGAGAACGCGCTGTGGAGCGGCGGTTAACGCACCGCGCTATTAATCCGGGGACTCGTGTTCAGTTAGGGACCATTGGTCGACAATCGTGGAAGGCGATGTCGAAACCGGTCCTGGTTGTCACCGCCTTCACCAATCCACTAGCCAGTGTGGTGAAGTATGGCAAAACGGTCCCCATGACCGATGTGCCATTTGGGGACCTTCATTCATCAGTGGATTGGCAAAAGGGCTGTTTATTATGTTATTGCAAGAACCATTGAGAGCGGAGGTGTCTTCCAACGGAGATCTGGATTGTATATACTCGTACAATAAGGTACCGAATCTACACGTACAGTACGTAATAATCATCGAGTGCATTTGTGACTCGCGCCATTCTTATGCTGGAAGTCTATTACGAGGCTGCTGCTACGTTTCTCACAGTCCACAGTTGTTTCACAGTCGGGAACATTGTCGTTGCATGCAATCCCATTTGACCAATTTACAGGTGATTCGTCAAATTTGGTCGGGCCCACCTGCCTGCCTGGAGCAGCAAACTTCTGCAACAAGCAGTGAACGCGCTACTGCTGGGCCCCAAGTCACCGTCAAAACTGGCATTGGAATTCGATATTTACAGGTATGCGAGATTTACAGGTATCACCCAACACTACAAGGTGACCAATGGATGGCAGGACAGCAATTGATCCTTGACTCCTTTCGTGCTGTTACCCTTTCGTATGAGTGAGTTTTCATTCAGGATTCTCCTACACGCCGAACATTCACTCGTAGATTTGCTCTTCAATGAGTTTTGGGAATGTACCACATGTTGCTTGGCGTGACGTCAGACAATTTGCTCAGAGCCATTTCAGAAACGGAGTTGTAAAGAGGTCGGACATCATGCCCAACGACACACGCATGTTTGTTGAACTTCTTTTGCACCGTACGTAGCCAACCACGCTAATCAGGAGTGCGTTTTTGGGTCTTACATGGTCTTAGATGTAAGACCCAAAAACACGTTGGAGAGTCATACAGCATGAATGGAATTGTCCAAACTTCTCAAGACTCAGTGAGGCTTTGCTGAACATATACTTGAAGTTAAGTTCAAAGTTTCTCCATATCAAATGAGCACGAAGGCCCTTTATGCGAATATGTAAAATATTCGCATAAAGGAAGGAAAGGCTGAGTTGATATCCAATCTTCGACCAGGAGTTGAACTCTTTTTGGCTTCCGATTATGAGTCAAGGACTTTAATCACAGCCCCGCCCGTTCGGGTGAATGTACGGTGTGTTTTTTTCTCTCTCAAACATTCCAGAAGTCAGCGGTGGTAACGTGACTCAGGGATCAGAGGACCTTGCCTGTGCCATAAGTGTGCAGGTGGTGCAACTGCATCGGAGCCATGGGTTCAGAAGGACTCAGATGCTGCCTGGCTACAGAGGTGGATGGAAATTGAATAAGGGAGCTGATTTCATTCCTTGGATCAGGGCTCATTCGAACCATGCAATGCCACTGCGTACCACTGAGATCCTGCGTTTAAAAATCTGGTTTCAGCCACATGCAATTAAACTGCTTCCCAGGCATAGTGAGTTGATGGACTTAACCCGGGCATTAATGACAGCACAAGTCTAAATGACTTTAATTTGCTCTGGCTAAATGCTAGCATTGGGAATTCAGATAGATTGTTGCAACTGCCCTGTGACAACATTGCTGTGCTGCAGGGTGAGTGGAAATGTGTGTCCCCTTGTTCGTGTATAAAACAAAAACGAATACTATCACTTGAATATGATATCGGAATCAGGTCTGTAAAAAAACCTGCGTCTGCAGGCCATTCTTCAACACGGGGCGATGCACCTCGTGGCCACTTCGCCGCACCTCCGATTAGCACGGTTGGCTACGTAAGGTGCGACAGAATTTCAACATACATGGCCTGACACCAACAGCACAATGGGAATGTGAATACAAGAAATACAATCTTACGTAAAATCCGCTTCGTTCTACTTTTCTGTCGCTGCTACGATGGTTGCTGTTCACACGAACGTCACTCATTGATCCCCCACCCACCCGTGTTCAAGTCTACCAGGCTGACTGCATCATCATCCCATCCACAGTGTCCATCCATCACACTGCAGCTCACGATGCTTCCCTTTCTGTCTCCTCCCTGACACGGCTCCACTTTGGAATTCCCTCGCAACGTCTATTTTCCAAAGTCCTCATCAACATTACTAAAGTCAAGAAAACGTGTTACGCTCCCATCTGTGACACCTTCAACAGTACTGTTTGTTGCTGCCCACGTGGCGTTTTGGGACCTTTGGGCCCTGTGCACGGCAACCCGTGATTGAATCAAAATACTTCGTCTGAGTCATCCAAAACAGGACTCCTCAGCCTGAGGTCTCGCAGCATGCCCAGCCCTGAATCTCTCATCACAACCACAACCACCACTACCACCACCACCACGCCTCGCCAACTCTCTCCACCCCCAACATCCTTCCCCCACCCCACCCCAACCACCACCACCACCAACACAACCCTGCTCCCCCAACTCACCCATCCCCACAACCCCATTCATCCACTCCCTGCACCAAGTGAAAAATAGAAAAAAAAAGACTCAGAGCCACACCCAGCCCCGCTCCGAAGCGAGGAAGTGGCGTGGGTGTTGGGTGAGTGTGGGACATCGTCGTCTGTCTTGCGCTCGGCGCTCTCTTAAAGCCATACAGAAGCGACGGTCCACTCTTCTCGCGCGAAGTTTCGCTGTGCCTCGAGTAAGCGGAGCTCCTCAAGTTTGTTGCCTGCTCGCTCCTTCCCTCTTCCCTTCTCGTTCCCCTCCCCACCACGCTCTCAACTTCACTTTCTGCTGCTTACCCCGTTATGCGCTCTATATCCCTGCTGATGCTGCTGCTCACGGCGCTATAAATAAGTAAAAGCAAGTGGCGACTGCGCTGTTCTATTATTCTATACCGTACGTGCGTTCTTATTCTGTTAAAAATCTAAAAAAAAAAAGTGTGTGTATGTTTGTTGAAACCCACGCTACGCGAGCAGTCCGTGGGTATGTACGTGCTTGGTCAGTCGTAGCCACAAGACCCCTCTTAACGCTTCGTAACAATTATATCGCAAATAACACAGCGCAGACACTTCTCGCCACTTCGCCAGAGGTGGTGCTGGGGGGAGGCCCCCATCAGCCCGCGACGTTCGTGCCCCAAGTCCACGCTGCGGCAATTTCTCTCCACCATCGCGAGAGAGCGAGGTATCTTCACCACTCGGACGCGGGACACTTCACATTTGGACATCTTCTGGCGTGCTGTCTCGTGCTTATAAGCCGAAAGACATCTCCCTATCAGATGCAACATGTTGTTGTTGTTGTTTAGAAGTTGCTTGAGATAAGTTGTCTCGCTTGGTATATTTGTTGGGATGTGCGCGCCAGGGCAGCTGCCAAAAGTCAATCGGAAATGCAGTTGCTGTTCTGTTTACGAGTAATACCTTAGGCTAACTCGTAGTTAGCGTAAATGTCCTTTCGGTTACCTCGGCGAGCCTCGCTGAGTGTCACGACTCGTGTTCACGAAAGGGGCTTTTGTACCCACCGATGTGTGGCCGCAGCTGTTCAGGATGAGTGTTGTCGGGCTGATTGTTTCGTCGCAACTGGCAACCGGAGAGATCCCGGAGAGATCCCGGAGAAAACCCGCGCGCACAACGGGGTAACGCCCAAAGCGGCCAGCAGACGGATTAAAGAATCCGTTTCTCTCAAGGCAAGTCGATTAGGCGTTTATCACACTCGGTCAGTGATGTGAATTCCACATTATCATGACGGGGGAAGTCTTTCCATAGGACACTCGAGTTGATTATTCCTGGAAGGAAGTGGCCAAATGTCTCCCTTCCCCACTCAATCCAATGCAGGGACCTCTTTAAATAAAAACTTGTGAGACCTAACGGCGATTCTTTCTGTGGATACTTTGGATTATTAGTCTTAGTCTGGCACGCATGGAGGGGTGTAGAGAAGGGACGGTACACCGGTGGCATGGCAAGTGTCGGGGGAGTCCTGTGAGGCGTGTTGGATGAACAGGTGTGCGCCTCTCTTCTCACCTGTATAGCGTTACCTGCCCCGAGGCGACCTGCTTAGAGCACCACGTGCCAATGTGCTGCTTATCTGTGTTATTCTATCCTGCCCGGTAAATGTCCCCGTACAGCAAATGTTTGTGTTTGCGTGAATGCAATGCGTAAATATTGCCTTCTTGTGCAGGCTATAGAGGCCACTCATTCCGAGTATAGGCCAAAGCACAGGTAAGTTGTTTAGTTGGGTAGAAATGAATGTTTTTAAATGCAATTGAAAGGCACGTAATTGCCGAAAGTAGTTTTAAGCCTTAAAATATTAATATCAAGTAACTTGATAAGTTAATTTCCCATGCATACAGCTATAGAGTGGGGGCTATAGAATTCGCCGTACAGTAATTACATCACAGGCGTATTTCTGTATCAGCTACATTTATTGTTGGCTAAACATCGCATAGGGGATCATAGGCGTGGTCCAACGGGGTTATCATAGGCCGCGTGTATTGTGCTCGTTTAATTATTCCATGGCTGGATCGTGCGAAGTGCTGATAACTTGAGGAGGCCTTCATCTTGCAGTGGATTGATCATGGCTGATGATGAGTTAATAAAGACCACGTTAAGTTTACTTTTGTTGAACTTGTGAGAACTCGGAGATCGGTATAGTCTCATTGGCAGGAGTGGTTTGGGCCACCAAATTACTAATCGCAAAACGAATGAAATAAAGTTGTTATTGCAATGAAGCAAATAGAAATGGGAGTGAAACGACGGTGTATATATTCCGTAACAAAAATCTAGAATTGCTCAAATTCAGCAGGGTGATTCAGACTCCCAGACCATTACACAGGAGTCTCTCCGGCCACTCCCTGGACGTGGGTCTTCATGTTTGTGCAAGACCATTCAGAAACGCAACATATTTGTGGTCAGGCTTATCGATGGAGGGGGGTAGGATAAACAAGTTACAGTTTTATTCGGGATGTGAGCGAGTTTATTAACAACAAAAAGACGACGCTTCCGTAGCCTTGCATTGCTGGGGCGTGGACATTTTTTGTTTGTTACACGTGGTTTCCATCTTAAAAAAAAAACACAAGTTGTACGTTCGACCGTGAGTCCTGACACGTACCGATTTACTCCCTCCTCCCCCTCGCAGCTCGCGGCCGCTGCCTCCTTCCTCCGTTTGTTTGCCAGACGCTCCGATCCGCCTCCCCCCCAGAGCTCTGCCTGCAGCAAGCGAGAGAAGGGGAGGGGGAGAGAAAAGCCCCTAGCACGGTAAGCTGCACGCATACTTGCCACATGTGCTCAGGTCGCAGTGCGTTAGGGGGTGGGCGTGTGGGAGTGAAGAGAGTTTAGTTGTATGCTTTGGATGGGGGTGTGGAGAGAGGTGTTCAGTGGCTTCGGAGGCGGTGGAGAGTATAGAAGTGGTGATTGTAGGTGTGGTGTAAGGTGGGTGCTGGTTTAATGTGGAGCCCAGGGACATTAACTGGGCGTTGGCTCATCACTATATGGCAGCATTCACAAATGGAACATTTAAAGCGCTCCAGTAGCAGTTTGCGACTGGTGGTCATCCAGAACAGACCTAACAACGTTTGACGACGCAACACCCCGATCCACAAATACGGAGGAGACATCACAGCGATGTGACACTCCGCTGCTCCTGACGCGGCTATCAGGGCTTCAGTGTGAAACTGCGGATGTTGCCCTGCGCCTACATCAGCAGCCATACGAAAGAAGAAGCATTTAAGTCGGCTAATGAAGAGGTGTGGTGCATGCACCATCCACCTTCCAGGCACTTTTGATTCATTCTTTCTGCAGAGATTTTCCCCCCCCCCACCATTTTTAATAAAAGTATTACCATAAATACATTTTGCAATATAGGCAAGTTTAGAGATGTTTTTTTTATTCCCACAGCTGGTAAAAACAATCCCGATGCCTTGGGGCGAGGGTTAGGCGGGTGTGTGGGGGTTGCCCTACTTCGCCACGCTGGTCAGTGTGACGCTGCATGTTGAAGGCTGCAACCAGTGGGCTGTTGAGATTTCACTCGGCGCTGATGTTCGCGATCGCTGAGAATCTTTCTTGGACCAACTGGTTTATCGCGCAGCGAAGGATCTCACTGATCCTCCATGGAGGTGTAAGTTACTTTAAGCAGAATAATTCTGTGGGTTCGGTGTACTCGCTGCTGCTGGTTTATGCTGCTGGAGCTGACTTGCAGATGCACAACTCCGCTCAGAAGCAGCAGCAAAAAATGTAAACATTTCTGCAAAGTCGGCTGCGGAATGGCAACAGATAAAGTGCGGTTGCGAAGTAAAAACAAGGGAATTAATTTGGCGAATAAGGTTGCATTTCAGTGTTTTGTTTAGAATGGAACTCGACAGTGACCTCTTGTGTGGGGCCCAGAACGATCGCTGTACAGTAACAATGTCACATCTCCGATTTAGCCGGGGTCTCTGATGTCGGCGGATGTGTGAGACATCGGTCAGATTCGTGAACGTCTGTAGACGATGACATTTGCACCGCGTGCAAATAGGTTACGAGACAAAAATAAAGCGCAAACTGCTTTAAATTTGAGAAACTGCTCCGAAGTGATTAAGAACACTGTGACGTGCATCGCTATGCAGTTTGCATGATACGACCAGAAATATTCCCCAAACAACATTTTTGTTTAAAGCAAAGGGCATTAAATTGAGAGTAACATTTCAGGACCTCTGCTGTGCGAGCCACGATAGCCAGCGATGGGGACGACCCTTGGTCGCGGTTCGCCTGCTCGCGGGCTGCCGCTTTCGGTAACCGTCGTGGTGGACACCGCAGACACGGGCACGGACACAATTTCCTCGGCACTCGGTTAATTTGCCTGTTAATTGGTCTGTTAATTTGTCGGGGTGGCTACGTGGCGGTCGGATATGCGACCTTTTTTATATACCCTGCCCTCGGTGAAATGGGTTTGCCTCGTGGCACGGTGGTCACGTATAGCAGCAAAGCGACGCCTCTACAGTAGCGGCGTTGAGTCGTTGCAGTGCATCTGCTACGAGGTCAGGGCGTGGCATGAGTGGTGGGGGACAGACGACTTTTTGAGAAAGTCCAGGCGAGGGAGCAATGCAGGGTGGATTGGGTGGCATTAAAATCGAACCTGCTTGCCAAAACGAGGCCCAAGCATGCAGAACGTTTAGAAGATAAAAACACATTTTCAAAGGGAAATAAATATAAAAATCTGGAAAAGTAAGTAGGCGGACAGGCCGATTTGATGGACAGACAAGAGGTAAAAAAAGAATTTCGGGGCAAGAATGAGTGAACCCATTTCCCATGAACGGCGTGATTCATGGGCTACTGAATTCTGAGTTTAAAGTTGCATCTGCAATAGCGGCCGTTATGACTGTGTCCTGAAAATGTCTTGAGGTTGTGACTCGTGCTTGTGGCTTGTGTCGTAAGCGAGAGACCGAACAAGAGCACATTCTGCAGTGGCGGATGTCCACAAAGTGCGCTCAGAATGGCAGTTGAATGCCTGCAAAAGGGCATGTGAAGAACGCGGGGGGCCCCCTTTTCGCCAAAATGCCACCACGATGTTCTTTTTTTTCCATTTTGTATGATGGAAACGGGCGACTTGCTGCTTGGAATTCTCTGAGAGTTCGTGTTTGCACAGTGGAGAGGCGCTTCGCATGTCCGCTTTAAGGATCGTGTAAACACGCCGTCAGTTTTGGCTGCGATGATTCCCCCCCCCCCTGCTGCGTGGTACACGGCGTGGTGGTGTGGTGGTGTGGTGGTGTGGTGGTGTGGTGGTGTGGTGGTGGAGGTGGTGGAGGTGGTGGTGGTGGTGTGGTGGTGGTGGTGACAGACTGTGGCGAGCCTCCTCGCTCGTCCCCCGCGTACAGTCCTGGCCTCTCACAATGAGCTCGTGTTGTGCTCAAATTTTCTCAATTATGTAACGTGGACAAAAATGTAAACTGCACATAGTGTATGCGGCACCACGGCTCTGCAAAAGCCCTTTCTGGAATGAACTAAACCTATTGCGAACTATTTATTTCGTGAGTTTGGTCAAGTCATGTCCTGACTGCATAGCTACACATGTGTTTACACGTGTATATCGGAGCATCAATAATCCCCCCTTAGCTACGTAAATAGTTATGCTTCAGAGTTTGAAATCGTTAGACAGTGAACAGATTTTTGTGCGGTTAAAAAGGTGGCTGTACGTAACATTGTTATTTTGTGTGGGGTCTTTGAAATGAAGTAGTGTTTAAGTGCCATTTTCAAATCTTATGCATGAGTCTTTTAAAATTGATGATTATAATGCCAGATTATAATGCCAAATTATAATGCCATATTATAATTCCAGACGTGAAAGCAAATATATTTTGGTAATCGGTTGAACCACGGCAGAACGAGAACAATGAAATGCAGGAAAATAGAAAAAATATATCCCTGATTAAAAATAAGTTGTTGAATTTATGAAAATCATTGGCTTTAATTAAACACGATTCATCCGGCATTGCAGGATGCAGATGGGGATGGGATTGAGAGAAATGTCTTGAAGGGCCAATTAGTTGGCCCTTCAAGATGATTAATTGTATTCCTTTGCTGGCGAGATGTGTGCAGCATTGCAAGACCAAGGAGCGATAAGTTTGACTTGACAAAAAATACGTCCGTGAGACAAATGAATAATTAACAGAGACTTCTTTAGATTAAACGTTCAGAAAAAGATACCCTGTAAATACCCTGCTAGTGTACCGTACACCGCACGAAGGAGTAAGATATGTTCTTCAGGTATGCCATGCATTTGGCATATTCATCTTACTTGCTATGATGCGGGCAGCCAATTTGTCTTGTACTTTTGTATACTTGAACATTATTGTAAACACCACCGCGGCGGATAAGATATATCTATGGCAAGGCCACAGGATGAGCTGGCGTGTAAGGTTGTCATGACCCAAATCATTCCGTTCGCTTGAAGCATCCCGCGTTCCTGACGCTCTTGCACAAGAACAACACCACGGTCACCAGACCCGTGTCGTCGATGCCCATTGACGAGTCTCCCGCACGTTCCAACTTGGGCATTGCGTGAGCGGTTGGCCCCCAACGGGCACATCCTCAGTGTCCCGGCTGACAAAGCCGTGCACAAGTGATAGATTAATGGAGACCCCCCCCCACCCCAGCACGCAAGCCCTGCCCCCCAAACCCCCACCCAAGGGAATTGTGTTTTCCAGCTTTAGATTTACACGGGAAATGGAATTCGTCAGCTGTCCCCGCATTGGCGTCAAGTGTTTGTAATCACTTTCCATGGCTAACGTGCGTTGTAAAATATCGGCGGTGGAGGAAAAAATCAACTGCAGGTGCAGAGCCACATTTGCGGTAAAGTCTGCGAGTATCTCGTGCGGCCCTACAATTTCTTGCTCACGCCCACTGATGGTGAGAGGCCCCTCTCAAAGGTGTCGCTCACTCTTCCACAATGGCCAAGACGTCTTGGGCGTATGTACTGTATGTGTGTACCTCTTTCGCGCCGTACGTCGCCACCCGTGCCGATCGGGGGGTGCGGGAAAAGGTGGGAGTGTCCACACTTTACCTCACCGCAACCCACATACCAATCGACTTATTCCTATGCATATGTACAGACAGTACAGTAGAGCATTTGAAATGTAAAATAAATCCAGTATCCACATGGAATGCCATTTTATGCATCCCAAACCTGCCAGCATAAAAAAAATGGGACTTACATCTCGCAGTGAATACATTTTCACACATTAGTGCATTCCAGAATGTATAATGAGTACTGAAGAGTAATTTATTATAATGCAATCCGTCTTTGCTTCTTCGTGGATTGGGTTGGGGTGCTGGTTCCAGAGATAGATGTAGAGACACTAAGAGTAGGAGGCACTCTTGTTTATTAACACGGCATGATGGTTACACTTAGTAACCACGGTTCCCAGTGAGGAGAGCTGGTAGACTGTCTGACTGGCGACGCCGAGACGGTGAAGACTCTGGCAGCAGTACGACGGGGACCCCACTCCAAACGACAGCCCCGAGGTCCCCTCCCAGAGCCCCTCTTATACTGTCAGCGTGGCCTGGCTCCGCCCCCGGCCACGCCCCCTTCGAGAACCGTCTAGCCGGTTCTCGATGTGACCCTTCCGTACATAACCTTTCCCCAAGATCCCTCTCGGGTCTATCACGTGGCCTGCTGTCCGTTAGGGCTGCTGTGAGCTGCCGCTCCTCTTCCCTGCCAGCAGCCAGCGCTATGCTGCTACGTGACCGATTCTATGTCACTGCATATGTATGTATGTAGAACTTCTTTCACACAGTATGTAGCCAACCATGCTTAACCGGAGGTTCAAGCTTTCTGCCGACATTGGTGTGAGGTGCCCATTTGCCTGTCTCTGTGGTAAGTGAAGTTAGCTTGGCAAGGGAGCAAGGAGCACTGTATTCACATACTATGGGGAGGAGGAGGGAGGGATACTGGCGTGGTATAATGGTTATCACATTGGATTTGTAATCTCAAAGTTGCCGGTTTGATCTCGCGGCGTGGCGGATGAGTACAGCGGTGCAAGTGTTGTTCAATTCCCCTGCCTCTGTCCACCCAGAAGATTAATTGGGGCAACACCGCGGGTAGTTGGTTGGCAAGTTGCGCGGTGTGGGGGAAAGCGTGGATAGCTCTTCCAGGATGTCTGACCAGCGTGGAAGAGGGAGGCCAAACTTCCCCTCTAGAGGGACGCTCGAGAGCCCCCTCCAGTGGAGGCCCTTCCGCCAGCAATGGTGTGACCAAGCAATTTCAGAGTTACACCTCAACCTCTACAAAGTGAGTTTTTGATATAGAGTAAATAAATAAATAACATTGGTTCTCTACATAAAAAAAAAACTTCAGGAAGCCCTCCCACAGGTCTCAGACATGGGTCACGTAAACATTCAGAATTTTAAATTCCATAGCTATCGGCTTCCTTGCCTGACATTTGGAAAAGTGCAGCAATCAGTTGTTTCTTCCCCCCCCCCGCACCCCCTGCAATCCCATTTAAAAATAAGAGCAGACTTGCAGTAAATATACTCCGCATTTGTGAGTGTGTTGGTGCATGGATGTCTCTTACATCTTTGCAAACTTGTTTTCCACACAAAGGCTTGTGTGCACTCGCTTTACACACGCCTAAAGAAGAACACTCCACGTTGTTGTTAGTCGTTCAGGAGCCAGGTTCCTTTTTAACCATAGGGTGCATGCGTGGCAATACCAAGACGATGATCATGCCCACCAAAAAATGATCAAATTCAATAGCTGTCCGTCACTTGGCATGGCGTGCTATATTTATTATCTGATGTACAAGCCAGGAAATTGAAATCCAACCACACAAAAGGAATTAAAGTTTTTGCCCTGCCGCCCAGATATAGTTTCTCCCAGCAACTTCATGCGTAGAAACTTGACCCAAACATTAATACTTGTAAAAATATATATTCATGCTAGAAACGAGCAGGTTTAGCCAAATACAAATAAAAGGCCAAACATGGTCAAGTTTTTAACAAACCACAAATTGGACTTGGAAACACAAATTTAAAGCCAGCAAAGTTCTAGCATACCATGTGCTGCTGCGTAGTTCTGCCTCTTATCAAAGTTTGCATTCATTTGTACACTTTATGCTTAATTTGCATATGTGAGTGAATTGAGTTGTTTTTGTTATATAAGGGTGTCCCAGAGGACTGTGTATTGGATCTCCCAGAATGCCTTGATTTGTGCTGCTTCGGCATTGGGATAACACTTCGAAGCCAGTGGCAGATAGCACATTCCAGCATGTCCACATTCCACACTGAGTCTCAACCACCCATTTTGGCTGTAGCCTCTGTTGGTTGAATGGTACACGTTTTCAAGAAACATAATTTTACACAAGTTGGTGGTAACACTGCGGCCTTAAAGAAACAGATATAATAGGTGACATTTCTCGCATGTGTGCTATGAAGCAGGGCCATTGCCCGAATCCTTGCCGATTATATATTTGTTTTCTTTGAGAGCACGGTAGATCACCCGTTTCCTGCCGTTCTCAATCCACAAATGGACGAAGGTGTCCCACATGTCATATCGGCCATTGGGTTCATTGACTGTACTTTGTCGTGCTGGCCAGCACGGGTTGGTCAAGCGAACCAAGGATCATTCCAAACATCAATTGCCATCGATGTTTGTCGTGGCCAGGAGTGGAACTTGTGTGGCCGGGTTAATAGCGCAGCGTGCCATCACCGCGCTACAACCAAGGTCGGTATCGCTGCGGTGTCTGCATTTAACTTGCGCGTACAGACACGCAGATTTGTAAACGGAACACTCCCAGACACTCCCGCAAATGTCTGTGTGCTTGACCCACCACTGGTACAGTAGTTAATCCTCCCTTGGTATGGCGCAGACAACACCACACCTTGTCGGTGTGGTGTGACAGAACTGGTCTCTACTGTCCAGCCCTAACCTGCCGCTGGTTGGGCTGTAGAAATTTGTGTCAAGCAGCTCAATTGCATTACATTTACTTAACTTGCACGCTTCATGACATCACGTTGCCATCGAACAAGACACGGTAATGTCATGTCTTGTACAATTTTGCTCCACTGCGCTGAACAGGCCTCACGGTATCAAAGGGAGGGCCCCTTACTGTACGTGACATCAGGCAACCGAGCAGCATTTTTTTTTGACAGGGCGTACCTTCCTGATGAGACCCTGAAAGTCAAAACTGGGCCAGGAATTTGCCGATGAAATAGATTCTGCCCAATCGTCGCATTGGATGGACTTAATGTAAATATTATTTCAGCAGCACCTGCTGAAACACACTGTCTGTAACCAGGACTTGTATCTGTAACACAATGCAGTTGCAATTCGGTGTGGATAATAGTCGTTTTCACAGAAACGCTCCTATTTGTGGTTCGCGGATAACATAAGTTTTACTGTCGTATATATTTTTTTTGCGTTACAATGCACTTTGGTAATGTTCCACAGCTTTACCGGGTGGCCATGGGAATGAAATCATTGAACCAAAGTGGCCCAATGGAGAACCTGTGAGCAGCGGACACAGCTGCCTCATTTGGCCCCAATCGCCCTCGTGGACACATTTTTAATTCCTCGTGCGCAGTGCGGGAATATATTCGCTGCAGATAGAATTTCTGCTCATGACTGTTCACATTTTCACACAGCTTTTCTGTTGCCTAAAAACGCTTGCCATTAGGAGTGCGGGTCAATTGGCAACAACAGAGCATTCTCAGCATAGCCAGGTTGTGTTTTGAAATGAGCTTTAGAAAATAAAGAATACAAAAACTTCTCCAATGCCAAGCAGGTCTGGAAACTGTCTAAAGCTAACTTGCAGGATGTACTTGATTGATACCGATGTGGATTTATAGTGTTACGTCTTGGTGCTCTTTCTGTAAATTGTCCCCGTGGATTTTTCTTTATGAAATGATGTCACGAACGTTCGGTTGGTTCTGTCACATAGCCTGCCGCTGAAGTGCCCGCACTTGTTCTGCAATGTTGCAACATGCAGCAAACCTCGATGTGCCTCACAATATAATTGTTTATATATACATCAAATAAAGACACAGTCTCATAACGAGACTTTAGCCCTGGGCTGACCTGTCTTCAAATATGAATTTTATTGAAGGTTGTTTGTGCAAGGCTGTAGATTATGAAAAATAGAAAAACGCCAAATTTGAAACATCAATCTACACCATTTACAGCGCTGGAAAAGTAATACGTTAATGTTATTAGTAAGATTTGTAAGGGGAAAAAAAACCTCCCCAAATCATTGCCAGAATCCTGTCAATGGTGTGAGAACTAAGATACTTGCCCAAATGCCTTTGAGAAGACCATGGCTGGTTACTAAGCAGATGCAAGTGGTTAGTTTTCATTCTATTTGTTTCCCTGAAAGCGTAAATATGGCCACAAATATCTAGAAGATGCTGCGTCGTTCGCTTTTCAATTTCCTTTTGGAATTGCAGTTTGCCTAAAATATTTGGGTGCATTAAATATGACCGTGTGATGTGTCTTTTAAATATATATTAAGCTCCCATCTCGTAACACTATTAACTCGGCACACTTAGAAATGCAATAATATCTTGCATAACCTAAGTCTCTTCACTAACAAAAGCCATTTGGGCTTAGCATATGGCAGAGCTTTGTCAGTCAGATGCTGATTGAAGGCCTCATCATGCTGTGCGAGTCAAATATTGCAAGTAATGATTTCGGAAGCGGTATTCTTAATGGATACATGAACTATTTGTTTTATTTACCAGCTAAAGCCCACTGAGCTATATTTTCAGAGGTGACCTGGCCACACATGATAGGTCATCGAGGAAATGACTGATATCATTGCCGGGATCAAACACCCCCCCACCCCTAAAACCTGCTGCATACCAGGCGAGGGAGATAACATCTAAACGACTTGCGGGGTCTATAACGGCTTGCAGGATAGTTTAAGCGTCCTAAAATAAGTTACCAGGGTGAATATTAACTTTTTAGAAGAGTGGTATATTTTTTACAAAAAGTAATGCATGTGAATATACCTTCGACAAACTAAATACAATTTCACAAAAAAACGAATTAGTACAATGCAGTGCAGAACAGCACAATGTAACATCCAACTTGCTCCGTGACGGTCCCAGTGTGCAACACGACCAGCTTACTGGATGCCACTGAAGCGCAATCCGAATTTAAGTGTCAACTTTAGAAGTGCGATTGAGGTTTCATTTTAGCAGCAGCGCGGTACAAACGTTCGCACCGGCGACGTTTCTGCAAACGTTGCGCGCGCAAACACAAAGGCACAGAAAGTGTACGTTTGGAAGAGAATGTTTGAAATATTCACTACTTTTTAAAGTTTCTACCATTATTGTTGTTCTGGTGAGAACTTTAAAAAAAAACACAGTCAGCCAAAGGGCCTGGGGCGTGGCAGTGCGAAAACAGCGCGCAGCAGCGCTGCCGCACGAAAGCCAACTCCGCCACTGCCGCACGGATCTGTAAAGTCGAGCTTCTTCCACGTGGAACAAAATGGGGCCGTCCAGACGAATGTCCACGATTGGTGCCGATGGCCCCACTCGTGCGCTCGGGGGTGACGCGTGTTTCCACATTCTCCTCCCAGGAATAAGCAAGGGGAGGGAGGGAAGAGAGGAGTGGAGTCGGACAAATATTAGCGAAGGGACGTGAGGGGGCTTGGTGGTTGAGGTGCTTGCTGCTGTTGAGTTGAAGAGCAAATTCCGAGAGATGTGGATGTTCAGCTTTGCCAACTTATTGGGCAATCACGAAGGTTACATTAGCAGGGCGAAGTGCTTCGGCTGTGTGAATGTGACATGCTATAAATAAGACATTGAGTGTATACAAGGTATCGGGTTCAGTGGTGCAACAGTGATCACACTCCACCAGGAACCACTGCGACCTGAGTTGGCTGCCTGGCCATGGATCACATCAGTCTCAAGTGATAACTGAAGCAGTCCCCCTCCCCTCCCCCGCTAACCAACACCGACCATCATGGTGAAGTATGGCCATACGGTGTGAGAAGGCCTTTGTCCAGCAGTGGATTGCATGTATGTTGAACTTCTTTCGCACCGCACGTAGCCAAACGCGCGAATCGGGGGTGCGGGAATGACAGGGACGTGTACATTGTTTACATTTTAAAAAGGACGCTGCATTGATTGTCATCGTGAAGTATAATCAACCAGCATCGTGACGAATGTCCAAACAACCCCCATGACTGAAAGGCATTGGCAGGCGTTCATCCACCAGTGGATTTATAAAGGCCTTCAAATTGTGTTATCACTTCATTGCTTGCATACAAGACTATCTACGCTGGTTGGAGCGATCAGAGCATTTGAGTGCGTCTGCAATTTATCTCCCGTCACTGTGAGACTGCTTCGTCTCTCCGCTGTGCTGGCTCCGCCACGTGTGTGTGTACTTGAAGGTATCTATGGCTCCGACGTGGAGATGGGAGGTGGAGCATTGACGTGCCTTTCCCAGGCTTATTATAACAACCATGTAAAGTTTTGATACACACTTGTAAACATTCCGAGTTGTCCTGAAATGTATATACGCTGTGTGTGTGTGTATATATACTGTGGGGACTTTGTAGAGAAGGCAAATTACGTTTCCATAAATCTACCACGGTACTCCCCATGCACGTACAGACTTGGTTCTCTCTCCTCCGCCCTCTCTCCCGGACCAACCCACAGCACCTCCCCCCCACCTCACCGCACCCCTCCACCACAACGAAGTGGCCGCGGGGGTGAGGAATCAATCTGGTGCCCCATAAACGCCATACATGGAACTGTACAATAATATCTAATTTTCCCATTTACCTTAACGAAACGCAAACGATTAAATGAAACGTTATGCATGTCAGCTGCAGCTGGGGCCATCTGTGCGCAAACGGATTTGGGAGCTGGGTTTCGGAATGTGTTTATTTTGGCTTTGTTTTCGTGTTGCATGCTGCCTTGGATATCTCCTTTTGAGGGGGTGGGGGGGGGGTGTGGGACTTTGAGTTGAGTCCAATTGGAAAATATCAATCTATGCATCCAAAACTGCACAAACACAAACCCAGTAGGGCGAATGTACGTTTGTGTACAACCGGTGTGTTTCCAGGCGCCTTTGTTGCACTCCAAAAGCACACGCTTTTTCACGGCGGTAACACCGATGTACAAAAGGGATATTGTTTTCACCGTTTCGGAGCGAAGTGATGAGATGTGCCTACGAAGACTACCACTGAAATGGGCAGTGGTACATTCGTTTGCATGGTGAGCGTGTCCCGTGCCAGTGTTTACGCGTTTGGAACGCAGCCCACCAGCACCGGTGCATTTGGTTTGGTTGAAGCCCATGTGTGCGGCTGGCCATTTTGACACGAAACATCGTCTCCAGCTATAGTCACCGTTGACACGGCATCGTACGGCCAGCAGAACCTTTGTAAAAACAACCGCACACAACCCACGGGCTCTCCTTTTTTTCCACGGAGTATTTGACAGTTGAAGCTCGTAAAACCACAATTGTGCATTGCTCTCATGCCAATTTTAAGCAATTTCATGGCGTAATTTGCGTCCAGCCGGTAATGCGGTGTGATGATAGTGCGTGGAGCCTTTCCGAGGTCTAAATGGGCATCTAATTGTCCTTGGAAATAAGGGCGGTGAAATGTCGCTACCCATTGAGAAAAGCCACGGCTTTGGCAATTGCACGTTGCGGAGAGGGTGAGCGGAAAAGAGCGTTGGTGGGAATGGGTTTGGTTGTCGTGAGAGCGTAGATTAGGGGGCAGCGTTTGGAAACGTCGTGGAATGGATGTGATCTAAACGTGCCACGGGTTGAGATTAAGCGAGCAAGTGATGTGCCAACTTTCCTCATCGCCGTAACGTACTGTCGTGCCAATCGCCCAGATTTGCAATCGAGGGTCATCCGATTGAGACACTGCAAAAGGAAATTGTATCACGATTCGTAATGGGGCAGCGGTGGTGGCAGTTTATTTGGCCACGAGCCGAAGTGTTCGGAGTGGGTGGGGTGTCTGGGGAGTCGGGGGGGGGGGGGACCCACGTGATGGGGGGTGGGGGGCAGGGGGACCGATGTGCTGGGGTGGTTAACCACAGAAGTATGAAAGGCCCCCCTCGGGTAACCCTTTGGATGCGGCATGAAAGAATTACAAGTTGAAACTGGTTGGGGCAGGGGGACAGAATTTCTGGCATCGGATGATAGCGAATGCCACCGAGAAAGAAGCCCAGCGGGAATGCACAGCAGCGAGTCTTACACGCACACTGGCCCTTGACTGTGCAGAGGAACGGCGAGCGCGGCTGCTTGTGCATGTGTACGGTTGTGTGCTTGCGTGCATGGGAAGAAGTTGTTTGGGACGTGATCGGGGCACGGGTGGTACAATGCCACCACTTTTATCGTCCACGCGACACCAACGTATTCCACGTGTCGCCCTCATTCGTCGTACGAACAAGAGGGGGGGTAACAAAACACATTTATTTATCCATCCCAAGTGTTGGATTAGAGATTGGTACACTCATCTCGCTGTAAGATAACCTGGGCTGTGTTCCAGCTTTTACAAAATCCTGAGGTCTGCCCAGGCACCTTGACTTGCAATTAATTCTAGACCTCTTGTGGTTTTTTTTGTCTTCGTTCAATGCATCCCATTGTTATCAAGTGGCAAAATTACCGGGTAATGAGTGCCCACTGGTGCAGGCAGCACCACCGCGGGGGCGGACCCACTCGAATCACACCGGCGGCTGCGTGTGTGGTGAACGTTTCAAGTTCCCATTTCGGCGAACAGAGAGGGCCCTGTTGGAGCGCACGGCAGCTTCCTTCCCGTGGGTCGCACTCGGCGAGAAAATCGGATGAAGCTCTTTCTCTTGCCCAGGTCCCCTTTGCCGTCAGTCGACTGCTGGATGGAGGCCACCCCACGCCTGTAAGCAATGGGAATTGTCTGACCATACTTTACCACATTTGTAACGGTGAGGGTTGGTGAAGGTTTTGCAGGTGGTCGGGGGCATCCAGTACTGATCAAGCTGTCACTCGCTAAGGAATGTTAGCTGTGGCCGGTAATCGAACTCGGGTTAGCAGGGTTCACGAGTGCGCTGTGCTGACCACTGCTCCACCACTCTTCCCCCCTTCCCACCTCTTTAGCTTTAAATGGGGAAAATTAGGTCCTAGCAACCCATTCAAAAATCCCTTTCCTGTGTTTAGGGGATAGCTGGGGGGGATTTGCGTAGAGCTGAAATGGTGGCTGCGGCTTGGGACGCAGGGGACGCCTGATCGTACGGGACCTTCTCCCGGGTTAGGCCGCAAGTCTCGGGCACGGTGGTGTGCGAGCGAGGGGCGTGTGTGCGGCATTACGCACACACGCCCCGGTGGTTTTACGGCTCTGTTGGATTTGTAACCTCGGTCTGCAATAGAAAATGGAAATGGGGAAACAAAAACCCACTTGCCCTTTTTATAGCAAGAACCATTCGAGTATAAGCAAACAATGGACTTATAGTTTTGCGCTCAGTCTGACGGGATGGAAAATTGTTGGAGGTTTGAAAGGGAAAAAAAACCCAGAGCTTCCACGCTTTACACAAACGTAACAGCAGCAACAACAAAAACAACTGCTAACCCCTCCCTGAACTTGGCTAAACACCCGAAAGTTAACGGTGCATCCCTGCAGTGTCTCGCTTAAATCATGGCTGGTGGAATGGCCTGCACTAAGACGGCGGGGGGCTGTAGAAGATGCGGGAGTAGCCACGCCTGTCCCCACCACGCGCCACCTGCCGATCGACCGACTTTGCCGTTACCCATTTCAATTGCCGCTCCCGGGAGGTTAAATCGACGCCGGCGACCTCTGGATCGTGAACCCCGTCGTGCGAAACCACTTGCGCACCGCGTCTCAGGCGAGGGCGCTCTCCATTTTAGCACTCGCATGTGAGATTTGTAGAAATGAAATGAAAATTATAGCGCGCCAAAGTTGTAACATTCCATTCTGCCCTCCGCAGAGGGTATGGGATCACCTGGCGGGGCCCGGGGGTGGCGTGGCGGAGTGCGCGTGGGCGGCTGTGGAAAAGAGCCGGGGCTTTTGACTTGAGCGGAGCGGCGCACATCTCACGCTTGTTCCCTACTCGGCGGAGGAGGGTCGGCGAGATGGCGAGTGCCCGGGGAGTTAGGGTCCCGCAACTCCCCGGGCTTGTAACGTCACTCTGTGAACACGCCGCCTTCTGGTTGTGGATCTGGACGCTGACAGAGGAGGGCGCGGGGTCAGGATTGGAAAGTGGGAAGTTCCCACTCAGACAACAAAAGTAACGGGGTATGGAGTTCTGTCTTGTGCAACGCCTTTGTCTATCCACTGCTGGATGAAGGTCACCCTATGCCTGTTGGCCCTGGGGATTGTGACCATACTTCACCACACTGGTCAATTGACTGTCATTTGGAGCTGATCTTGGTTGTCCTGTCCACATGCCATAGCTGTATTTATATATAACTTGTAGCAGCATACCTTGGATTGTTTATGGGAACGGGCGACCTTCTGTATCGCATCCATCAGCAACATGCGCAATCTACCACAATGCCCACATCTTCCTGTGTTAAATCTTCATTATCTTTGCATTCTAATAGAATACAACAAACATTAGCCAACTGTGATGCAAAGCCACGGGGTGGAGCTGTGGCGCAGTCATTAGCACACTGCGCTATGAACACAGTGACCCAAGTTAGATTCCCTGCCACAGCTATAACGTCAGTGGCGAGTGATATCTGGACAGGACCTGGACCTCCCGCCTCCAATTGACCAACTTGCACAGAGGAGCGTGGTGAGGTATGGTCCAACAATCGCCGTGAACAACCCAGCATGGGCAGGTGTTGAGCCAACAGTGGTTTTGCAACTCAATGTAAATGCGAAAAACGTGCTTTATTTCGTGGAGTTGCGCATTCATTATGTTTGTGTAAAGTGGGCATTGTGGTCAGCTGTTTACGCTGACCACATGGGGTGAGGTAGGTCTTGTAAGTGAGAAAGAAGTTGTGGACCACTTGCCCAGAAGCATTACTTGAATGAAAGTTGACCCAAGCCAACTTTTCATTTGACATTTTTTACACATGCCGATGTTTTTAAAAACGTATCTCTTGACTCGGCCAGTGTACTGCCACAACAATGGGCTTCGCCTTCCGACAAAAGTGCAGTTGGATTTTGTTATGCAAAGGAAGCAAAGGAGATTTCGAGATTAGCCTCTCCCGCCTCTTGAAGACTGCGAGCATGTATCGTTACCTGCAGAGCGATATTATCGTTGCGGCTGATATGGGGGATCTCAAAGACGCCGACATTACAAACATTACACCCACGTGTGAGAGTCTCCAGGTAAAAGTCCCCCGTACACACCGTTTCCTTATGAAGCGTAGCTTGAACTCTCGCTTGTTGCGAGTGCCAGTGTGGGCCCTTGGTAAATGCGATCGTGAAGTTCGTAGCGGCAGTCGCCATGGTTTCAGTCCGGAGGATTGGAGCAGTGGACTTGGTGAAGTGCCCAACTTGAGAATCAGTACAGCAAGTAAGGTTTCTGATAGGATACCTGTGGTGGCGTGTCGTGTGCATTCTCTTTAAGATGGCATAATTTGAGTAAAGAGCCTGATAATATTGTCGCTGTTTTGAAGTTTTGCCCATTGATCTTTGTATAATTTGTTGTTTAAAGCTCTTAAACCAAAACCCGTATGCAACTCTTACCAACTACAACTTTTAGTTTGTGCCGTCGATCGCTGGCCGTTTGAAGTTGTGGGCCCTCTGGGCCAGTGTTGGCCGACTTTGTTTTAAAAAAGAAAAGTGGTGGTGGTGGTGGTGGCGGCGGTGGCTTCCCCCCACCCCCTGCAATATACAAACATTGACTTTGGTAAGCGCACCTGCTTGGCGTAGTTGAAATTCCATTTTTTCCGTAGTTCGGGGAGGATTCCAAAAAGCGACTGGCTCTTTCAACAGAAAGCATCTGGCTGTAATTTTTCCGGCCGAAAGCAGTGCGAGAAATGCGCACGAGAAGATAGCAGACGCACGTCCACGACGGGCCTTTGCAAAGGTCTCGACTCTCCCTTGGCATTGACGCTCTGAAAGTGCTTCGCAGCGGCTCGTAAAAAAAAAACGGTTTTATTTAATGCCGTTCACTGGATTGGTTCCCACTTTGGCTCCTCCTGAAGGCCGTATTGTTCTGCACATGCTCCAGTTAGACCCTCAGAGGTTCCCCCTCACACTGCGCATTCTAGAGGAGCATATATCTGTTGGTGTTAACAGTGAACACAAACCGGTTGGCACGGATGAATGAAATGTTGGTTTCTCTGAAAAGTGGGCGCGGAAGCTGCCACGGTGTGATGCTCAGCGCACTGAACTCGCAACTCAAGAGGTCGGCGGTTGGATTCGATCTCCCGGCGCGGCAGTTGAAACAACGGTCCAGGTCTCTTAAATCCACCCCCAACCACCACGCCACCGCCCGTCCCTGTCCACCCAACAGTATAAATGGAGACACCACAGTTGGTTGATGGGCTGGTCACGTGTGGTGGGTTAATGTGTGGATACGTCTGACCAGCATAGAAGAGTAGGCCAAATAACCTCACGTGTAGGCCCATCAACCAGCAGTGGCATGAGCAAGGTGTGTTATAGGACCGCACCTTTACCTTTCTGCAATAAAGTCCATAAACATGCACAGGTCAATGTTATTTAAGCTTACAGTAATTTCAGCTGATTATATTGCTGCAATGACACTACGTCACTAAGGCTGCGTCAGCAAATGCGCACCATGTCTCTATATTCACCTTGTGCTGAGAGAAAATAAAGGTGAGAAAATCAATCCACTCCATAATGGGGACCCGGCACGTCTGGTAAGAACAATATTCCTCGTACCAAGCAAATCCCCTGCTCGCTCTCGAGACGGTTCCAGGAGGGGTTCAACTTTTAGCATGTGGGCCAATTCCTTTTGAGTAATATATTTTTTGTGTGCTAAGAAATCCGGTTGTCGAACTAAAACCAACGCGCATGCATTGATAACAATGTACACAGGTCAGTCGGCCTACTTTGGTGTGCGTTCAGCAAAGTAAAGCTTGTTGATCAAAACCAGTACAGAGTTTGCCTGCTTAAACAAATTCTGCTTGATAATATTGGTTTTGCGAAGCCAAAAATAATTATGATAATAATATATTTTAAGTTGTATTTGGAGACTTGGGATGGCACAATGAGATTGTGCGCAGACTTGCTGTTATGCTCTTTTACTGGCCACCACCTCTTTGGCCTGTACGCAGGCCGTCAAATGGACACAAACTCACGAGCAATCCGTTTCGCATCAGCGGTTGGATTTGCCCTCTCCTCTACCTTGCATTTCACCTTCCATCACCCCGACCCCTAGTGGATATCATGATACCCCAATAACACGCAGCACCCCCCCCCATTACAAGCATTGCTCCGACAACCAGCCAGTGGGTGACTGCATGTATGCATGCGAGCGATTGATTACATATAAGTGGACTGTTTTCAAATCGGGGTTTAAGCACTGATTCAAGTGTTGTCCGACTGCCACCGTCCTACGCTGGTAAACTTTACATTTTTGCAAGGATAAAAAGGGTGGGGGGGGGGCGGGCTAAATATGCAAGTAATTGTGAACGCACCTGGGTGCGTGCATGACGTGAAATACTGTACTCGTGAGCACTGCCCACGGCACTAAAATGCTTTTGATCGCCAAAAAATCCGGGCCCATCGAGTGCAAAAGCCAGCTTTAATGAATCGTTGGCAAATTTTAAGTTCACCTATCCATCATGCGTTGCCTTTTAGAATAGTTGCGGTGGATAATGAATGTTATGCCAATTGAAATAAAGCAATGCAAGTCCCATTCACGATTCGGATGCCTTTTTTTTTAATTGACATTTTTGCGCTCGCCACAACCCAGCAGCAGCGCAGGGGAAACGCAAAATGAAACGCCGTCGTAAATTTTAAAGAAACCCGCGATGAAAAAAAATCGCCCATTGTTCGGGGGGAAAAATTCCATCCAAATTATTTTAATGTGGAAAAGGAAACGGAGGGTACGTTGTTTGGCGCTTCCTGCGGCGTGCGTGTGATGTAGTGCCGCGTGTGGGGGCTGTCGACGTTCATTGTTAGGGGCGCTTTATTTCCCGTCCGTCGGCGGTGGGAAGGCCCCGGTTGGACGCGCCAGCTTCTTCCCGAGTTCAGCAACGCACCACCGGGGGGCAGCCGCCACGCTCGCGGCTCACTTCCCCAAGGGGCTGCCGGTGCAGGGGAAGCCGTGAAGGTGGCGGGGGGGGGGGGGGTCCCCCCTCTCACCGGGGGCTCGCGAGCGTGTGCCGTGCATCGTGGGGTGGGGGCCCGCTGCTGTAGCGTCTCGCGCGACGCACCACGAAACCGGTGACCCGAGTTCCATTTCCAACCACGTTGGACAACGGTGGTGGTTATCTTCACTGTTTTCTGGCGCTCTCTTAGGTACACTCGGACTTAAACGTGTACGTGGTTAGGCGTGCAATAGCAAAGAAGAGGCGGCCGGGCGTGGTGAAGCCCGCACCAACCGTGCTTCTTCGCAGCTGCTCGCTCGCAGCAACTGTCCCCATTTGTCGGTCGAGGCTATACCGGGGTTGGGGCTTTGCAGGGGCACGCACGAGTGTGGATCGCTGCGAGTGCACGACACGGGGGGGGGGGGGGTGTGGGCGTGCGTCCGTGCCACGTGTCCGTGGCCTGTGCGGCGGCTTGGTGGGTGCGTGCGCGGTCCGTCAGGGAGTCTCGCTGAGTGAAGGCGTGCGCGCGAGTGTGCACGCGTGTGGGTGAGTGTGTAACTTGGGTTGTCAATGTCATGATGTATGAGCGCACGGCTGCACATGACCTCGTAGGTCTCTTTTATTTTTAAATTAAACGTGTATGTGGAATAAAATGCAGGGGTGGGGGGAGGGAGGGTGAGCAGCATTGGTCATGTAGCTGCCTCGAGAATAGGTTAAACATTTCCAGTCAATGCAGTTAATCTCCACGTTTGGCTTTTGCTGTAGATGCAACGAGTGGGGCGGTACAAAAGCGAAGCCCGACTTTGTGCACGGTGTGTCGGGGAAAAAGTTTCACAAACTCGACCCAAAGTACCACGCCGCAATCCACTGTGGCTCATGCTGCAAGTTGCAAGCTGCGAAAGAGAGAGAGAGAGTTATACACAGCTTCTGTGGCTATTACAGATTTTTACATTCCCTGCTAAGTAAGAGAAGCTAAGCCAATCTTGTCAAGAAGCGCCTAGCCCTTATCTCCGCGTGGTGAGTCGGGATGTGTCGTGCTCCCGCTTGCTTACGCCCGCTCCGAGCTCACACGGAACACGCCGCTCGCTTCTGTGTGCCGGCTTTGTGCGCACTAAAGTGTCTGCGTGTGCTCATCACTTCGACGCCTCTGCGCCCGCGTGCACGGGTGCTTGGCATGCCAACACTGCAATCGCCTTGTCATAATACGTCTCGCGCGCGGGTGTGCACGCGCGCAAGGAAATATTTTATTTTTTATTATTTGTCTTATATTCTTTGGGTCTTTCGGTAAAGCCACGTAGATAGAACAAATAATTATTATTTGTCGTTGATGCCCGCGTACGGGCATTCGCAGCGGTGCGTGCGCATGCATGCGTAGTACACACTTCGGAACGGGTCCCGTCAACGCAGGCACACGAGGCATCTGGGAGGCTGCGTTATAAGAGCGCGATGAGGTCACGCTCGAGAGATGCCGGTGAGTGGGGGTAACGTGTCGAGTAGGTGCTGCCGCCGCACGACTTTCTGAAGTGTATCTGGCTGGAACGGGGGGGGGGGGGGGGGGGGTGGGGGTTTAGTGGCGCCCGCTCGTGAAGTTGGGAGATACCATCGCTGGCAGGAGCCACCAAGGAATCCTTGATGCGTAGTCCCACCACGTGCCCTGCCGCAGACATATTTCTTGAGAAAAACCCGCGGCGACCTTTTTGGAATGCCGCGCTCCCCAACGAGGGGGTGGGGGTGAATCCCAAACACGAGGCACGAATCGTGGGCGTGGAGCCAGCAATTACCGTGTTTACGAAAGATTTTCTTCTAATTGTTTGTGTATTGTCCGGGGTGGATGTTTTCGCTATGCGATGTGAATCAGTATTAACAAGGCGAGGTTGGAGTCCGGGTGGTTCTCTTCCCTTTTCTACAGCCACTCCTCTAAAGTGCCTTCAAACTGTGATCGGAGGAAAACTTCATTAGGCACGGCTGACCTGCATTGTTGAAGGCCGCGGCCACCTCGTTCCGTCTGCGCATCGCCCCCAATTCGGTTGGGAGCTCTGCGTGCCAACGCCGCTACAACAAATCACCCCACGGTGTGTGGGGGGCAGGGTGGGGGTTGTTTCTTCGCAACGCGTTTGTTGGATTTCCATTGAACGTAGCAACTTGGCAGGCCAAGGGAGAGGAGGATGCGGGGAGATGGTAGTGGAAAGTAAGCAGGAGGGGGGGCACAAGAGAAAAAGAGCTGAAAGTAGGCCAGATCAGGGTCCACACGTGCTTCTGTGGTGATTATTATATAGGAGGTGCCTATTGCACAGAGCCCCTTTAAACCTGTTTATATGGGGCTTAAAGTATGCACATCTGCTCCCCAAATGGGATCCACGTGGACACAAAGCATTTTCCAGAAGTAGAGTTTTTTTTTAAAATATATGTTGCTTATTTTTGGTGGCCAAGGCATTACATTTCGTTGCAGTTTGTTAGCTCGCTTCGACGAGGCGTGCACAGGCCTCGGGCCAGGGTCCGGTGGTTGGGGCCTTTCGGGTCTTGTAGCAACGATCTGCTTGGCTCTTGCAAGAGTTTGTTAACTGCGCATATTTGTGAGGCTTTAGCCCCGAAGCCTCCTCTGTGATTAGCTGAAATGTGCCCAGCGTTGGGTTTTTTTAAAGGCTTTGCTCCGGTTTTCGGGTGTGGCCGATGAGTGAGCTGTATGACTCGTGTAAAATAAACCCCATCTCTCACTCATCCGCTTGGTGTTTGCACACATGCAGTGAAGGAAATAGACAAAGCCTTAGGCCGGTCATCATCATTAGCCACGGTTAATCCACTGCTGGATGAAGGCCTCCTAAAGCTGCTGCTATCACTCACGTTGCACTTTGCAAACAAACCCACCTCATCACTCAATCACCTCTGTAGATGTGCTAAGGTTCGCGTTCCATTTCTTGGTAGCCACTGCGTCATAAATTCTTGACGATTGGGGTTGGCTTCTTCTAACGATGTGGCCTGCACAAGCCCGCTTTGTTTTATAAACATTTTGAATGGTGCCTTTAACCTCTGTGTATCTTCTAATCCAAGTGTCCCTCTCGACGTCTCTCAGTGTAACGTTCCAAACTCGCATCTCTCCACACTTCTTGGCAGCAGAGAGCAGTTGAGCAGAATCCATTCTCCCCCTGCCTTCACCAACACGCACTGACCAGCTCGCTGATGTATGGTCAAATAATCCCAACCACCCACTGCATCGCGTGTAGAGGAGGCTCTCATCCAGCAGTGGATCGACAAAAGGGCTTTACGTGTACATACCTATGCTAATGGTTATGTGAATTGCAATGGGGAGCTCTCCACGTTAAAGTGCATCCATTTATGTATCAATGACAGGGTCGTGTGAATCAACAGCATTCTGTTTTTGGTTGACATTATGGAGAAAACGTGAGCCGTTTCGTTTTCCCGGTCTGTTTGAGAGTCGGCAACGATAGGCGACGCTAGAATCCGTCACGTGCACTGCATGGCGAATACACTTGTTATTTGACCTGTGTTGCCTGTTATCGCGCCATTAAGACAATTTGATAAAACCTTAATTCTGCCAAACCCTTTAATAAGAACATGGAATCCGTATGTATCTGTGAAGCGAAATGCTTTCCACGTGGCACCTGCTTTGTGTCGATTTTATTTAGCATGTCTATGAAATATAAGGATCTTTGCACGTGTAAAGCAAGCAGCGAAAAACATTTCCCCGTGTTTCCCTTTGACGGCGACCGGTTCACCTTACCGCGTGCGGCCGTTATCCAGTTGTGGAATGTGGCAGGCGGGCGGGCGAGCGAGCGAGCGGTAGTGAACGTCGAGGCACAGCGAGTAACAAAATCATTGCTCTGCTTGCAAGGCAATATTTATTATTTTCTACCATCGAATCAGCCACGTGGGTGCATACTCATAAGCCTTGCACCGTAGAAAAGTACGCCTTTAAGAAAGTGGACTTCGTGAAAACAGTTGAGAATATCCAAACCATATGCCGCATCGCCGTTTGTTCTTGGCTCCTAATGCGATGCACATGGCCACGGGAAAGGGATTCGTTTGACGAAAAATTTAGCTGAAATTCCGCGTGAAGAGTTTCAACCGTTGACGGAACGAGGTTTGTGGTTTTAGAATCGTGCCCCCATGGCAGGGGATGTGGGTGGTTGGTGTTGATCGATGAATCTCTGATGTCCGAAGAAATGTGGAGAAATTGTGACGATTGCAATGAGTCGTTTGCTGCTTCCCTTTCCCCACCACGAGTCTGTCTGAAGTGAATATTTATCTCATGAATATGTGCAGGCCATTAAAATAGAAAAACAAAACACTGCTTGTTGAGTGAGCGGCTCGTGATGCTGAAGGTCGCGAGTTCCAATCCAGGTTGGGGTTTGACTCGGCCCATCAATTCCTCCAAGGGTTCATGAAGTGAGTTCCACTTTTTGGCAGAACTCAACAGTGGTTGTCATGGACAGACTCGTCCCCGCCATAGGAATGATAAGTACCCGCCACTTGCTCAGGGCTATCGGCAGGAGATCAGCACGTATGCCTGAAAGCCCATTTGAGCCGGAAATCGGTTCGACCATGTGACTGCGAACACGCACAAATTACTACGGATAAAAACGTGTCTCCCGCATATGCAACCAAGATAAAATTCAGTGCGCACAATATCCAAAGTTCCGATCACTGTGGGATGTTGCCAAGTAGCATTTTCATTTTCAATGGGGCCTGGTTTTAGGCATGGCTGGTAACCAACTTTGCCGCCGGTGAAAGGTCTTTGCTGAGTGGCGTGAATTGCAGGCGTGACAATTGAACTGACCCATCACGTCCAAACACAAAGAACCGATGGGCACATTTCTGCGTTTGGGAACACCCAGCAGCCAAAATCACCGCACAAAAGCAACAACAACCTCGTTGGCACATTTCATTTTTTCTCTCAACACTCCACCGTATGGGCCACTCGTTTAAATCACGGGCGGTGTCGTGTTCACCATTTCTTCAAACGTTGCTTTGATGGCAATGGCCTTGAGCCAATGTTGAGGGTGAACAAGAGTACTGTACTGCTAATTGGCCGAATGCAATTAATTTATGTAATAATCAGTTTGAATGAAAAAGTTTTCACCGCCGATGACTCATTCTAACGCGGCTCTTTGGCGTGGTTCAGGGTTGTGCCGCGTGTCGTTCCGCGCAATTTTTTTTATGTTTCGGTCCACCGCGCTCGGGAGCTTCTTTGTACAGATGTATTGAGCGGCTCACATTCTCCCTTGCTCGGGCAGAAATCGGACACGGGCGCAGCGGTGGGCGATGCTGCACGATCGCTGGAGCCGCTGTCATCACATCGTCACGATCTTGTCCATTCAGTTCCCGAAAGTGTTCGTTGCGAACGAACTCCGTGGCACGCAAATTTCCGCTTGGGTGTGTGCGAACGTTTGTCCCACGCGCTCATTCGGTGGGCAGGTACGTGAGGAAAGTTGGTGCCTTTATTCGGCTGTCATTCGGCCCGCAGTCACGCATTTTGAATTATGTCTACCTGTTGACTGTCATTCCAAATAAGTTTTGTTAATTATTGTGGCAGGGAAGTTTTAAGGTCTTTTTGGTTCATGCAATCGGGACAAATTGTTTGGGTGCTTGTTTTAATGTAAGGTCGTAATAAAACTCACACAGCTGAATGTGTTTACTCAAAGGCGCCAGGGGGAGGGGTTGAGGTTAAACAGGAGTTGCTGGCGGAGCGAGGGAGGAGGTTGACCTCAGTCTGAGAGCTTCCACAGAGACCTTGGAAAGCGCTTTGTGTGCACAGCAGGAGGGGAAACTCACCTCGTGAAACAATTGGGAAATCTGGCCTGCAAACATCGTAAAACCAACAAATTCCATTTAAATGCCCTCCCGTTATCTGAAGGTCGCAGCAATAACGCGATTGACTCTGGATGGTGATAGTGATCACGATGGTCACCGTGTGTCATATGTGCAATAGAAATGTGAGACTTTCGTCAACAGCATGTATTCAGTTTCCACCATGTATTCAGTTTCCACCGTACAGTGACGATTGTGCTTAATGTTAATATTCCTTTACATTATGAGACCTCCTTTGCCAGTAGCAAGATATAGTAATAGGTTTCTACCCTTTTATCTGGCACCAAAACTGACACCTTTATACAAGGGATCATCTTTGCAATAACCACAACACAAGCAGTCAAAATGCAAACAAAAAGAGACAACTCTGATAATGATATGCACTGTCCTTGAAATTGATTGGTCCACACCCGAGACGGCTTTTCTTAGAGCCTAGTCTCCACTGGTGTTGGACCAGATGACGCCAAAAGGCGTACAACTCAAAAACAGCGCACTATCAGAGTATTGAGAGCTCGGGGTAAGCATTTACATTATGAGACCTCCTTTGCCAGTAACATTTTTTTTGGGGGTGGCGGGAGGGTGGCGGGGTAGGGGGGTTTATAGGGTGCAGTGTCTGACCCAAGTGAAATGGGGTTAAATTTCCCACCCAGTGTAACCTGAGGTTTGAATTCTACGTACGGAATGCAAAGCATTTTTATTTATGGGAACGTTTTCGTCAGTGACCCCGGGATCCCGCCAGGGCAGACTTTCGTAGTCGGTCAGGAGATTCGTGCCACCTTCTCCTCCTCCTGTATTCTCCCTGGCAGTGTCCCACCTCCTCTTGACCCTCTGCCACTCCACGAATCTCCTGCTCTCTGCCTCCCACTCCCTCCCGGCTTCTATCGCTCTGCTCTCGCGCGTGCCTCCTCTTGGACCCCCTCATCAGCGCCACGCACTTTCAAGCAAAATCGAACCTCGGCAGCAGAAAGCCAAATTGTCCTTAAATACCTTTTTGCCTCTGAAACATTGTGCTGCTTGTTCCCGTCAATTTATTTATTTAAAAAAACTCCACACGCGCCGTGGCTGTTGGCTCCGTGTTGTACAATGATCACGTGCCTGTCAACAGGTGGTGCTTTCCTATGGTCCCAACGCGTCTCGAGTCTTTACGGTGATTAATGGGGGGCGGACCTACGGTTGCGCAACGGCCCAGGCCTCGCGTAACCTTCTTACCGACTCGCTCCTCTCTGTCTGCCTCTGGCCAATATTTATTCATGCAATTTGTTAGTTGTTGTTTCCTTTCGACTCAAACCCGTTGCGTTTAATACGGAGGCAGAATCGCGCCTCTCTCTACCTTGCCACCACAATGCCTCATGGATGTACCTCATATGCCCAAATACTTAACACGCTTTACAAGCAGAGTGCCACAGTGCTCGGCAGCTCTGCAAGGGAAGACGCTCAGGCCAACTGCTTCCTCTTCACACACTTGGTGTGCCTTTTTAAAAAAATGTGGATCACAATGCAAGATTCAATGTCTCTTTCGATTTAAAGCTTTCGTGACTGCAATGATTCATCTCCTTTGGTTCTTTCGGTAAAGTCACGTAGAATGAGAATAAAATAATAAATTGATAAAATAAAATAATTATTCTCATTCTACGTGACTTTACCGAAATAACCAAAGAAGATTCAATGTCTCGTTATATATTGAAATGAACAACTTTTTAAAAAACGAGTGTGGGTTTTGTTTTTTCTCGTTTTGCATGACTTTTGGAGAAATTCAATCGCAGTGTGAGCGCTCCGATGTGTTTCTGCTGTCGTACCGCGTGCTTGTTCAGCAAGATGCCTGACGTTTCCCTACACATCCACATGCTGGGAGCTTCTTGAGGAACTTGGAGGTCCCGAGTTCCTCAAGAAGCTGCCAGCACGTCGGCTGAAACGTCGGACATTTTGCCGAACAACACGCGGCAAAACCCCCCCAAAACACAAACGAGGGCTGCGCAGCACAATCACAGGAAACCGATGGCGTAGCAAGCGGCAGTGGATATTATTACATCGCCGTTTTAAAGAGCATATAAGGGCCTGTGTCACACAGAGGTGGCCACAATGCCTGGTGATCCAGTGACTTGAATATGGGATTGTGAGATCACAAATCGATGGGGAGGGGGGTGGTCATTGTGTGTGCCACCATCCTGCTGCATGTAAGGCAAAGTCGGTGCCTGTAAGGGGGCAGCGATCCCAGCAGGTGAACTCTGCTCTGGAGGTTTTCTCCAGGAAGTTAGTTTTTTGGTTGCCCTCGCTCTCAAAAAAAAAATCGAAAAATTATAATTCAACGTTCTTGACCAAAATATAAAAAAAACCTCAATCGGGGACCCTGGTGACAAAATAGCCTCGAGAACTATTGCGTCGTCTCCCAGTTCGACGAGGAATTATTTCGGCGATCTTCCAGCCTTGAGTCCGCCGCTGTTTTTGTGTTGTATGATCGTAGGAACACACGCCTGGGTGTCACGAGGACTTGATGAGCGTGGCATGTTTGCATGTATGTCTATACGTGTGCTCAGTGCTATTCTTGCGGTCTGGCCACACTGTCTCAGTGGCTACAGTGTGGCCAGCAACGCCCAACCAGACAGGCTAAGCAAGCCATTCACCCCAGGGGACAATCTGTCACCAGTCCTCCCGACGCGAGCGTGCGGCCCAGCCTTCTGGCCATGCCGCGCAGTTGCTAGTGGTTGCTAATTGATTTTGCTAAATTTTCTCATGAGCCCTGTTTTAAAGTGCAGTTGAAGAGAATCTAGTTTACCGTCTTAGTCAAAAATGCACCAATGCCCAACTTAGTTTAGACGTGGTTGTCACCCATTAGTGGATAAGGAACTGGTGAAAAATATTCCGCGTTCATTTGTGCATACTGGCTTACAAGAACAACAGCAGCGGCCATGCAAAACTAAGTGATGGTAAAGTCATTACGGCACCTGTGCCAGGTTAGCTGCACTTTGAGGGCACGTGAAGTGTTCAGGGTTCGCTGCTGGCAGGTGCCGGGACAGATTCGGGTGTTAGGGGTAGACTGGATTATATACACGTGCAATCACACACACGCACACCCATGCACACGTGCAATCACACACACTCGCACCCATGTACACACACACGCGACATGTCGTATTCTGCCCCTATACCACCCCCGCCTATTACTTGGGTCCCTTTAAAACTGATAGCCACCTTCGAAAGCGAGATTCGTCTGATGACGATGTCGTGAAGAACGTCATCATCTACATCAAGCGCCACACATTACCTCCTGTCCAGCAACACATGTGGGAATGGAAGTGAAACTCTCTCTCTCCGTGTTCTCCGATCAGTCGAGTATTGGACCATTGTAATCGGTTGCTTAAATAATCGGTGGCTCATTGTGTCACGTGCCTAACGCCACAATTCACCTTCTCGGGCCACGTGGTGGGGCGCAGTGGCTCATCTCGATGAGAAAGAAGCAAAGGCTCCACTTTGCCTTAAGAGATCAACGTTTCTCTTTTCCTGGTACATATCGTCACGTAGCACGTGCCATAAATCAAGTCTAATCTCACTTGGGTGTCTCTCATCTGAGTTCGGAACCACCCAGCGAATTCCTTAGGATGCGATTCGTTTTTTTTCCCTTCTAATCGCTCCTTGTCACTCAAATGTGACTTGCACGACCCCACATGGGTGACTATATTTGTCTTGCCATTGTTTTATTTAGTTGTTTATTTTATTTATTCAAGCAAAGCGCAGCGAGAGACTCGGCAATGTTCCACGGGAGCTGATGCATAACAGTGGTGAAGGACACACCCAGTCCCACAGCAATCGCGTGGGCATGACAGGTCTGCCTCGGAATGCGATTCGTCTGGAGTTAGACTGCTGTATGCTTTAAAGCCTGAGCATCGTTGCAAAACATTATAAGAGTGCACTAAGGCACATCAAATCTGTGTACGAATGCTTCGTTTCCTCTCAAGCGGTTTCTGTCGTTGCTTTGTGATCTCATGTCCCGTACACAGGGTCTCTCGCTGCAGTGGGAGAGGCCCTTCTGCCAACACTGGTGTAAACAGATAATTGCAGGGCTGCACCTCTACCTGCATAATTTAATCATGCATTTATTTACAATATAGCTGTTTAGTTTTGTCGCATTATTCTTCGTTCAAAGCGGCGATGGTGCATTTTACATCTTTCACCCAAGACCTGGAAGGGTAACTTTGCAAACATGTTTAGATTTTTTAAATGTTTTTGTGCAACGTGTTTTATGAATACTGAACTGCACCCGCACCGCCAAGATTGGAGACTGTTTTCCACGTTGGCGGTACTTCTATCGCCGCGTGCAGATCGGTTCCGTAGTAGTGTTGTTGTTGTTGCTGCTGCTGCTGCGCGCTTGTTTGCCTGCAAGGCGAGCTGGGTGGGCACGGTGTCTTTCGCACGAGATTGAAACAGCGTCTTGTGTTCCTATCGCTTATAACGGTGGTAAATTGTCTCGTGTAAACTGACTGTGCTGTACTTTGCATTTAAGGGAGATGTAACTTGTCGGGTATAAGCTCATTTGGTGCAGATTGTATAGGTGCACTACTGTTGTGCCCGATCGTAAAATGAGCTCGCGGTAGGGAAGTGGTTCGTGCTCTTCGCTCAGAGTCGGCTTTGCCTGCCGCGGCTAACGTCAGCGGCTAACATCACGGCTAACATCAGCGGCGAGCGTTGATGTCTGACCTGCTCCTGGGCTTTCCCCTGCTCTCGCCAACCCGCAGTGGACCTGCGTGGAGAAATACGGTCAAAGAAAAACCCCCTCATGTTCGACACGGGTTGGGGAGGCTTTCATCTATAACGCGACTCGCAGAGGGCTATAAAAAAGTGTTATGATAAGGTCAGCTGTCAGTCGACAACAGAGCTTGATAAACAGTAAGCTGGCAAAGGTTGAAATGTGAAAAACTGTGTGGTCTGGAGTTTTGTGTTTATTTTTTGCTCCGGGTAACTTGGTGGGGCTTCGTCACTTGGGCTCATGCGGCTTGCACTTAACAATTTTAGTCCTGTGTTTGTGTAAAAAAAAAATAGCACTGTTGATGTTGAATGCAAATGATATGCAGTGCTATATTTTACGTGAAGCCAAAGTAACAAAAAATGCAAGTTGGTCTCCCTGTTCCTAATGGACACTTGTGTGCAGTTGGTAATCATGAGCCGATGGTGGAAATTCCACATTACTGTGACTATGGGCAGTCTGTCCATAAATATACTGTTTCTTTACTTTCCACAGAGTGATACTCATTTTACCGTTCATAGTTGGTTGACAGGCCGAGTCCATCCCCATGTAGGATTTGAACTTGCAACCTTCTGATTGGTAGTCGAAGGCTTTAACAACAGCACCACCTGTCCGTATGTGGAGCTTGTAATTATAACGATTACTAATGTTCAGCCCTTTGTCTCTACTATAAACTAAACATTTTTTTGCTTTACCAGGTAAGGCCCACTGAGCTATACAGCTCTTTTTTTATAAGCGACCTGGCCACGAATGATAGCTCAACGATGTGGCTTATCACGTGGCAATGTATAGCAGCCAAATACTCTCAATGCATGTTTCTAAATGTGGAGGGGAAAGCCGGAGGACACGGAGAAACATCCACACGACCAGGGAAATAGAGACACGCAGATTCCAAATAAACAGCAGGCGTCAGGGTCCGGATCGAACCCACAACCTCCTGTGCACCAGGCGAGGTAGTTAACATATCGGGACCGTGGCACCCGTGTCAAATCCACTGCTGGATGAAGGCCTCGCACGCTGTGTCAGTCTAGGCTCTGCGTTACCACGCTGGTCCGTGTGAGTTGGTGAAGGGGGTACCAGAACCGGTTCAGATGTCACTCCACACTGATATTAGCCATGGGCGACAATCAAACTCCGGTTCGTTGCACGCACTACGCCGATCACTGCACCACCACTCCGCCCCGCCCATGTTGTTATACATCCATGTAAATGCAGTATCCCATCGCCTTGTGGATAGTCTTCCGTATGGATTACAGATTACATGTTTCTTCATCAATGGTCCAATAATTAGGTTGATAAACTATAAAATATCTATCTTTTTACTTTTAGATCGTATTTTGAACCGCCATCGCAAGCGCAGACCGTATTGCATAATTGAATGCCGTATTCATAGGAGTGTCTGACCAATCAGAATTACACAAATAACTGCAAATATTTTAGTTCGAGCGCCTCTCATCGTCAACCCTATTTTCTGCGACCCCTATTATCCGCGAGAGCCGTATGGCCACGCTAGAACTCCCATGACCCACAAACATGTTCTTCCTCTCACCTGCACATTGAATGCAATGTGCAACTGCTTACTTTCTGGCCCACCCCGACTGGACACGTGTGACAAAGAGCTTCATAGCTCGTCGGATTTCTCCAAAATAAATGAAGATTCTGGTTCTGACTTTTACCTATGGATGAGTAATGAATAATTACCCCACGGATAATGGGATCCGTGGCATCGCCCCCCCCCCACATCATCACGGATGAGAGGGCGTTTTCCTCTGTCCAGTCATCGCGCGGAGTCCAAAACGACTGCCCGCTCCCCAACCGTGCATCTGCGTGTTTATTGCACGTCTGGTCTGAGTGTCTTGCTGCATGAACCAATTGTAACTTGAACCAGTAGGGCTGACAATGCTCTGGTGCAGCCTTACAAACCGAATGCCCTATACCTCCCCCCCCACACACACCATGCAATAATGATTGTGAGCACACACACACACTGGGTGTGGCCGCCACGGCTGCTTAGAAGTTCCACACCCTGTGTGCCTACTGCTATTGTGACTCGCTCCTCGGGGCATCTGTGACAGCCAGCTACATGTGTCGAGACTCGAGTGATGAATAGTCACCCACACATGCAAGTAACGTCTTGCATACGATGGCATTTAGGCGCCTCCGATTAGCACGGTTTGGCTAGCGTACGGTGCGAAAGAAGTTCAACATTCATACTTGCATACGTACATTTTGACTCGATTGGAACTTTGGTCGTCACGAGTTTTCTTTTTGTAAGGCTCGCATTTCGTGCCCATTGTTCATCGTGATTGCAAAATTACCAATCGTAACAGCTCTCCCCCCCCCCAACACCTCTGTGGTTGTTTAGAAGTATCTCTCTCACACACACACACGCGTGTACACACACACGCGTGTACACACACACGCGTGTACACACACACGCGTGTGTACACACACACACGCGTGTGTACGCACACACACGCGTGTGTACGCACACACACGCGTGTGTACGCACACACACGCGTGTGTACGCACACACACGCGTGTGTACGCACACACACGCGTGTGTACGCACACACACGCGTGTGTACGCACACACACGCGTGTGTACGCACACACACGCGTGTGTGCGCACACACACGCGTGTGTGCGCACACACACGCGTGTGCACACACACGCGTGTACACACACACGCGTGTACACACACACGCGTGTACACACACACGCGTGTACACACACACGCGTGTACACACACACGCGTGTACACACACACACGTGCTTTCCACGACGTGAAGGAAATGCCACGCGAGTGCGTAACGAGCTCTCACTCCGTGACGTGTGTACGCCGTCGCGGCGCGCAGCGCTTAGCACGCTACGGACTTCCAGAGGGGTCCGCCCGTTCGATCTCGAAACGGTTGGGTCAAGTTTCTTAAATCCCTCATCTCCCCCCCTCTTGCCTCTGTCCGCCCAGCAGCATAAATGGGGCATAACCACAATGAATCTATCGACATTGGCATGCGCGGTGGTGGAGTAAAGTGTGAGTACTTCCATCTCTCCCGAGACCATCAGGCCAAGGGTTGTAAGAGTCGAGGCCAGAACTGGCCCTCAGTGGACACTCCGCCTGGCGCAAATCCCTTCTGGCCAGCAGTGGCGTGGGCGAGCAAGCGCAGGGCTGCGCCTCGACTGTTTTTACTGCGTCCCTTTAACACTCACTCGGTTCTTCGTGTGGCCCAGCTGGGTATTTGGCCCACTGACAAAAAAACAAGATGTCACATGACCAATCATTCATCCCTCTTCAAACGCTTCTCAGCTTGGCACACAGAGCCGTGATTATTTGACTTATTATCAAGTCCTGTTTCAAGTAAAAGGCGTGCACAACAAAACTGTAACACGAAAGAATGCCGAAAAACATCACGCTGTGGATCAACCTTAGCGGCCACATGCGCACTCGCTCCTGAGATTTCTCGCTCGGGAGGCCCATTTGACAAAATGCCGCAAAGTTGGCCCTGCCGCACCTGTCCAGCTTCTGAGATTGCTACTGCGTACACAGGTGATGTACACAGGTGATGTACACAGGTGATGTACGCAGGTGATGGACGCAGGTGATGGACGCAGGTGATGTACACAGGTGATGGACGCAGGTGATCCCAATCCCTGATTAGAACTCGTGGCGGGCAGCTGCCTGGCTTCAGGCAGAGCTGTTGATGCTTTATGAGCAGGTGCCTCCAATCATTGTTTTTTTTTTGTCGCTTTCTGTGCTCTTGCTTGAAAGTCGAGTGAAACCGTCGGTCATAATAGCACCTGTTTGAGTGAGTGTGGAATTTGTAAGTTCTCCCCCTGCATTGCACGGGTTTCCTCCCATATTTGAATAAAAAAACAACCGTGGATTGCAACTGGTCATCGGCCAAACATCCCCCCAAACAGTGACAAATGACTCACTTGGGATTGTGCACAGCAGCATTGCCCCCTGCCGCGAAAAGTCGAGAGGGACGTCCTCCATCCAGAGGGTGTTCTGCCTCGTACCACGTGATTCTTTGCACCTCCTCCGTCACCTACTTGGCCCATGCCGCGACTTGTGGATTGCCTTAATCTTAGTTGGTCGGGCGTTGGGGCAATTTGACCATACTTCCCCAAGCTGGTTAGTGCTGGCTGGTGTGGAGATGCCCAGCCTACGAGGGAATGCGCCGCGGTCACCCAAATAATTACAGTGCAGTTAAAGGTCAAGGTGCAGCCCTGCAATTGCTGCTCGAACTACTGCTGTCGGAAGTGCCTCCGGGTGACCTGATATAGCCCCTGTGAGAGGGCAATTTGGGCGTCTCTCTTGCGCGCTTGTGGGACAATCTTGGGGGGGGGGGGGGGAGAGGTTGGAGTGCCCAATTGGGGAATCGGTTTCACGAGATGGCGACCGACGGCTTCAACCACGACTACCGCTCGCAGCTGCGTGTTGTTGTCACGTGCGTGTTGTTGTCACGTGCGTGTTGTTGTATCGTGCGTGTTGTTGTCACGCGCGTGTTGTTGTCACGCGCGTGTTGTTGTCACGCGCGTGTTGTTGTCACGCGCGTGTTGTTGTCACGCGCGTGTTGTTGTCACGCGCGTGTTGTTGTCACGCGCGTGTTGTTGTCACGCGCGTGTTGTTGTCACGCGCGTGTTGTTGTCACGCGCGTGTTGTTGTCACGCGCGCGGTGTTGTCACGCGCGCGGTGTTGTCACGCGCGCGGTGTTGTCACGTGCGTGTTGTTGTCACGTGCGCGTTGTTGTCACGTGCGCGTTGTTGTCACGTGCGTGTTGTTGTCTCGTGCGTGTTGTTGTCACGTGCGCGTTGTTGTCACGCGCGCGTTGTTGTCACGCGCGCGTTGTTGTCACGCGCGCGTTGTTGTCACGCGCGCGTTGTTGTCACGCGCGCGTTGTTGTCACGCGCGCGTTGTTGTCACGTGCGTGTTGTTGTCACGTGCGTGTTGTTGTCACGTGCGTGTTGTTGTCACGTGCGTGTTGTTGTCACGTGCGTGTTGTTGTCACGCGCGTGTTGTTGTCACGCGCGCGTTGTTGTCACGCGCGCGTTGTTGTCACGCGCGCGGTGTTGTCACGCGCGCGTTGTTGTCACGCGCGCGTTGTTGTCACGTGCGTGAAGTTGTCACGCGCGCGTTGTTGTCACGCGCGCGGTGTTGTCACGCGCGCGGTGTTGTCACGCGCGTGAAGTTGTCACGCGCGCGTTGTTGTCACGCGCGCGTTGTTGTCACGCGCGCGTTGTTGTCACGCGCGCGGTGTTGTCACGCGCGCGTTGTTGTCACGCGCGCGGTGTTGTCACGCGCGCGGTGTTGTCACGCGCGCGGTGTTGTCACGCGCGCGGTGTTGTCACGCGCGCGTTGTTGTCACGCGCGCGGTGTTGTCACGCGCGCGGTGTTGTCACGCGCGCGGTGTTGTCACGCGCGCGTTGTTGTCACGCGCGCGGTGTTGTCACGCGCGCGGTGTTGTCACGCGCGCGGTGTTGTCACGCGCGCGGTGTTGTCACGCGCGCGGTGTTGTCACGCGCGCGGTGTTGTCACGCGCGCGGTGTTGTCACGCGCGTTTTGCGCAAGGCTGCACTGCAGTCGGCACACGCCAGGGGACTTCGTGACTGAGGCTAGCTGCTGCGTGCGTTTACGGCCGAAGAACTTCGATTGTAAAGCATCGTGGAATGCGAACAGGATGTTTTGCCCGACCTAAGCGCCATGCTGCCACACGGCACAGTTGACGCATACACACGCTCCTTAAAAACACAAAACTTGCAGCAGGCTTAAAACAACATTGTTATAGCGCCTGCTATTAAAACTTTTGTTTTAGAATCTACGAGCAAAAAAAAAAGAGAAACTACGTTTATGAGCAATCGTTTGGTGTTGTGCTATTTTGGAAGGAGTCCAGAAAGGTCCGCATGGTTCGTTGGCCGTAGGTTGGCTATTGCAAGTGTGTTGTGTGCTTTGTAAGGGCTCTAGAGCTTCCCCGTGGAGTCGCCGTCGTTGGAGCCCTGGACTTGCGCGGCAGACGAAATGTTGGGCGATACACTTCACTATCCGTGCGTGGTGAGCTAAAGTGTAGGGTATACTCCCATCTCTTCCACCTCCGATGAGCATGGTTGGCTACGCACGGCACGGAAGAAGTTCAGCGTGCGTACGAGATGTCCGGCAATCGCTCAAGAGTGGGCCGACACGCTCCCTCTAGTGGAGTCCCTACCACCAGCAGTGGCGTTAACAAGCAGTTGCAGAGATACACATTTCCCTTTTTCATTTGATTGTGCTTGCAATCTGGTTATTCGCAGACAGGTTTGGTGGGTCAAGTACTAATGCAGCCATTAGGCACCCAACACCTCCGATTAGCACGGTTGGCTGCGTATGGTGCAAAAGAAGTTCGACGCACATATGGCGAGTAGGTTTTCCGACCTGTCCACCGTACCTTTTAGATTATCTCCTCATGTGTGTGGGCTTTCCCCAGCACTCCGCATGTAAAATACACATGCAGTTGACTGTGGTTTTAATAGTTGACATGAGAGAACGTCAACGGGTTAATCACGCATGCTTACTTTGCTTGGCGGCTCATCTTAGGACGTGATGCAATTGCGCTTTACACTTTTTAAACTCGCAAACATATGGATGCAAATTAGGCTGTTTGATTTCCGCCCACGATCGTATCAACCTGGAATGCGACCGATATCGTTGCATCTCGCAAGCCAAGCAGAGCGGAGCCTGGATAGTGCCAAGATGCATGGAGCGGGGTGCTGTGGGATTCTGCGGTGCTACGTTGTGGGCATCCTTGAGCACGCTCGACACGCAGAGGTCGGCGGTTCAATTCCATCTCATTGGTGCCCAGTGGTATAATAAATTGGCTATGACCAGCAGTTGATAGTCACGTCGCAATCTGCTGCTGGGGCAAAGTGTGGTGAAGCGTGGTTAGAAATAACCACAACGATCCTGCACGGCATGGGGATGCCCCAGATACAGCAGTGAGGGATTGACGTCGTTCACGTTCGTGGCCACCACTCGGCTTACTGTCTCAAGTGAGAGCGGCGTGGAGGAATCGCGGTGTGACGATTCTCTCCCTTTCAACAAGGCCGGAGGAACTGGTTTGAGCTTTGAAATAACACGATGATGTAACACGATTTTTGGCCCTGGGTAGTAAGTGTTATTTTTTAATTGCTTATGCCTCAAAAGTATATAAAATGGCTATTATTCCCCACAAACTTTGCTTTTGTGACCAGGACTTTACGTGAAGGAATGACACAAATGCACACCATGTTTTCTCATTGAAAATACGTTATTTTCTAAATATCGCTGTCCTGGTCACAAAAGCAAAGTTTGTGGGGAATAATAGCCCATTTTCTGTACTTTTGAGGCATAAGCAATTAGAAAATAACACTTGGTACCCAGGAACAAATTTTATTTTTGTTACACAGTGATATCGAACCATTTTTTTTGTGCGTGTGCTTTCTCCGCTGGTTTTATTCCCCCCCCCCCCCGTTGCGGGAGTCTTAAATGCGTTGTGCATTGGCGGTGGAGGCTGGAGGGGGGAGTGGACCGTGTTGAGCTTGGGGTGCGACTGTGGGTGGTGAGAGAGCTCGCAGGGAGCGGGGTTGGGAGAGATCAGAAGTTTTGTGAGGAGAGTAAGAAGTGTGTGGTGGTGGTGGGGGTGAGTGGTGAGGGTTGTGGGGTGAGTGGTGAGTGGTGGTGGTGAGTGGTGGTGGTGAGTGGTGGTGGTGAGGGTTGTGGAGTGAGTGGTGAGGGTTGTGGGGTGAGTGGTGAGTGGTGGTGGTGAGTGGTGAGGGTTGTGGGGGGGTGAGTGGTGAGTGGTGGTGGTGAGGGGTGAGGGTTGTGGGGTGAGTGGTGGTGGTGAGTGGTGAGGGTTGTGGGGGGGGTGAGTGGTGAGTGGTGGTGGTGAGTGGTGAGGGTTGTGGAGTGAGTGGTGAGGGTTGTGGGGTGAGTGGTGGTGGTGAGTGGTGAGGGTTGTGGGGTGAGTGGTGAGTGGTGGTGGTGAGTGGTGAGGGTTGTGGGGTGAGTGGTGGTGGTGAGTGGTGAGGGTTGTGGGGGGGGTGAGTGGTGAGTGGTGGTGGTGAGTGGTGAGGGTTGTGGGGGGGTGAGTGGTGAGTGGTGGTTGTGAGTGGTGAGGGTTGTGGTGGTCGTTGGAGACTGACTCGTGCTTGAGCCACGCCCGCTGTTTATAAAATCCCAGAGATCCTGACATTCATCGGAAAATGTCCCAGAGGCATCCGCGCACATGTGATGTTTGTCTTTTTTTTATAAGATTTCTGCTGTATGCATGCATACCAGTCGCCATTTCACACCGCACTCCACAGCGTGCCTTGTCTCACAAAATGGCGTTGCAACCATACGCAGATGTGCGGCTTTTTTTTAAAAACTCCTTTCCTTGCCGTTCATCCCACAAACCGTGAGGTTCTTCTTCCCATTAAGCGCGGTTCATCGGGCAAACGTTGGTCGAACAGTTCCAACCACGTGCCAACTTAGGCAGTTTTTTTTTGTTACTGGGTTCTCCCTCAGGCGTTTGCGTGAGCCGAATTTCAGCTCGGCCGACTTGCAATTAAGAATGAACCCCTGACCCCCCCCCCCTCAACTCAGCGTGAAAGATTCGTGCCAAATCACGTTCCGAGCGGCACTGTGCAAGTTTTAACGAGCGCCAGCAGAAGTGAACGCTGGTGTGGCCCAGCGTGACACGATGCCCGCAGAGCCAGCGAGTAAGGGGGTTGGCAGGATACATGCCCACGACCAGTTATGCAATACCCCAGAGATGGGACGAGGAGGCAGAGTGAGCGGCCAATGGAAGGATCCAGAAAGGAAAAGGCAAAAGGTGCAGGTCTGAAATTGCTTCCTCATGCCGCCGCTGTTAGAAGGAACTCCACTCTGGGGCATTCGGCCTTCTCTTCCATACATCCTGGAAGAAGAGTTGGGTTACCCCCCTTGTTACCCCGGGAGACGCGACGTGCCGTGCCTATCAACTGTTAGTAGTAAACCATGTATTATGCGACCGCACGCCAAGGAGATGGAATTGAACCGGCGACCCGTGCACTGATTGCGTGTCTCGTGTGCTCACCGTTATGCCACGGCACCATCACAAGGACACAAGAACACAGCGGTGTATAATAATAATATCAAAATCGGCTGCGTACGACCGTAATGGGTGTTCTTCGTGGTGGCGAAAAAAATAAAATAAGGAAAGCACCGCAGGAAAGTTCTCAGGGCTGGTATTGTTGTTGAACGTTGAATGAAAAGAAACGACTGCATTGTTCACAGATTGCAGGCACGGCTACCTCACCCTGTTCACACGGCGTGGTATCAACAAGGACAGGTTTTTTTTTGCCTCCTCTACCGCCTCCGTTGTGTGGACCTCGACACATGAATACACCGTCTCCGTGTTTATGAACATTATTTTCACGAAATACATATATCAAAATCTGCGGCCCAGAAAGCTACCTTGGCTTGGTGGCCCATGTTTGCCGCGTGCCGGACGTTTGTGTGGTTGTTGCGCCCACCTCTGTGACACGGCAGCGCCTCGGAGGCAACAAGGCCTGGGGTGGGTCGCGTGGACTTGTGAAACTCCCGAACTTGCTCGTCTGCAAGATGGAAGGGAGATGGCAGAACAGCAAGTCGGTTCTTCATTTCGATTGCCCCAATATTACACTTGCGTGGGTTTTCATTTGGGTACTTGAGTTTCCCCACACGTGAAGCCAAAAACATTCGTTGATTGAATTAGACCAAACATCCCAAACTGTTGTAGGACCCACCTGGAAAAATGAGTCTCGACATCCGGTGAGGCTTTCATGGGTAAATAAAAGGCATTAGTAATACAAGTGCTGCATCTTTTGACCAATGTTTTGAAAATGTAATATCCATTTGGATGGACATGCTTTAATCACAAACGTAAGGGGGACCATCTCTTTACTATAAATGACGTGGCTTTTATTACTTTCTTACACAACTGTTGGCAGAAGGGCTGCCACTCGATTACCTCTGGGGAGGGTACTTTGGCCTCGTTTTCCATGGATGGGCAGATGCGTTGGAAGATGCAGGAGTAGCCACACTTTACCCTACCACACGCAACCTGCAGATCGACCGAGGGACTACATCACTGCTCATGCAGCCCGTGTTTTATTTGATTGTGTTTGCGTGTGCACTTTTTAAATTTGTGTTTTTGCAAGGAACCTTTTTTTGCCCAACACTGCCAAAAAACAAATACTGGGCAGATTTCAAAGTTGGCGCAAGAATTTGGGCACTGTTTGTCTATCCCAGGACTGATTGTGTAAATGTCGAGACTTAAGTGGCAGTTTGTAAGGTAGTTTAAACATCAACAGGTAATGGCTTGGCACCAATTTTTTTTTATATCATCGAAGAGACTCAGAAAACAAACCGGTATTTTTTAAAGGACTTTGCGCTACACTGGACAGTGCCGACACTATAAATATCACCTCAATTTACACTGCAAATTATACTGCGGGGGCCATGTTAGGGCGCCGTGCAGCGACAGTGCTTAGGGAGGTTTGTAGCCGGCAGTTGAAGTAACAACATCGTCTGGGATCCAGTGTGTCGAATGTCAATCATACTCGTGCCCCAAATGAATCGTCGCAATCCGGTGTCGCGATTCAGTTTGGGAATCTGTTCCCTCTTGTTTGGATTCTGCTGCCTTTGCTACTCGATTTTTTTGCACCCTTCTGCTAGCCCATTTAGCTTGAATGTAATATTCACATATCGTCTTCTTCTATATAGTGTGGAAAGATTGATTTGAAGCTTTCGTGACTGCAGGAATCCATACTCTTTGGTTCTTTCGGTAAAGTCACGTAGGTAGAAATAAAATAAAAATATTTCTACCTACGTGACTTTACCGAAAGAACTAAAGAGTAGAGTGTGGAAAGATTGTTATTTCTTGAGTCTCACAGGCAATTCCCTGTGTGTATTGTGAACATAATTGATTAATTTCTCTGTGATTACACGTATGTAAAAGGTAAAGGTGCTGCCCTTTAATTACTCTTGCACACTACAGGCGGTGGAAGGGCCTCCTCCATACAGGCAGCTCTGTAGGGTATTCTGCCTACTCTTCCACACTACTGTACACGTAAACACCATTCCTCAAATGCTTGCCATTTATGCACACACATTATCACACTACTCAAGAATGCGATCGCTGGTTTGTAGGAAGAAATTATAACATTTCTGGAGGGTATTGGACCCTGGCAGAAGTTGAAATTATTCACGTGAGAGAGTATAGTGGCGCTTTGAGTTTTTTTTGCAAATGCAGGGTGCCACTTTAGATGAATGTGCCATGTGGGTTATGAAAAGGTGGGGCTAGCAAGCCACTCTTGTCAACTGTTGGGCGGATCTCGTCCCGACCCAGCGGTCGGCAATTCACCCAGGCTTCGAGAGTTGCAGCTGCCGAGTGATTACACAGCACCCTCTGCTGGGTGCAGTCGTCATCCTCCCTGAAAATTCTCACATTGTAATTCGTGGCTCGTAAAAGTGGGATAACCCCGATTGACGTCTTTCCCTTTAACGTTGTTTCGCAAATACGTCGCCACTTTATTATTATTCGCACTGCGAGCCGATTTGCGTAGCTTCGACACACGCTCACGTCGCTGACAGCATCGTCCGTCCATTCTCGTTGTCCGTCGCCTCTCAGCCTTCGCCACCACCGCGACCCACTAACTATTACCCGTACATCTCCAAAGGTATTTCCATCGACTGTTGTCGATTGTATAAAATGCCGGTAATAAGTGAGCTCTATCTAATGCAATGTTTCCAATACATTTGAGACCGTGTCAACCTTGGGGAGACCCAGGTCAGGTTGATACTATATTTGTTCCTGATGATATATGTTGTGCACGCACACACTTAACCGCAGAAAATGTCATCTTCTTCTTGAGCAATAAGACGTCAGCTTTAGCGGGCAGTTGTTACATGTAGTTTTAACAGGCTTCGCTCTGCTGATAATTAATGGAAAGAGTTGGGTTGCCAGATGCAAAAGACTTATTTGGAGATGGACAATTTACACCGATGCCGAGAGTTGTTTTGTTTTTGTACGTAACGAAAAATGTTTTAACGCCGTCAATTACCGGTGTTTTTTAAAGTGCAAAATGTTTTACTGCTTCATGGGTCTCTCGCGTGCATTCGTGCACACGTGAATATGTGTGTACGTAAAGAAACACGCATTCCACAAAAGAGTTATCAGCCTCGTGTGATCGCAAACACCTTGAACATTAACAACGCACGAAAGGCTTTCGTTGCGTGTGCAAAAGCTCTCGGCCTGCACATGCAATGCATTCATGTATGCGTTGTTGTTTCCAGCCGGTTTTCATTTTTTCCATTGCGACGTGGGTTTGGTCATAATTTACGGAATTGGAATCATCCATAACCAACCGTAGCACATAACAAGGAGTTAAATATAACTATACGCCCTTTAACGATTTAATTGGATTATGTTTCCGGCGGCAAACTGCGATGTAACGCGGCGTCTGTGTTGACCTTATAAATACATCGGAGAATTGGACGTGAAGCAGATGTATATCGAGCTGACGCGGATCGCGCATTTTGCATGGGGACTCGGCAACAAAGAGCGTCGGTGTCTCCACAACGATATGTCACGCGCACGGACCACATAAAGTTAATAAGGCACGGAAGGAACGCAGATGGCGGCGGGTCAACATGCGTCGCTGGCGTGACTTCACAGTGCGTGACGGAGCCCGGGTTCAGAGGATATGCCACCCCCGTCGCGCTGTGTGCGCGAAGGGGGTTCGGTTTTTTGTTGTTGTTTGTAACAAGGTCCCACGGTTGTAGCGAATGGATTTTGTGCCCCCAGAAACATCACGCGCCCGTGCTCTTGGCTGCAAAAACGAGCAAACATCCCAGCCAACGGTGGTCGGTCGCTGTCTGTGCAGCACCCTGACACACCGAGACGCCAAAGAGAGGCAGAAAAATGTCACTCGGCCAGTTGTGGTTCTCGATCGCCAGCGATAGGGAGACGCGATTGCTCAAAGACGTCTTCGGCGGGTTGCGCCCCGAGCGATGCCGCTATTAAAAAGTTCCAATTTGCACCGACTCCAAGTCCACGCCCGTGATGGCAGGTTTGATGGTGACGTGAGCGATCAGTGCTGCTGTGTGTGCGTGCATGGAGTTCTGGTGTCGCCGGTGCCAAGGTGAATGTGTTCTGTGTCTGCCTCACAGATAACTCAAGCGGATGCTGGGGACGAGCTATGAGGACTTCTGAATCCTAGGCTGCTTCACTGTCAAAGTTCTTTAAGGTAATAAATACGTTTTTATTAAGTTATCTCTGCTGCTGCTGCTGCTGCTGCCGTATGCATGCAAAGCTGCAGTAATTGTACCGCACTGTTGTGTATTACGTGTGTGTGTACTGTGGTTGAGGGTCATGCCAGTTGGTGACCTGGAGATGTGGATGCGCAGAAGTGTACAGTAATCCATTTCCCTTCCATGCAAATGGCAGCAGAAGGATTTTTGAGAACAGGATTTGTAAAAGTAAAAACAAGGATTTGAAAATCCAGTTTAAATTTACTAATTGGATATAGTAAGGGCTCTTCGCATTGTCATCAGCCATGATCTATCCACTGGTGGGTGAAGGTCTCGTCAGAGTCTCCCCTGAGCTGCCAATGCCTCCTGGGTCTCGACCACCGGAACACCGTCCCTTCCCACGATGTGTGTCCGGCCTCATTCCATTCCCTTGCATTATCAGTTAGTATAACGTATTTAGCATGCGACTTTTGGCTAACCATTGGACAAAGACGGTCACTGCATCACGCGCTTTCACGTGCGCTTCTGCGGCCATCTAGAACGCTCTTCCTGCCAATATTAGCAAGCCACTGGAGCTATGTACTTTTAAATTATCTAGGTTGAGCACTCATTTCTTTAGAACTGCTTTTTGTGTTTAGTTTGTCATTCCCCTACACCTCCGATTAGCACGGTTGGCTATGTACGGTGCGAACATGAATAGGACATGTCCTGCTAATTCCTGTATTTGTGTAATGCCAAGCATGCACCTATCCTTGCTTCTTCATGCACTGTTTAGCTTTTATTCTCTCTTTTTGTTGTCGATGTCCATGCTTTCTGATTCTTGTGTCACACCAGGTAATGTACGCTGATTAAACACCCTCTTTTTTAATTGCCGTTTTCATTGTTAAGTTTAGTTTTTCAGATGTACTCCTACCTGCCCTCATATCCCTCTGCGTGGACTCGTTTGGGTTTTCCCATTTGTCCCTTCGGTCGAACTCTTTGGCAAACTCTTGTTGCACATGACTCGTATTTATCTTGAGCCCCGCTCGCATATATACGCAAGCAATGTTACGTGGACATCCACGCATAGCACGCCACTGAGCGATCTCCCGCTTGATGCGTTGAAGATTTTGTCCGTGGTGCACACATAGACAGGCACACATTGCTGCTGCATCTATACGCGTGTAAGTGCTAATCGCTCAAACGCACGCAGTATTTACAGACGGACCTTGGCTTACCTACAACATGTCTATAAATTGTGTACAAGGATGGTAAGATACGATTCTGGGCTGACACCATCACAAGGCAATACTCGGTGCTGGTCACAGGGGCTGTTTAACCATACTTCACCACGCTGGTCAGTACAGGATGGTGAATTTGCAGAGGGTGGGAGGAGGACGTGGTGGTTTGTGGTCATTTGTAGAGTATTTGGCTGCTATAAATTTTAACACGATAAGCCACTTCGTTGAGCTTTTGATGAAGGGATGTATAGCTCTGTGGGCTTTACCTGGTAAAATAAAAACAGTTGATAGTTTTAATAGCTTGGTCCAGATCTTGCCGTGGCTGGAAATCAAACTTGGTTTGCCGGCTTCGTAGCCTTGATCCTGGAGAGGTTTTCCCTTCATCCGTAACCTCTGATTAGCACGGTTGGCTATGTAGGGTGCGGAAGAAGTTCAACATACATAAATCCTTCTCACCCGTGCGTGCGTGCATGGATAGGAATCTACAGGAGCCCTGCGGGGCCCTCGTGGACGGCGAGCGGCGCGATGGCGGAGGGAGGGGATGGCTCGGAGAGCGTGGTGGAGATCCTCCTGGAGGGGGATGAGGGCGTGTCGTCGCGCGACTTCAGCATCGACGGCGGCGGGAAGCGCGGCATCTACATAAAGGAGCTGGACAAGGAGTCTCCGCTCGCCAAGAAAGTTCGCCTCGCCGAAGGTGATGACGACGACGACCCGGCCGTATTGAACTCTTGCCGTGCGCAAACTCCCATCGTGCCTGATGAGCCACTTTGTTGAGCTATCATTTGTGGCCCAGGCGGCTTCTGAAAAAGAGCTACATATAACTCGGTGGAGCTTGGCTGGTAAAATATTTTAAAAAGTTAAGAATTTTTAATAGCTCGGTCCGTATCGCTCGTCACCGGTGTTCGTTGTTAGCCGTGGCTGGGAATGGAACTTGAGTCGTCGGCTTCGTAGCCTTGATCCTGGAGGTTCTCCCTCCATCCAGCAAACCTTATAACCCGTGTGCGAGCCATGTCGATCCGCGTACAAGTAAAATAGGCGTTAGCCGTTTGGCTCATTTGCTTTCCATAATATTATTTAAGGAAGAAAGCTTTGGACCGGTTTTATCACTAGGCCTATTAAACTGGATATTGTTGATGTGTAAATTCCACAGGCCGATGACTAAAACATTAAATGTTTTATGCAGCGTCACAAAACATGACCTTAATGACAATTGAAAACAACGTTGATGATAATGGAAATGGCAAGAGATGATTCACGATCGGTAATGGTCGGCATTGTTGGATATTCATTTATTTACATTATTCCTCTCCAATGTAACCGCCGCTTTTAATCGCTTCCCCGTGTATCAGCAAAAATTGACGCCCTCTTTTTCTTACTCTCTTAACCCTGCAGGGGACCAAATAATCTCGGCGACGGTCTACTTCAAGGACATGAAGTACGAGGATGCGGTGCGCTTCCTGTCGCTCTCCGAGCACTACACGACGGGCCTGCGCCTGCGCCGCACCTCCGGCACCACCTCGCCCGCCGGTTCTCCCACTGGCACGCTGGAGCACCCGTCCCGCAAAGCGGCGGGCGGCTTCTCGCTGGAGGGCGGCTCGCTCGGGGGCGTCGGCATTGGCGGCGGCACGGCGACCACCGTGGAGTACAGCCTGCACGGAGCCAGCCACCCGCGTCACCTGGAGTTTGGCGGCGCCGAGTCCACGTCCCCGACGGCGCGCGACTTCAACTTTGGCTCAATGAGCCCGACGGGAGGGGTGGGTGCACTGGCGTCGCGTCGCCGTGGCTGTGCACGTCGCCGATGATGGGGCGTCCTCGCGAAACTATGAGACGTGTGTGCGGTTTGTTGTCCTTCCCCCGCACCTCCTGATTAGCATGGCTGGCTACGTACGGTGCGGAGGAAGTTCAACACGAATACGTACATGATACCTGTGATGTGGCGATAATAATTATTATTTTGAGCACTGTTCTATTCGTGCCATTCTTTAGCACAAGGATATCACGAAATTGCTCACTTTCACAAATGAGTCTGCCAGTAGGGGGCTACGTTGCTACTTGGTCAAATTTAACACATTTGGTTTTATACTGTAATTTGAAAAAACAAATGGCCGACTATTTAATAATATCATGTGATCTGTAACATTCGCTGTTGGCATAGACAACCGCATGGCCTGGTGGAGGTTTTGTAAGTTCACGTTGCACATGTCCGGCCCGGCAGGGTTCTTTTCCCCATCGTAATGACAATAGTATATTCAAGCACATGCACATGCACTCCTGTGTGGGACGCCCCCGTTCACGATAAAAATAAAAATGGCCACACATGCGTGCAATAATAAATCGGTGAAGCAGCCTCACACACTCGCAGATGTACCATAGTGCCTAGGCCAGTGGATTAATGGGTCAGTGGGTCCCCAAACCTGTGGTGCGCCTATCCCCAGGGTACGTGCAAGTCTCCGGAGGAGCGGCGGGGGGAAGGGGAATGTGCGAGATGATTTTCACAATAGTGGTGGTCGCATAGGGGTCCACGGTTCAATTGTAGATATTCATGTAAACTACTTGCCTTGGGTGTCAACTACATTTTGTATGTAATAAAAATGTAGTTCTTTTACAATTGTGTGGCGCATGCACGGCTTCACCATTACCTTTTTGTGTTTTAGTTTTCCATTCCGCCACACCTCTGATTAGCACGGTAGGCTACGTACGGTGCGAAAGAAGTTCTACATACACACCTGTGCTTGCACTGTTTGTGCGGCTCCGTGTGAACACTATCGTCGTTTTTTTGTTCCATTTACCCCACCCTCCGCAGAGCGCCAACAATGACCAGTACACTAAGATTTTCGAGAAGAAGATCAAACCTCGTCTGTCCTTCGAGGATCTGGATGCGAGTGGCGGTCCGACAGGCGGATCGGCGTTCGAGCACGGGGTATGATCTCATGAGACTCGCCGCTTCGTCGTCGCGGCCAGTACAAGCGAGCGCACAAATGGCAAACGCAGCGGCGCTGTCACCTAGTGGCATAGAAGGCAGAATAACAATTAATACGTTTATTTGCAATTACTAAATTTAACTCCGCAAGTTTGTTATCGCTCGGTAAATTTTTTTACCATCTCGATAAGGGCCCATGTGTAGGCGTACAAGTCGATGGCATTTCGAGTGCTCACTAAGTAGCGTAGAATTGTGGATGATAAAGAAAACCCGATGAGAGAGATGTTGATGACTGAAAATGATCCCAGGAGTAATCGGGACTGCAGAGACTGAGCTGTCACAGTATACGAACATGACTGAGGGACAGTCTAGGAAAGAAGTCTGCATCGGTTCGAACACATGAGAATGAGCCCAGACAGGACACAGAGGAAGTATGAGTAGGGGAGGACAGGAATCCATGTCAATAGATGCAGAGGTAAGAGAACTAGAAGATAAATGATTGACACCGAATAGAGCAGCGTCACTGGATAAAGAGGGATGACCATGGTAGAATTAGTTCAACCCCTAATGGGCTGACAGAACAATTGATGATGAATATTACACTACCTTTTACATGCCAATATTTCAATTGTGGGGTTTTCCTCCCTGTATTTATAGTACAATGCTTGTTACATTCTCAACAATTACTCCACAATTACATACTTACACTCAAGGTCCTTGAATTCATGTACTTGCTAACAGTAGCTTAGTTAAATGTGGCAGCATGTTAAAATAGTACGTTTGTGTTTTCATTACAGATTTCTACATCTCATAAAGGAGCATCCACTCATGCAACCACTGTACTCTTCAAGGGCCAAAGAGGCTCAAGGACCTCAGGAGAGTTTGACCCAAACATGGAACACGCATTCCAGAGTGGAATTAGCTCATCCAGCTACTCGTTCAGCAGCGACGGTGGAAGAGTTTATCCAGACTTTAAAATAAAACAGGAAGCAGAGAACGGCGATCGCAGCATTAAGCTCAGCGGACCAACGATTAAAGGACCAGATGCTGGCTTTTCATTTACATCCAAGACATTGAACATTTCTGGCCCAAGTGTTCAAACCGATGCATCTGGTCTACGTGAGACTGATGCACACGGCAAGGGTGTTGACTTCTCTCTACCCGGTTTTGATACACGATCACTGGGAGGGAAAGTCTCTGGAACAAAGATAACGACGACGGAAGTGAGAGATTCGAGTTTCCAAATATCTGGCGCAGATTTGAACCTGAATGTGAAGAAGCCGAAAGTAACTGGCGGTATAGAGATAGCCGATTCAAAATTAGATGCCAAGACCAAGTCGGCACAAGTGGATGTGAATGCTCCAGGTGTGGAAATTCCTGGAAACCTGAACATAACCAAAATAAAAATACCAAAGTATGAAGTAAGCTTTCAGAAAATGAAAGGATCGGGAGCTGATGCAGGAACATCTGCAGCCTTTGAAGGCACTGTCAAGGGTACGTAAAGTTTTTGTTAATTCGTGCAACTCAAAAAGGAAACTTGAACATGCAGCAGTTCATGTAACGTGTCCAAACTAAACACGCCGTTATCACTTCACAGATCCGAAAATACACGGACAAGATGGAGACTTCAGCATCAATCTTCCTAAAGGAGGAGGCATTGATGTATCTGCACCAACACTGGACTTTGATGCAAATGGACTGAAAATGCACAGAGATGTCAAGGCACCAAATGTGCAAATGAAGGGAACAGAAGGCAGCATCAAGGGTCCAACAATTACGATGCCACACATAACAGGACCTGATGCATCTGCTAAAGGTTTAGATGTCAAGCTGCCAAAGGTAAAAGGTAGTATTGATGTGTCTGGATGTAAACAGGAAGGAAATATTCAATTTCCTACCATTGATGCAGGTTTGAAAGGGGCTGATGTCAACATTGAAGGTTCTGATGGAAGATTTCAAATGCCAAAATTCAAGCTACCAAAGTTTGGCATTTCTGGTCCTCAAATTCATGGATCAGATGCGAATTTGGATATTGATATCCCTAAAGGTGATGTTAATATTTCAGCTCCTAAAATGGACATGAATGTTAAAGGCCCAAACTTGCAAGGGGATATTTCTGTACCTGATGTAGACGTGGAGGGACCAGATTGGAATATCAAAGGCCCAACAATAAACATGCCAAATATTTCAGGGCCCAAAATATCTGGATCAGATGTTAATCTCGAATTTAAGAAACCAAGCGGGAAAGGAGCATTGGGTGTATCTGGACCAAAATTTAAAGATAATGTTAAAGTGCCAGGTGTCGATTTAGATGTTGAAGCACCTGATGTAAATCTTCAGGGTCCAGAAGGTAAATTCAAATTGCCCAAAGTAACAATGCCATCATTTGGTTTTTCAGGTCCTAATGTCCATGGATCTGATGTAGATGTCAGTCTTCCTAAAGGTGGCCTGAATGTATCTGTTCCTAAAGTCAACGTTGATGTTAAAGGCCCAAAAGTGCAAGGAGACATGTCTGTTCCTGATGTGGACATTGAGGGACCAGATTGGAAAATTAAAGGTCCCAACATAAAAATGCCACATATTTCAGGACCCAAAATATCGGCTCCGGACCTTAACTTGGACGTTAAAATGCCAAAGTTTAAAGGAGGGGTTGATGTGTCAGGACCGAAAGTAGAAGGTGATGTGAAAGTTCCAGATGTTGATTTGGATGTTGAAGCGCCTGATGTAGATCTCCAGGGACCAGATGGTAAATTTAAATTTCCTAAAATGAAAATGCCAAAGTTTGGTTTCTCAGGCCCAAAACTTCATGGACCTGATGTAGATTTTGATGTCAATCTTCCCAAAGGTGATGTCAACGTTTCTGCTCCTAAAGTGGACATTGATGTTAAGGGCCCAAAATTGCAGGGAGATATCAAAGGGCCAAAACTGGAAGGAGATATGTCTCTACCTGATGTAGACATGCAAGGACCAGATTGGAAAATTAAAGGGCCCAACATAAAAATGCCACATATTTCAGGACCCAAAATATCGGCTCCGGACCTTAACTTGGATGTTAAAATGCCAAAGTTTAAAGGAGGGGTTGAAGTGTCAGGACCGAAAGTAGAAGGTGATGTGAAAGTTCCAGATGTTGATTTGGATGTTGAAGCGCCTGATGTAGATCTCCAGGGACCAGATGGTAAATTTAAATTTCCGAAAATGAAAATGCCAAAGTTTGGTTTCTCAGGCCCAAAACTTCATGGACCTGATGTAGATTTTGATGTCAATCTTCCCAAAGGTGATGTCAACGTTTCTGCTCCTAAAGTGGACATTGATGTTAAGGGCCCAAAATTGCAGGGAGATATCAAAGGGCCAAAACTGGAAGGAGATATGTCTCTACCTGATGTAGACATGCAAGGACCAGATTGGAAAATTAAAGGGCCCAACATAAAAATGCCACATATTTCAGGACCCAAAATATCGGCTCCGGACCTTAACTTGGATGTTAAAATGCCAAAGTTTAAAGGAGGGGTTGAAGTGTCAGGACCGAAAGTAGAAGGTGATGTGAAAGTTCCAGATGTTGATTTGGATGTTGAAGCGCCTGATGTAGATCTCCAGGGACCAGATGGTAAATTTAAATTTCCGAAAATGAAAATGCCAAAGTTTGGTTTCTCAGGCCCAAAACTTCATGGACCTGATGTAGATTTTGATGTCAATCTTCCCAAAGGTGATGTTAATGTTTCTGCTCCTAAAGTGGACATTGATGTTAAGGGCCCAAAATTGCAGGGAGATATCAAAGGGCCAAAACTGGAAGGAGATATGTCTCTACCTGATGTAGACATGCAAGGACCAGATTGGAAAATTAAAGGGCCCAACATAAAAATGCCACATATTTCGGGACCTAAAATATCGGCTCCGGACCTGAACTTGGACGTTAAAATGCCAAAGTTTAAAGGAGGGGTTGATGTGTCAGGTCCGAAAGTAGAAGGTGATGTGAAAGTTCCAGATGTTGATTTGGATGTTGAAGCGCCTGATGTAGATCTCCAGGGACCAGATGGTAAATTTAAATTTCCTAAAATGAAAATGCCAAAGTTTGGTTTCTCAGGACCTAAGCTTCATGGACCTGATGTAGATTTTGATGTCAATCTTCCCAAAGGTGATGTTAACGTTTCTGCTCCTAAAGTGGACATTGATGTTAAGGGCCCAAAATTGCAGGGAGATATCAAAGGGCCAAAACTGGAAGGAGATATGTCTCTACCTGATGTAGACATGCAAGGACCAGATTGGAAAATTAAAGGGCCCAACATAAAAATGCCACATATTTCAGGACCCAAAATATCGGCTCCAGACCTTAACTTGGATGTTAAAATGCCAAAGTTTAAAGGAGGGGTTGAAGTGTCAGGACCGAAAGTAGAAGGTGATGTGAAAGTTCCAGATGTTGATTTGGATGTTGAAGCGCCTGATGTAGATCTCCAGGGACCAGATGGTAAATTTAAATTTCCGAAAATGAAAATGCCAAAGTTTGGTTTCTCAGGCCCAAAACTTCATGGACCTGATGTAGATTTTGATGTCAATCTTCCCAAAGGTGATGTTAATGTTTCTGCTCCTAAAGTGGACATTGATGTTAAGGGCCCAAAATTGCAGGGAGATATCAAAGGGCCAAAACTGGAAGGAGATATGTCTCTACCTGATGTGGACATGCAAGGACCAGATTGGAAAATTAAAGGGCCCAACATAAAAGTGCCACATATTTCGGGACCTAAAATATCGGCTCCGGACCTGAACTTGGATGTTAAAATGCCAAAGTTTAAAGGAGGGGTTGATGTATCAGGACCGAAAGTAGAAGGTGATGTGAAAGTTCCAGATGTTGATTTGGATGTTGAAGCGCCTGATGTAGATCTCCAGGGACCAGATGGTAAATTTAAATTTCCTAAAATGAAAATGCCAAAGTTTGGTTTCTCAGGACCTAAGCTTCATGGACCTGATGTAGATTTTGATGTCAATCTTCCCAAAGGTGATGTTAACGTTTCTGCTCCTAAAGTGGACATTGATGTTAAGGGCCCAAAATTGCAGGGAGATATCAAAGGGCCAAAACTGGAAGGAGATATGTCTCTACCTGATGTAGACATGCAAGGACCAGATTGGAAAATTAAAGGGCCCAACATAAAAATGCCACATATTTCTGGACCTAAAATATCGGCTCCGGACCTGAACTTGGACGTTAAAATGCCAAAGTTTAAAGGAGGGGTTGATGTGTCAGGACCGAAAGTAGAAGGTGATGTGAAAGTTCCAGATGTTGATTTGGATGTTGAAGCGCCTGATGTAGATCTCCAGGGACCAGATGGTAAATTTAAATTTCCTAAAATGAAAATGCCAAAGTTTGGTTTCTCAGGCCCAAAACTTCATGGACCTGATGTAGATTTTGATGTCAATCTTCCCAAAGGTGATGTTAATGTTTCTGCTCCTAAAGTGGACATTGATGTTAAGGGCCCAAAATTGCAGGGAGATATCAAAGGGCCAAAACTGGAAGGAGATATGTCTCTACCTGATGTAGACATGCAAGGACCAGATTGGAAAATTAAAGGGCCCAACATAAAAATGCCACATATTTCGGGACCTAAAATATCGGCTCCGGACCTGAACTTGGACGTTAAAATGCCAAAGTTTAAAGGAGGGGTTGATGTGTCAGGACCGAAAGTAGAAGGTGATGTGAAAGTTCCAGATGTTGATGTGGATGTTGAAGCGCCTGATGTAGATCTCCAGGGACCAGATGGTAAATTTAAATTTCCTAAAATGAAAATGCCAAAGTTTGGTTTCTCAGGCCCAAAACTTCATGGACCTGATGTAGATTTTGATGTCAATCTTCCCAAAGGTGATGTTAATGTTTCTGCTCCTAAAGTGGACATTGATGTTAAGGGCCCAAAATTGCAGGGAGATATCAAAGGGCCAAAACTGGAAGGAGATATGTCTCTACCTGATGTAGACATGCAAGGACCAGATTGGAAAATTAAAGGGCCCAACATAAAAATGCCACATATTTCTGGACCTAAAATATCGGCTCCGGACCTGAACTTGGACGTTAAAATGCCAAAGTTTAAAGGAGGGGTTGATGTGTCAGGACCGAAAGTAGAAGGTGATGTGAAAGTTCCAGATGTTGATTTGGATGTTGAAGCGCCTGATGTAGATCTCCAGGGACCAGATGGTAAATTTAAATTTCCTAAAATGAAAATGCCAAAGTTTGGTTTCTCAGGCCCAAAACTTCATGGACCTGATGTAGATTTTGATGTCAATCTTCCCAAAGGTGATGTTAATGTTTCTGCTCCTAAAGTGGACATTGATGTTAAGGGCCCAAAATTGCAGGGAGATATCAAAGGACCAAAACTGGAAGGAGATATGTCTCTACCTGATGTAGACATGCAAGGACCAGATTGGAAAATTAAAGGGCCCAACATAAAAATGCCACATATTTCGGGACCTAAGATATCGGCTCCGGACCTGAACTTGGACGTTAAAATGCCAAAGTTTAAAGGAGGGGTTGATGTGTCAGGACCGAAAGTAGAAGGTGATGTGAAAGTTCCAGATGTTGATTTGGATGTTGAAGCGCCTGATGTAGATCTCCAGGGACCAGATGGTAAATTTAAATTTCCTAAAATGAAAATGCCAAAGTTTGGTTTCTCAGGCCCAAAACTTCATGGACCTGATGTAGATTTTGATGTCAATCTTCCCAAAGGTGATGTTAATGTTTCTGCTCCTAAAGTGGACATTGATGTTAAGGGCCCAAAATTGCAGGGAGATATCAAAGGGCCAAAACTGGAAGGAGATATGTCTCTACCTGATGTAGACATGCAAGGACCAGATTGGAAAATAAAAGGGCCCAACATAAAAATGCCACATATTTCAGGACCCAAAATATCGGCTCCGGACCTTAACTTGGATGTTAAAATGCCAAAGTTTAAAGGAGGGGTTGAAGTGTCAGGACCGAAAGTAGAAGGCGATGTGAAAGTTCCAGATGTTGATTTGGATGTTGAAACGCCTGATGTAGATCTCCAGGGACCAGATGGTAAATTTAAATTTCCGAAAATGAAAATGCCAAAGTTTGGTTTCTCAGGCCCAAAACTTCATGGACCTGATGTAGATTTTGATGTCAATCTTCCCAAAGGTGATGTTAATGTTTCTGCTCCTAAAGTGGACATTGATGTTAAGGGCCCAAAATTGCAGGGAGATATCAAAGGGCCAAAACTGGAAGGAGATATGTCTCTACCTGATGTAGACATGCAAGGACCAGATTGGAAAATTAAAGGGCCCAACATAAAAATGCCACATATTTCGGGACCTAAAATATCGGCTCCGGACCTGAACTTGGACGTTAAAATGCCAAAGTTTAAAGGAGGGGTTGATGTGTCAGGACCGAAAGTAGAAGGTGATGTGAAAGTTCCAGATGTTGATTTGGATGTTGAAGCGCCTGATGTAGATCTCCAGGGACCAGATGGTAAATTTAAATTTCCTAAAATGAAAATGCCAAAGTTTGGTTTCTCAGGCCCAAAACTTCATGGACCTGATGTAGATTTTGATGTCAATCTTCCCAAAGGTGATGTTAATGTTTCTGCTCCTAAAGTGGACATTGATGTTAAGGGCCCAAAATTGCAGGGAGATATCAAAGGGCCAAAACTGGAAGGAGATATGTCTCTACCTGATGTAGACATGCAAGGACCAGATTGGAAATTTAAAGGGCCCAACATTAAAATGCCACATATTTCGGGACCTAAAATATCGGCTCCGGACCTTAACTTGGACGTTAAAATGCCAAAGATTAAAGGAGGGGTTGATGTCTCAGGACCGAAAGTAGAAGGTGATGTGAAAGTTCCAGATGTTGATTTGGATGTTGAAGCACCTGATGTAGATCTCCAAGGACCAGATGGTAAATTTAAATTTCCTAAAATGAAAATGCCAAAGTTTGGTTTCTCAGGACCTAAGCTTCATGGACCTGATGTAGATTTTGATGTCAATCTTCCCAAAGGTGATGTTAACGTTTCTGCTCCTAAAGTGGACATTGATGTTAAGGGCCCAAAATTGCAGGGAGATATAAAAGGGCCAAAACTGGAAGGAGATATGTCTCTACCTGATGTAGACATGCAAGGACCAGATTGGAAAATTAAAGGGCCCAACATAAAAATGCCACATATTTCGGGACCTAAAATATCGGCTCCGGACCTGAACTTGGACGTTAAAATGCCAAAGTTTAAAGGAGGAGTTGATGTGTCAGGACCGAAAGTAGAAGGTGATGTGAAAGTTCCAGATGTTGATTTGGATGTTGAAGCACCTGATGTAGATCTCCAGGGACCAGATGGTAAATTCAAATTTCCTAAAATGAAAATGCCAAAGTTTGGTTTCTCAGGACCAAAACTTCATGGACCTGATGTAGATTTTGATGTCAATCTTCCCAAAGGTGATGTTAATGTTTCTGCTCCTAAAGTGGACATTGATGTTAAGGGCCCAAAATTGCAGGGAGATATCAAAGGGCCAAAACTGGAAGGAGATATGTCTCTACCTGATGTAGACATGCAAGGACCAGATTGGAAAATTAAAGGGCCCAACATAAAAATGCCACATATTTCGGGACCTAAAATATCGGCTCCGGACCTGAACTTGGACGTTAAAATGCCAAAGTTTAAAGGAGGGGTTGATGTGTCAGGACCGAAAGTAGAAGGTGATGTGAAAGTTCCAGATGTTGATTTGGATGTTGAAGCACCTGATGTAGATCTCCAAGGACCAGATGGTAAATTTAAATTTCCTAAAATGAAAATGCCAAAGTTTGGTTTCTCAGGCCCAAAACTTCATGGACCTGATGTAGATTTTGATGTCAATCTTCCCAAAGGTGATGTTAACGTTTCTGCTCCTAAAGTGGACATTGATGTTAAGGGCCCAAAATTGCAGGGAGATATCAAAGGGCCAAAACTGGAAGGAGATATGTCTCTACCTGATGTAGACATGCAAGGACCAGATTGGAAAATTAAAGGGCCCAACATAAAAATGCCACATATTTCGGGACCTAAAATATCGGCTCCGGACCTTAACTTGGACGTTAAAATGCCAAAGTTTAAAGGAGGGGTTGATGTATCAGGACCGAAAGTAGAGGGTGATGTGAAAGTTCCAGATGTTGATATGGATGTTGAAGCTCCTGATGTAGACCTCCACGGACCAGATGCTAAATTAAAATTTCCGAAAATGAAAATGCCAAAGTTTGGCTTTTCAGGACCTAAGCTTCACGGACCCGATGTAGATGTAGATCTTCCTAAAGGTGATATCGACATTTCTGTACCAAAAGTAGATGTTGATATCAAAGCTCCAAATCTTCATGGGGGTGTTGATGTGCCACATGTAGATATTCATGGTCCTGAAGGGAAAATTACAGGCCCAAAAGTGAGTGTGCCATCAATTGACGTGCAATTGCCAAAGGTATCTGGCCCAGATTTTGACCTAGATGTTAAGCTGCCTAAGGTAAAGGGTAGCATTGATATGACTGGTCCAAAATTAGAGGGTGACATTAAAGGACCCCAAGTTGATATTGATGCTAAAGCTCCAAATTTGAACATTGAGGGGTCTGATTCTAAATTTAAATTCCCCAAATTTAAAATGCCTAAGTTTGGTTTTTCATCCCCAAAATTCCATGGACCAGATGTGGATTTTGACGTAAGTCTTCCAAAAGGTGACATCGAAGTTAAAAGTCCAAAGGTAAAGGGTGGTATTGATGTATCTGGGCCAAAAGTAGAAGGGGAAATGAATGTCCCTGATGTTGATTTGAGTTTTAATTCACCTGATGTGGACATTGAGGGAAAGGATGCTAAATTTAAGCTCCCCAAAATGAAAATGCCTAGCTTTGGAATATCAGGACCTAAATTTCATGGACCAGATGTAGATTTGGATCTTAGTCTTCCAAAAGGTGACTTAGATGTTTCTGCACCAAAAGTAGACATTGATGTAAAAGGCCCCAAGTTTGAAGGAGACATTCATGCACCAGATATAGATGTTGAAGGTCCACATGGCAAACTAAAAATGCCGAAATTCAAGATCCCATCAATGTCAGGACCACATATTTCTGGTCCTGATTTTGGCCTGGATTTAAAGATGCCCAAGTTAAAAGGAGATGTTGATGCATCTTTGCCAAAAGTAGAGGGTGATGTTAAGGTTTCAGATGTTGATGTAAATATAAAAGGTCCCGATATGAATATAGAAGGAGCTGATGCTAAATTTAAACTGCCTAAAATGAAAATGCCTGACCTCAGTTTTTCAGGCCCCAAAATCCATGCACCAGATGTTGATATGGATCTCAGTCTTACAAAAGGTGAAGTTTCTTTCAAAGGGCCAAAGGGGCATGGTGATGTGTCTCTTCCAGACATAGACGTTGAGGGACCGGAGGGGAAAGTAAAGGGTCCAAAGATCAAGTTGCCTTCAATATCAGGACCAAATATATCTGCACCAGACCTCAATTTAGATTTGAAAATGCCAAAATTTAAGGGTGGAATTGATGTATCTGGACCAAAAGTAGAGGGTGATATCAATGTTCCAGATTTTGATGTGGACATTGAGGCACCTGATGTCAACATTGAAGGCCCAGAGGGGAAAATTAAATTGCCAAAAATGAAAAAGCCAAAGATTGGATTTGCAAGTCCTAATATAGATGTAGATCTAAATATCCCAAAAGCTGATGTTAGCATTGCTTCCCCTAAACTAGATACGGACATAAAAGGGCCAAAATTAGAAGCTGATCTATCTGGACCTGATGTAGATATTGATGGATCCGACTCAAAATTCAAATTGCCTAGATTTAAACTCCCAAAATTTGGATTTTCAGGTCCTAAAGTTCATGGTCCCACTGTAGATATTGATGCTAATATCCCAAAACCTGACGTTGATTTACCTTCTCCAAAAATAAAAGGAGAAGTTAAAGGACCACGTGCAGGAATTGATGTGAGTGCACCTGATGTTAATATTGAAGGGCCAGAAATGAAAATAAAAAAGCCTAAATTCAAAATGCCAAAGTTTGGATTTTCTGGACCTAAGATTCAGAGTCCTGATATAGATGCAAATGTTGATGTTAATCCACCAACAGCTGATGTTGATATATCTTCTCCAAAATTTAAAGGCGATATCAAGGGATCTGCTGGTGGACTGGATATTCAGACACCAGATGTCAACATTGAAGGTCCAGATGCTAAGCTGAAAATGCCCAAAATGAAAATGCCAAAGATTGGATTTTCAGGTCCTAAGCTTCACGGACCTGATGTAGACTTAGATCTCAGTCTCCCAAAGGGTGAAATTAGTGCATCTGCACCGAATTTAGAGATAGATGTTAAAGCACCAAAAATTCATGGTGACATGGATGTTCCAGGAGTGGATATTGAAGGACCAGAAGGGAAAATCAAAGGGCCAAAAATTTCCATGCCTTCAATTTCATTGCCCAAAATATCTGGCCCAGACCTTGATTTTGATGTGAAAATGCCAAAATTGAAAGGAGGAATTGATGTATCAGGACCAAAAATTGAAGGAGGTGTGAAAGTACCAAATGTGGATGTGAATGTTGATAGTCCTGACATTAATCTTGAGGGACCAGAGAGTAAACTCAAATTTCCAAAAATGCCCAAATTTGGGTTTTCAGGACCAAATATTCATGGGCCTGATGTAGATTTTGATATTGCTGCACCAAAATTAGATATTAATGTGAAAGGGCTAAAAATGGAAGGAGATGTAGATATACCTCATTTGGATATTGAAGGACCTGAAGGGAAAATAAAAGGCCCAAACATGAAACTACCTTCAATTTCGGGACCCAAAGTATCAGCTCCAGACCTTGACATGAACATAAAGATGCCAAAGTTTAAAGGAGGGGTTGATGTGTCAGGACCAAAATTAGAGGGAGATGTGCATGTGCCAGATGTTGATTTGGATGTGGAAGCACCTGATGTAGATCTCCATGGACCAGATGCTAAATTAAAATTTCCTAAAATGAAAATGCCAAAGTTCGGTTTCTCCGGACCAAAGCTTCATGGGCCTGATGTAGATTTTGACCTCAGTCTTCCAAAAGCTGACGTTGACATTGCTGGACCAAAAGTAGATCTTGATGTTAAAGGGCCAAAAATAGCAGGAGATATTGAAGCACCAAATATAAATATTGAGGGTTCAGGAGGAAAAATTAAAAGCCCCAAATTCAAAATGCCTTCATTTTCAGGGCCAAAAATATCAGGTCCAGACCTTAACGTAGACATAAAATCACCAAAGTTAAAGGGTGGAGTTGATATGTCAGGACCAAAGGTTGAAGGTGACATCAATATTCCCAATCTTGATTTGGATGTTGAAGCGCCTGATGTAGATCTCCATGGACCAGATGCTAAATTCAAATTTCCTAAAATGAAAATGCCAAAGTTCGGATTCTCAGGACCTAAGCTCCATGGACCTGATGTCGACTTGGATCTTAGTCTTCCGAAAGCTGACTTTGATATTGCTGCACCAAAAGTGGACATTGATGTTAAAGGACCCAAGTTGCAAGGAGATATGTCTCTACCTGATGTAGACATTGATGGACCAGAAGGAAAAATTAAAGGTCCAACAATCAAAATGCCAGATATTACAGGCCCCCAAATCTCTGCTCCAGACCTTAACTTGGACATAAAGATGCCAAAGTTTAAAGGAGGGGTTGATGTGTCAGGACCAAAACTAGAGGGAGATGTGCATGTGCCAGATGTTGATTTGGATGTGGAAGCACCTGATTTAGATCTCCATGGACCAGATGCTAAATTTAAATTTCCTAAAATGAAAATGCCAAAGTTTGGATTCTCAGGACCTAAGCTGCATGGGCCTGATGTAGATTTAGACCTCAGTCTACCAAAAGGTGACATTGATATTGCTGCACCTAAAGTAGATGTTGATGTTAAAGGGCCCAAAATAGAGGGAGATATTGAAGCACCACATATAAATGTTGAAGGTTCAGGGGGAAAAATAAAAAGCCCCAAATTCAAAATGCCCTCATTTTCAGGGCCTAAAATATCAGGTCCAGACCTAAATTTAGATGTAAAAATGCCAAAGTTAAAGGGTGGAGTTGATGTATCTGGACCAAAGGTTGAAGGGGACATCAATGTTCCTGACGTTGATTTGGATGTTGAAGTGCCTGATGTAGATCTCCATGGGCCAGATGCTAAATTTAAATTTCCTAAAATGAAAATGCCAAAGTTTGGTTTCTCAGGACCAAAGCTTCACGGCCCTGATCTAGATTTAGATGTCAATCTTCCCAAAGGTGATCTGAATGTTTCCGCTCCTAAGGTGGACATCGATGTTAAAGGCCCAAAATTGCAAGGAGATGCATCTCTTCCTGATGTGGACATTGAAGGACCAGATTGGAAAATTAAAGGTCCCAACATAAAAATGCCACATATTTCAGGACCCAAAATATCAGCTCCAGACCTTAACTTGGATGTCAAGATGCCAAAGTTTAAAGGAGGGGTTGATGTGTCAGGCCCAAAACTAGAGGGAGATGTGCATTTGCCAGATGTTGATTTTGATGCTGAAGCTCCTGATGTAGATCTTCATGGGCCAGATGCTAAATTTAAAATGCCTAAAATGAAAATGCCAAAGTTTGGTTTCTCAGGACCAAAGCTTCATGGACCTGATCTAGATTTAGATGTCAATCTTCCCAAAGGTGATCTTAATGTTTCTGCTCCTAAGATGGACATTGATGTTAAAGGCCCAAAATTGCAAGGAGATGCATCTCCTCCTGATGTAGACATTGAAGGACCAGATTGGAAAATTAAAGGTCCCAACATAAAAATGCCACATATTTCAGGACCCAAAATATCAGCTCCAGACCTTAACTTAGATGTAAAGATGCCAAAGTTTAAAGGAGGGGTTGATGTGTCAGGCCCAAAACTAGAGGGAGATGTGCATGTGCCAGATGTTGATTTTGATGCTGAAGCTCCTGATGTAGATCTTCATGGGCCAGATGCTAAATTTAAATTTCCTAAAATGAAAATGCCAAAGTTTGGTTTCTCAGGACCAAAGCTTCACGGACCTGATCTAGATGTAGATGTCAATCTTCCCAAAGGTGATCTTAATGTGTCTGCTCCTAAGATGGACATTGATGTTAAAGGCCCAAAATTGCAAGGAGATGCATCTCCTCCTGATGTAGACATTGAAGGACCAGATTGGAAAATTAAAGGTCCCAACATAAAAATGCCACATATTTCAGGACCCAAAATATCAGCTCCAGACCTTAACTTAGATGTAAAGATGCCAAAGTTTAAAGGAGGGGTTGATGTGTCAGGCCCAAAACTAGAGGGAGATGTGCATGTGCCAGATGTTGATTTTGATGCTGAAGCTCCTGATGTAGATCTTCATGGGCCAGATGCTAAATTTAAATTTCCTAAAATGAAAATGCCAAAGTTTGGTTTCTCAGGACCAAAGCTTCACGGACCTGATCTAGATTTAGATGTCAATCTTCCCAAAGGTGATCTTAATGTTTCTGCTCCTAAGGTGGACATCGATGTTAAAGGCCCAAAATTGCAAGGAGATGTAAAAGGCCCAAAACTGGAAGGAGATATGTCTCTACCTGATGTAGACATGCATGGACCAGACTGGAATATTAAAGGCCCAAAAATTAAAATGCCACATATTTCAGGACCCAAAATATCAGCTCCAGACCTGAACATGGACATAAAGATGCCGAAGATTAAAGGAGGGGTTGATGTATCAGGACCCAAACTCGAGGGAGATGTGCATGTGCCAGATGTTGATTTGGATGTTGAAGTGCCCGATGTAGATCTTCATGGGCCAGATGCTAAATTTAAATTTCCTAAAATGAAAATGCCAAAGTTTGGTTTCTCAGGACCAAAGCTTCATGGACCTGATCTAGATTTAGATGTCAATCTTCCCAAAGGTGATCTTAATGTTTCCGCTCCTAAGGTGGACATCGATGTTAAAGGCCCAAAATTGCAAGGAGATGTAAAAGGCCCAAAACTGGAAGGAGATATGTCTCTACCTGATGTAGACATGCAAGGACCAGACTGGAATATTAAAGGCCCAAAAATTAAAATGCCACATATTTCAGGACCCAAAATATCAGCTCCAGACCTGAACATGGACATAAAGATGCCGAAGATTAAAGGAGGGGTTGATGTATCAGGACCCAAACTCGAGGGAGATGTGCATGTGCCAGATGTTGATTTGGATGTTGAAGTGCCCGATGTAGATCTTCATGGACCAGATGCTAAATTTAAAATGCCTAAAATGAAAATGCCAAAGTTTGGTTTCTCAGGACCAAAGGTTCACGGACCTGATTTAGATTTAGATGTCAATCTTCCCAAAGGTGACCTCAATGTTTCTGTTCCTAAAGTGGACATTGATGTTAAAGGCCCAAAATTGCAGGGAGATGCATCTCTTCCTGATGTAGACATGGAAGGTCCAGCCTGGAAAATTAAAGGTCCCAACATAAAAATGCCACATATTTCAGGACCCAAAATATCGGCTCCAGACCTTAACTTAGACGTAAAGATGCCAAAGTTTAAAGGAGGGGTTGATGTGTCAGGCCCAAAACTAGAGGGAGATGTGCATGTGCCAGATGTTGATTTGGCTGTTGAAGCGCCTGATGTAGATCTCCATGGACCAGATGCTAAATTTAAATTTCCTAAAATGAAAATGCCAAAGTTTGGATTCTCAGGACCTAAGGTTCATGGGCCTGATGTAGATTTTGACCTCAGTCTCCCTAAAGGGGACATTGATATTGATTCACCTAAGATAGATATTGATCTCAAAGGGCCAAAATTAGGAGACTTTGATGCGCCACATGTGGATATAGAAGGACCTGAAGGGAAAATCAAAGGCCCTAAGATAAAACTACCTTCAATTTCTGGAGGAGTAGATGTATCTGAGCCAAAATTGCAGGGTGATGTTGATATTAATGCTCCTTCAGTCGATGTTGAAGGTCCTGAAGGCCACCTTAAAATGCCCAAAGTAAAATTACCAAAGTTTGAGGTAAATCTTCCAAAAATTAAAGGCCCAGATATAAACCTTGATGTAGGTTCTCCAAAAGCTGACATTGATATATCTGGACCAAAAATTAAAGGTGACATGAAAGCTCCTGACATCAATATTGATGCACCAGATATATCATTAAAAGGACTGGATGTGAAAGCTAAAGGTTCTAAGTTCAAACTTCCAAAGTTTGGTCTCACTGGTAAAAAACCTTCCTTAACTGATATTGACATGGATCTAAAATCTCCTGATTTTGATGCAGATGTAAGTCTCCCAGAAATGAATGTGTCTGGCACAGCAGGGGGACATTTTGATGCAGAGTCCCCAAATTTATCAGCTGAAGGGCCTGATTTTAAGTTAAAAAAATCTAAGTTCAAGATGCCAAAAGTTGGATTTTCTGGCCCCAAAGTCAAAGGATCAACCTTAGATGTAGATATGAGCTTGCCAAAAGGGGATGTTGACATTGCATTTCCAACAATTGAAGGAGACATTAAAATCCCAAAAGCTGATTTATCTTGTCCAAAAATTAAAGGGGAATTTGAAGGTCCAGATATTGCAGTGGACACCTCGTTATCAGACGTTAATGTTGAAGGTCCTGATTATAAATTGAAAAAGCCCAAGTTTAAAATGCCGAAGTTTGGATTTTCAGGCCCCAAAGTTCAAGGCCCAGACATCGACGTTGATCTTAGTCCTCCAAAAGTTGATCTCAATGCACCCAAATTAGACATTGATCTTCGAGGGCCAGAATTTGAAGGGGATATTTCAGGACTCAATGTAGACATAGAGGGCCCAGAAGGAAAAGTTAAGGGTCCAAAGTTAAAGAAGCCTACCTTGGGATTCTCAGGACCAAAAATATCTGGCCCTAACCTTGACATGGATGTCAAAATGCCAAAGATAGAAGGAGGTGTTAATGTGTCAGGACCAGCATTAGGTGACATTAATGTTCCCGGTGTTGATTTGGATGTTGGTGCTGCTAATATTGATGGGGAAGGACTGGATGCTAAGTTTAAACTTCCTACTGTTAAACTTCCCAAATTTGGGTTTTCAGGGCCCAAATTGGATGCTCCAGATGTAGACATTAGTCTTCCAAAAGGTGAGATTGATGCATCTCTACCTAAAGTAGATGTTGAATTTAAAGGGTCAGGCTTTCATGGGGACATTGCAGGTCCACATATGGATATTGGGGGACCAGAAGGAAAAATCAAAGGTCCCAAGATATCTGGACCAGATGTTGATTTGAGTCTAAAAATGCCAAAGATGAAGGGGGGCATGGACATATCTGTACCTAAAATAGAAGGTGACATTAAGGCTCCTAATATGGACATTGATATCAATGCACCTGACATGAACATTCAAGGCACAGATTCCAAATTCCATCTACCCAAAATGAAAATGCCCAAGTTTGGCTTTTCAGGACCTCAAATACATGGACCAGATGTAGGTGTTGACCTAAACTTACCAGAAGGTGGCATGGATGTTTCTGCACCATCGTTAGACCTTAATGTTAAAGGAGCAAAAGTTAAAGGTGACATTGATGCACCCAGTGTAGACATTGAGGGACTGGAAGGAAAAATAAAAGGTCCTAAAGTTAAAATGCCTACAATAGATATATCAGGACCCAAGATCTCTGGACCAGATATTGATATGGGTCTTAAAATGCCAAAGATAAAGGGGGGTATGGACATATCTGGACCAAAAGTAGAAGGTGATCTTAAGTCTCCAAATATGGGTATTGATGTCCATGCACCTGACATAAGCATTGAAGGACCAGATTCAAAATTCCATCTACCCAAAATGAAAATGCCCAAGTTTGGCTTCTCAGGTCCAAAATTAGAAGGACCAGATGTGGATGTTAACATTCCAAAAACTGACATTGATATTTCCTCACCAAAACTGGATGTTGATATTAAAGGGCCAAAACTAGAAGGGGATGTTTCCATACCTGGTGTTGATATTGAAGGACCAGATGCATCATTTAAAATGCCCAAAATTAAAAAGCCTAAATTTGGTTTTTCAGGTCCTAAAGTTCATGGTCCAAATGTAGATATGGACCTCAGTCTTCCAAAAGGCGACATAGACATTGACGTTAAAGGTCCAAAAGTGAAGGGTGATGTTGGTGCACCGCATTTGGATATAGAAGGCCCTGGAGGAAAAATCAAAGGCCCAAAGTTTCAAATGCCATCGTTCAATCTTTCAGGACCAAATATATCAGGCCCAGATCTTGATGTGGATGTTAAATTGCCAAAGGCGAAAGGTGGTGCCGATGTGCCTGGTCTGGAAATAAAAGGAGATGTCAGAGCACCAGACATAGGTGTGAATGCCCATTTGCCAGATTTAACTATTGAAGGACCTGAAGTTAAATCCAAAAAGTCAAAATTTAAAATGCCAAAACTTGGGTTTTCAGGCTCCAAAGTTCAGGGCCCAACTGTGGATTTAGACTTCAGCCCTCCAAAAGGAGAATTTGACATATCTATACCAGGAGCAGATTATGATGTTAAAAGTCCAAAACTTCATGGGGATACACCCAAAGTGAACATTGAAGGAGGAGGAGGAAAATTCAAAGGTCCAAAAGTAAGCATGCCTTCTGTAGCAATTTCAGGGCCCAAAATATCTGGTGAAAACCTTGATGTAAATCTTAAGATGCCAAAAGTTAAGGGAGGTGTTGATATATCCGGTTCAAATATTGAAGGTGACTGGAATACAGGAACAAATATTAAATTTGATGCAAATGCCCCTGATGTTGATATTGAAGGTCCTGAAGGGAAGTTGAAAATGCCAAAAATTAAAATACCAAAGTTTGAAATAAACCTTCCACAAGTGAAACAACCAGAAGCAGGGGTAGGAGTTGGCTCACATGATATAGATGTATCTGGTCAAGTGAAAGGAGAAATGAAAACCCCAGAAGGTGGAATACATTTACATGGGCCTGATGTGAATATTGAAGGGCCAGATGCGAAGCTTAAAATGCCAAGAATTAAAATTCCCAAATTTGATGTTAATCTACCCAAAGTAAAAGGTCCTGAAGTTGATGTTGACCTCCAAAGTTCGGACTTTTCTGGACCATCATTTAAAGGTGATGTGGATATGCCAGATGTAAATGTCAGTGTGGATTCCCCAGATGTTAGCATTGAGGGTGCAGAAGGAAAGGTGAAAAAGGGCAAAATGAAAATGCCTAAGTTTGGATTTCATGGAAAAACAAGCAAGCCAAAATCAGATGTAGATCTTGACTTGCCAGAAGCTAAAGGAGAAGTAGAATTTTCATCCTCCAGAGTAAAATTCAAAGGACCTAAAGTGAAGGGTGGAGGTGACGCGTCATTGAGTAGTTTTGATGATGCACATTTATCGGTAAAATCGCCCACTTCAAAAAGTCCAGGTATAGGGATTTCCTCTAAGGGTTCATATACCATCGGTGGATATGCATCTGGTGGTGCCGAGTGTGACCCTACACTACTAGGCGTACATTCCGGTAGCTCAGACCTCGCCGCAAGATCGAGCAATGGCCAAGATGATGCCGAAGGGAAAGGCAAAGGTAAAATAAAACTGCCAGGATTTTCGTTTGGAACTAAGAAAAAGGGCTCCGCAAACATCTCTGGAAGCAGTGAATTTGACGGATCGGCAGAGGGCGGTTCCTTCCATTTTGGCGCACCGGAAGTCCGAATATCCTCGTCAAACTCCGAGCACGACTCAGATTCGGGTGCGGCAGGTTCAGCAAAGCTGCACCTTCCAAAGATTGGCTTCAAGAAGCCAAAGGAATGAGCAGTGATTCCCCTGAAAATGTAGTCACAGCATAGGGTTACTTGTCCTCATCTGGTCCTGGTTTGTCTGCATTTGGAGAAACCGATAACCTAGTGAATCACTTTGTACATACAGAAAAATCTATAAGTATCGGCATACCTGTTAAGTTATCGTAGTTATTTTTTCCTCTTAAACACCAATTCACGTACTCACAAATCTATAAATAAAATGTCATTGTATTGTCCAAGCTATGAATTTGTTTTGTAATTGAATAATAAAAAATACTGCTAGGGTGATTAGTTCCAAGAATAAAATGTGGGAGCCTCAGTTATCCGAAAACAAAACCCCTGTACAAATGGTCCACTTATTATTGGCTGTAGTTGGTAATGTCGTGTAGTTTTTAGAAAAGTAAGTTTGTACATTTATTACATGCTAAGATTCTTCGTGGATGATTCGTATTCGACTTGCTACATTTTATTATTCGCAAAACACATTAACATCACCTACTCGTACCATATATTGTAATAATGTTGTCTTAACCAATTTCTGCTACGAATAACTTTTAATACAGCTGTTTTGCAGGTGTGTTTTGGCAGTTCTGTTGGATGAAAATAAAAACCCTTTATAAAGCAGCTTTCAACTTGGGTCTCAGCAGATGCTAAATAAAATGTATTTTAACGCAAAGGGTTATTTTTTTACAAGGCCTTGACTACTGTTTCCCTCAATCCCAAGGGTATCTGCTTTTTTAGTTCTGCCTTTTAAGAGACGAATGAGAACTCTCCACCTGTTGCAACATTACTCCCATGCAAAGCAGGCGGGGAAAGCAAGGGTGTATATAACATGTGAAACGTTGAGTGGATCCACCCGATAATACGAGGACTTTTTCAATGTAGTGGGTCACGCTGATGATAGATTTGCCAAGTGCTTATTCCAAAAATGTCTTCATACTGTGATCTTCATTTTTTAAAGCAACATTGTGTTTTTTCCTGGAAAAACCTACATTGGCATACATTCTTAGCTTGAGAATAATAAATATCGGTCCAAACAAATCCTTGCAATTTAAGGCTGTACACTTCACGATGTTAAGAGATTAGTTTGTTGGTGTCCATGGATGTTGTGAAGGTGTCTGTAGACAGGATACGTCTATTCTTGGTCCTTTCGGTAAAGTCACGTTGATAGAAAACTAAAAGTCAAAATTAAAAACCCACGACGTTTCGATCGCAACACAAGCGGTCTTCTTCACAACACAAGCGGTCTTCTTCACAACACAAGCGGTCTTCTCTTGCGATCGAAACGTCGTGGGGTTTTTTTTGCTTTTAATTTACATTTTTAGTTTTCTATCACGTGACTTTACCGAAAGAACCAAGAATATGAATTTCTGCAGTCACGAAAGTTTTAAGTCTAAGGATAAGTCGAGTGGCACGTTTTATCGGTTTTTATTTCTAAATGTGATCGACAGAACAATGTTTTTTTTCACTTTTAATATCGATTAAAAAAAATGCTTATTACGTAAGCTCTTCACTGTTTGTGTAATGGGGATGCTTATTTGTTATTATTTTTTTGTTTATATATATTTGCACTTTGTTTATTAAATTACTGCTTCTTGAGCTGCTTCGATGGTTGGACGTATATTTTTTTAAAGTTCTTTCATATTCGCTTCATGGAACATTTTTAGTAACCAAATCACAATATAAGACATTGGGGTGTATGGTGTTTTGTAATAGAAACAAGTACTTTGCCTTGTTATATTTTTCTTAACTGAATAATGTAGTTTTAATCGACTTTTTAAATGTGACGTCCAATATTCCACCCATTTAAAGCAGTTTCAGTCGGTAAGGGGGTGTCTTTTATGAATGTCCAACGTGGCCTTAATGCTGGTATTCAATGGTGGCTCTGTAATTAATTTTCTGTAAATATTCCTGCATCACTCATGTATTGGGGTCTTTACCATTAAAGAGAAGCATAATTACATTGCTGTAGCGTCTGTTTGTTGACACTTGTTCACACATCTCGCGATAGTTTAATTGAGAAATCCCTTTTATAGTTTATGGGCCAGAGCAGACATTGCTACAACCTATATATTTTTTTGACCAAAAAAAACACTTATTGGTACCACCTGAGGTGGCAAAGTCTAGTAATGATTTTTGTAATCCTCCATTTGTCTGGGACATATTCTGATATGATAACCTTTGCGGAGTGGCAGCTTAGTTGTAGTTACCGTGACTTTTATACCCATAACCCTATGACAGGCGTCCGGAACGATGAAATGGGCATTATTACTGAAAAACTACCTAGACCAAAGCCAGTTAGATCACAAACTGGTCTTTATTGGTTTAAATACACAATGAAAACACAAGACAATAAGGAATACCATAGTGAGGTAAAGAACTACTTGAATATTATAAACTTTGTTTACTTGACGAAGTTTGTATAAAATCGCAACAACGAACTATTTATAAAATATAAATAAATAGTTCGTATATAAAATATGAAGTTCGTTTTTATGATTATAATCAATTACCAATAATAAAGTTATTGGTAATAATCGTGTGCATGTTATGAAAGTTTACAATTTATAGAAGCTAAATATAAAAAAATATGAAAATTGACAAACTGAACAAAAAAATATATTTTTTCCTGTAGTTCCTGGCCTTAACTAATAATCTTAACAGGTACATTAACAATGCATTGAGGGTAAAGTTTGCACTTTAGATATCTTTACTGAACAGAAATAATACAGAACCACCAGTACTTGCCTCACCTGCCAGTAAATGGTCATGAACAAACAAGCTGCTAGAAATGAGGAAAACAGAGAGCACCAATCTATTCCAGACTTAACTAAGTCACTGACATTGAAGAACAAACACGAATAAATGCAAAAATATGTATGAAATACATGCCTTGGGGACAAATCCATTTTGTAAATTATTTATTGTGTTAATTAGCAGCAGAGGTGTTGGAATGTTTTATTTGTAACGTCCGGGCAAATAGGTGTGATTGCGATAGGTGCAAAAACAGGTTTGTCTGCGAGAAAAAATTAAACAGCTTCTCATTTGGAAAGGTTATGTATTATTTTACTTCTGTTGGTGTAACCAAGTCCATAATTATAACATATAATTATTATATACATTGGGGGGGGGGGACACACATCCCCCCCAATATTCGAATTTGATCAAAATGTCCCCCCTAATATATTGCTATAAAATAGAGTTCTGTTCATATGATTGTGGTTATGGTTGTACTTTATTAATCCCTAATCTCTGCCACTACATACAATGAAACAAGAAAATGTAAAAAAAGAAAAAACAGAAATGTAATACAATACAAAATTAGACATTGTAAAAAAACAAAGAAAAAGTCCATCCTATGTGTTAGTGAATTTTTAAATAATTTTAGGCAGGAAATTATTTTTCAAATTTGTGATTTTTTTTCTGGGGGGGGGGGACCCCACATCCCCTGGAAGATTTGGTCCCCCCCAATGTTGACTCCATGGCTACGGCCTTGGTGTAACAAATAAAATGGCACCATTGACGTGTTGCCACCTCGGGTGGTACCGATATCTGGTCTGGCCCAAGGACTACTAAGGGTAGTACTCAATTATATGTGGCTTATGAGTAAATTATCTGATAACTCACTCCTGATAACCCACTTCTTATCACGTAATTCATTATCGTTGGCCACACAATGTTGGAACCACGAAAGTTATGCCACCTCGGGTGGCGCCGGCAAGTGTTAATGTCTGGTCTGAGATCTTGGACTATTAATGAGCATAGCTTGCCACGTGTGTTGTGACCTCAGCTTGTTCTGGCCTCTGTGACGTCACCGCGCTGTGCTGTGAACACCCGTGAGCTTTGTGCACCGTGACATCACAGCATCCTCTGTGCTCCTGAAAGCATCTTTTCTGCATTTCTACATCAAAGCTTGCCCTCCGCTCTGTGCAATTGCAGGGCTCGTTCTGTGCAACTGGGACACGAACCCTACGCACTGTGACGTCACAGCCTGCTCTGTGATCCATCATGTCAACAATGCATGCTCTGACATTCCAGCACAGCTTGCTTTGTGGACTGATATAATAACGTGCCCTGAAATAATCGCTTACGCTGCAATGACATCGACGCATGCTCTGCATTGATATCGCCGCACGTACGGTGCGAAAGAGGTTCAGCCTGCCCTCTGATGACATCCCAGTGTGCGGAACTGACATCAGTGCTTTGTGACGTCAAAGCTTACACGACTGTACTGACATCACGAGTTGTGCTGTGGCATCGGATTGCATCATACTAACTTTACCGCAAGGAAAATGTATTTACCTTGCATTTTCCTGCACGAACAAATTGCATTTAAAAAACCACAACAAAATATATCGCTGCATACGCTTTCTAATATGCTGTATAAAGTAGTGTTAATGAGACATGTTTGTTGTTATTGTCTTTAAGCGTTACTGCAAATAAAATCCTGATAAACTTTAATTATACACTGAATGCAATACAATGCTTTAGCACTGAAATCTGGCTATTTGGATATTACACCACTTAATATGGGTCTTAAAAATCAACTGCTTAAGCTGAAGTTATTTATATTCTTAGCTCTTTCGGTAAAGTCACGTTGAAGGGAAACAATAAAATAATAAATATTTGTTCTTTTTATATCGCGCCCTCTTGTACGTCGCAGTATCTCAACCACATTGGAAAGGGCACCCCGAGTGTCAGCTGTCCCTGTGAGCACAAGGTGACACAGCGCCTGGCTGGAATGAGTACATTCATCTGCCATTAGGGTGGGGGCGATGATTGCTGCGTGTAATCCAAAGTCATTTGAAGATCATTTTCGAATTTGGACTCGGGATGACAGCACACAATGGCCCACTCGTAAATGACGCCAGGGGGTCTATTACATCGAGTCTGGAGCAGACGGTGCGTGCGATTCTTATCCCTGTGGTTAACACACCCGAGAGCAAGGACCAGGGTGGCTGCTGGATTTGAGCGAGGGCTGCACCCAGAACCTCAGCCTCCGGCTCCGATCTCCAGAGCAGGACACCAAAAATTGCCAAACTGCTCTTGCTCTGGGGCCCTGGCCGGTGCGACTCTTTCCATTCAACGTATGCCAAAGGTGTCACAACGTGCGAATCCGCTTGCTAACTGCGCATTAACGTAGCTGTACATAGCACAACAGCATTTTGATGAAAATGCCATACGCCCAACTCGTATTCAATGGGAGAAATGGCACACTGAACTGCTTGCTTGTCATGTTCAAACTTTTAGCTCAGGATTACAATCGCATAAAGCTATACGATTTATTTCCCAAATAATACTACTTGGATTACATTACAGGAATAAATGTATCAATACATCACCATTTTCAGCTCTGTGTTCATCAACTCCAGGGTGAAGTACTCGCCATGCCACAAGGTATGTAACTATATTGAACCATACAGGTTGTAAATAAAAATGATGAGGTTCATGTGGGGCTGAGAATTGAATGGTCGCCAGATTTATACAAAAAAAACCCTCGATAGGTGTAGAGCATCTACATCCTCCTTGCAAGACAATGGATCACAACATTCTTAAGACGGTTTGAATCGATAACATTACGTGGCCAGTGTTTGCCATGTGGATAATCATACACGTTCCCATTTACAATCAGTGCTGGTTGGCAAGGAGATTCAGATACTTCTTGGAACTGATGGTAGCCGTAGCAAGGATTGAAATTAGGTAAATGCGTTTCTATTGCACAAACCACTGCACCACCATTCCCTCCATCAATAGACCAGGTTACAATTTCTGAATTAATCTATTTAAAGTTACGTTCATGCTTCATTAACAGAATTAGTGAAAATGAGTTGAAACTCACAGAATGCAAAGTAGTATTATTGTGAAATATACTTTATTCAAACGACCAGTCCACAACAGGACTAAATTTTTATTTATCCACAACAGTGCCTTGAGTTTTATCTCCATCTAACATAATGCACATAAAAAAATAGCTTTTATTCAATGCCGATATTTACAAGTAGCATTTAATACAGAGTCCCGACGCATAATCCTGTGAATTTTACGTCACTTTTAATAAAACAAGTTAATTTTAACATTTAGCCTTTGTCAGAACCCGCTATTGCATTCCTTTTAGGAATAAAGTATACGGCTGCCTAAGTCAGAAGACGTAATATAGGCGACTATCAAAAGTTCCTCCAATATGGATTTTCATAATTGTATCATGTCGTCTCTTCTACTGCCGGCAGTCGAAGCAGAAAACATCGCAGTGGTTGTTATAGCTAGACACACACACACACACAAAAAACACATGTCAGACAATCAGAAACATTGCTTGCATGACTACATTCAGTCACAGACACACATGTACAGCCCTTTGTCAATCCACTGCTCGATCTCGGCCACACCCAAGGAATATTTTACCATTCATCACCACACCGGTTCATGTGGGTTGGTGATGGTGGGGGGCAGGGGGAGTACAGTACAACAATGGCTTATGCTGCACTGCCCTCTACTGCCCACCTTGTGGCCCTGTAGCAGGGCGACAAAGTGGGCAGTAGAGCAAAGCTTGAGAGCTTGTGGGATCTATCACATTCGGGGTGATTTGGTCATAAGTATTGACATTACTTGCTTAATGGCAGTTGTTTACCGTTACATGTATACACACACACAAACGAGCAGGTAGGTGAGAACGATTATAGCTGGGTGGAATGGTGTCCATCCCTATAATCCAGCAGTTTAGAGGCAATGGTTGGGTGGATCATGTACGTTTGTGAAACTTAGCAGCATTGCATCTGGGTACATGAACTCGTGAGTATGAAGCGTTCAATGTTAACCCCTCGTATATTCAGGTTGTCGCTGAGTAATGCAGCTTCTTCCCACATTAAAAACACTTCTCCAAAATATTGGTAAAACATCCCAATGCAGGATCCTTCTTAAAAATATATATTCGTATTTGGTTAAAGCTTTACTAGACATCCACGGTGGGGGTGGGGAGGGTCAAAGGGAGGCCCTTAAACACTTATTTGAGAAGGCACTGCATACGACTTGCCTCGTCTGTCAAACAGTTGAAAAAAGGGTAAACAGCCTGGCCCTCCTGTTTCCACGCCAAAACACGGGAACTGTCATGCCCAGTTACACCTATGAAGCATGTGCCGCTATTAACCTGCTCCTAATGCCAGCAAAGCGCACAAGAGGACGGTAGGGTCAAGAAGCCGCACACAAACCAGTGCGGGCCACACTATGGGCACCTCCGTGAAACCCGCTTCCATCGCCCATTTGTGCTGCCATGGAGAGTTGCAACGCTGCGGTGACAGTTCTGAATGAATGCTACATCTTATGACACGAGAGGAGCACAGTCGGGATAAAATTGATGGGAAAGACGCGGCAACGAAGAAAGTGTTAGGAGGCAACTGACTCGGCGGTGGAGCACACTGTGCAGAAGGTCGAGGCGCAGCCGATGCACAGTTGAGAGCAGTCCCGGCACACGCGGCGATCACATCGGCTGCACCGGCCGTGAGCCCCGTCGGTCCGCGTGCACGTGCTGCACACGAGGTGCGTGCTTGCTGTGTTCGCAAACAAGGGATCAGAGAGATGCGTGCAACATGCCAGGTGAGCATGGTACAGGTACATTTGAAAAAACACACACTTTGTAACAATGTTGTCACAATGACAAGCCACTTTTTCATCATCCTACAGTCTCTGGCACGACTAATGAATTCCAAAATATGTTTTTCTCCCCGCAACAGACATTCTTTGCATTGTGCCGACCCAAAAGCAGTCCTTCCAATTCAAACTTCTCGAGATTTCAGCTGATGGAATATGAAGGAACTCGCTTCTTTTGTGTACGAGGGCTTCGGGCTTCGGATTTGGAGTTCGGAACAGCAGTGCCTCAGGGCCACTCTGCTTGTCCAGCATCAGCAGGGGCAGCAGTCTCGGCCATTAGCCAAAACATCCCCGACATAGGGACCCTCGTAAACAAAAGCCACGCGGCTCAATGAAGCTTCTCTGCACGAAAGTTATCATCATTCGCACAATCCCAACTCAAGCAGTAGGGCCTCCCACACTCACTCATTTGGGCGTCGGCCGGCGGCTTGAGCAGAAGCTGCCCCCTGCTGCCCAGGTACATCTGGCCCCGGGTCGCGGGATCCCCGGGCGGCATCGTGGCACCACGGGGGTTCTCATCAGGCGGGGCGCACTGTCCGTTCTCCCTCGGGGACGCTGGGACGCCGGCCGATGGCAGGCGGGGATCCGCACTCGCCGCCTGTGCCCCGGCGAAGAGGAGGCTCCTGGTGCGCTCTGCAACAAAAGCGATGGGGGTGAAGGCGGCATTGCGATACGTGGCTCACTCGTCGCGTCGCTCGACGGCAAGAACCACGTGGCTCGACGGCAAGTACCACGTGACTCGCCGGCAAGAACCACGTGGCTCGACGGCAAGTACCACGTGACTCGCCGGCAAGTACCACGTCGCTCGACGGCAAGAACCACGTCGCTCGCCGGCAAGTACCACGTGGCTCGCCGGCAAGTACCACGTGGCTCGCCGGCAAGAACCACGTCGCTCGCCGGCAAGCACCACGTGGCTCGACGGCAAGCACCACGTTACAGGGAGCTATCGAGACTTAAGTCTTCCACGCCGGCCAAACGTCTCCAAACAGGTTGGAGTACCCACATTTTACCCAAGCACGCGCGACCTACCGATCGACTGTGGTGAATAACTTTCATACTGCTGGCTCGTTAAGAGACGGTGGGGGGAGATTTAAGACAATTGCCGATTATTTAAACTTCCGCTACCGGAGGTAGAACCGCCGCCCTACGGATGTGCTGGGTATTTACACCACGGCAGCATTTAACGCGGTAACTCATATTAATCAGAAAGGAGATACTTAAAGGAAGCCGCGAGAAACAATCCTAGCATCAGATTTAGCACTGCATTAGTACAGTGCGCGTACAGTGCGCGTACCATACACGGCCTGCATTCGCTGACGGGACTGCGCGCCCTCGTTCAGCTGCTTCTGCGACACGTGCGTCTTCCACTGGAGCGGCGCGCAGTCTCCGAAGGGATTGGGCCGCTTTGGCATCGCGTCGTGTCGCTGCTGAGCGCGTCAAGAGTCGCGATTGATAGTCGGTGGTGGTTGTTGTTGTAAACTTGAGTCAGGGGCGCGCGCGTGCCAGCACGGCTCCCGCGAAAAATAACGTCGTGACGTCACCGCCGGCCCGCGCGTGAACGCTTTATTTATTTATTTTCTCGAATGCCGGTGGACCACAGCGTCTGAATCACCGCTCCGAGTTTTCCCACCGCAATTCAGCGTTGTAGGAGGAGGGCGGCACCAAAGACACGGAGTCATTTTGACGACAGATGCTGAAAACAACTTGTGTCTCCGATTGGTCGTCCCGTTGCCCGGGTAACCGCTTGCGTTTGTTGTCCAACTGGTCTCCGCGTGTGTGCACGTCATCGATTGTGTTTTTTTTAAACCAAAAATTGTTACTCTGTTTTATTAACGGCCGCTGGTTTGTAAGTACGGTCCTGTGCGCGTTACATTGTTTCTGTTACGTGGCTTGTTTGTGTGTCACTGTCATTAATATTGATCGAGTTTCACAAGCTGTGTTGATTTAAAGCTTTCGTGACTGCAAGGATCCATACTCTTTGTTTCTATTCGGTAAAGTACCTACGTGACTTTACCGAATAGAACCAAAGAGTATAGCCGTCATCTATCCACTGCTGGTTAATATGATTATTGACTTAGGGGGCCGTCCATAAATGACGTCACGCACCTAGAGGGGGGGGGGGGTCAGACATTTGTGACGATGTGTGACGAGGGGGGGGGGGTGAGAAATGTGACGTCACATCAAAATGCGCAACTTTAAATAAATATAGACAACACGTTCTACTTAACTAAATAGACTTTTTAATAAATGTTTTCTCCTACAACATCAGAGTGCGGCGGCACATTAAATACGCACTACAATGGCAATAGTTTAAAACGATTTGAAGCATGTTTTATATTTTTTGGGGGGGGGGCAGAGCTTTGTGACGTCATATTTGAGTGGGGGGGGTCTGAGTTTTTGTGACGCCGTGTGACGAGGGGGGGGGGTAAAAAATCCTCCAAAATCGCGTGACGTCATTTATGGACGGCCCCTTAGGGGTAAGTTAGCCATGAGTGTTGGTAGTGTTGTGACCTGCAGTGTAGTGTGGTTGGATACTGTGGGTTAGCCGACACAGGTAGACCCAGTCCTGAACATGGTCGTTGATTCTGACTTATATTATGATTGTTATTGGAATTATATTATTCATTAACTGATGCTAATGTGCAGGTAAATCAGTGGTGTCATACTCAATGCACAGTCGTTCATCATGGGCTGCTTGCTCCATGGCACTTAGGTGGTGTTTCGAGGTCAATGCAGTACTTCATCACACAATTACAGTACTTAAAGAATTCGTCCTGCCGTCATCAGCAAAGGTTGACTTTGTGGTGTATATTAAAATTGGAATGGCTCAATATTAAAATGTATTTTAATATTGTTGCTTTCATTTGAACAGAATAAACTACCAATACATCTCACTACACGTAGGCTTTCACGACCAATATTATGTGAATGTTGTGGGCTGAAGTCACTATTTGGCGTTTTGTTTACGTGACAAATCCCTTACTAATTGGCTGTGTCGGGTGGTGGAGGGTTTCTACACATTTGTACTTATGCGATCTAACCCACAAATCTCGATTATGGACATCTCACTGCATCATGACATTGTACAGCATGGTCCAGATGTCTTGTGACCAACAATTAATTGACCCCCAACAATGTTTTTCCTTTGTATATTCATTTCTGTTTTAAATAAACAATACTTTAAGCAAATATATTACGTTTTAGATAATTAAATGGGGGCCACAGGACGTCTGGACCACCCTGTAAAGTATTTGCATACTATACAATATATTGTTATAAAAAAGTGATTTTTCGATGTCCAGTTTTACGATTTAGATTTTGTTAATGTATTAATATAGTAATGCATGCACTATTTTGCACATACGCTATACATCTGAAGTATTTATTGTACAGTATGTATAATATAGTAAGAGTTCGTAAAGAAGCAAGCAGCACATTGTAAGGGCAATGTCAGGACATAATTTGAGGGTTTCCAACGCTGTTTGAACTACAACAAATAAATGAACACATGTTCGAGTGTGTTACTGCTCAGAAATATCGTAATTATACCTTAGAATAAGCTTGCATTCTCTGCATGTCATGCTGTGATTCATGTATAGTACAAATTTTAATTCTAAATTATCCACTGCACTGCAGTATTGCATCGTGAATTACCAAGCATGCTTGTGCTTTCATTGAAACATTTTTTTCATAAATCCCAAAGATATACCACCGAAGAATAAATAAAATAGATTTGTGAAAAACAACAAGTGCTGTTAACCTCGCACCAGTGCAAAGGCCTAGCGGATACGCTTCACGTGTGAAATATTAATCTTGCAGACCTGTTGCCCTCTTGACAGGCAGAGCAGTGGAGCATGGAGCCCGGAAAGTGCATTCCGAACAAATTTGTGGCGACCCACCCCTCGTACATGCTTCCCAACCGGTACCGACATGCAATACTTCAACACCCTCGTCATTCATTCGGCACCCAAGCCATTACACTCATTTGTAATTGCTGTGGCCCTCCTGTACAACAGTGGGAATCTAAGACGTTGAATATTTCGCACATTCAACAATGAATATAAGTTGGTGCCCATGTCTGTTTGTAGTCCTCAGTCAGTGGTGTAATGTCAAATTCCCATGTTCATGGCCTGTTTATCCAAAGGACAACTAGAGCATATGGCAGCCAGCAAGTTCATGCACCTGTATATATATATTTTTGTAATTATTTAGTAGTAGGGGTAATAATGCGTAGATTCATGAATTTGTTTTTATTATTAGGTTCTTCACGATCCTTGCATAAAATTGCTCGTGTGAGAATGATGATTATGAATAATTATACCCCAAGTATTTACAATGTAATGTATCACAACACATTCTTTAAATCCCAACTATGATATTTCCCCTCGGTCGCTGACCAATAACTTGTAATGGCTTTGATTGGGAGTTAATAAACACCTGTAAGGTGTATAGGGCATGGTGTGGATAATACCCTACATCAATGGTGGCCCGTGGGCTGCATGCAGGCTCTGGGGCCCCTCGTGGTGGCCTGGTCTCAGTGTGTCTCTGGGGAGATGCGTGGGGTCACGATGAGCGCACAAGCACAGTGTCAAGCTCGCGGTCCACTGGAGTGATGGAGGGCCGCTTGTGTGGCCCACTAACCCGTCTGGGTTTCCCATATACTGCCCTACATGCATAGGCATCAATTACATCAGTGGCCAATGTTAAAATGTTTTCACAGATTGTGGCTTGCATACATGATTTATTGTTTATAGTGCATGCTAAAGAGTTTTACAAGGTTTTCAAATATATAAACATAATGTTAATAATTGAATAAATAATTGAAGGAATACAGTGGCAAAATGTGAGTTGGTGTGTATTGTGCTGTAGGTTTGCTCAGATGAATGGGGGGTTCAAAACCCCAAGCGTGTTGGGACGTGCTGAGCCACGCAGTGCCCCCCAGCCAGATGTGTACGGAATCCTGGACACCTATCGCTGGATCACCACTTACCAAGAAGCCTATATGCCACACACAGAGGTGTGGAGTTTTTTTCCAACAATGCAGGCATAATGCTGATGTTAGTTTTGCCGAATTGACCACTGCTAATGTGTGACAAATGTTTGTGATGACGTTACTCAATGTTCATACGTGTACATGTTATGAGTATGAATAGTGACATCTTGGTGACAAACGAGTTTATAATTATTGGGCAGACAACGTTGGGAAATATATTATACATATCTAAGACATGTATTGAAAGTATATAGGGGTTGAAATAGTGAAATACACGTGAATGAGAGCAGGTAGGAGTTGTTTTGTAAAACGGGAGTTTTATAATGAAAAGGAGCATACCATTGTGCCTTAAGATGTTTTAGTGCACACTGCAATCAGAGACACTTGACAAATAAAATGTAACTAAAGTAAAAAAAAAGTCTGCTTAGAAGATTAGAGATATGCAAACCGTGAAATATATTGAGACCAAAATAGGAACAAATGGATAATGGAACAAACTAATCAGAAATGTCATTGAACTCTTAAATAAATGGACTTTGGCAGAACACGTAGCGAGCAGCTGTGATGCCTTGATGAACCTGGTGACAGAATCGCGGCCAAAAGAGAGAGCTCGCCTGAGAAAATGACCACTGTGATGGTAGAGTAATTTAATGTTTCAAGCTGGATTGTGGCATCGCAAAACAATGAGGGATGATGACAGCCTATGGAGGAGGCCTTCATCTCTACACTGTCACTCAGGACATCCAGCAATGATGGACAATTACTGATGATGATGATATAACTTAATATGACTTGGTTGAAATGTCTGTGTTGTGTCGAGATATCTGCATGCTTTTTTTATGCAGTGTAATTTATATGACTTGGTTGAAATGTCTGTGTTGCGTCGAGATATCTGCATGCTTTTTTATGCAGTGTAATTTATGTAAACATTTAAAAACCTCTTTGTTTTGTTTGTTTGCAGGGACATTAAAGCCGAAGCACTTAACTTCTTGGCCCCGTCATAATAAGTTCATGGATGAGCTATTTGGCTGTCAAACCTAAATATAATTCGTAACCAATTTAGGATACAATTAAAGTGAAAGCTCTCATTGCTATACATTCACTATTCCGTTTACTTTAACTGTGGAGATATTTAGTTCATCGTGGAGCAAAATAATGAGCAACAATTTCAAATACAGATGCAATAAGAGATAAGAAAAGTCACATGCAGTGGCATTTTCTGCATTATTTTATGAAGCGGTTGGTACACCATAGAAATCTACGCAACTTGATACTTATAAAGGGGCATTTTCACTTTGAATAGCATACGATCGCCCTTCTGGATGATCATGGGCCTTCTTGATGTTTTACAGCAGCATTTTTGTGAAACTCTGAACCAGTTTCACCTTTCTGATTCTCATCAGCAGTCATACATGGTAAATAACAGTTGTTGATTTTTACACTGCAATATGTTTGAAAAAGCGCATTAAAACAATCCCTTGATATTTGTCGATCGCATTTGTATTTTTTTTTTATTATAATTGAGTTACATTGCTCATGTTTTCCTGAATATGAGTGTATACATAATTATTAAATATTACATTTACAAAGATGTTGCATGCCTAAAGACTACAACATTTTCAGTGTTTTATTTGGTGCATACACAATAGTGCTGGTGTGCTTTGTCATGCATTTCTTGATTTCTGTCAGGAGGTGGCAGTGGTGTGACACTCAAGCTCTCAACATAGTGGGGCGGTATTGATATCCGCGTATCAGTCACATTCTATCCCATTGCAGTAGAAACATTCACCTTTTTTGAGCTGCTGAAAGATGAAAACCCACCACTGTTCCATGCATGAGACATCCTAAAAGTTGATTCTGGAAGCCGGTGAGTGAGATGAAATCCCTGCTGTCTAGCCGCTGTCCCATATATCAAACCATCCTGGAGGCTGGAGCGTCTGCTGTGAGCACTGTCTCCACAATGTCACAGGTCAAATATGTGTAGCTACAGGTACAAAATGAAGAGGCACTGACAACAGAATGCTGAAGAAGAATATTTAAAATGCTAATTCTTCCATAAAAAAAAATCTTTTTAACGACAAATATAGGATTTTTTTTAATGCCACCTTAAATCAAAATTTACATGACTTTGATCATCCAAGCCAAAACACCAGAGATTAATTTGATTTTAGCACTCTAATAACAACAGCTGCCATTTGCCACGAAGTGGCGGTGACATCACCACGCTGCCTGTGCCAGGCCAGGTACACTTTAAGGCCACGTGAAGTGTCGATGGCTCTCTGACAGGAGGTCACGGGACAGACCAAAGTACCATCGGTTGACTGACTGAGATGACTGGCAGATGCACCAGCTGTGGCCCCTGTTGTGCCACCTTGCTGAATGTTAACTCTGCCCGTTGTCAGTGTCGCTACTCTGCCCTCCGTTTTTGTTGGAGGGCGACTGCCTCCAACTGCCCAGTAGCATTTTTCACGAGCCTTCTCCATAGAGGCCAATCTTGACACAGCTGGTACCAGTATTTGGCAAGTCCACTCGTTAGTGTGTGCGAGGCGCTGGTAATCCCTCGACCTGGCACTTTATCCCAAGCACCATGATGGAAACACTGAAATGAACTCATCCTAACGTGTGCAGACAAATACACAGGGCTTTGCCAATGCTAATAGGCTACTCCCTTCATGAGCAAGAAGATGGCAATGAACAGTTCTTTCAAGCACTCCTTTTTTCGGGTTCCCCATTCAATGCGTGAACAGCCATGACGAATCGCCCCATGTCATTGGGATCGTTCGGACAGCTTGGATGGACCTGCGGGCATGCCTTTATAACAATGGATCCCACACTAAAGGGCATGACCTGCAGGAGGCCCAGTCAATTTGGCAGGATGTTGGCATATGTTTTAGATGTGACATGGGGTGCCGAGTCATTTACTGATAATCAGCAGCAGCCATGATCAATCAACTGCCAGATGAAGGTCTCCCAAAGCCACCACCATCTCCCACAATCGAGTCAACTTCTGCATACGAGCTGATTTTATCACTCCATCTCCTTGGTAAACTTCCTTTCAGCAACGTTCCATTCAATAGCTGCCACTCTGGCACTATTCCATTAATTATATTACTGTGTTCATTTTAAGGAATGGAAATATGTATTGGTATATCATGTGCATGTTTATTTGCCGAGTGTTGTATGGCATACGTGTGTAGAAATGCTGGTGAACTTGATTAAAATCTGTATTGTGTAGCTTGCATATGCAGGGTGACACTACCATCATCGGGGCCTCATTGTAATATATTTTTGTATATCAGCAGTGTCTCCTGTGAAAGTGCTGCACATGTAAATTATGCATGGTGTTTGTATGCAGTATTTATTTAGTAAGTATATATGCACATACACAGTAGGTGACAGTTAATATTAGCTGGATAATGATTAAATTATCTTTCAATTCAATGGATTGTCACTATTCAGGGTCACAATTCAATTCAAATATTGTTTTTTTTAATGTTTGCATGCCCTGTTTGTATTATATGTCTTGTTCTGCTTCATTCGTATTATTAAACTAAAGTTAATATTTGCATATAATTCGCATGAATCATAATTTGATTCTTAACTGCAACATTCTACATAGAGTGAGCATGATAATTTAACCGATGAATCGCCTTATTGGGTGAATGTGGTATACATAGTTTATCTTGCATTGTATTTTTAATTGTTAATAATCGTGTTTGATTCATTACATGAAGAAAAAATTTGCTCAAAATACTATTAATCACTAAATATGTAAATACCTTCACCAGCCCACACTCACTGTTTTGGTAAGATATGGTCAAATAATGACTGACATGGCATAGGAAGGCATTTATCCAGTGATGAAATGACAGGGCGGTACGTTAACATTATTTATGTTAATACATTAATGCACAATTCTGCACACAGCATGGAATAATAAATCCGCATTTTGTACTGAGAAATGGCTAATCTTTAAATGTATCATTAATATATCCATTGATATTAAATATTACAAATCCATATGAAATGAGAAATGAGTGTATCAGGTTTTGATATATTTTTATGTTTTTAGCAGCAATCATGTCCATTATTTATGTCTGCTCATATATCTGGAATGATAAGAGATTCATATCTGAACGTTGTTGAATGCACCAATATATTATTGTACATGCTGCATAGATAATTCCACCATTAACCGATTACATGTGTAATTAAACATGATTGTAAGAAAATTCGTTCGGCGCTTCGCATATATTGCTAGAATTATGTTTATCATGGAAATAAAATAAAAGGAAAACGATCCAAACAATGACTTAGCAATCAACAGTTGAATTAAATTTTATTGGATATATGGTGCAAACATAAAAAAATAATAATGGGATTTTCATAAATGAGCAACACTAATGGACATGGTCACCACCCAATGCTTGTTTGCATGGAGACATTGCCTTTGTGTGTGTGTGTGTGCACGTGTCACGCATTGGTCACTTGACAAGACAGAGGTGGCAAGTGTGCAGCCTGGCTAACACCATTGCTGGCAGAAGGGCATCCACTAAAGGGATATCTAGAGAGCATTCGACCTTCTCTTGGACCCTGGCCAGATACTTTGAGAGAATAGGACCCACACTTTACCCCACCACACGCGACCTGCTGATTAACTAACTGCAGTGTACCCATAATTGCTGCTGGGTGGACACAGAGACGGTGGGGAGGTTTAAGAAACCTGCACATTTCAACTGCCGTGCTGGCAGATCGAATCAATGACCTCTGGATTGTAAGTCAAGTTGTGCTAACCATTACACCGTGACTGCATTCCCGGTGTTAATTCGCCATCCTTAAAAATGAATCTTTGTCTTTGTGTAGAATGGCATTAACGAGAGTGAAATATTTGTTTAACAGTCCCAAAATAAACTGCTCCATTCTTTGTTTTCAAATGAGGTCACCGAGGCAATACTATGCGCAAGTTTCAGTCCACTACATGTGAATGAGCTAATAAGCAATGGCATTTAGCGCTGTTGCATTCATATCAAAAGGACTGTTATCCCCCTTGCATTGCCTTCCGTTTAAAAATTCATGGCAATATTTTATTTAGTTTTTTTATGATGGAGAAAAAGCATGTTAAATTTACAGGTTTCATTTTTGCAAGCTAAACCAGTGGTGTCACAGCTGAGCCTTTATAATATGACCTTTGGGGGTCACTGTGAAAGCTCACGTGGGTCCTAATGCCACCCATAGGCACACAAGAGACACACCCAATAAGCACCAAGCAAGAGAAACATTGGGCTATTTGCTGGGTGACAATGAAATAACCCTGTAAATAAAATATGTTCCATACCATGGCTTATTGATCCAGACACGGTCACAAAATAGAGGAGTAAGAACAATGTCATTGCTTTAAGAGGACACTGGTAAGGACATACTGACACTTATACGTGAGTATTTGTGATCACATGGGATTGTTTATACGACTCAGGCATGCTGATATACACCCTAATGCATATTCATCATAGCGGAAGTCACGATTTCATCGTCACATTACATGGAACTGCAACCATATAAAAGATAAATAAAGTGTGGGATTTCTAGCTGGATTTGCCTGTGATTCTGAATATAATTGCTCACAAAAGCACAGTGATGTCTTTTTCAAGGTGCACGTGTATGTGACAACCTAGTATGTGGTGAGTGCAATGCAGGCGGAGTGCAATTTCTGGACACATGCACTGTTGTCAGTGGATACAGTTAAAGGTGCAGCCCTGAAACGTATTTCTCACGCCACTGCTGGCAGACAGACCTCCAATAGAGAGCGCTCTGAAGAGTCCCTTGAGTGAAGAGCCCCCTAGAGGTAATTTTGGCCTACTCTTTTATTCCCACAACTCTACTTACTTTGCCAAATGCGACTCGTATCTGAACTGAAACTGATGTGTCCCTCCGACAGGTCGAGTTGTATTGAAATGAATACGTGACGATTGCATCACTGCCGATTATATAGCCAACAATAATGATAACAAGCTAACTATTTAACTGTCTTTATTTTACCTGGTAAGGCCCAATGAGCTATATATCCCCTTTTCAGGAGCGGCTTGGCCACAAATGATAAATTAATTCCTTGGATGTAAGGGAGCTTTAGTTTAACGAGTCTGGCTGCACCACACGAATGATATCTATTTATTTTTGCCTGTGGATACTATTCTTAGCGAAATATAGGTTGTACACAAGTTATCATCTCATGTTAAGATGTAAAAGCTTGCTTCATCTCATTAATATAATAGGATTACAGAGAACAGTGCTTTAATCCTGAAACGTATTGTCAACCAAAGAGAAAAACATTAAAGTTACATTTTCAGCTCAATTTGGAAAACGACAAGACGTCTTTTTGGGATTAACATGAAATTAAATGTAGTTGCTTCCCGTATATACGATACAAGTCAAATCATAGGGAGTCTATCAATAACTTTTACATTTAATTACTGCTGATGTTTACGCAAGTTAATTAGAGACATTAACAGGAGCTGTTAATATATCGGGGATGCTGCCGTTGTTTAGTGGTCAACGCACTGAACTTGCAATCCCAACGTCTCCCATTCCTCTCAAAGTCTCCTCTCAACGTCTCCTCTCCAATCTCCTGGCGCGGCAGTCGAATCAACGGTGGCCAAATTAAATGCCACCCGCCTCTGTCCACTCGGCAGTGTAAACGGGCTCCCACAGTTAGTTGATCGACAGGTGGCGTGTGGTGGCGTAAAGCGTGGATACCCCCCCCCCATCTTTATGCGACATCAACAACAAAAAACGAGAATCTGCCGATTGCATGATGGTGGCGAGCGAAGGCACGTCTAGCGCTGTGTGCTCAATGCGTTTCACGCCACACCCGAGTAAAAATACCGCCAATAAGAATTCGCTTAAGAAAACGAATTAAACACCTTCGCATCCAGTGTGTTTAAATGACTCTGCTCTGCTACAATTTACCTAAATCACACCAAACCTGTTGAAGATTATTACGGTGATACAGTAAATCCCAAAGGCTTCAATAGCCAAGATGAAAGCAACTTACATTACATCTTATAAGCAGCGGGAGAAACGTCCCAAGCCGTCCGGTCTGACTGCCTTGTCACAATAATAAAACAGATTTGCTCCAAGCCAAGAGGTGCAGAAAGCATTTAAAATGCATAAACTGCTTACTCTCCCACTAAGTCTCATAAAATGTATGCACCGCGTGTCAAGATTGATCTACCTCTGACAAATGTCCCATCTACTCCTGCTGCCCTGCCTTCAAGAAGCTACCATAGTGATATGCACGTGAGGTTAGGGTAAGCACAATTATATATTGTAGATGTAGTGTTGATGAGTGGCCCAATGTAGAGCCCACTAACCCACTCTTATTTAGTATACAAATGTAAGGTATATGATCACAGCTATTGAGAGAAATGATGATAAAATAAAAACACACTCATTGGGTTGCCATCTGCCCTGATACAGCCATATGGGTCGGTGTGTTATTGTTTGACAATAATAACGATTCTTTATTTTAATATGGAAATGGTTCTCTTGAGTTGTTGCTTTTTAGGAGGATTCTGCATTGAATATCGATTTACATTTGGCACGTATCAACAACGTACGTAAATGTATTAAGTGAAAGGAGTCAGCTGTGTTACCCGTGGTGGACTTTTATTGTCCTGGGACAATAAAAGTCCACGTTTTTGTGAGTTGTGTAATAGTACACTAGTCAAGACAATGCAGTTTACATGCAGTTCCGCTTATTCTAGTTTTGTGAGATTTTGTATCTTCCAATTTTGTCCCAATTATACTCATCAAGGTACTTTTTTATTTTCAACATAGTACGTAAATATATAGTAAGTCTCTAATTACATTAATTACACTTATATATAAAGTACACAATGGTGTAACTTCAAATAATTGTAATGCAGTTCTGTACTAGATATATTTTTCTATCTTATTTCGAAAACATGAATGACCGCTGTTCATTACGTGTATAATGAGGTGGCCACAATGATGATGTGTATGTTTACGATGTGATATACTCACACACGTGCCGAGAACCAAATCACCTGGACTTTGCCCGATCCTGTTAGATCTTGGAAGCTAAGAAGGCCTGGGCCTGGATCGTGCTAGGATGGGTGACCGCCGTGCATTGAATGGGTGCTGTCGGCTACTGCAAATCTACCTTGATCGTAGATGGCAGCATTGCAGCAATATCCACCCATCGTTGTGCTGCCGTATTATGCCCAAGTTTCACCTGTTCAGGCTGGCATGTGAGGGACAAGTTGGAGTACAAGTTCTGCCTCTGAGTTCTCGATCGAAACATTGAGTGAGATTTGCGACATATATGCGCGCGTTATAAATTGTGTTTATTGTGGTGTTGGACTTCGCCAAGGGTGCGCCTTGTCTCCACGCCTGTTTGTGATGTTCATGGACAGGATATCAAGGTGCAGCTGAGGTGTGGAGAGTATCCCGCGCGGGGGCATGGAGGTGGCGTTGCTGTGTTTTTGATGACGACGATGTCCTCCTGTTTGCCTCGTCAGTCTGCGATCTCCAGCGTGCGCATGAACGGTTTGATGCCGAGTGTGAAGCGGCTGGGATGAGGATCAGCACTTAGACTTCTGATGTTGTGGTTCACTCTCGGGACACGGTAGACTGTGCTCTCCAGTTGAGGGGTGGGGGGGGGGAAAGCTGCCCTGAGTGGAGGAGTTTAAGTACCTCGGGGTCTCTTTCGCGAGTGACGGTCAGTGGGAGCGGGAGAACGGCCAGCGGATCGGTGCGGCGTCCGCAGCGATGCGGGCGCTGTAACGTTCCGTGGGAGTGAAGCGGGAGCTGAACTCTCGAACAAAGCTCGCCGTTTACAGCTCCATCTACGTTCCCACCCTCACCTATGGGCATGAGCTTTGGGTAATGACCGAAAGGATGAGGTCACGGGTACAAAGAACCAAAATGAGGGTCCTCTGTGGTCGGGCAAGGAGCTCGGGAAATCGGGAGAGCCTCAGAGTCGAACCGATGCTCCTGCGAATCGAGAGGAGCCAGTTGAGGTGATTCGGGCACCTGGTAGGAATGCCCCCCGGTAGACTCCCCCTGGAACTCTACCGGGCAGCACGTCCCACTGGCCGAAGATCCCGGGGCCGGCCCACGGCACGCTGGCGGTGGGACGATGTCGCTCGGCTGGCCTGGGAACGCTTGGGAATTCCCCAGCAAGAGCTGGAGTCTGTATATAGTAGCGTAGTGTATGTGTAGTGTATCGTGGTGTAGTGTATAGTAGTGCAGTGTATAGCGGTGTATAGTGTAGTAGTGTATAGTAATGTGGAGCTAGAGTCTGTCGCCAGGTAAAGGGAGGTCCAGACCGCCCTTCTCAACACGCTTCTGCCACGACCCTCACCAGGACAAGCGGACTGAGAAACGAACGAACGAACAAATGATGATTTCACTCCAACATCTCTGCTCACCACCTTCACTAACTCCCAGCAATCAGCGTGAAGTGTGGTTGAACAGTCCCCACGACCTGGAAAGATGTGGAGAGGCACTCATCTCTTAGTGGATTGACAAAATGGGCCTTACATGTCTATACAATATATATGTATATGTGTGTGTTCCTATATATAGGTAGTTCTGTTAATATGCATCGCATGCGCCTGAAATATTGGCCGCTTACTCGTGTACAGATAAATCTTACAACAACAGTGCATTAGCTTGAGGCATATTGGACAGGTTTGTTTATGTCAAGCGAAAAAAGGGACCTTATTGCACACTGTACCTTTCAAACGTATGTCCACGTGCAGTTGCTTGCGCTCAGCAGGTTCACAATGCACCACCGGGGAGCCATGTATAGTTGCAGGGCATTCATGTTTTGTTTTTAATGAAAACAATTCATAACCTTTGTGTTTGCCCCCGTAATAGGTGAGGCGCCTCGCGGAAAAGCAACCCGCTCATTGGCTGTGCGCCGTCGTGACAGCGTAGTGACGCACACCCGCGGTAGCACGTGCGAAGTGTGTCGTGGCATTTCTTGATATTCTCCGGTCGTAATCGAGCGTTACAGAGGCGTTTATGGAATGCTCCCCGTGCAGGCGCATGGGTTTTGGGAATGATTTTCGTAATTTCTTTTCTGTATTAGGTTTCATGGAGTCATACAACTTCAAGTGGATGTGCGATAGTTGGCTGGGTAGAAACAACATATTTTGAGTGGATGTTAAAGAAGACCATGTGAATATAAACGAAATATATTGAGCAGGTTAGGCATTTTTTTTTTAAATTGGCCTTATCCAGCCCGAATTGTTTTTAATTGATCATTTCAAACTAATAGTCATGCGTTATTTTTGAAATGCTAAATACGCCTTTAAAATGTCACGGCTTACACCCCATCAAAGACAACATTTGACCCCCACAGATCTACGCACGCACATACATTAGCATACGCATAGACTCACCTAAACAAAGACAAAGGTCCCCCAGTAGCCTATAAAGACTATTAACGAGTACAAGGGGGTGGTGTGGCCAGGATCACCCTGAGCCTGGTGTGAATGTTTACACGTTGCACCACGTACTCAATGCCGAGTCAACCTAGGGGAAATTATACCACACCCCACTGATATTAATCATCGGCAGGAATTTAACTGAGGTCACCGAGTTCACAGCACAGGACGTGGATCGTGCATTGCGTGCCCTTTGTGCAGGAAAGGATGTATCTATTTATTTATTTATTTGCCAATGCAGCCTCACCATCGGACAACATAATCAGCGTAGTGAGTTGCAGGCGTTCATTCGGCAACACTCTGAAGGAGCTTGGCTTTTGCCTTAACGCACTGCCGAGCCTCTATAAATGTTCTCTTTGTTCTTAGGCGTTTGCAAATGTAATCGTTCAACATTGCCTATGTTTTCCCAGAATTTATTTGGGCTCCATCACAGAAAATATATATTTAAAAAGCAATCGATGAGAAGGTATGTTTCTTTGGAGAAGAGTGTGAGTACAAGTACTGTTAGTACTTCATTTCGATGCGACCAGGTCAGTGCAGCAAATACATTGTTGTGCTCTACTTATATGCGCCCACATCTTTGTTGTTACCCTTTCGTGGACCAACACTGTCCAGCATTGTGAAACATCGTCAAATAACCCGCACGACCCGTATGGGATTTGGGAGGCCCGTTGTCCAGCAGTGGATTATCAAAGGGCTGTGCATGTGCATTTGTGGGTTAAAGAGAAAATGATTCCCTTCAAAAATTGGCCAGTGACCCTGAAATTGAAAAAGCTATGTCATGCCACTGAGCAGAATACATTTAATATTGCAACCAGCATTGGAGCAAAGTAATACAATTTGTAAGCAACATCAATGTAGATATTTTAAATGAGATTTGCTCTGACTTTCAAACATTTAAATGAGGGGGAAAAAAAAACATTGTATTTCCCTTTTAAAAATGACTGCAACTGAAATTAAAACGGTGCTGCATTAGGAAGCCATTCTAATGTTAATTAGGCTTGGGCAAGACGAATCGCGAGAATGAATGATGGCCGGTGGTCCATCGTAATGATGGAGTGGCAGCCAAGGGATAAAATGTCTCTGATCGCTTCTTTCAACTAAGTAGACGGAGCGATGCAATCGCCCGTGCACAGGTGCTTGGCGGATTGCTACATCGCAGTGCTGTGAGAGATGGCGACTGTTTGTCGAGGCCTTAATTAATCAGTGGATTGATCACGTTTGATGATGGCGACTGCATTAAGTGTAATCGAACAAATAATACTTTGACCTTGTCATTTTTAAAATGATAATAATGCTTCAGTTTTATAACGCGTTGCTCATGCAAATGCATCTCACAACGCTGAGGAACCGCAGGCAAGTGGGAAGGCAGCCAGGCAGTGAGCCGGCACAACCAACAATTGCTCAAGCTCTGCAGTCCTCTATATGTTAATATGTCTTCAGACAATTTGTATTTATATCATACTACTACCGATAATAATACTTCATTTCCATTTTTTTAGGAACTGTTAATTGTGATTCAAAACCATTTCAGGAGGGACCTATATTGCAATATTTGGTCAATTCCTTTTGAAAGCGTGTTACGCTTTTGGAAGGACATTGCAGAGCCCAGATACATTCCACAACTACACACAACCAAACGCCCAACAGTCCACACAGATGGGTTCATAAACCCCTTTGCTGTACGGTACTGCCATCTGCTATCTCTCCGATGTGCTTTTGGGTAGTGCTGTGGGGTCCATGCGGTACAACCCAACCATCCCCGCAGTAGGACGCATCTCCTAGGCTATTGGCAGCCCAGAAGCCATGCCTCGAAGTTTCGCAAATCTGATCCAGCAAAGTTGTCTTCCTGTAAAGCACTGGTTGGCACGAGCTCAATATTAAACCTGGCCAAATAGGCCCTGTGCAGCCATCCGCGAGATAACTCCTTGTTCCCTTGTAACCCGATTTGAATTCGAATAACACGTCAAGACGCCCGCTGCAGTCTCGCGCGCTCAAGCAGCGCACAAATATCGAGCTCGTCCTTGCATCGCTGTCCGTCCGCGGGCCCATCTTGAACCCTCGGTGCTTGTAGCGCTTATGTAGTTGATTATGCGGCACGCTGCGTGTTGCAGTGCGCGCCCGTGTGTGTGCGCATGCTTTGGAGGAGGGCGATGGTGCTACGCTACGGGGTTGGTGTGATGTATATCATTGGCTATCTGCTCTGACAGCTGTTTCACGCTTCGCCGCCAGCCACAAACCACCTGATAGCAAGGCTGTTCCTCACTCTCGCAGTCTCTGCCTTGCCAAAGTAAGCAGATTGCGCGCACCCAGGCACCGCCCGCACCGCCACCCCCGCGATTATGTCCGTGTTATTGCGCAGGTGGGATTAAAACAGGTGAATACATAAATTGGCAAGCTTTCTCGCCGGACGCACATGTTAATTATCGTTTTAAGCCAGAGAACGATTCCAGCAGGGACCTGCAAGGGTACAATTTGTTTGCTCAATCTACTAACAAATACGTGGTAAATTTAACACACGCAAAAGCGAACACATGCTGTATGTGAAAAAAAATACAGTTTCTTTTATAGTAAAACAAATCTCACTGTTTTATGAACCCGGTGAAATGAGCTTAAGTCTCAAACACGGCTAACATCAGTGAGGAGTGATGTCTGAATCCTTCACCAAGCTGTACTGACTAGGGTGGTGAAGTATGGTAAAACAACCCCTGTGTCTAATGCGGTGTGGAGAGACCTTCATCCAAAAGTGGCTTGACATGCGGCTGTAAATTATAATTTGTTGTGAATCACTGTACAACTATTAGATATGCTGTTGTGCATGTGCTTACTACCCCCACAAACTCCTGTCGTGTGCACAGGGGTTAATGAGGGCCAGCTACCGAGACAGCCATTGGAATGATCTCCACAAGTCCGGCGACCTTAGGCCAGATTGTGCCTTCTGTTTTACTGAGAGAGAGAGAACAAGAAGAAGGGACGAAAAATAAGGCTAAAGAAACCCCAGGTGCTTAGAAATTGCTGGTGGTGGTAAAATACCAAATTTAAAATCCATGACGCTGGGATTTTGTGGGAGCACTCAACTGAAAAGCAACACCAACAAGTCTAATGTAGAATCCAGAAGCCTGACATCCCCATGGCTTGAAATAAAAGAGGTCCAATTTATCATCCGGGGTAGCAGTCCAGACATTTTTGCCAGTAGTCAGCAAGGGGAGGACATTGTAGAGAACTAATTGTAAGCAATTTTGAACCCACAGGGTTTAAGCGTCCTTTACAAAAGCGTCGCATTCCTTTCATAGGCTTTTTAGACGTGCAAGGACATTAAGAGACAGAAAGAGGAAGAAACGGATTAGCGAACATATGCAGGTTAATTACATAATTCGAAATGTAAAAAAAAAGTAAGTGCCCTTGTGAAGGACGCATCACACGGCTAGAAGGGATGGTTGGCTGTTGAGCAAGAATAATAACGGTGCGGTAGCAAAGGATTGGAATGTATCTGGGAGAACGTCCACCAGGAAAATTGAGCGATTAAATTATGTTGTATGCAGGTGCTAGGTGGATTATTTTACAGTGCAGGATTGTAAGAGATGGTAAAAGGTTGGGGAGGCCTTCAGACAACATTGGCTGATGACAATGACTATTCATCGCATGTTGTGTAAGAATTGCACATTACAATGCAGTAGTAGTGGCATTATCACAGCATTGCAATTTCAGACTTAAAAGGGAGTACATCCTGGGTAGCCGCCTCATTATGAGCACGCTGCATGAATGATGCAGTGAGCCGGCAGCCAGCGCAGACTGAATCTGGGCGGCACAGGTGTGGGTGGTCACATTCGGCGTTGAAAGGTTTCCAGCACCCGAACGGGCAGAGAGCTCCGGAGAACTTTCCCGTCAAGGTGATGGAGGAACACACAAAATATAAGGAGTCTCCGGAGACGCTGGACTTCAGAGATGATGTGTTGCCTCCATAATTGATTTTGTTTATTTGAACTCTACCACAAATCTTGTTGCAATAATAATAATATCAGTGACTTATCCAGGAAAACCTCAAGACATTTTGCGGAAGGTCCTGCATTGGGAATTTTTGACCAATTCCTTTGTGTGTGAACAGGCCACTTGGTGAAGCCACACGTGTGCGAACCACTACGCCACCACTCCACATTCTTAACGAGTGATTGCCGCATTCTCTTTGGTGGAGCGGTGCTGCGGTGGGGCAGGGAATTATAATGCATTGTGCCATGAACCGGAATGTGGCCACCAGAGTATAATCACCAGCAATGTGCAGCAACAGTGGAGGACAATATCTGATCCGGTACCAGGTCCTGCTTCACATGCCCCTGATGAAACAGCACGGTAAAGTATGGTCAAACAACCCCTACTGCGCGACATGGTCACTGCATCGCACTCTTTCAGATGCACTTCTGCGTCCGTCTGGAATGCTTTTCCTTCAGATATTAGGAAGCCACTGAAGCTTTGCACTGTGAAATCACCCAGATTGACAGAGCTAATTTCATTCAAACTCCTTCTTTGTGTTTAGTTGCGTTGTCCTCCCGCATCTCGGATTAGCACGGTTGGCTACGTACGGCGCGGAAGAAGTTCAACATACGCACGTGCACTCGTGGGGAGGAGGACTTCATCCGTTGAAAATCTGGAGGTGCGCATACGCGCGCCTTTCCAAAGGCTCTGATCCTCACTGCACGAGACGTTGCCGTGGATCAGCGGCGAGCAACGCTCCGCTCGATGTTCAACAGGGCTCTTCCTCCGCCGATGCAATCGATACGAGCGAGCGTGCAGCCCTAGGTGGCTTCCAACGCGGCGTCGTGCACAGCTGAGTGGCAACGATGATGCAGACTGATCACGACCCCGCTCGGCGCAATCGCGGGCTGCTTTTTTACCTGTCCTTTATTTCTATATAAAAAAAATGATGTGCAGAACCATATATATGGAAATTAAAGTGACATTCGGTAAAATAATTAATATATAACATTGTAAGATAATAATGTATTGTGGAAGGCCCTTACTGGAATGGTGACTAATTATTCGAGTTTGTTCTGCCAATGTTAATGTCTCTGCCAATTATTTACACGCACTCTGCTCTAGCAATAACGATGTGTGTGTTTTTGTGTGCACAAAAAGAGGGCAACGATTCAATTTATAAAGCCACAGCGTTGCCGTCGCATTTCAATGCCATTAGGACACGTTAAATTACATTTCGTTTACAGACTTCTTACATATTTGCATCAAAACACTTAGACGGTTTAAGAGGTCCTTCTGCATACAAGCGACAGTGGATTACAGTCCTCATTAAATGCAGAAATAATTGATTTCCCATGGGGATGGCTTTGGCTGAAACGTTGCTTTTCAAGTTGTTGGCCATTTGAGTTACTGTAAATATTGACCGTTGTTGGCTCTCCCTTGTCCCTTGCTTCTTGTGTCAATCTCGTGTAACGCCGCAGAGAGCGTGTAACGCGTACATGTACTAATAATATTCACCGTTAGCTCGTAAGATGCTGTATCTAAAATTGCCACGCTTAATACGCGAGTGAAGCCAGACTTAGGCTGTGCTGCACGGGACTGCGCTCGGCCGTGATACATGTGATCTCTCAACCTCTCAATGCTGACCCTACAAAACTGTGTCTCTGGTTGGTTTAATGCCGTCAGCACTTTATATAGGCAGTCTTATAGATCTCGTGTCAACCCTCTATACGTGTTATTGCGCGATGGTTGTCCTAACCGCCCTGCTCTGCTTATAATCATCATAGTCAGTCATGATCTATCCACTGCTGAATGAAGGCCTCTTCACACCGCTGGTCTTGGTGATGCCACAAATCCATCGTGCACCCGTACATGAGCGTATCTCATCGTGCGATCTCCACTGTGGTCATCGTCCCAGGGACGCTCTCTCCTTTGGTTGCCGTTCCATCACCAGTCTCGTCCACTGGCCATCATCTCTTCCAGCGAAGCCTACTTACTTTCCTGCACGGCACATTACCATCATCAGCCATTGTCTACCCACTGCTGGATGAAGGCCTCTCCATGATGCCACCATGCCTCACGGTGCAGCGCTGCTGCCATCCGTCTCACTCTTGCACATAAAATCATCTCATTTCTCCACCTCCACAATGTGTAATAATCTCAATTTGCGTTATGGTTTTTGTAATGCGTAGCACTGGAAAGCACAAAAAATATGAATGCAATTGGACAGCGAGAGTAACTGCTGTGACGTATTAACTTGCAACGGTATTAACGTGTCAAGTTATGTCCTCTAAATAATAATGGAAGTAAAATCTTTAAACGTAATGTAATTGGCATTTCGCATAAAATATGAAAAAATGTATTACACTCACATTTTGAAACATAATTTTGCCATTTCACAATCGAGAAATGCCTTTGCCACAGGGGCATATAAATTACCCGTGTTGCAACTATATCGCTACATTCGTTGATACTCCTAAACTGTCGGGAGAAACAGTTTTATTTTTGTGTTACTCATTGATTTACATTGCAGGTAATAAATTTTGAACTGAATCTGTAATTTGCTGAATTAATTATTGGCACCATTCGGTGAGAGGTTGTTAAAAAAAGCGAGCCGTTAGCGTGGCGATGTCTGTAATTGAATCATCTCAGTGTTGTTGAACATGAATGTGTGCGCTCATCCGTGTAACACGGGCAACTGTCCCCTTGCACAGCGACACATTTTGTTGTTGTCATTGCGTTAATCGCTCCTGTCATTGGAATTCGCTGACGGTGGAGTTGTATTATGACTATTTACTCTTATTGCTTAGGTTCCCCTACCCCCACCCGTTACACCAATGTAAAAAAAAACATATTTAATGTTTAAACATATATTGTTATATGTATAACGGACAACGTGCGGAAACCAGCACCATGTCAGTGAAGAGCATTGCATGTAAACCATGAACCTTCAGTACTCTCCGATGTGTTTTCAGGTTGTTACCGCGGGTTGCTCGCCACGTTGTTTCGACAGTTCGTCCACGTGCTGAGAGCTTCTTCCCAGCACGCGGAGAAGCTCCAAGCACCTGGGGCGAAACGTCGGACATCACGCCGAACCAACACGCGGAACAAACCGCAAATGCATCAGGGTGCTCTACAGTACAATCGTGAAAACCTACGTAGTTGTATTGAACTTCATCATTGTGTTCATTTGATCTGTTTCAAATAATAACAGTAATCCCAATTTACATTCTACACATTGAAACAGGCACTGGAAGAGCTCTTAAGTCACGTAGATTGAGAATAAAACAATAAAACAAAATAAGACAATAAAATTCTCACGACGTTTCTCACGTTTCTCACGTCGTGAGAATTTATTGTCTTATTTTGTTTCATTGTTTTATTCTCATTCTACGTGACTCTACCGAAAGAACAAAGAAGATGAATCCTTGCAGTCACGAAAGCTTTAAAACGAATTGTATTATTTGACCCATGTTGCTTTCCTTGAACAATAAACATTACATTTAAAATGTCAGAAAAAAATTATGAATTATGCTAAATATGCTTACGGACAGAATGTAGACTGTATGCAAATGCGAGTGCAACACCAATGCCTGAAACCACCACTCGTTAAATAAAAGATGTGACCCTCAGCATCATTTTTCTTTTGGAAAGAAACATTTTTTCACATTCTCCAGTGCCATGGCTGCTCAGTGTTGAGAATGCATGATCTACCCTGAGTCGGTGCACAGATTGCATTGCAGATTTCATGGCTGAGCAATGCGTGGCATTCGAGCACCTTCTACGGGACTTGGATTCACGACGCCCGGCCGCCTTTGTCCCGCCAGTGGCGATGTTCACACACCACACTAGTTACTCGTTTGAGGCTGAGTCGACCTAGGGGAGGCCCAGGACCGGTTAAAATAATCGAACATGCGCGGATCACGTGACAGATTTGACGTCATATTCACAACTTTGCCTTTTATATATTAACAATAATTTCCTCCGGGTGCATCCAAGAATGATTGTGCCGGCAGCAACATTCTGTCGTGGTAATTCTTGCAAAGCCTGCCGATTAAATACAGGCCGTTTGCCCATCTGGACGAAGAAGCCCTGAGAACCTAAGTGGCAAATTCCCATCACTTAACCCACGATTTACACATTTTTCCAAGTGAAACGAATTCTCGTACAGTATTCGGCGCAGCAATGGACTTGGGCTAACACAAGCGGTACGTGAGCAGGTCGGGGTAAAGCCAGATTAACGACGCTGGTTCTCTTGGCTAAATCATTCCGAGCTCTTGCTAAACATTGTCTTCCTTTTCTCGCTCTCAAAGTCCACTGCTTAGAGAGAGTTCTTGTAGGGGCGTTCGTATTGCACGTAGGACGACGCCGTTTAAAAACTGGCAATTGAGTGGTACAGTGTGTCAGTGGAAGATAGCATTTGTAAATTAAGAGTCTGCACGGCACACTGCAATGGAGGTTTACGCGTTACAAGATATTTTTCCTAGTCCCCCCCACCACCACCACCGCGTGCCCTTATTCTCAAAGCAGCAATTGATCTGTTAGCCCAATGGGCTACAGAGGCAATTAGAATTGGCAGAATTGACGCCCAGGATTGAGGACGAGCGCCGGTCGGGATTGACGGGCGCTATCCGCGAATCCATACCCCAAGTAGCCCCGTCGAGCCGGCCACCTCTGTGCTCCCCACTGGTTCATTAAATGTCCATTCAAATGCAGCTCTGAGGCACCAAGGGATTTACTAAAGAGCATCCAAGTGGAAATTGATTCCAGGGAGCAACAAAAAAGCGGAGGGTAAAAAAAAAGCACCTCAGAAAGTGTATGGACTCTTTAAGTGTTACAGTGAGGGAAAAAAGTATTTGATCCCCTGCTTATTTTGTACGTTTGCCCATTGACAAAGAAATGATCAGTCTATAACTTTAATGGTAGGTTTATTTGAACACTGAGAGACAATAACAAAACAATCCAGAAAAACGCATGTCAAAAATGTTATAAATTGATTTGCATTTTATTGAAGTAAATAAGTATTTGACCCCTCTGCAAAACATGACTTAGTACTTGGTGGCAAAACCCTTGTTGGCAATCATAGAGGTCAGACGTTTCTTATAGTTGGCTACCAGGTTTGCTCACATCTCAGGAGGGATTTTGTCCCACTCCTCTTTGCAGATCTTCTCCAAGTCATTAAGGTTTCGAGGCTGACGTTTGGCAACTCGAACCTTCATCTCCCTCCATAGATTTTCTATGGGATTAAGGTCTGGAGACTGGCTAGGCCACTTCAGGACCTTAATGTGCTTCTTCTTGAGCCACTCCTTTGTTGCCTTGGCCGTGTGTTTTGGGTCATTGTTATGCTGGAATACCCATCCACGACCCATTTTCAATGCCCTGGCTGAGGGAAGGAGGTTCTCACCCAAGATTTGACGGTACATGGCCCCGTCCATCGTCCCTTTGATGCGGTGAAGTTGTCCTGTCCCCTTAGCAGAAAAAACACCCCCAAAGCATAATGTTTCCACCTCCATGTTTGACGGTTGGGATGGTGTTCTTGGGATCATAGGCAGCATTCCTCCTCCTCCAAACACGGCGAGTTGAGTTGATGCCAAAGAGCTTCATTTTGGTCTCATCTGACCACAACACTTTCACCCAGTTGTCCTCTGAATCATTCAGATGTTCATGACAAACTTCAGACGTTCATTGGCAAACTTCAGACGGGCATGTATATGTGCTTTCTTCAGCAGTGGGACCTTGCGGGCGCTGCAGGATTTCAGTCCTTCACGGCGTAGTGTGTTACCAATTGTTTTCTTGGTGACTATGGTCCCAGCTGCCATGAGATCATTGACAAGATCCTCCCATGGAGTTCTGGGCTGATTCCTCACCGTTCTCATGATCATTGCAACTCCACGAGGTGAGATTTTGCATGGAGCCCCAAGCCGAGGGAGATTGACAGTTCTTTTGTGTTTCTTCCATTTGCGAATAATCGCACCAACTGTTGTCACCTTCTCACCAAGCTGCTTGGCAATGGTCTCCAATCTTGTCCCTGACCTCGTTGGAGATCTCTTTGGTCTTGGCCATGGTGGAGAGTTTGGAATCTGATTGATTGATTGCTTCTTTGGACAGGTGTCTTTTATAGAGGCAACAAGCTGAGATTAGGAGCATTCCCTTTAAGAGTGTGCTCCTAAGAGTGTGCTCCTAATCTCTTTCTGATTGAGAGGAGGTCAAATACTTATTTCCCTCATTAAAATGCAAATCAACTTATAACATTTGTGACATGCGTTTTTCTGGATTTTTCTGTTGTTATTCTGTCTCTCACTGTTCAAATAAACCTACCATTAAAATTACAGACTGATCATTTCTTTGTCAGTGGGCAAACGTACAAAATCAGCTGGGGATCAAATGCTTTTTTCCCTCACTGTATGTCCTTTTAAGTACAGTACTTGGCTACCCTGTGTATTGCTGTCCTGGTGCAATGGTCATCAAAATGGACTTACAGAGATCGCCGCAGTGTAAACAATGGGGAAAGTTTCTTAAATCCGTCCTGGTGCCTCTGTCCATCCGGCGGTATTGTTGAGGTCACCCACAACAGCGAGTTGATCTGCAGGTCGCTTGCGGTGGTCTAAAGCGTAGGGTGCTCCCACCTCTTGCAGGACGTGGGTAAAAGTTGGCCAAACTCGCCTCGAGACGAGCCCAACCAGAGCTTTCACGAGTGGAGGCCATTCTGCCAGCAGTGACGTGAGCACGAAATTCGAGGGCTGACGCTTGACCTTACGACTATCGTTGTAAATGAGGATGCCGGATTTTGTTCTGAGGTACGCTTCAAGAGTTGTCAGGAAACCAAGGCTCTGAGTAATTGATGCTGAAAATTACAAAAATTTTAGGAGGGAGAGGGGGGGGTGTTATTTCCAAAATGTAAAGGCAGAGCCAATAGAATGCAGACGGATGGATGTGTGAACTCTTCCTCATTGCCAAAGCATCAAATGTGACTCGGTGAGCAGACAAGACAAAGTCTCCTCGTTATGACCTGGGTCTCAAGCAGCAAATCGGAGCATTTACTTTGTGCAAGATAAACCACGAATTTCACCTACACGCACAGTTAGTTATAGCTGGTGTGATTTTGCCAGCGGATAACTGACCTGGCTAAATTACTCACAATAAAGGTTTTTGAGTTAGATCGCGTAAGTATAAATGTGTCGCAACTCTCCACCACCCGACACGGCCAATCAGTAAAAAAAAATGTGTCACGTTAACAAAACGCCAATTAGTTACTTCTTCAGCCCACCGGTGTGTTTGAAGAGTGAATCCACAACATATAGAATTTGAGTACGACGTTTCGCTGGTAATTACATCCAGCAGCTTCGGGCGATTTTCCAGAATACGTGTTAAACTGGCTAAATTAGTTCAAATTACGACGAAATTGCCTATGACAAAGTCCTGTCAGAGGTCTGAAGCTGACCAGGGTCGATCCTGAATCGCACTCAGTTGGGTGATCACCAAAGCACAGAAGACAGGTGAAATAGGCGCTGTGAACAGCAGAGGGCAGTGCAGGAAAACGCAGTGTTCTGTACTCCCTTCACCTCCCCCCAAAAAAAACAATACTCACGGCCAGCAAAGCGTGGGGAGGTCCTTATCCAGCAGTTGATTCGCAGGCAGGATTTAGATGTTGAGGTGCCGTAATCATCAGCTGTTTGAGAATGAATGGACACAATTCTTGTGGCTTAATTCTTATGCAATGGTCACGATGCATTGGTGTTTTAGTTGCCCCCACAAAACTTAACGTCATGTATTCGTGAACAGCATATTGTTTAAATAGAATTAATTAGAAATTATACGTTCCTAAAGAAAATACTTCAAGGTGTTGTTAAATATCTAGAACAGAGGGGTCAATGCCCAGTTCACCTCTCTGCCGCAATGCTAACTCGTGAACTGTGAAACGTTTGGCCAGGCTCCTGTGACTCAGCACAATGTAAGCTACAGTGAGGGAAAAAAATATTTGATCCCCTGCTGATTTTGTACGTTTGCCCACTGACAAAGAAATGATTAGTCTATAATTTTAATGGTAGGTTTATTTTAACAGTGAGAGACAGAATAACAACAATAAAATCCAGAAAAACGCATGCCAAAAATGTTATAAATTGATTTGCATTTTAATGAGGGAAATAAGTATTAGACCCCTCTGCAAAACATGACTTAGTACTTGGTGGCAAAACCCTTGTTGGCAATCACAGAGGTCAGACGTTTCTTGTAGTTGGCCACCAGGTTTGCACACATCTCAGTAGGGATTTTGTCCTACTCCTCTTTGCAGATCTTCTCCAAGTCATTAAGGTTTCGAGTCTGACGTTTGGCAACTCGAACCTTCAGCTCCCTCCACAGATTTTCTATGGGATTAAGGTCTGGAGACTGGCTAGGCCACTCCAGGACCTTAATGTGCTTCTTCTTGAGCCACTCCTTTGTTGCCTTGGCAGTGTGTTTTGGGTCATTGTCATGCTGGAATACCCATCCACGACCCATTTTGAATGCACTGGCTGAGGGAAGGAGGTTCTCACCCAAGATTTGACGGTACATGGCCCCGTCCATCGTCCCTTTGATGCGGTGAAGTTGTCCTGTCCCCTTAGTAGAAAAAAAACACCCCCAAAGCATAATGTTTCCACCTTCATGTTTGACGGTGGGGATGGTGTTCTTGGGGTCATAGGCAGCATTCATCTTCCTCCAAACACGGCGAGTTGAGTTGATGCCAAAGAGCTCCATTTTGGTCTAATCTGACCACAACACTTTCGCCCAGTTGTCCTCTGAATCATTCAGATGTTCATTGGGAAACTTCAGACAGGCATGTATATGTGCTTCCTTGAGCAGGGGGACCTTGCAGGCGCTGCAGGATTTCAGTCCTTCACGGCATAGTGTGCTACCAATTGTTTTCTTGGTGACTATGGTCCCAGCTGCCTTGAGATCATTGACAAGATCTTCCCGTGTAGCTCTGGGCTGATTCCTCACCGTTCTCATGATCATTGCAACTTCACAAGGTGAGATCTTGCATGGAGCCCCCGGCCGAGGGAGTTTGACAGGTATTTTGTGTTTCTTCCATTTAAGAATAATCGCACCAACTGTTGTCACCTTCTCACCAAGCTGCTTGGCCATGGTGGAGAGTTTGGAATCTGATTGATTGATTGCTTCTTTGGACAGGTGTCTTTTATACAGGCAACAAGCTGAGATTAGGAGCACTCCCTTTACCTGTATAAAAGACACCTCGGAGCCATAAATCTTTCTGATTGAGAGGGGGTCAAATACTTATTTCCCTCATTAAAATGCAAATCAATTTATAACATTTTTGACATGCGTTTTTCTGGATTTTTTTGTTGTTATTCTGTCTCTCACTGTTCAAATAAACCTACCATTAAAATTATAGACTGATAATTTCTTTGTCAGTGGGCAAAAGTACAAAATCAGCAGGGGATCAAATAGGGTTTTCCCTCACTGTATAAGCAATTTCGACAAACAGCCAATGTGATTAACACTCAGATCACATCTTACAACTAATATTTAAATATCGTCCAATTGCATCTTCAGACGGTTTACAGGAAACACAACGCGTTTAAAAAAACAAAACATGCTAAAGTCTTAACCCAAACTAGGGCAACAGAGTCGCAGCCGCACGAAGTTAAAATGGAAGAGAATTCAAGATAGCAGGAGTAGGCCTTGAGGAGTGACCCCCCCCCCCCCCCATGGAAACACGGTAAATGGTTCGTCTTATAGCAAGGCCTTTAACCATAGCCACAGCCTTCCTCGCCTTGCTTTTATCTCTACAAGCATAGCTTTTAATATGCTCAATGGCAAATAAAGGGCAATTCAGGTATGCTGTTTAATAAATATTTATTTGATGATATTTGTCAAACAGCATACATTATTGACCTGCAACTCACATCATTAACACCTTCCCAGACCATAATTTAATTGTGCTGCATATGTAATTTTGAGGAAGACATCGCCAATTGAGCCACTTAAACAAAGAATATATTTGATTTAGAATAATCTTTGTGGCCAGGAGGTGAATTAAGGGGTCGTAATGCAGTCACACACTCCTCCAATTAAAACTGATGCTTGCAGGTGAGCTATGTAAGTGCTTCCTATGTGTAGTCATCACAACACCATTATCGGGGCTTGGTTATTTATTTTATTTTCCGGATAAACCCTGGTAGTATGAAATTTTGAATTGTATTTTTTCAGCCAGCAGGATTTTTTGAGATTCTACGTGAATATACAGGGGCACGTGAAGTAATATATTTTGACGATATAAATCCAATAACAATAATATGCTGATATGATCTAGAATCAGAAAGTAAACATACAGTTTACACAAAAAACTTGCATTATTGGACAGCTCATGTAAAGTGTTTTGTATTCATTTCATACAATGCACATTTACAGACTTTTTCTAATAAATCATCTGCTGGATTAGTGTCAAGGGAGTTGTTGGACCATACCTCACCATGCTGGTCAGTTGCTCGTTGGTGAAGGTGCAGAACACAGACGTAGAGTCCACCAATGAGTTTGGCTGCACTCCCCTCGACCCCCCACCCACAGCGCTCCGACAGCCGAGGCACTAACCCATGCCCAAAGCCTGCTTTAGCCTCTGAGATCTGGCAATGGAACTGGTGCATTCTGTATGTTTTGAATATTGACTTTTCATACAGTATATTCCAGACTATTTTTTATAAATATATATTTACAGTTTGAGTTAATGTAGCAACTAAATTGAACCACATCTCGAGATGCTATAAAATACGAAACCTACACCAGATTTAGGGAGGGAAAGGTTTATTATAATGAGGAAATGCCCCATAAAATATATGGGTTTCCATGACCTGTGGACTGATTTGTGATGGCCACATTTTTTAGTTTTAACATCACTGAAGAACTAAGTGTGTTTTTTGCTGGTGTTCGGCATTGTTCTGAATTACAGGCAGGAACAACTAAAAAAACACGTCGAAAGCCGCACAGCATCCATATTGTTTCCATTTGTATACATGCCACTTTTTCTCCTGCAGTTTCATCACAAGAAATGTTTACCAAGTGAAGGTCCTATGTGTTTAGCCTGGCAGCGTGAAGTATAATATATGTTGGTTAACATATGCAAGGAGCCATTTTGGTTGTCATTTCACCACTTTTATCGAAGCAAAATAGTCAGTTTTTCATTAAAAAATTAGCATTTTTGTGCGTCGCCAATTTTCCACACAAAAACGCTCCAATATGCCAAAGTTGCAAAATGGTCCAAATATAACAGGGTAAGAGAGGCGTTAATGTGAGGTTGGGGTGGAGCCAACGATTGTGAAAAGTTTATTCTCTTACTGTATTCATAAACGTACCACCGTTCGGCCAAATCCAGTCAAACCGTGCTCTTTGGGGGCATGGCGTGCTTGCTAGAGTGCTGGGAGTGCATGGCCACCCATTCCACCACAATCCACGCGCGTGCCGCCTCCAAGCTCCAACGCATCGTTTGAGGAATTTACATCGAGAACTTTCGATCCCGTCGTTGAGACAGCGCTGCTGTCACACTTACTTTGCAAGGTTGTTTCCTCGTTTGATTGAACGTACAGCCACGAGGATGAATGGCATTTAACATTGCACGTTATACCTTGCCACGTTGTTAGAACAGGACAGGATGTAGCCTACCTCTTAAAATGTTCTTTCCAGTAAATCCGGATCAGAAAAAAATATCATCCTACTTAATTCCCACGAGCACCACTCACCTAACGCAATAGAGAATATATATAGGTCGGGATATCAACATGTCCTTGCTTGCCTGAGGGGCGCCCGTGATCTTATTTTGCTCAAATAAGCTTAACTTTTAAAACCCTCTAACAGCTTTAGTCTTCATGGGATTCACAGCACGCAGTTGCACGAAAGTATTATGTCACGGACGAATGTGTCCCTAAGGGAACCCTGAGCACACACTTGCGTGCACACAAAGTGCTGTGTGCAATCATCCCCAAAGCCAAACGGTCTGGCTGACTCAGCGTGGGTAACGCTCGCGTGTCCCCTACGTTCAGAGAGCCGTGAGAAGGCGTTACTTCCATTTTATTTCTGTTTCAGATGTGAGTCAATATCAGAATCACGTCACAATTTGCAGGGCTTGAGACATTTTTTATACATTTCATATGATACACGTGACATTCATTTGAATCCAGTCGACAATCCCTCAGAGCTTGACCGCAGAAGAGATTTTTCAGAGAACTCCTGACATTCTTCAGGTGGCCTTTTTATTATTTTTAATCAGTCGGTACCGCACTTTCCCAAGTGCTCTGCAAAGAGATTTTGGCATGACATTCAAACTGATATTTTTCATTTTGCAGAGCTGGAATTTAGCCAAACCAAGTGAAAACCCAAATTGAATTGAGCATATTTTTTTGGGTGCGCTCATTGGTTACACTTGAGAATTCGGTTTAATCACGGCGGCTGCCTGAATTTCAACGCAGGATCCCAGTGGTTATGAGCTCATCGCCCTGAACTCTGAGCAATCCAGTGGCCTCTCTTGCCATTATTTTTTTTAACAGGAACTGATGGTTTTGGGGCATCGATTAAGGACCACGAATGGGACCTTCATCTTCTGCATAACATTTATTTGTAAAATCAATAACGTTAAGCATTTAATATATAAATCTTCCCACATTAACAGATACACAACGTTGCTAAGCCTAATTTGATCTTAATATGATGTTTTGTTTGCGTGCCGCATTCTCCCAAGTTTTTGTTTTTCAGCGTGACCGAAATTAACGAGCAAGTAAATAGATCAATAACCGTGCCTGTCCTGCACGTCTGACCTGCCACTCTAAGTATCTATGAGCTTGATTAGCTCAAAAGAGAGCGAGCCTGGGTTAGTAATGGGGTCTCTGATTGCTTCATTACCCAGCTGTCAGCGGTCACCCCGTCATTATTGGTCGGCCTCAAGTGGCTTGCACAATGCAGGTCGTGTCCTTGCCACTCAGTCGGCACTCGGGACGAGAAGCTGGCGAGTGAGCCGAGGACTGTGAGTGGGGTGAGACAAGTGGAGTAGTTGGGGGGAGGGTGATGGGGGTATGGTGTCTATGAACCCTGGGGTCCCTGTGGCTGAGAGGGGCCCTAAGCGACGAACGAGGATATGTTAACCATCGTCGCCATCCTCTTTATGGGCCGTGATCAATCCACTGCTGGATGAAGACCCCCCCCCCAAGCCGTCGCCATTACATATTGACAGTTACGTGATCTAGGTGAAGGTGCAGGCAGACGGGCCTTCACTGGAGGGAACCCTACAGAGTCCCCTCTGCAGGTAGAACGATTAAATAGTTCATGAACCGTATAGTTAATTACTTAACATTATACTGTACAGTATAATAAAGTAATAAGAATTAACCCGAAGGCAGTTAGTTTATTTCAGTTTGCATAATGGCAGTTGATAGCAGTGGTGTAACGATTTGCCCCTATTGCTATGCAATGAATTGCTGCTGTTCATGATCATAATAAAGAATGGTGATGATCCTTGGACAGCACTTGCTTAAATGCCACATCAATTCTCACCTCAAAAATTTCAAGGGCACCCACCCCCCACAATGTGAAAAAAGATAAAGATCCCCCATGTAGCCTTAACAGACTGTTGGGGCAAGTGCTGTTAGCGAGCACCTATGAAGGCCGGCACGGCACGCGAGGCGGTGGGTGGCCAACACCACGCCCGGCCGCCTTTGTCTCCCCAGATGTTTACACATCGCTACCAGGTACTAGTCGACCTAAGGGAGCCCCAGGACCGGTCCAAATCACCGTCGCCGGTGTTGGTCGCGAGCAGGAATTGAACCCGGGTCGCCGGGTTCGAAGCGCAGCGTAGCGCTAACCGCTGCACCACCGCTCCCCAACGTGACTCAGCCCCATTGTCGCCACTTTTCGTGGCGTGGTTACGTCCGCGTGCTATAGACACTGCCGGGCTGAACAAGAATGGGGTCCCCTTTCAGCAACTCCCAGCGAAGGCCTCCTCCTCCGCCCCCCCCGAAGGCCTCCCCTGGAGGGTGATGTAGGCAGGGGCGGTGGGGTTGAAGGTAATGGGAGGACGCGTACAGAAACGGCACGAGATGGAACGCTTCAGAATCGTCGCGTGCACCTTATAAGGCCATGCCGGTTGGTGGAGAATTAGCGGTGGAATGCGTTCGTTTTTTTCATTGTCAGGGTATATTTATATGCCCCCTCCTAGACAGTGTAGACAGTGAGGGGATGGATGCTGCCATGTTGTGATGATTAGCGGAACTTAACGGCGCACGGCAGGACTTCCGATCGAGAGATCTCCAGTTCCATCTCCCGGTGCGGGAGTTCAAACAACGGTGCAGGTTTTTTAAATACCCTCCCTCCTGTATCTGTCCAGCCAGCGGTATAAATTGGGGCATTGCAGTTGGTTTATTGGCCAATCGCCCGCGGTGAGATGCATTGTGGATGCTCTCGCTGATGTCAACACTTCTGGCCAGCGTGCAAGGGTAATAATCATAATATTTATTCACACTGGAGGAATCCGATGAGCTATAAAGCTCCTTTTCACAGATGTCCAGGAGGGGCGGGTCAGAAAGTTGCAAAAAACAAACAATACAAAGACACTACAGGAGTGAAAAGTATAGGAAAGGTGAGCAAATCACACAAAAAACCCATAAGATAAACGTTTTATTTTACCCTGTAAAGCCCACTGACCCATTAGCTTCTTTGTCAGAAGCAACCTGGCCACAAATAATATCTCGACGAAGTAGCTTATCACGTGGTAATTTATCGTATCCGAATAAAACCGGAGGATGCGGAGAAAAAAATCCACACGACCACGGGGGAGAAACATGCAAACTCCAAATATACAGCAGCAGGCGTTAGCGTCGGGATCGGGATCGAACCTCCCAACTTTTTCACAGCTGGCGATGAAGATAACATCTCGCCACCTCGGCACCCCTCAGAGGCAGGGCTCCCTAGAGCTCCCTCAAGTGGAGGCCCCTCTGCCGTCAGTGGCATAAGCAAGAAATTGCAGGGTTGCACCTTTGCCGAGATAGAGGGAATGGATTTATGTTTTTGTTTGCTCTTCCTGTTGCGATGATATTTGTTGATAAAGCTTTATGGAATGTGTTACACGTTCAAAGAGGGATGCTGCGTGGAGTGGAGTGAGCAATGTACATATACATTAGACCTTTGCCTTATATGTTTGTGGGTGGGTGTGCATGAGTGAGCACACATTGGCCATGTAACAATGCTTCAATTCCTTGATTAATATTTGTTTCTAAGCTCACGATGTACGTCTGGAATTGTGCGTGTGATAAGCCATTACGTACACCGAATGCACACCGAATGCAAAGTAAATGCCAAGTGTATATTCATGTTACACAAACGCCAATGCAGCGAGTAGCATCGGTCGCAAAAGAGACACGCAAAATTAGAGTAATTACAAACGAGATGGCAAAAGCAATTCAGCATCATTTTTATTTATGTACTTACACGTGTTTACCCTGTAATGCCTCACTGAGTCTCAAGACTTTTTTAAAGAGGGTCCTGCCAACATGTCGCAGTAGGGGACAACGTTGCTATGCGTAGTCCGAGGTTGGGTCATTTTCAGGTAATCTTTCAACACTGGGATGTTTGGCCAATACCAGATACATTTGTACGGTTGATTTTTGTTCATAGCTGGCTGGTATTATGAATTAGCAAAACTAAAATAAAATACAAAGTAACCGGTGTTGAGAAATTGTGAATTATTTCCCATCTAGTGCACACTGTTTGGACCGTGCATTAATTCCCGTTGATGATTGATTTACAGTGGGGTTTAGCTAATCTTGTGACGGACGTCCAAGCGTCATACCCCTCTCCGTTTTGTCAATCAACACATGGTGCTGCGTTCAGGCCACGTGGCTTTGGCTTCAGTGACCTCTTTCAGACAAGCACTCACTGTGGGAAGCCCATTGTGTGTCAATATTGGACAGAGAACCAATATAAATTCCACTCGACGAAAATATATGTCCTACAAGCAAAAAATATATAGGATCGTGGCATGTCGTAGAATAAAAGTACACACGAATCAATGCTTGAGTTGAAATGCCCTTCATCAAACGTGAGAAATAACATGCAATTTGTGCCTGGTAGGTTAATATGATCTATAGCTTCTGTCTATAGTTTGTGATTTCAAAAATGAAATGAAATGTTATTGGGATTTACAATTGCGTTTTCAATGAAGCAGACTTGCCATTAACTTTAAAGACGAGTTGCGATGTTTTAAAAAAAAGCATTCGACGTTTCAGGTTGCATTTTTTCCCTCTTGTTCGTTGTCCTAGAATTATTTTTCCAATAAATTTTTTTTTTGACAAAATAATAGGCAATGTTGTGTTCATTTCGAGGAAAGTACACTCCTGCCGCAAAAATACAAGACATCCTTATGAGTGCAGAAATCGCTCAAGCATATTTCACAAGGGTTATTTCGCATGCTTATTCAAAATATTTTTCAAGGCAAACAAAAGTACTGAATACTAACAGCAGTAATCGCACACATCGAGAAATGTCATGAACGTCTTTTTGTTGCTCATATTCATATAATTTCATTATTCCTAATTATATTTTAATTGTGCAGTAGATGTCCCCTTGTCATGCGATGTGGACATTTTCATTATGATCTGTGTCATTTTACCCAGTTACTGACTGTTAGAAAACAGCCTCCACAAGATGTATACATCCCTTGCATGTGAGCAAGACAAAGCATAATAGGCCAAAAATAATAAAATACATTCACATTGGCCTCAAGCCCTTCAGTGGCTTCTGATTCAGCGGTGCTAAGCTTGAGATCATCCAGCAGTGGACAGAGCAGCAATATAGCATGTGTGCAACATTATCCTCCACATCATCCAGACCTATAGATTCACACGGAAACTCAAGTCTTTCATGGAGACCCATAGACTCACATAGAGACCCATAGACTCGCATAAAGATGCATAGACTCACAGAGATCCCTAAATATGACATCACAGAAAACCTACGTGTTAAGCCTATGTGTTAAAAAAAATCACGTAACTGCTAAGGTGCATGCCAATCAGAGGAGGAGACAAATCAGGCACATGTTTACAAGTTGTCCGTCGGAGGTCTCTTCAATCGCTTCATATACGGTGCTGCACCTGCACGTTCGCCACTTGGTCTTCTCCAAAGCAAATACTGTCAGAACACATTTGTCCGACTTATGTTTAGGTACTCTTTACAATTTCTACTGTCACACGGTTGTTGTTTTTTACGCCGATTTATATTTGCTTCATTGCTGTAGTTGTGTTTTGCACGTTGTGGCTTTTGCCATTTTGGCGACCTAAGGTCTCTCTTACAAACGAGACGATCCTTGGGTTTTTTTCGTAGTATCTCACCAGGTTGAACAAAGTAAACTTGGAATGTTGTCAGAAGGGCAAGTGTATGACCGCGGCGAGATGCATGACAATTGTGATTTTTATTGACAGCTTTACCGAGTCTCCAGCCCCGAACAACGATGAAGGATTGCAGCTCAGGTTGTGAATTACGTGCCAGGAATGGGAGATATGAATTGATTTATCCAGAGGCAGTGAATAAAATATAAAACGGTGGTTTTCAGCCCGTGGGAGGATGGCCCCACAGGCTGGAACATGGATACAGTGCAGGATAAATGTTTAATATCAACTGGGAACGTTACCACGACAAAACATAAGAACGTACAACTGGAAACAAAATGCCTTAAAAAAAACCACGTTGGCTACAGGCGTGGGCATGCGTGGACATGCGATGTAGTCATGTGGGGGTTTAGGGGGCGGCGGGGGGGATAAGTGCTCTCGATTGGTGCCCACCATCCCAAAAAGGTTGAGAACGACTGATATAAAACGCTAACGCAATACTGCGAAAAATGGCAGTGTCTGAGCGAATACCTCTTCTCATTTGAATGCCCAGCTGTAGTCGAATTGGGTCTCGTTCTCATAGCTGTGCGGTGTTGGCTATGCACGTGGCCTGTAATCCACCACTATGGAGGCAGCAGCGCGGGTTGGTGGGTGAACCCACAAATGTTGTGAAGCTTCCTTCTTGTGGCCGTCGAGGAGGTGTCATGATCCTGCTTTGCCAGCAGAATGCAGTACAGCAAAGTGTGGACTAATATCAGCTGTTCCTTCTGTGTGGGACAGGGGTGGTGTCGCCTGCTCGCACGAGTGTGGTTTCTCTGGGCGCTCCGATTTCCTCCCACGTGGATAATAACCGCTCACACATTGGCTGAAAACATCTTAATATATGGAGAACTGCAGAGCAAGTGTTGGCTTTTTTATGTTCATTAGGATTTTAATTCGAGCGGATGTTTGGTTCACCGCTATTGTTTTTCTTTCATGAATTCATGGCCCCTTGAGCCACTTTGGGCCGTAAGCTTTTGCTTAATTTGCCAATTCCCTGGCGCTGTCACTGCTCTGCACTTGCCCGCTGCTTCACCAAAAACGCAGGCAAATAACTGTCACACTTTTCTTTAGCGCCGGTCGGGAAAAAATTGGCCAATTTGCAAAAAAAACACCGTCAGCTTTGGACGATTGCCTTGCTTTTCCCCATTTAAGAAAATAATAAGAGTTCTTATGGGGCTCATACACAAAGCCATTAATGTGGTGTATAAAAAAAAAAATATGCTCTGGAGAAAAAAGGTATTTTTCAAGTTAATGCATTTGGAGTAGGTCTCATTAGAAATGATATAACGGTGAGTTTAACAAGTTGTTAAAGGTCAGATTTATCTTGCACCCCTTCAAAGAGCTCTGGGTGTAAATTTACTAGGCGATACTCGTATAGAATTACTATATTTACTATTGATGAACTGCATTTAAATGTGTCTTCCCACAGTTAACCAGTTCTTAGCATTCACAGCACATGTCATCAAATAAATAATCTTGAATTGCATTGCAGGAATATTATGTTATTGCCAGCTATATATATACTGTCATAGTATATGTGGGCATATGATGTCGTATGTAGATACTTAACATTACTCTTTTTATTCGTTGGGTATTTTGGTAAAGTCACGTAGATAGGTTCAAAGAAAATAACAAAAAACAAAGAATATGAATTCCTGCAGTCAAGAAAGCTTTAAGTCAAGAATAACTCTTTTTTTTAATGTTACAACTTTTTTTATTCAATTAATGCATCTCAATGACAGTAAATATCACATTACACGTCATGGTGATCTGTTGCAAACTATCATAGCAATACTTTTCTTTTAATGGTACAGTTGTCTTTGAAATTGGAGCGTTGAATCTCATTGCCTCGGAAGTGTGCATGTGCTTACGGATCGGAGAGAGAATTGTGATATAACAATATTGTTTAACAAAGCTTCCTGCGGGAGCACGTACGTGCGCATGCAGCGCTTACAAACATAACGCAACAAAAATTGCGGATTTCGCTGGCCTCATTGATTTTGCATCGCTTGAATCAGATGACAGCTAAAAGCCTCTCAGTTCCACATCCCTATGGGTATACCCATGCGAGGTCTTCGGCAAACCTCGATCAAGGGAGTATGATTTCATCGCCGGTCATAAATCCTAGCAGGAAACTCAATACGCATTTTTTTTTAAGGGCCTGATGTTACTGCGCACCTCGTGGAATCAATTAAGTGTTGTGCTCTTTGTCAAATAAAAAAGAAACATCGACAAGAGACACGAGTGGCGGGTTGACTACAGCACAATGCCGGTGTCGTTGCAGCGCAATGCACTTGATTTCATGCTGCCAGTTTTCACTTGGCACGCGGTGCAAGCGGACAATGCGGAATGGCCCTCTGTGCGTGTCCACTCGGCGTTGTCCTGCGCTGTACGTGCCCTGCGCGTACGTCTTCTGATAAAGTGGTCCTCGGCACAGACAGGGGCGTGCAGCCACCGTGGGTGCTGTTGGTGTCGGGACATCACCAACATGTTTAGATCTGGCTAAGATACAACCACAGCGTTTAGAGCTGTGGTGTAATATGATGAGTCCCATTGGTCAGCACACACAGTCAGCATGCACACACACACACAGTCAGCATGCACACACACACACGCACAGCATGCACACACACACACGCACAGCATGCACACACACACACACCATGCACACACACACACACACAGTCAGCATGCACACACACACACGCACAGCATGCACACACACACACACACACAGTCAGCATGCACACACACACACCATGCACACACACACACACAGTCAGCATGCACACACACACACACACACCATGCACACACACACACGCACAGCATGCACACACACACGCAGTCAGCATGCACAGTATACACACAGACAGCATGCACACACACAGAGTCAGCATGCACACACACAGAGTCAGCATGCACACACACACAGTCAGCATGCACACACACACACAGTCAGCATGCACACACACGCACAGCATGCACAGTACACACAGTCAGCATGCACAGTACACACAGTCAGCATGCACAGTACACACAGTCAGCATGCACACACACACACAGTCAGCATGCACAGCAGGCACACACACACACACAGCACACACACACACGCACAGCATGCACACACACACAGCATGCACACACAGACACAGTCAGCATGCACACACACACAGTCAGTATGCACACACACAGTCAGCATGCACACACACACACAGCATGCACACACACACACAGTCAGCATGCACATACACACACAGTCAGCATGCACACACACAGTCAACATGCACACACACACAGCATGCACAACACACACACGCACAGCATGCACAAACACACACACAGACAGCATGCACACACACACAGTCAGCATGCACACACACACAGTCAGCATGCACAACACACACACGCACAGCATGCACAGCAGGCACACACAGTCAGCATGCACGACACACACACACGCACAGCATGCACACACACAGTCAGCATGCACACACACACAATCAGCATGCACACACACACACACAGCATGCACACACACACAGTCAGCATGCACACACACACACAGACAGCATGCACAGCACACACACGGTCGGTATGCACAACACACACACAGCATGCACAGCACACACACATTTAGCATGCACAGCACACACACAGTCGGCATGCATAGCACACACACATTCACCATGCATAGCACACACACACTCACCATGCATAGCACACACATACACAGTCGGCATGCACAGCACACACACATTCACCATGCATATCACACACACACACATTCACCATGCATATCACACACACACACATTCACCATGCAGAGCACACACACATTCACCATGCATAGCACACACACATTCACCATGCATAGCATACACACACTTTCACACAGAGCAGTCAGCAATTCCTTTACAACCGCTTCGAACAAATGAAAAGTAAGCACAGAAACACGACGGTGTTTGTAAGTAGGACAGCCCCCACCTCCCACAGCGTCTGTGCCCCATGCTCTCAGGCCAAGTCATCTGTCCTCAAATGAACAAAAACTCAACACATTTGTCAATAACACTACCTTCAAGTGCAAACACAATGTATATAAAGCGACAATGCTTGTGCATCACGGTTCCACCAAATAATATATCCTCAGATTAGAATCAGAATATTTATTTAATACTGGAGGAATCCGATGAGCTGTAAAGATCGTTTTCGCAGATGTTACAGTAGATCGGCTTTTGCTGCTGGTCAGACCTCTTAACATACTGCAGCATCTATCAATTAGTTAGATATCAAGGTGGCTGCGAGTAATATCCCTTCGTAGGCATTGGCCTTCTGTGAGCACTCTCCTTTTCTCCCGATTGCCGAACACACAGTCATGGAATTGACCAAGCATCCTGGGTAAAGGGCATGCGTGTGTCTTTTAGGTTAACTGTCTTTTAGGTTAATTTATACTAAACTGATACTAAACTTGCTGTACAGGTCCATAACAAGGATACGCGTTCTGCTATAAATTTCAAGAAATATTTTATACACCTCAAGCAGGTGTACAAATGCATGGTAGCCAAAAGCTGGGCAGGTGGCTGAGCAGGAGAGTGGTTGGCTCGCAATTATAAGGTCGCACTCAGTACACAGAACGTGCTTGCCACAAATGAACCACCAATACCTTGCTGATCATACCAAGGAGCATAAACCACCTTCATACAAACTCCGGTCATCCCCGCAGCCGCTATTGGCTAGCCATCGCGCGCTTTCAGATGCGCTTCTGCGGCCGTCTGGAACGCTCTTCCTTCAGATATTCGGAAGCCACTGGAGCTATGCACTTTGAAATCATCTGGATTGAAAACTCATCTATTTAGAACAGCTTTTTGTGTTTAGTTTGTTGTCCTTCCCCCGCACCTCCGATTAGCGCGGTCGGCTACGTACGGTGTGAAAGAAGTTGAATGTATGTCGAACTTCTTTCCAACCGTACGTGGGCAATCGTGCTAATCGGAGGTGTAGGGGAAGCACAACATACATACAAACAATTGAAATGACGCGAGTTAACATACTGGTTGGGGTTCACTCAACCCATCATCCTTTCAGGGAGATTAAAATTAGTACCACCTTTAGAGGAAGTCAACAGTTGGCTTACCTCCACCATGGGAATGTGGAATTTCCACCACTGGTGGAGGGCTTTCAATAATCGATTAGCAATGCCTCTAAGCTCATTTGAGGAAGAAATCACTTTTGACTATTGCCATGCAGAGCGAATTTCACGAAGGAATTATTTTTCGCGGTGATATGCTCTCCAATTTTTATTGAGCTCGAGCTCCATGACGAATCCCTGAGCCGAATACAAAAGCAATAACCATTCTCCCGGTATAGGAATATCGCTAAGCCCTCACTCATGGTGCAGCGTCGCCTTAAATGGAAGGTATTAGCCATGCTATTAGGGGCTTTATGATATGCGCGCAGTGTAAAATCCTCAATTACGAGTGACACACATATTATACACACACGCGCACGCACGCACGCACGCGCGCGCTGCCAATCCAATGCGGTCCCCATCTCCTCTGCTGCCGCCCATCCTCCCCTGGTGCCTTTGTGCACGGTGCGCAATCAACAGCCGACGGCGGCTGACGGCGCAGCAGGCACGCGCATCGCGCCGTGGGCAAGCTCCCGCCGGCGGCAGCAGCATCGGCATCGGCCGGGCGCTCCCGCTCGCTCGCTGCATCCATCTTCTTTAGCAGGAAATTGTTGAAAATGATTTTGCGGTAAAGGCCAAGGTATATCGGTGCGCGAGCGTGCGCAGCAAATATTCCTCACCACCCCCGTCCGTCCGTCCGTCCCGTGTGTTCCGTACGCGCGTGTGGGGGCTGTGGGGAGGGAGCATTTCTTGACCGAGCTGCTTTTTTTTCCCACGCTCCCCAGATAATCGTCCGTATGCCAGTTGTTGCCCTGTGGATATTTGGCGACCACAAACAATATACGAGAAAAGCAACATATGCTCATCGCAGACCTCGCAATAAAGCCGAAGCAAGCTTTGTTTGCAGAAATGTACAAGAAAAGATAAAGGTACAGCACTTGCCTTTTCTTGAACAGCTCATCGCTGGTAGAATGGTCTCCATTGGAGGGAGCTCGTGGCATTTGGCCCACTGTTCCATGCTGGCTAAATGTCTTGAAGGATATGGGAATAGCCACGCTTCAACCCCATAATGTGATCTGCTCATCGACACACTAACTGTGCGTGTACACGTTTATACGGCTGGATGGACAGAGGCAGTCGGGGTTGGTGGGGATTTAAGAAATGTCCACTGTTGTTTCAATCGTCGCGCCTTGACAGATCGAACCGGAGACTCCTGGATGCAGCTTCCTACTTTCTCAAAAACGGTTGTACATTGTATGGTACTGTCTGTTATCCAGATTGGGTAAATGCCATGCCATGGCTTTTCCGAACAATTTCGAGTGCAGAGACAAAGCCGTGGTGCGATGCCACAACGCGCGAACCTTCATTGTCAGACGCGTTGAAAGAGAAAGACATAAGAAACAGTTCTGTTGTTGATGCCGGCTCACCGACTCGACGATGCCCTCCCCGCTCGTCTGTGATGCCTTCGCCCGCCTCTGTCGCTGTTTCTCGCCCAGAGCAAAGCGAACACAGTGCGCACGTTGCAAATGTAAATTGTTACGACTACGTTATTTCAAATGTTTCCACCTTATTTTGTTTTGCTGCCCACACGCGAACGTATCAATCGTATCAATTGAAGGAGGATTAGAACTCACCAAAGGTGCCTGATTAAAACAGAGAAGATGAAAGGCTAATCCTTTCTTCGATGTCACCGCCAGATTGCCCGCAATATAAGGGCACGTTTTAAGGTTCATTTCGCTCAGTGCTACAGAAACCTGCATGCCTGTTCAGCACTCACATGAAGCAAAGAGATATGTGTCCAGTCTACACCCTCCCCCACCCCCCGATTTGTTTTAAAAATTATAGTGCTGCACGATGCTTCGACACTTGTGATGCCCGTAATCTCGCAGCAAACATTCCCACAGCTGCATTAATATCAGGAGGCGATACTGGAGTCACTGTTCTAAATATTCAACTGTTATGACTTCATAGCAGGCAACCGAGAGCACAGCGGATTCTGATTCTGAGCTGGACAGCCTGAGTCGAACATCTGACCACGGCTTGTGTCAGTGGTGAGTGATATCTGACCCGGTTCTAGTCCTGGTCCATCTCAATTCCACCCCAATTCATCAACCTGCACTGACTAGTGTAGTGCAGTTTGGTCAATCAATCCAGCGGTGGATTGACAAAGATACATCCGTGAACAAATACGTTGGCGATCCTGCGTTGGCGGTGATGCACAAGGTGAAATAACAGCAGTCTCAACATATTCGTCAATAACACTGCCTTAAAGGAAAACTATTATTTCTATTCGGCGACATATCAGACAGTGGTCGTCTGTGATATGTTCTGAAGAAGGGTCATTGCTCAGAACGTAGCCTAGTTTATTTAGTTATTATTAAACTTTAAAATGAGGTGAACCGCACTCTCCTATGAACCCAGCAGCCTCAGTTCAATTCCTGACCATGGCTAACAATGAGGAGGTATAAATCCTGCAGTGGATTGATAGTGGGCTGTAAGTAATTTAATTATATGTAAAGGTTTCAATAGGCTTCTAGATGTGTCCATCATCATCATCATGTAATTGATATAAACTTCATATCCTACATTTTACTATATTAAGTAAACATTAAATACTCCTGCCCAGTGCATACACACAATGTATACACGTAAACGCGATATACACGAGGAGGTTGTTCATATTTCAAAAACTCACGAATAAGACCACCTATTAGTTACATTTCCTACATACTGCATAGACGTAAACAATAACATGAGGAAATTGCTGCCTTTCTGGAGTGCATGCATAGGAAGTGACAACGAGAAGAGAGAATTGAAAGAGGGAGACACACGGCTGTGGATTTGTTTTTTTAGCATAAACCCTTGCATGCATCATGTCCACAGTGGTGGATAGTGATGATTCACATGATCAAGGATGAGGCCAAATGGAGCAGCCCTCTAATTATTTGCTCGCGCCGCTGCTGGTGGTTGTACCCAGCAACACGCGGGAGTTCTCGAGAGCCCCTTCTCAAGGCAGTTTGGCCTACTCTTCCACTTTGGCCCGCCACCCGCACTGCAAGCTGCCCGACTGCCTGTGTGTGTAGCCCAGTTATGCCGCTGCGTGGACAGAGGCAGGGAGGTATTGAATAAACGTTCACCGGTTTTTTTTGGGGGCGACTGCTGGATTGCGAGTCCAGTGTGCTGCCAACCATTCCACCGTGGCAGTATGTACGCGTGTTGAATTTCTTTCGCGCCGTACACAGCCAACTGTGCTAATCAAGTATTCCTTGATTCATATGACTTCAAACAAAATAATACGATAGTGTTTTTTTTTTTTTGGCGGGGGGGGGGGGGGGTGTCCACTGACTTGTAAAATCACGTTTCTTTAAATTATCTTTCTCTTGCAATAATTCATGCACGAGAGGGGGTTACAAGCTAGAGGAACAGATTCTCCTCATCCAGCCCCCCCCCCTGCCACCTCTTGATGTGGCTTCACTCATTTGGCGTCGCCGGATCGTGGCCAACAGTGAGGCGCTGTGCAGGGGGGGGGGGGGAGTAGGGGGGGGGGCGCCTTGGTTCTGACGTAACCCCAGCATGGATTGGGCGGTCGAGCGAGCGAGCTGCCTGCGGAACTATAGCAGAGGGCTCGCGACTGGACCTTTCTATGGTGGGATTCGATTTGAAACAGTAATAGACCGCTCTCCACCCCCATGGGACCGTGCTGCTGGGCTGGGCAGATAAGGCCCTATTCCAATGCCAATTGGTATATCAAATGTACGAGAGACAAAGTTTGGACCAGAAGGCTTTCATGGGCTCCTGATACCGGCGTCAATGTTGACGGAAATGCATTTCTCTTCCTCTCTGGCGTTAGTTTAAATTCTCGTTCGTTATTTCGTCGCTTGACCGTGCGCTGCGCTGACGCGGCGAGCGGTAAACAAAGCGCCATAGAAACACATTTTACAATGAGAGGATAAAACATCGACCCCCTGTTTTTTACCTTCCTTTATTTATATTTTCAACAACGCAAACAGAGAGAAACAGAACCAGGGCAGATGCGTAACAACCCTTGAATGGGCAACGGTACATACCCTCTAGTTAAAGGTTATAGGAAGTACACGCATACATTCGAGTGCATATACATGTGCGCAAATCCACACGCTGTATGAGCACTTTGCTAGAACATTTACAGAGCACAATATACGTTCAATAATTGGCATTGTATTGATATCATAATAAATAATAATGACAGCCACTGTCAATCCACTATCAGATGGAGACAATCCCCGTGCTTTGTCAGTCGTGAGATTGTGACCATACTTCACCACGCTGGCCTCTGTGGGTTGGTGCAAGGGGTGGTGATGCAGGAGGGGGTGGTCCAGCACTGGTTACAATTTGGGAGTCGTGAGGTCGCCGGGTTCAGAACACGGTGCACTAACCGCTGTGCCACCGATCCCGTCGTTGCATTTTAATTACACCAATTATGTAAAATATGGATTTTTACACCGCAGTTCAATTGCACAATTATGTAAAGTTGTTTGTGTTAAGCAACACTATATGCAACGATCGCAAGCTTTTCGAAAATCAATGCGGCAAAAGGATGTGTAGTTTAACATCTGTCGACTGGGTTCTAAATGTCCCCGTTATAAACACACGCCCAGATGTGTGCAGGGAAAAGGGCACGCGCGGTGCTTATAAACTCGGTCCGTATTGGTGCTTTAAATATTAACAGGCACGCGTGTGCCTAATGCTCAATAACTGCATGGGCAAACCCCCTGGAAACATTACAGGAACACATTATTGGGCTTTCCTCGGAGGAAACTGCCGTTCCACAAACCCCACCAACTCCTTAATGAACCTAAAGCGTGCACATCATTTGGCTCGAAAGCCTAAGCCCGTGGGACTTAGCAACGGCCTTCCTTTGTGAGCTGTGATGGCTCCGGATGATGTTACCAGATGTTCGCATTGTCACCGATAAGCGCAGTCGCGCAAGGAATATCCAAAGACTGGCGCCGTCGTGGTTTAACAGGCGGTGTGCAGTCCGTATATTCACTCCCGACAGCAGTCTGTCTTATCCATTCACCTGCAGAGAGCAAATGGCTTTTTTTAATCAACCGCTAAAATGACCGCTGCAGGTACATTCACAATGACCGCTGCATTGACAAATCAACCGGGATTGCATCCGATCTTGTAATAATAACAATAATTTTAACTTGTAACGGACACAGGATTCACCCACTCTGGAAGAGACAACGACCAAAGCGGAACGAGGAACTACGGACAGTGGGAAAGGCAGCCATGCACTGAGCCAGCAACACATTCTCCCACAAACTCCGCGGTCCTCTACAGATTCAGGTGTTGATGGTCACTTCACGAGTGTTTACATGCGGGAGGAAAACCAGGACGCCTGGAGAAAAACCCACGCATGCGATGGGGGCAAGATTCGATCACGTCGAGATGGAACAGATGATGTCCACATTTGCGGTACCGCATTCTCCTGGCAAGCCAGTGTATGTTACCTCCTCGACGCCTACGGGAAAGGAGTTTCCACAACGTCTGTATTGTGATCTACCAACCCTCGCTGCCTCCACAGGGCTGGATGACAGGCATGCGCCACCACCGCCTCGGAAGCTAAGCAGGCTCGAGGCTGGACAGTTGAGGGCAGTGCATTGACATTCATGATTTTACCGTACTGTGCTCCGTGCCCCGCGAATCAAATCAGTGCTAAACCCAGCAAATCTAAGTTTAATTCCAGGCCATTGCTAACATCAATCACAAATTACATTAGAGGCATGTTGGGCCCTAACGTTGACCGCCCAGCGACTGAGCGGTGTGGTGAAGTACGGTCAATAGACTGACACGTACCGCGCCGCGTGGCGAGGCCCTCATCCAGCAGTGGATTGACAAATAGGACGCGAAGTGCACACGGCGTATGCATGCACACATTTGCAATGGTTTATTTGACACGGGGACGATTAACATAAAGGTTGAAGATACTTCATTGGAATAAAAGTGTACAGGTAATAATTACAGTCTGCCTTCTGCGGTTGTAATGGCCCATCTTCTCTCTTACGGGCTATAAGTTAGCAGGCAGATTTATATCTGCCATTAAACTTTTAATTACACTTCATTTAATTTGGAAACGCTCTTCAGTACATAAATGCATATATTGTACGATGTGCATAGTGGCTCGCCGAGTTAATTTGGCGCGACCCCTTTGATTTTTTTTTAAACCACCCTTTAATATATTCATTTCATTAGGGCCATTTGCTGTTGTTGCACACACGACTCGTGTTTGATGGTAATTCGCCCTCCGCTCTGCCTCCCCGCAGCCGCCAAACGAGTCTTGATGAGGAGGGGACTAGGAAGCGAAAGGGCACGTCTACAGGGGGAGCCGCGGGGATATTTGCTAACATTTGTGGAATACTTATCAGTCGCGTGCAAATGCCGAAGCTGAAATATAAATACTGGAAGCAATAAAACATCTGAGTTATATCTCACTGGATATTTTCCTGGGTAGCTGGTAGATGGGAGTATGCATGAGCTAAGTAGCCATAGCCATGGCAAGATACATGCTCTATGTGGCGTGCTGGGTGCAGAAATATTTTCTCGGTTGATGAACCAGACCTGGCTCAAATGAAGCCCTGGTTAGTAAGATGTCTCAGCGTAGGACGTGAGTATTTTCTATAATCCTTGTGTTACCTCTCTCCGTCTCTCAATGTAATCCCAAGCATGCATCATCTGGTTACAGCTGTGTGCAGTATGCAGAACCTTTCACAGCAATTCGCTCCTAGACACTTCAGGTCAGATTTGCATCTTTATGGAATGGCAAAAACACATCACATTGGCGATTTCCTTTACAAGGGTTTTGAAGACTAAAACAATTGCCTTTGATGTAATTCTCGCCTTGTAAATTGGTAGGTGGTAAAAGGGTTGAAAAACTGCCAGCCTATCGTTTAAATGGGTAGGGTCTGTGATTGAGACATTGGCCACATTTAGACCAAAATTCAGATGAAAAGCAATAACCGTCAACTTGTGAATTCTCACGCCATGGAAATAAACACACTGCCGTCGTCGCATATATAAGATTTGCTCGCTTTGTGCGGTAGATGTATTCCAAAAGACGGTGTGTAAAGCAAAGCTGCATGAGACAGCTACCTCCCAAGTAGTGCATACAGCACATGCAATGTTTTCCCACGTCTGACCACATAGCCGTATATGAGTGAGTTCCAACCACACAGGGCGAATTTTGGGAAGAAATATGTTAGCCGCATACAAGGGAAACCAAATTGCATGAAGTGAGGAATACTTATATGTTTGTAAAAACAACTCTATGGGATTTATCCTATTAATGATTCATATATATATTTCATACATTTGCATATTGTACACATCAACACATTTACAAACGTAGGCTTGCGTGTTCACATTTTTTGTCACGTGGTATTTCTACAAAAAGCATGAGCACGTTTGCTCAGAGCTAAATTAGCAGGCAGCTAAGCATTGGATAATTAATTGATTTTCATTTTTAAAAAAAATTAACGATGACACTCGCTATGCATGCATCAAAATGTGACTAAAAAAATCCATTATATTTGATTCATACATGTTGTATTTTATTAGTTCATGTTTACCCTGCAGCCACTAGAGCCTTGACATGCAATAATAATAATAATACAAATGTAAATGCTTAAGGAGGGAGAAAGACGCAGAGGCTCGAGGAGGCGCAGAGAAGCAGGAAGGCAGTCAAGGCTGCGAGCCACCAACAACTGTCCAAGCTCTGGAGTCCTCTAATTATTCAGATATTATCAGCAAATTCATGAGTTTGCATGTGAGAGGAAACCGGAAGTGCCTAAAGAAACCCCATACGTTCGAGGGTGCAACACTGCATCTCACAGAAATGGAAGAGACGGAGTCCACAATTGCTGGACTGCCTTCTCCTGACAAGCTAGGGTATGCCACCTATGGTAAGGGGAGTTTCGCAACACGTGTGTGATCCATCAACCCTCGCCGCCACATTGCTAGGTTACAGGCATAGCCACCACTGCCCAGCGTTATCATCAACCATGGTCCATTCACTGCTGGACGAAGGCTTTGGCGCACTGCCACCATCGCTCGCGACCACTCCACCTTGCACCTGCACGCACGTTTATTTCATCAATACATCTTCCCCAGAGGACGTCTGCTTGGAAACGTAACATGCCTTGGCTCTCGCTGTCATTAGTCTTGATCCTCCCACCATCCCTTCTAATATCGTGTCCTGCCAAAGCCCACTTATTTTTCACAAACAGTTTGAACGATGTCATTAAACTGGGAATAGTCTCTGGTCCACGTGTTCCTCCTCCTTTCTCTCAATGAATTCCCTACATGCCAATTAATTAGTGCCTCTAGATAAAGGTACACCCCTGCAATGTCTTACTGACACTACTGCTCGGGGTAGGGCCTCCACTAGAGAGAGCTCTAGAGATCCCCTCTAGAAGGTATTTGCCGACCCTTCCACGCTGACCAGACGTCTTGGTAGAGGTGGGAGTATCCATGCCCTATCCAAGCACAGGCGACTTGCTGATGAACCACCGTGTACCCCATTCACGCTGTTGGTACTTGTGTTCAGGTAGCAGGGATTGCTTCGTAGCAAGATCTGATACCGGTACTGTGTTGGTGGTAACGTCATGACGCTATACTACGCAGGCTGATAGACCCAGCGCTGAGTGCGAACTCTGCCCTGGCTCGTGGAATCGCGTCGCTGCTCTACATGGGGGGGGATTTAAGAAACCGGCCCCGACGTTTCCACTGCCGTGCCGGGAAACTCGAACCGGCGACCCGAACTGCAAGTCGAGTGGGCTCACAATGACACCCACGGGTAGCATTGCTATTAATTAGCCAAGGTTGAAAAATAAAACACACGTTGAATTATTTAAGGTCAGATTGTACAAATGACACTGAAGTGAGTCACATACGTAGGCGGTGGGAGTGTGTTCCTAAAGGCTAATATATTAAAAAAAAAGCAAACACGGTGCTTCCAGCGCAGACCAGACACCGTGGGAGGCACGTCACGGGATCCGCAGGCGATGGGAGTCACCCGAGGAGAGCGATCGTGATGGCCTATAGGAGGGGTGAGGAAGGTTGACAAGAAACACAGGGAAAGGCCTGCTGCGTGATGGAAATGGGAGAATCAAGATTTTTTTTTTTTAATTTGAATCTCTGCGACTGCAGGCAGGCGAGTGGAGGCTGTACACGAGCTGTTTCCAGACCAGTGCTATGCAGCTCGTGGTGGTGATTTCTAAGGTAAATGCCCTGTGGCTTGGTGAGAGATGGTGTGTGCATTACAATGATCTAGCTACAATCTTCTCATCACAAGCTTGATTTTGGGGGCCAGAGAACAAGAGGCAAGACGCTCTGAACTGTTTATTTTCCTTTCACTACAGACATATACTGTGTTAAGTCACCAATTTTTATCATCTCCATTGGCAGCCAGGAAAACAAATCTACATTCCAATATACATACCAGTCTCTCCATAGCATGATCTGTCATGATGATTATCATTATTTTCAGCCACTGTCCATCCACTGCTAGATGAAGCCGTTCAGCCACACTGTGCCCATCGCTCACAATCCTACGTTGCTACAATCCAACGCACTAATTCGCATGAGATGATCTCACTGCTTCATCTCCACGGTAGTCATCATCCTCTCGGGCGCATTCTCTTCTCTCCCGCCTGCCAACTCATTGTCGTCCGTTGGCCACCAACCCAAACAGTCGATGGGATGTCTCCAATTTTTGTTTGTTCCTTAATCCATTCCTTAAAGTAATTCCAAGCATGCATCTCTCTCCACGCATTTTCGCAACATTTTCAGCGTTTTAGCTCCATTTACTGTGCGAGTGCCAATGTCTCTGATCCATATGCTATCGCGGCCGCTATGCACCGATGTGGAAATGTTTTCTGAAGGCAACATTCGCACGTCGCTATTCACGATCAAATAAAGTTTTTTTCTCCGAATCGCGTGTCATCGGAAGACTCATCTGTACATAAAGGAATAAGCAAATTGTTCTTCAGTCGATGACCACACATTGCACACACAGGACCTTATGATATATTTAATGGACACTCTCCGAGCTCTGAAATCTGTACACGCACCCACGTGAATGAGCAATACGTCAGTACTGCATTATGGCTTATTCATTCCCTGACACATGGTCTATATGCAATACATTTATCTGCATGATGGCTTTGGAGAAATGTGTACACTGTGTGTCGCATTATTGATGGATTTTTTAAAAATTGCTTTTTCCATTGTCCTCCTCATCGTAATAATGCCCAAGTCCTGAAATATGTGTAACTACTGTTTGGAGGTCCTGATTTAAAATAACAACCACGTTTATCTTAATGCACGTTAAATTGTCGTTTTTCATGGTCAAATCCAGTTTTCCCAAACCGCATTTTATAGAAAGACTCATGTGTACATAAGTGATTTGATCTTGGGTGACCATATACTATCACACACAATGACTGTTGGATATATTTAATGGGTATTCTACGAGTTCTAACATCTGTATACACACCCATATGAATTTCAAATAAGGACCACAGTAGCAACCCGTAAACATCCTTCGATCGGGATGAGACTTCACGGTTTTGCATAATTCAACAACAAGAAACACTCCCAATCATGAAACGTGTTCGAAAAATAAGGACCACCCTAATACACACGTATGCAGTCTGTGCAGACACTTGCCCTAATTGGCTGTTATACTTGCCCTTCCAAAGGCTCCCAATGTCAACTCATCATAGCTGGAAAAACAATGAGCTGCGATGACAACTCACTGTGATCCCATCACCTGCATCTGCTACACGAAATTAAAATGAATTCGAGCCTCGTGGGAATGCGGCCGTGGTGCAAGGGGTGAAGCACACTCGACTTGCGATCCAGAGGTCACCGGTTAGAACCGATTCTCCCAGCGCGGCAGTCGAGACAGTGGGGAACGTTTCCTAAATCCCCATCGCCGTTTTTCCCACGCAGCGGTACGAATGGATACGCCCCAGTCGGTCGGCAGATCGCGTGTGGTGGTGTAAAGTGTGGGTAACTCCCACTTTGTCGAATATGCCGAGGTAGAGTGGAAGAGTTGGTCAAATGCCCTCTAGAGGAGGCCCTTCCACCAGCATTGGTGTGAGCAACATAGGGACCATCACTGGTTTACATCTTTTAAGCCTTGTCCCCGATCAGTTATCTCTATGACACTGATAATTAAAAGATTGTTTCTCAAGCTCCAGTCTCCCCTGTCAACAATCGACCTTTCCACACTCTAAATTGGGGAACGATGAAAAGCGCATTTAATGGATACCGAAATCTGGATCAACGGGCTTTAAAAACACCGGCGCTTGAGAATCTCAAGTGTCCATACTCTTTGGTTCTATTCGGTAAAGTCACGTAGGTAAAAATAAAATAACAAAAAATCACGGCGTTTCGGCCACAACACAAGTGGCCTTCATCAGGTGAAGGTACTGGACTGTCCAGAGGACAGCGTTGGAGTGAAGACAGCAAGCCCAGGTCGCGTCCTTTAAGCTGTGTTGGAGGAAACAAAAAACGCCTTAACAAAGGAATTAGCATAAAATGTACTGGACCGGCACGGTGGGGGGGGGGGGGGGGGGGGGGTTACATAATGTTGGTGTGAAGGTACATAAGCTGCTGTTAAAGTTTGGGATACCACTACTTGAATAAATATACTGTACCATTGAAAATTAGTTTAATGTTTGGTTTGATTTAGAACATCTTTCCAATGATTGCTTATTATGAAACCATCCTCTCGGTTGAAATTGTGTCTGTGTTTGTAAATCTGAAATGCCTCGTGGACAAATCTCTGATAAAAACCCGTGGGTTTGCAGAGAACCTTGGTATCGGAGAACACTATATCGTGATCACCCACAGCGTTGTAACAGTGATCAGCAACGGCAGAAGAATTCGTTCTGCCGTGTTTCAAATCTGATTTGTGCTCGTGAATTCGGTCAGAAATGTCGTTTCGTCTCCCCGATATAGCAGTCACCACAGGTGCAGCTCAATTTGTAAACCCCGGGGTACTGTAAGTCAGGAACGACATCCTTCACGGATGGGATCAGGTCACGGATTTTGTGTACTGTATTGAACCGGACCAGGATCTTGTGTTTGTTTAGAGAGAGAGAGAGAGAGAAACAGCTTGGCGGATGGTACGGTCAGAGTATCCGTTTCTCTTGAGGGCCAGGTGTACATGTTTTAATTCACTGGTCAGGTGGTGTTGGTCCGAAATGCAATGTGCCCTGTGGTATAACGTTTTGATGAGATAATTCTTTTGAGCTGGGTGGTGGTGGGAATCAGGTTTCAAGTAGGAAACTTTGTGGGTAGGTTTCCTGTAGACAGAATGCCCCAGTGAGCCATCAGGTCTCCTCTCAAACAGAACATCCAAGAATGGTAGCTTGCCATCTTTCTCCACTTTCATGGTGAATCTGATGGCGGGATGTCTAGAATTGATGTGGTGTAGGAAAAGGTTCAAAGCTGGGAGGCCATGTGGCCAAATGACGGAAGTGTCATCCACATATCTCTTCCACAGGGAAGGTCTGAGCATAGAAGTCTGGATGGCGTCTGATTCAAATTTCTCCATGAAAACATTGGCTATCACTGGTGATAAGGGATAACCCATGGGGGTACAACATGGACTAGACCCCGATACACCTGCGCTGATTAGACACTGCCTCACCAATACCTACTTTACTTGGAATGGCACCTTCTACAAACAAAATGAGGGTACCCCCATGGGTTCTCCCTTATCACCAGTGATAGCCAATGTTTTCATGGAGAAATTTGAATCAGACGCCATCCAGAATTCCACCCTCAGACCTTCCCTGTGGAAGAGATATGTAGATGACACTTTCGTCATTTGGCCACATGGCCTCCCAGCTTTGAACCTTTTCCTACACCACATCAATTCTAGACATCCCGCCATCAGATTCACCATGGAAGTGGAGAAAGATGGCAAGCTACCATTCTTGGATGTTCTGTTTGAGAGGAGACCTGATGGCTCACTGGGGCATTCTGTCTACAGGAAACCCACCCACACAGATTCTTACTTGAAACCTGATTCCCACCACCACCCAGCTCAAAAGAATTCTCTCATCAAAACGTTATACCACAGGGCACATTGCATTTCGGACCAACACCACCTGACCAGTGAATTAAAACATGTACACCTGGCCCTCAAGAGAAACGGATACTCTGACCGTACCATCCACCAAGCTGTTTATCCCTCCATGCAGAAACAACCACTTGATACTCCGGTCAAAACCCTCACACTACCATATATAGCAGGCGTTACTTCAAATATCTCCAAAATTCTAAACAAACACAAGATCCTGGTCCGGTTCAACACAGTACACAAAATCCGTGACCTGATCCCATCCGTGAAGGATGTCGTTCCTGACTTACAGTACCCCGGGGTTTACAAATTGAGCTGCACCTGTGGTTACTGCTATATCAGGGAGACGAAACGACATTTCTGACCGAATTCGCGAGCACAAATCAGATTTGAAACACGGCAGAACGAATTCTTCTGCCGTTGCTGATCACTGTTACAATGCTGTGGGTGATCACGATATAGTGTTCTCCGATACCAAGGTTCTCTGCAAACCCACGGGTTTTTATCAGAGATTTGTCCACGAGGCAATTCAGATTTACAAACACAGACACAATTTCAACCGAGAGGATGGTTTCAAATTAAGCCATCATTGGAAAGATGTTCTAAATCAAACCAAATATTAAACTAATTTTCAATGGTACAGTATATTTATTCAAGTAGTGGTATCCCAAACTTTCACAGCACCTTTTTTCCCTTCACACCAACATTATGTAAACTACCCCCCCCCTCCACCGTGCCGGTCCAGTACATTTTATGCTAATTCCTTTGTCAAGGCGTTTTTTTGTTTCCTCCCACACAGCTTAAAGGACGCGACCTGGGCTTGCTGTCTTCACTCCAACGCTGTCCTCTGGACAGTCCAGTCCCTTCACCTGATGAAGGCCACTTGTGTTGTGGCCGAAACGTCGTAATTTTTTGTTATTTTATTTTTACCTACGTGACTTTTCCGAATAGAACCAAAGAGTATGGATCCTTGCAATCACGAAAGCTTCAAATCTAGAATCTCAAGTGTCTGTTTGTCCGACAACTTTAGCAATAACCCGTTAACTTTTATCGATACAATGCCTATGGAGGATGTTTCACACACCATGTATTTTCATAGGGGAGTGGGTGGAGCAGTGAAGGAGTAGCTTAGTGGTTAGCACAATTCACTATGAACCAGGCGTTTGGATCCCACCTCAGGCTCAGTGATCAGTGATATCAAAACCGGTCCTGGGTCCCACTACGAATCCTTGAATAAAATGTCATTCAGGATATTTGGTGAATCTTTTTATATATGTGTCAATGAATATGCTGCTTGGGGCAATACCATTTAGCTTAGTTTGTTTTTTTTCGAGCACCACCACTGCATTCATCCAGCAGTGGATCGACACGTGGCTGTACATCATTCTGCTTGTACACACCAGGGCAGTGGAGTGACACGTGGCTGTACATCATTCTGCTTGTACACACCAGGGTCTGTGGATCGACACGTGGCTGTACATCATTCTGCTTGTACACACCAGGGCAGTGGAGCGACACGTGGCTGTACATCATTCTGCTTGTACACACCAGGGCAGTGGAGCGACACGTGGCTGTACATCATTCTGCTTGTACACACCAGGGCAGTGGAGCGACACGTGGCTGTACATCATTCTGCTTGTACACACCAGGGCAGTGGAGCGACACGTGGCTGTACATCATTCTGCTTGTACACACCAGGGCAGTGGAGCGACACGTGGCTGTACATCATTCTGCTTGTACACACCAGGGCAGTGGAGCGACACGTGGCTGTACATCATTCTGCTTGTACACACCAGGGCAGTGGAGCGACACGTGGCTGTACATCATTCTGCTTGTACACACCGGGGTCTGTGCGCGGTGCATTTTTTCCTGCATTTGTGATCATCGCCTTCGCACAATACACAATAGAGGTTGCACGCTAATGGTTTTTACGCCACACAATGGTTTATTTTTTTTCTTGGAGACGCCTATACGGTAACTGTATACGTTGTACCCGGCAGATGCGGACTAATCTATGCATTTTAAATGTTATGACATTTTCTCATTGTTAGCGCTGACGCCACCTTCCGGGATACGCATTCTGGGACCGTCTAGTTTTGGGGATTACGGTCGACAGGCATGGTGCAATTGCTTAAAACTTACATCACCAAACACCAGACATCTCCTTTCACTGCGGGTGCTGCAGCAGCGGACGTGTCTGTGGAGTCTGCCTAAAACCGGTTTCGTTATACAAAGTCCAGAACGACCCTGTAGCGTTATGGACTTATCAGTCATGTTCTATCAACTGCTGAATGACGGCCTCCCCCCACGTCGTCCCTATGCCACAGTTCACATTTCTCGTGTGCGGGGAGCTGGTCTCGTCCCTCCCATCTCTGCTGCGGTTTCTACTGCGTGGCGTGTTCGCTCCATTGGCTGCCATTCCATCACCAGTCTCCGCCACTGGCCATTGTCTTTGCTCCGTCGTTGTCATGTTTCCTGGAGCACTTTCCCCAACGGTCAAAGCGACATCTGTGAAGTGTGTTCATTCTTGGATCCACGCGTTTCACTCCGTATCAGTCGAACCTACTGGGTGCTCCAAGTGTCTTGTGACCCCCATTTAATTCTCTTGAAACGTAATATGTTTAAAGTAAGGTTTATTTAAAACAAGAAAGGGGAAAAAATGTGAAGGATCAATTAATTGGGGGTCACATCAAGACATCTGGACCATTACGTACAAAATGTATCTCTCCACGCATATTTGCACAATAGTCCATGAGCCCCAGACCAAATATTTCACTTGTCAATACTACCTGAGGTGGCAAAACGTCAGTGGCTACAATTCCATTGAGTGGCAACGAACAGTGAACGTTGTAACCATTTTAAATGAGTAGGGTTATCAATTAATTAACTCTTATCAACCAAACAATTAAATTGGTTTGACTAAAGATGTGCTTTCTACCTTAGGTATTACCAATTTATGCTCCTGAGCATGGACTATAATGTTCAGATTGTGTTCCATATTATGTATCAGAGGCTGTGTTTTTGATCCATATGGCATCTAACGTTCACTGGTTAAACATGTTATACTTTAGGCACATCGGTAAGTTTTTTTTTTAAACTAAGTTCATTTTTCCAAAATCACTCCATCCTGCTCCTGCTTCTTGATTTCATTAACTGGGTCCTGACCTGCCAACAGTAATTACCCAAGCTACGTATACGGATGTGTTTCCCAGTTGTGGCTTTTCAATGATATTTTGTCTAGCAAACTTGTTGCATAATTATATTCAGCTCCACTTTGCAACAGTCTTTGTTATGCGCTTCAATAATTTTCTGTAGATCATTACCCCTGATCCTTTGGATGACTATGTCATTAACAAAGCGCAGTCGGTTAGTACGTTCACCACTTATCTTTGCACATGTTATTAAATGTTTGGAAAACATTTTCAGGTATAGTTGTGAATAGCCTCCGTGAGCAAAGTTTCTTATCTGCCTCCGCTTCTTGTTTGTACATTGTTATTTTCTAACATGAAATCTCAGTTGTCCACGATTTGAATCATTTATATAAATATTGTATGTGAAGTGGAATGATGGCGGACATAAGCAAAGAAGCAGGGCCAGCTGATGAAGTAAAATGTGGACTCCTTCACGAAATGTTTACGTGGAAATATTATAACTCGATCATGGAATAATGTCACAATTATTATTGTATTCACAAGTGGAGACATTGATTTAAATAGTGACTGTCACATTAGCCTCTTTTCACATATACATATTTCGATTATTCAAGATTATTATAGAGACCCAGACACTTTAATGGTCAATTATAGGCCAGCCAAGAGACCAAGACAGTTTTACCAAAGTCTTTTGTTTCACCACCATTGACCATACACATACCGTCAGATTCTAGAAAAGGCAAATGTATATTAAATAACATTATTCCTGATTTCTTTTGACCATCAAAAGCCATTTGGTGAAGTATAAACTCATATAATTTTCGAAGCTCGCAAATAGCCAAGACCAGAATGAAAAATACACACATAAATAATAAAACAAAAATATTTACAAACATTCCAACAAGAAAGAAACAAATACACCATAAGTGCTGCACCATCCCCCCCCCACCCCCCAGCTCGATTCCAGGCCATAATTATATTAGAACCAATCCTGGGCCCTCCGTCGTGTGCGACCACAGCCTACTCCGTTGGACTATTGGACATCTGTAAAAAAGGACCTTATTACCTCATCGTATTGCTCCAGTATATATACAGATCTGATTCCTGGCCACGACACACCACATCAAGTATACTTCTCGCTGTGATTCTTAGTCACGGGACAGCTCCCAGGTCCACCAGCGACCCAGAAAATATTCCGCGAACCCACAAACTATATATTATATATGTTAAGCCGCGTGTCGCTCGTGTCCTTGGTGGAATGAATTTGCTGTGACGTTGTTTGCTGGGACCGGCTTTTGGGGTCGGGGAAAGTCATGAATCTCGCGTGTGAGCGGTAGGTGGCGCGGTGGCTGGGCAATGCTTTCGCGTTCCCGTGCCCACCCCCCCGTATCTGGGCCATGCATCTTCCTCGTTCACCACCATCATCATCTCCTCCATCAGCACGAACACGCCAGGCACTGGACATCAGTCAGGGGCTTGTGACTCGGCCGCTGTGTACAGATGTAATGCATTCTTACTGTGGGGTGTGTGTGTCTCTCTCTCTTCTCGGGATTGTGTTTTGGACGTGTGTAGCCTACCGTATAACAAACGGCTATGATCAAATCACCCGAAAAGGCGCCCGAATTTGTCAGATCTTGGAAGCTGGGCAGGATTGAGGTTGGTCACTACAGCACTAAGAATTATGACTGTCAGAGCTTATGAGCTTGCCAGGAGATGTAAGTGTGGGTTTCTCCAGGTTCTTAGTTGTACACCCACATGCCACTCATTAAGGGAATTCGCCAAGCATCCGAATATGGGACCCTCGTGTAAAATACGGAATTATTATCTCGGAAGCTAAGCAGGCTTTGAGGTTGGAAGGCGCTTGTATGGGTGACGACCCACGCGTGCCGCTTGTCATCGGCGGTGCCAGGGCTGTGTTACGTGCTGGCCAGCAAAGGGTGGCAAAAGCAATTGTACTGTAGTTCTATGCTTCCATGGATATGCTGCTCGCCTTCAACCCGCACTGGCCTGGGTGGTGAAGTATAGTCAAATAAGACCCACGCCAACCACTGCGCCAGCACCACTATATTATGCAATGTGAATACTGCGCACGAAAAAACATGAAATAGTACATCCTGTTGTAATAAAGCACGTTTTAGTCCACCGGTGTATTACCTTAATCTGCAGACATAAATGCGTGTTTTGTTTTTGTGAATGCTTCTCGTGACAAGAAGGGGGAAGCTGTGGCGGGCCAGTGGCTAGCGCACTGCGCGCGGAACCCGGTTCACGAAGTTCAATTCCCGCTCACGGCTATCGTAACTGGCGAGTGATGTTAGCCGTGACCGCTCTGACCAGGGTGGCAAAGTCCTCACAGAAATCTCCCTCCCCTCAGGGAAGAAGCCCTATATGGGGCAGGCCTTCCTCCGGCAGTGAATTGATAACGGGCTGTACGTTTTCGTGTCCTAGAGATACGCTATGTACCGTACGTTTCTATTCAACTCGGATTAGGAGCAGAGTATTGAGATGAAACGGAACCACGACTGTACCCCAATGCGTATGCAGGTTGGTGCTTTTTAAAAAAAGTTATTTGTTTACTTTTCATATACATTGCACTCCTATCGTGTTTGTTGTATTGTTTGTTGTAACGTTCTGACCTGCCCCGAATTGGACATCTGTGAAACAAAGAGCTTTAGAGCCCATCGGATTTCTTGGGTATAAATACATTTTCGGATTTGGTGTCACGCGTAAAAGATCGCGGCGTGATCCATCGACCCCACTTTCATATATCGCTCTATCGATCGCAGGCAAGCGCCAGCACACTCGCGTCGCGTGGCCTCTGTGTGCATGGGTTTCAGCGCGGCTTCGCTGACGAATCCACCATCCCAAGTTGCCGTCCGTTCGCCATAATGAGGAGATGATGAATGTCGTGCGACGCCAACACTCCGCTCTCCTCCCTTTGCCCAGACAGCCACTCTTTGGCGCAGGGCTTCAGTCTAGTCGTGGCTGTCTGGGTGGGCAACCTGGAAGATATTGCTGCTCCCGGCACACCATGTCGAGTATACCTCTCGGTTTGGCTGTGGCTACTCGTTGTCACGTGCCCACCTCCAGTCAGTGTAAAATCCGTCCCTGCAGGTGCGCGGACCCTCTGGTCCTCGCGTATAATCCATTGCTTTGCGACCTTGCAGATGGCAGTGAGGCGGTGATCGCCTAGCAGTTACCTCCATGACACGTTCAGAGCACTCTCCAGGTCAGGTCAGGCCCTCTCCAACCACGTTTGGTAGTTCTCTGTGCACTGCATTGCTCACCCTTGCGTCGTGCTTACCGCTGGTTTCGATTCTCGAACGGGCAAGCGGAATGGCACGCGTTCGGCAAACAGCGCCACGGCAATGTGATGAAGGCGTCCTGTACGCACACACACCGCAACGTCGCCAGCGAGGCACGCGCGCGTCTCTCCAGCGCGCATCGCCACCCGCACGCGAGCCGAAGCTTCGCACGTCGCCAGCGGCTTGCCGCTGGAGCAATGCAAAAGCTTTGCGCCCGACTCATGCCCTGGCGACAAGCAAATGACGCGAGGGCGCTGTGATGGATGTGCAACGCCACGCAGATTTGTGGATTTTGACCGTCGGCAACTCAAGCCTTGGAGTAGATAGAGCACGTGCTTATGGAGCACGTGCTTGTAAATCGGCGTGTACGTACGATGTAGATTGCCGGCGTGCCTCCTCTCTGCTGCTGTGAACACGAAGGTATCCCAATGCAGACATTGTGTCCTTGTTATCTCTGTCACCGTGCAACATAAGACGCGCGTGCGTGCGTGTGTTATGCGGCTACTTCGCATAATAAAACAGGTAAAGGCGCAGCCCTGAAACTGGTTGCTCACGCCACTGCTGACAGAAAGGCCTCCACTCGAGGAAGCTCTAGAAAGCCCCTCTAGACGGTATTGGGCCTACTCTTGCACGCTTGTCAGACGTCTTGGACGAGATGGAAGGTCCCCACACTTTGCCACACCACACGTGACGTTCCGATCGACTACCTGGTGTTCCAATTTTATGCTGCTGAGTTGACAGAGGCAGGGGTATTGAAGAATCATGCCCATTGCTTTAAGTGCATATCTAATCGAACCCGCAGCATAGGGCAGTGCAGCCAAATGATGATTGTACTCTACTTCTATGTTCCCACGTCTATGCCACTGCTGCACATGTGCATATACATTCCAAATCGAGCACGAGTGCCGTGTTTCAACGGCACAAAGGACAGACCACTTCTGGAACCGCCACGCTCATACGAGAGATAAGAGTGAACATGAATACTGTAAAACATCCTTTATCTTTGCCACAACAAAGAGCATCTATAATATTATAAAAGCGACAGATCCTCTATAGATGCAAAGCATCGGTAAGTAATGCCGTGCTTTATCTTGAAAAATGCGTCTATTGATTTTTGTTCCTCTCGAGTTCTTAAGCGTCTTTGAATTATCGTCGTGAACACGAATCACGTGAGGCTTGTCACCTAACTCCACACCCGTGACTCGGTCCGGGAGACAGCAGCGCCTTGGTTCGACAGTGAGCCTTATATCTAGTTGTTCATTGTTAATGCGCTATGAATTGGATGCTACTACGGTGCCGTGTGCAATGGTGAGCAGCACGATTGGCGTGCAATTCAGAGGTCGTCGGCCTGCTCGATCTCCCGTGGCGGCAGTTGAAACAATAGGCACGTTGAAACAATAGGCAAGTTGAAACACTAGGCACGTTGAAACAATAGGCACGTGGAAACAATAGGCACTTTGAAACAATAGGCACGTTGAAACAATAGGCACCTTGAAACAATAGGCGCGTGGAAACAATAGGCACTTTGAAACAATAGGAACGTTGAAACAATAGGCACGTTGAAACAATAGGCACGTTGAAACAATAGGCACGTTGAAACAATAGGCACGTTGAAACACTAGGCACGTTGAAACAATAGGCACGTTGAAACAATAGGCACGTTGAAACAATAGGCACCTTGAAACAATAGGCGCGTGGAAACAATAGGCACTTTGAAACAATAGGCACGTTGAAACAATAGGCACGTTGAAACAATAGGCACCTTGAAACAATAGGCACGGTGAAACAATAGGCATGTTGAAACAATGGACATGTGGAAACAATAGGCACGTTGAAACAATAGGCACGTGGCAACACTAGGCACGTTAAAACAATAGGAACGTTGAAACAATAGGCATTTTTAAACAATAGGCACCTTGAAACAATAGGCACGTTGAAACAATAGGCACGTTGAAACAATAGGCACCTTGAAACAATAGGCACGTTGAAACAATAGGCACGTTGAAACAATAGGCACGTTTCTTAAATCTCTGCCTCTCGACGATGGTAGTTATACAAAAATAAAAAGAGATCCCACCAACAGCCTCGTCACACAAACCAACAAAATAATTTCTGATTCAACCGCATTAATTAATCAATCTAAACAGTTTTCGTTGAAACCTTCTGCTGCCAGGCCACCAAGATCATACGGCTTACCAAAAATACATAAAGTAGATACACCTCTTCGTCCCATAGTCTCTACTATCAGCTCCCCCACCTACAAACTAGCTCGTTTTTTGTCTGAAATCCTGCGTCCTTTCACTGGAAAGACCACCTCTGCGGTACAAAATTCTACTCACCTGGTATCGACAATCAAGGGTATTTCCCTGTCCCCAGACGACCTGCTTGTCAGTTTTGATGTAGTTTCCTTATTCACCAAGGTTCCTGTACCTGACACCATTGCAATCATTGAAGACTTGGTTAATCAAGGACTAAACACTGAGGTACCCCCCCTGGTGAGACACTGTTTAACCAATACATACTTCACTTGGAATGGAACTTTCTACAAACAAACTGAGGGCACCCCAATGGGCTCCCCCCTTTCTCCAGTTATAGCTAACATTTTCCTGGAGAAATTTGAGACTGACGCCATCCAGACTGCCACTCTGCGCCCAACCTTATGGAAGAGGTACGTGGATGACACTTTTGTCATCTGGCCACATGGCCGGCCTGCTCTAGACCAATTCTTCGACCACATCAATTCCATACACCCAGCCATCAGATTTACCATGGAAGTCGAAATAGATGGCAAGATACCTTTTTTGGATGTCCTAATTAAAAAGAGACCTGATGGTTCAATGAGCCACTCTGTCTACAGGAAAGCTACCCATACGGATGCTTATCTGAAACCGGATTCCCACCACCATCCATCACAGAAGAATTCTCTCATCAAGACTCTGTATCATAGAGCCCAATGCATATCCGACCAGGAACACATAAGCAGTGAACTCAAGCACGTACACCAAGCTCTTAGGGCTAATGGTTACTCCGACTATACAATCTGCAAAGCTATCACTCAAACCATGAAGAAGAACCCTCTTGAGGAGCCTTTCAAAACCATCACTTTACCCTACATTGCTGAGATCACAAAAAAGATCTCCAAAATCTTGAATAAACACAAGATCCAGGTCCGTTTCAACACATTACATAAAATCCGTGATCTGGTTCCGTCTGTAAAAGATGTGATTCCGGACATACAATACCCTGGTGTCTACAAACTAAGTTGCCTCTGTGGTAGTAGTTACATTGGAGAAATCAAACGCCATGTCTCGGACCGCATTCGTGAACACAAGGCAGACCTTAAACACGGTAGGACCAACACCTCGGACGTAGCAGATCATTGTTCTAATTCAGTGGGCTCACATGCCATTGACTTTTCCAAGACAGAGGTTCTTTGTAAGCCATCTGGCTTCCATGAGAGATTCGTTCATGAGGCTATCCACATATACAAGCACAGAGACAATTTCAACCGAGAAGATGGATTCTATCTTAGCAATCATTGGAAAGTTTTGATAAACCATTTCAGTTCTTAATTGATTGTTCACGCTTACAGTGGCTTTCAGACAGCATACATTATAAAAAATTTCGTCTCCCCCCTCCTCTTTTCAAAATATAGATGGACTAGTCCTGGGTAAACTGCCAAATCGCTGCGCGTGGCGCTAACGTTTTTTATAAATAAATAAATGCGCCGTTTAAAAAAATTAATTTATGCAAACCAACACACCTGAAGATGACCGTTTGAGTTATGGTCGAAACGTCGTGAGAATTTTTTTGTTTTATATATATTTTATTATTTTGTTGTTTCTCTTCAACGTGACTTTACCGAAAAAACTAAGAATATCTCTGCCTCTGTCGCACCGGCAGTATATATGGGTGGGTGCGCCACATTTAGTCGAACGGAGAGGTTGCGTGTGTCGGGATGAAGTGTGGGTAATCCCACCTCTTCCGGGGCATGCTGGTCAGTGTGAAAGAGGAAGCCAAATGCCCTCCAGAAGGACTTTCTATGGCTCCATGTTCACGCAGACTCTTCTGCAAGCAGTGGCGTCATCGATAATTTTCAGGGCTGCGCTTTTACAAAGTAACGTTTAATTAAGGGTAGTCTACCTACAATGTAATTTCTACTTTATAGCCACTTAACGACACCGCAACTGAAGAATTATTTTTACAAAGCAGTGTGGTGACACGCTTATCCCAGAGAGACGATGCATGTTTAGTTCATAGGGAGGCGGTTCGAGGCAGAGGAGGAGAGGAAGAGAGGCAAGGGAGTCGACAGCACGGAGAGCGGCGGAGGCAGCAGGCGAGGATGATCAGCCTCCTTGCACGGATGCTGAAGTTCGATTACAATTGCGAGGAATAACAATGCATGCACGATGATCAAAAGTAGACCCTAAAGACTCTGCGATATAGACGTATTCACAAGATAAGGCTCGTGTGAGTTGGCACCATAGCTCACGTTCCCTATCAAATTAATGATAATAAAGGTGGCGATTTAGAGCCCTATATCAATCCACTGCTGAGTGAAGGCTTTCACCACGCCGCGTCGTTATTATGCTACGTTTGACCATACTTCACCACGCTGGTCAGTGCGGATTCGTCAAGTAGGTGGCTCCATGACCAGGTCAGATGTCACTCACCGCTGACGTTAGCAGCAGCTGGGAATCAAACAGAGGTAACCCGGGATCATATCTGGAACATAATAATAATCCTCAACAAACGTAGGGTATCCACGTCTCGCAAGACACAATGGGTCGCAATGGGTCACAATGGGATCGTAGATGGAACGGATAGATAACATCACGCGGGCAATTGTTTGACACGTGGATCATCGCGCGCTCTCCCATTTACAAAAACGTGGGCGTACGTCACGAAACGCACATCTGGAGGTCATTCTTCACCTTCCCTACTATGTAAGGCAACTCAATCTGGAGTCTCGTGGCCATGACATTGATTTTACCCACACACCCCACATGATACACATCGCATTCAGTGCAAAGCAACATGCGCCAGACAATTTCTCCGTATACTCTACACAGTATTGCAGAGCGTTCTCTACGGTCGATTGTTTTGAATATAAAAAAAAAATTCACAAAAAATAATGGCAATTGCTTACCCTCGACAGCCTTACTCTGCGTCTCAAAGACTTTTGTTTTTCTTCACGTGGGTTCCTGCTACATCGGGGTGCTTGACCACTAACCTTGACTGGGTGGCTTCACGTGGTAATTAATCGCAGCACGAGGAGATATGTCGGCACGCATTCTCGGTGACACTCAGCACTGCCATCTTCTGGTCATCTCGCAGCAGCGTCCCACGCCTTCACATCTAGCGACAAGCAATTGATGGTGAATCACCCTCCTCCAAGTACTGCACGAACCAGTCTCAAAGCCCGCTTAGCTTCCGAAATCTAGCCAGATCGGGCGCATTCCATGTGGCTTTGTCCTCGGCATTTGTTGAAATTGCACGTTACTATAGGTACGTGTCATTTTTTGAATAAGTACCCTATATACAAAATAATAACGCCTTGCATATACCCATGAAATCCTCAGTGAGTTCCAAGACTCTCAAGATTATCTTAAATTTGGGTCCCGCACTGAAAGGTTTAGTCATTTCAATTCGTGTTTTGCAGTGCAGAGCAACTGGGTATGGTATACAGTATATATGAGTAAATGCTGTATAGCATGAGCTTCAATTCACGTATGCGTATTCACGCGTTGGAGTGGTGGCGCAGTGATTAGCACATTGCGCTACGAACCCGGCGACCTTCGATTCCCGATCACGACTATCTTCAGTGGCGAATGATATCTGAACTGGTCCTGCTCACACAGCCCCTAACCAGCGTGGTGAAGTATGGCCAAACAACCCCAGTAAGACCGATATGGCGTGGGCATGTTCTTCACCCAACAGTGGGTTGACAACAGGACTGTACATTGATATTCTTCTCCCAAACTAAGTCATAACTCATGATTAAGACCATAATTCAAGGACCTATTTATATTGAAGCGGTTTTTGATAATAATTGATTTTGTTGCAAACTAATCTTGTGCTACGCCCAGCGCCCTTAACACACTCAGGCCGTTTTCATTAATAACCGCTTGCTCCCACCACGAAGGAACACTGAGCTATAATTAGCAATCAATGTCCACTCAATAATGCCAAATGTGCTCATGCTCGTCAGATCTCGGAAGCCAAGCGGGGCCGGGCCTGGCCAGCACTCGGGTGGGGAGGCCGCCTGGACATGCCAGGAGGTGTTCTGCACTTGGGCTTCAAGGTGGCCGGGAATTGGCGGTTCAGCTGATGGATGCTTGATTCTATTTGCGCTTTAACGTTTAAAGCTTTACCACCTCGCGTATGCTTGGTTAGGTTTCTCTCTGGGCTCCACGGTTTCACTCATCGCTGAAACTCGCCGAGAATGCACATCTAGTCGGACTCTCCCGAAAAAAAAAGAATTCTCGACATTCAGTGAGGCTTTTTTAATAGGTAAATAAAGAACATTTATAATGCTCGTATTTAATTATTTTGACGTGCGACTGGTGGGTCAATTCTGATAAATTGCACACTTGTGAAAAATAAACCCCACAGTGATGCGTTGCTGGAGGTACGCATCAATGAACAGAGGTCACTCGACAACAATTGAATCAGCCGAGGTTCACGTGCGACTTCTGGTGGAGAATCAGAATCAATGCCGAGGAGGTCGCCATGGGAGGCACACACGTGCAGAGTGCATGAGGCCAAGTTACCGATGCAGATGTTGCAGTGGACACCCAGAGGTCAACGACCAAGGGGAAGACTTAGAGCCAGATTGTTGTGGCGATGAGACACGAGGAGCGGCGCTTGTGATTTCGGGTGCCCATTGTGGAAACAGCGAGGAACGAAGTGCTGGCGAGCTGTGGTGGCATCAGTGTGTGGCATTGGCCGTGGTTACCTCCTGACTCGGCCTGCACAGGGACACGCTTGTGCATCAGCAGACGCTACGGACTGCGTGATCACGAAATGCGTAAAGCTCCGCGTGCGCTACAGGCGCGACTCGCGACGCCTCGTGGCTGCGCCGCGGTCTATTGTTTGTTTGGCGTGGACTCCACGCCGCCGCCGTGTGCATGAGACTTTCCATCCCCCCCCTCGCCCGCTTCCTCCTCTCCCCAACAACAACAACGACACCACCACGGCCACGACTCGCGTCACCCACCACCACACCCACCTACCCAGCCACTCGCTCACGCATCCTTCCCGATAGCAGGGCCGCCCCCACCACCACCGCGTCCAGCACCTAACTCCCACCTCCCCCTCCTCCACCCCACCACGGCAGTGCTCCCCATTCCTGCCTTACTCCCCCCACTCCTCCCCCCAAGCAATCGCACGCGAGGCGGCGCCCGTGGAGGACTCGCGCCAGGACTTTCGTGATGGCCGTGATGGCCGTGAGGCGCGCGGCTGTGCGATGTTGCGCGCTCGGCTAATCAAGTTCGCGTCAGCGCGGGTACAGCGTGTGGCGCTGTGCTGCTCTAGAGTAGCGCTGTAGGACGCGTTTATATATATAGAGAGAGAGACGTTCCAATACGCACGCGTGCATACCTGATCGACTCATTCCGTGAGTTTTTTTAAGGACTTGGGAATTGCTCCGATTCCAGCGGACACTCTCTCTGTCTCTCGCTCGCTCGCTCGCTCTCTCTGCGTATGGCGTAACAGTTGAAGCGAGCGGCAGAGCCACGCCAGGGTGACTGCGTTACCGCCTGCTTTCCCGCCTGCGGTGTTCTGCAGGCGGAATGGTGCGCTCAGTAGCGCCGCGTCGCCGCTCCTGCAGGCAAGCGTAGGGCGCAGAACGTGCGGCGGAGTTCCTCGGCTCGCTGCGTCGCGACCAAGGCGAGACACCGCCCGCCGGACCGCGCCTTGGGGGCGGCGCTTTTTCTTGTTTTACCCCCTCCCCCGCTCCCTCCTTCTCTTCTGACAAGTCAGCTGCTCAATATCTGTTCATTTTCTCGTCGTTTCAATATTTCGCGAATTGAGCGCAGCTTGGATGAGTGTGCGCCGTCGCCCACGATCCGGGAGGGACCTTCTCTTGCAGTCGCCTCCTGCGCTCGAAACGAAGAGGCGCAAAATACCTGGACCTTTAATCCATCATCACCATACACACACACACACGCGGACACGGAGAGGCAGGTACACGTGCGCACGTACACGAGCACGCGCGTGTGCACTTGAGCATGCTGCTCGCTGCGCGGTGACTCGAAGGCGGTGCTGGTGCTCCACGTGCACTCCTAGTGCGTTAAACGGAGCGAGGAGGTCTGTTATTGTCGTCATCTACACAGTGGCGATAGATCACACACAGAACACGCGCGCTACACGCGCTGCTGGCAGGGGTGATGCTGCGTCTGTAGCCTGCACACACGAGGCGCGTGGCGGCTTCTGGAGGGGGTTTATAATCGCATCGAGAAGGCAACCGAAACAACATTTTTTTTTTTAAAACCGTAACCCCAAGACAAGACGATGAAATCCGTGTCGGTGAACAGGGACGGGACGCAGTACGCAACGGAGACCAGGAAACCGGCGGTAAGTTTGTGTTCGCATTTCACGGCGCGCACTCCACATGCGGCAAACGAAAAGCAATGCAATGCACAGCCCTCGCGTTAATCCACTGCTGGATGAAGGGCGCCTCCCGCCGTGTTGGTCGTCGACGGTGTTTGACCGACTATACTTCACCACGCTGGTCCGTACGAGTTGATGAAGGGGTGGAGCGGGAGGCCGGTGAGTACCGATTAAGATATCACGGTCACATTGATGTTAGCCTTGGCTCGGGTTAGGCTGGTTCGCAATGCACTCCGCTAACCACTGCGCCACCGCTCCCCAGACGAGGACAATGTGAAGGAGCAGCGCTGCTATTGCTCGCTCACCCCACTGATGGCGGTAGGGCGCCTACTAGAGGGAGCTCTCCAGAGCCCCTCCAGTAGAGGGTTCGCCAGCGATGCGTCTCGGCGATGTTGGTCGGTGACTGTCGATTGCCCATGATGAGTCTTCACGACCGTTGTGTTGTGTCCGCGCCGCTCATTGCCAAGTAAGGCGCACTCTGAACGGCGCCTGTGCAGTCCACATCGGCGTTCGCTGTGCACCGTAGCCTGCCCGTGCCGTTGGGACCTTGTGCTGTGTGTGTGGTGGCCACGACACTCCCAGGCATCTCCGTCCTGAAGCCGTGTTTTTTTGCGATTGAATGTCAGCGAACGAAGCCACAAGACATCGCTCTTGGATACGTGTACACTCTTTAGTATGCAGCCATGTGAGGATCCGTTTGAATGTAATAAAAAATACATCGTCTTTACGCCGCTCTCCCTTCCTCTCGCTCATCATCTCATATGAAAATTAAATAAATCTTCCGGATCGGCCCAAGTGATGTTGTGAGCACACGCTTCAACAGCCATAGCGAGAGGACAGGAACGGTTCAACCTTGTGAGCAATGTAGTCTACCGTGTTATGTGAAGCAATCCAATTGGCTATATCCTGCACAACGCAACACTTTAGCCCATAGAACACTGCACGAAAAGGGAAACGATAATAGGGTCACATATTGGGAAAGGATTGGCGTGAAACGTCGCCCCCTTGTACGCGTTTAATTTTGTTTCGTTCTTGCTGTTATTTGCGCACGGAGCACGGCCACATCCGAAGCGGTCATCCCGCACAGCGTCTTGCTCGCTGGCCTCTGTTGTTGAGAGCGCTCTGTGGCTCGAGTGCGGATGGGGCGCCTCGTCACGCCCGGGTATGACGAGCGCGCGGTCGATGCGGCGCTCCATCAAGAGAGCGCGGCTGCTGTTTCCCCAGCCGCTGCGCGGACGCGCGAAGCATTCCTGAGCAGTCGACCCGCGAATGCGCCGGGGACAGACAGATTTCAATTCCCGAGCGTTCGTCGAATCTCCCAGAGTGCTATGCGTTTCCCATTAAATTATTCAACGGTTTATCTCGAGTAACGATCACCGCACATGGACTTGCGATTCAGATGTATGCTGAACTTCTTTCGCGCCGTACGTAGCCAAACCTGTTCGATTTCTCCGCGCGGCAATTGAAACAATTGGATATTTTTTTTCTCAGAAATTCTCCACCCCACCTCGCCCACCCTCTGTATAACCATCAGCATAAATGAGGGTACACCATAGTTCGCGTGCGGTGGGGTAAAGTGTGGGTAACTCCCACCTATTACAAGACCTCGGGCTAGTGTGGAAGAGTAGGCCAAATATCACCCAGAGGGGCCCGTCTTGAGCTCGTCTTGTGGGAGGCCCCTTCTGCCAACAGTGGCGTGAGCGAGCAATTACAGATTTGGCCCTTTCACATTTCGCCTCGCTGGTTGCCACTTAGTGAGGCACATTCTCGTGATGCTCTCGAAAGGGCTCCTGAGCTGAGAGTTGGCACACGGTATCTCGGAATACATGCACATTACAAAACAAGAGATAGCATTTGGTTCTGGAGGTTGATTGGTTTCACTTATCGGGCACGGTCTTCCTTAACTCTCTAAAACTCCGAGCCACCGCTCCACACGGCAACCCGAGTTCCATTCCCCGCACATGGCCAACATCAGCGGCGAATGAAGCATTTCCTGCCCCCCACCACCTACCCCCTCACCTACCCCCTCACCTACCACCCCACCTACCCCCTCACCTACCCCCTCACCTACCTTCTCACCAACCCCACCACCTACCCCCCTTTTCACTAACCCCACCACCTATCCCCCTTTTCACCAACCCTCAATGACCTGCATGACGACGTATGTTCAAACAATTCCCAAAACCAAAATGCAAATGAGGCCTTCATCCAGCATTGGATTCATCGATGCAATGCTATCTATTATCACTGAACCAATTGATTTGTCTGCGTGGAGTCTGACCCTAAAACCGGTAAATACCATGTTGAAGCTCGCTGATGCAATATACAAATGTATTTGGCGAACTAGCAATTGATTCATTGTTTACCTGGAAGTCCATTGTGAGCCAGAGCGATTGGAAGAGGCTTCGAACCGTAGCGTAATTTGATAAATGGTATTACTCGAAATGTCAAGTCCAGCTTTAATTGTTGCACGGAGAAGACACAGGCGCTGTTAATTTGTAATTAATTGCGGCGTCTCTGCGCGGCTCGCTTCGGGAGCGTTTCTCCGTTCGCTCATTCCCCAGAGCCCTCGAGCGAGACTCGGCGATAGAAACGAGAGGGCGACGATGGTCATGGTGGAGCGGTTGTCGGTTGGCTCCTGCGGCCACGAAGAGAGGCGACAAGCACGCGCGCCCATGGCCTGGCTGGTGATTGGGTGTTTCGCGCTTGTGCGGGTCGCTCAGACAAACACATAAATAAATAAATAACTCGATTAATCCCTTCCAGGGGTGGGGGCGCTTCCTCCAATTAATGGTAATTAGCACAGCAGGCTCGTAATGGTCCAACAAGCCCGAACGTCATTTATTCATTTGTGTGTTTCCGGAAAATCCTTTAGTGCCGTCCTTTAGTGCGAGTGCGTACTTGAAGAGGGGAGCACCAGCAAGCACGTGACGTCGGTGTGATGTCGCTGTGATGTGGTGGTGATGTAGGTGTGATGTCAGTGTGATGTATGTATGATGTCGTTGTGATGTATGTATGATGTCGCTGTGATGTAGGTGTGATGTCGTTGTGATGTATGTATGATGTCGCTGTGATGTAGGTGTGATGTCAGTGTGATGTCGGTGTGATGTCGGTGTGATGTAGGTGTCATGTCGCTGTGATGTCGCTGTGATGTCAGTGTGATGTATGTATGATGTCGCTGTGATGTATGTATGATGTCGCTGTGATGTCAGTGTGATGTATGTATGATGTGGTGGTGATGTAGGTGTGATGTCGCTGTGATGTATGTATGATGTGGTGGTGATGTAGATGTGATGTCAGTGTGATGTATGTATGATAACGCTGTGATGTAGGTGTGATGTCGCTGTGATGTATGTATGATGTGGTGGTGATGTAGGTGTGATGTCAGTGTGATGTATGTATGATGTGGTGGTGATGTAGGTGTGATGTCGCTGTGATGTATGTATGATGTGGTGGTGATGTAGGTGTGATGTCAGTGTGATGTATGTATGTATGCTGTGGTGGTGATGTAGGTGTGATGTCAGTGTGATGTATGTATGTATGCTGTGGTGGTGATGTAGGTGTGATGTCCGTGTGATGTATGTATGATGTGGTGGTGATGTAGGTGTGATGTCAGTGTGATGTATGTATGATGTCGCTGTGATGTAGGTGTGATGTCGCTGTGATGTATGTATGATGTGGTGGTGATGTAGATGTGATGTCAGTGTGATGTATGTATGATGTGGTGGTGATGTAGGTGTGATGTCGCTGTGATGTATGTATGATGTGGTGGTGATGTAGGTGTGATGTCAGTGTGATGTATGTATGTATGCTGTGGTGGTGATGTAGGTGTGATGTCAGTGTGATGTATGTATGTATGCTGTGGTGGTGATGTAGGTGTGATGTCCGTGTGATGTATGTATGATGTGGTGGTGATGTAGGTGTGATGTCAGTGTGATGTATGTATGATGTGGTGGTGATGTAGGTGTGATGTCAGTGTGATGTATGTATGATGTGGTGGTGATGTAGGTGTGATGTCAGTGTGATGTATGTATGATGTGGTGGTGATGTAGGTGTGATGTCGTTGTGATGTATGTATGATGTGGTGGTGATGTAGGTGTGATGTCAGTGTGATGTATGTATGATGTGGTGGTGATGTAGGTGTGATGTCAGTGTGATGTATGTATGATGTGGTGGTGATGTAGGTGTGATGTCAGTGTGATGTATGTATGATGTGGTGGTGATGTCGCTGTGATGTATGTATGATGTGGTGGTGATGTAGGTGTGATGTCGCTGTGATGTATGTATGATGTGGTGGTGATGTAGGTGTGATGTCAGTGTGATGTATGTATGATGTGGTGGTGATGTAGGTGTGATGCCAGTGTGATGTATGTATGATGTGGTGGTGATGTAGGTGTGATGTCAGTGTGATGTATTATGATGTGGTGGTGATGTACGTGTCATGTCGCTGTGATGTATGTATGATGTGGTGGTGATGTAGGTGTGATGTTGCGGTGATGTCGGTGTGATGTCGCTGTGAGGCTGCTGGGGTGTGTGTGAGATGTGTGAGATGTGTATGATGTCAGTGGGATGTCAGTGCAATGTCACGGTAATGTCGCGGTGATGTCGATGTGATGTCGCTGTGAGGCTGCTGGGGTGTGTGTGGGGAGAGCTACATTTGGTTCACCGGGTGCCACGCGACATGATGATTACGGTTTGTCACCAGGTGCCATGATTTCCGGTTACACCTGCACTGTAGCTAGAAATTATTGAGCAAGGATGGTGCTTAATTCCCATTCTTGGCCCAACATTCCACGTTACCCCCGAATACCCAGCTCAGATATGCGTTGTGTGCACTCCCACAGCAAGTGGACTGGACACTTGCGGGACAACTTAAATAGCCAATGAGATATGAGATTTCTTACTCCAACGTGTAACTGAGGCCCAAATACTGCCTGCTACTGCTGATACCCGTGTGATTATTGATTTGCATTCACTCCTGTTTTCTGTGCATCGATTATTTCTGTTCTCTGCGGTTGTGTGTGGATGGGTAACGCATGAAATTGTCTCACGGAACTTGAACATTTATAATATTATCCGTGTCTTTTTGCATGTAAGAAGAATCGCCTATAATTGACAGAAATGTCATACTATTTTCCCTTATATGTAGATGACTATGCTTAATAATAAAAGTAATTTCCTTGGATGTACACGAACAGCCTGGTTGTCAATCCACTGTTGGACGAGGACCTGCTAGGCCATGTCGGTTGTGAGGGTTCCATCCATTCTTCTGTCCACGGTGCCCATAGAACCTGGTATTTGTGCATGGTCGTGGTGACCCATCACAGCATTACCTCGTCTCAACCCTGCTTAGCTTTTGAGGTCAGATGGGACCGGGCACATACCGAGTGCTTTGGTGGTCATAGACAATGTCCATGGATAATCGTGGGTAATAGCTTCCACTATTCGCGACTCCCCAAATCACCACAGATAACAGACGTTTCACTGTAATTACATTCCCAATAAAGCGGTGTGGGATTGATCCAGCCCAAGCTATTGTGCCACGGTGTCGCGAGGCATTTCTTCGGCACGCAGAAATTAATTCGTGTAATTTCGGTGAAGTAATGAAATACGTCAATCTTCCTGCATGGCAGCTGAAACGGCTGGCAAGTTTCTTAAAGCGTGGTCTCTCCCACCTCTTCCAAGGCGTCTGACCAGCGTGGAAGAGTAGGCCAAGTTAGCCTAGAGTGGATGCTCCCGAGGGCCCTCTAGTGGAGGACCTTCCACCAGCAGTGGCGATGTCAAGCAATTGCAGGGCTGCACCTTTAACCTTTCACTTTTTAGTTTGTTTTTGTTGTTGTTGCGAGCTGGGTGATTTTCTGACGAGACAACTTGCATTTGTAGAGCGGCGTCTAAATGCAGCCGCATCTCAAGGCTCCGTAAAGCAACGGCAGCAGCGTGGGACATGGACAGCCAGGTTAATAAGGAGACGCCGCTGCGGCTTTACCTTCTTATATGTTCATTTGATCAAACTTTCGCCGCGCGCGGACAAACAGGCGTCGTCGGATGGCAGCCAGCCCCAGGCGAAGGGCGCCGCCGCCGCCGCCGCCGCCGCCTCCCCGGACGATCGCAGCGGCCTCAAGAGGCCCACGCCGGAGGGGGCCGGTGCCGTCCCGGGGGCCGGAGCGTGGGCCGGCGAGGAGGCCAGGGTGGGGGGGGCCCCCGCCTGGTGCGCCGTGTGCGGCCCTCGCCAGGGGGAGCCGCGGAGGAAGCTCGCCTCGCCCGCCAAGGTCAGCCCAGCCCGTGACCCCCATAGCGTGTGTGTGGACCTCGTTCAGAAAAGGGGCTTGTGGGGCATTGCGGGTTCGAAAGAAACTCTAAATCGGAATATTTATGTTATGCTGGAGGAATCCGATGAGCTATGAAGCTCTTTTTTTCACAGTTGACATGTAAGCAGCCGGGGCACGACAAGGTCGATGGTGAATAAGCGTGACGGTACGATCCGACTTCTGATCGAGCTCTCTCTCTCCGGGAATGTTTGAGAATAATCTCTGACGCCCATGGCGTGATCGTCACCGGCGCTAGCTATTGTTTACCAGCAGTGTTTGACTTGGCTATAAGAATTCAGATGCGGGGCTGAGCCTTAAGCAAGGAGGGAAAGGGATGGGGGTGGGGGTTGGGTCACAGCTCCCACCAGCCCCACCAAGACGTTCAGTTTCGGCAACTGTGCGAAACCGTGAAAAGTCAGAACGTGATTTTTGTCCTCAAGATTGTTTTCATCGCGGCCACAAAAGCCGGTATTTTCCAGTCTCTCCGCGTCTCTTCACAGGGGATAATTATTGGTTGTAAATAATGTTCGTTATCAGCTATTGTCTGTCCACTGCTGGATGAAGGCCTCCCCCATACCGCCACCACCCCTTCACGGGCCAGAGCTGCAGCCGTCCGTTTCACTACCGCCCTTGAACTGACCTCATCGCTCCATCTCGCAAAAAAAAAAAACCTGGATTCATTATAAACGTAGAGGAAGAAAGAATTATGTTAGTGGTATAGACCTTCTGTAAACACAATCTACACACGCACACACACACCGAGTGAAAAATGGGATTCCAGTGATAACATTCACTTGTGACTTGAGTCTAATGCAGCCTGTAACACAGTGAAGGACTTCAAAGGAAACACTTTAAACCCTTAAAATGGGGTAGGGCATTGAATGCTATCTCTTAGAAAAATGGTGTTGATTTTTTATGTTGTTATTATTCGCTCGTATTAATGGAGCAAGAATATTGGTAACTGTATGCATGTATGTTGAACTTATTTCGCATCGTACGTAGCCAACCGTGCTAAACGGAGGCGAAAACTCTGCAAATAAACACAAAATAAGACGGGCGTTCCGTGATGGTATTTGCACACTGAACGGGAATGTTAAGGGCTTGCAAACAAATTGAAGTCCAGTAATTTAATACCCTTTACATGCCGTGAAATATTATCGTCAGCTGGCCAGCGAAGTACCGCACAAGCAACCTAACGAGTCACTGCGAGCAAGGTTTCCCAAACGACTGTCAGCGTAACCCGCCGCGCTCCATCTTTCCCCGTCTACAATTTGCTCCCCATTCAAATACAAATTAACTTGTTCCACGCTGCACGCGCCCGATGATTGTTAAACATGCCACACGGGAGCAGCGCCAAGCAATGAACACTTTGCTTCACGTGGAAAACGCGCGCGCACACATGCAGCACCCGGATCGGCTCTCTATTAGCGCAGACAGCGTTAATTGCTCAGAGCTTCACATGGGAGTTGTTTAAAAATCATCGGGCGTGTGCAGCGCGGAAGGACTTAATTTTAATGGGGGGGGGGGGGAAATTGGTAAACACAAGTAGCGCCGACTGGAGCTTGGGAAATCCTGCTTTAGAGTAACCATTCCATTTATAACATCAAACGCGCCCTTCGTAAAACTGGGTTGATCCAGCGACGTTCCGTATCACGCTCCGTATGACTCGTGTGTGCTTGCTGAACGTGTGGCTACAGGCGCGCCAACGTGTCAACAGTCCGCGGGAGTCGCGTGGAGTCTAAACTCATTTTAGAGAGCACATTTGTGCTCTCTAAAATTTCCCTTTTGGCTCGAGTGGGGGAGTCAAAACATTGAGCCAGTACCGCCAATAATCTGGGTTTGAATATGTTCAGCCACCTGTGATTAAAGCGGGGTCTCAAGTGTAGCGGTGATCTCATGGTCTGGTCACCAATGGCTCCACAACAACAATAAAAACATTGGGTTGACTGCCATGCGACAAACACCCATGGTTTGGATAAGAGGTTGCTTGAGGGGATCTCTGAAGTAGTTCTGTGATATCACGTTCCGTGGAGCTCTTGTCTAATATGATTGTTCTGGATGGATAGACTATTGTCTTCTACTGTGAAACCACTGCAGAATGTGTCTCTGAAATATGGTGTATTCACGACAGCCTTACATTATGTGAATGGCGCGAATACCAAATGTACACGACGTTTCGACTGCAACACAAGCAATCATCATCAGGTGTGAAAACCACATCAAGAAAATTTGAAAAAAGTGGCGGTTTTTTAACGTTAGCACGTTTTAACGTTTCCCTTCTACGTGACTTTACCGATAGAACCAAGAATATATTGCCAATTTGATTGAGTCCTGCGGTCTTTCGTGCGATATTGTAGCAGCCCTGCGAGTATCACCTTCCCCCACCAATAGAGCACTTCCACTTTGAACCCTGACGAGTCGATGGACAACTCCCACGACATGGGTTACAATTGTGTGGCACATACCTGACCAGTTTATGAGATTTAATAATAGTCACGATATATGTATTGACAGTGATCATTTGCGTGATGATAAATGTTAACACGGGGGAGCGATCGGTGGCATAGTTGTTAGTGTGCTGTGCCATGAACCTGGCTACCTGAGTTCGATTTCTGACTGTGACTAACATCAGTGGGAAGTGATATGTGAACATGGTCTGAGCTCACCTGCCTTCACCAACCTGCACTGACAAGAGTGGTAAAGTATGGTCAAGCGACCCCTGTCTCTGACAAGGACTGGGGAGGCCGTAATCCAGCAGTGCATTGCAAAAAGGGCTCCATATAATGATATATTATATATTATTATTATTATTGCTATGTTTGGGTATACAGTATTTGGAGCGTATGTGGCATCATTATCCTTCTCTACAGAGTGAGCTCTCATTTGAGCATTCCTTGGAATCCCGAGCAAGACCCAATTGTGTGTCTAGACATCGGGACAAAATTGCCCTGCAGGCAAAGCATAGCTAGTGCACTAACTCTACGGGATTACTTTTCAGGATATAATACAATATCGTTGATCTTAAAAGCGACTCAGAAATCGCAATGAAATATCAGAATGGTACAGGAAGCGTCTCTCGGCATAAGCAGGGCACCTAGAGTGCCCAATCGCACCCGTTAATAATCAGGAGCGCGCGCAGAAATGGGACAAGTCCACGCGGCTTAAATTCCTGGGCGAAATGTTTGTTTCTTGGTCCATGATCTGAATTTCCATGTCTTTTTTGTACATGCAGGGTGATCCAGTTGTAGACATCCCACTAAAACACTGCATTCATTTCTGAATAACCTTCACACCACTGCTCCCACCAATCTCAGTGCACTTCTAAAATAAATATAAATAAATATATAAACATACATTAACACTGTGGTGGAGCCGTCGCGTACACAATCTACAATCACCATTTGATAATTAAGGAAGTGGGGTAATTAGAAATCAGTGGAGTAATTAGAATTAGTGGGGTATCTATGATTGTAATATTTTTCTCCCTCTCCCTCGACAGCAGTGTTCTCCATTGCAAGGCCCATGGCCCACTGGCGGCCCCTGGTGGCCTCTAGTGGGGCCCCTGATATGCGGCCCCCAACAATACACAAAGGGTGACACCCCCCCCGCCCCTCATCATCATCGTGCTGCTGTCAAAACCCAATGGTTTTCAAATGTGTGACGATGTCTTATAGGCGAAAGTGTTCCCCCTCTGAAAATATTGAAGAACACCCATCTACAGACTATATATATAAATTTGTGATGAGATGACGACGATGATGATTGTTATCATCCAATGTTAAGCAGGACACAAACTTTTGAACATTTTCCAGCTGCAGTTTTTCCATAATGTTGGGGCAACGCAAAGCAAAAAAGCCCCTTTCGAAGAGATGCAGCGTAAGAAAGAGGCGATAACGGCATGAGTTTTGAACGTTTCCCCTAAAAGCAAGCAGTAGCCCTCTCGGACATACCTAAGCTGTATGTGTCTGCCATTAAAATTCTGTCGGACACATTTAACTGAGCCCCGACTCTATTGTGCAAGCAATCTGCTTCTCTCAGCCACAGCATTAAAGGCAGCGCCTCGCATGAAACCAACGTGGAGCACTATTCATTATAAATCTTGTCTATAAAATGTCTGCGGTGAATAAATCGGCCTTCAACGCATTCCTAGTAATTCACTATGGGGGAAGGGGAAGGGGGGGGGGGAATTATATGTGTTTTTTATGTTATGTTTTTATATATTATGGGGTTCGACTGAAAAGGAATTAAGCAACGGAGCCGCAGACGTGTGCTTATCGTGCTGATGCGTGGTGGTGGTGGTGGTGGGGAGCGGCGTAATTGAGGGCTCGGTGCTGTGTGGGGAAGAAAGCGCAGCCGCAGCTGTTTCCAGCCGCATACTTGAGGGCCGAGACTGTCATGACGAGATGTTGCTCCGTGATATGTGCCACCCCCCCCCCACCCCCTTCACTGCACACCCTAAAAGCAAAACATACATGCTACGGGTCCAATTTGTGTTGAACAGGAACAGTCAATTTCAGCAATGCCGAGGGTTTTCTGATGGAAGGGGTTTGAGTTGTTTCCCAAACAGTCTCGGTCGTGTGTAATGGTCGCCACTCTAGGCAATTGGGAAGAGTTTCAGATTGTCTCTTTTGGGGAGTAACCAAAAGAAGCCACTGACGGGGGGGTCCACCTTACTTCTGTGTTGATATAATCCAGAAACTCACAGAAAGGTGAGCCGACGTTTGTTGATTTTGGCAATTAAGTGAGAGGGGGAGGGGGCCTCTTAAATGCGGGAGCCAAGCAGATTTGGCGAAATGTTCTGGTCCCCAGGATTGACGAAATGAGGGCGAATTTATGATGGCTGCAACGTGAGCCACTCGCGACGGAAGAGCATGGGATGGAGGGCAGATAGATTGGGTGGGGGGTTGAGGGATACTTTCTGTTTTGGTGACCCAACCTGAAGCAAAACTTCTGCTGATGAAATGCTCTTTTCACAGCATACACGCCACCTGGCACGGGATGCATTGAGCTCCAATTTGATCGGTAAAATGAGCCAGTTTAATTTGTACAGGGCATCCTGTGTGTCCAATGAAATTAATCGACCGATTGTTAGTTTCGTGTGAAATTCGCACCAACTTCTTTGCCGACGCCAGGCCACTGTGTCACGTGTCACGTTCAGCACATTGGAGTTGTGCTCACCCCCTATGGGTTAGCGCGCGTGAGGTTGATTCTAAAGTGAGATAGTCCTTCTTGATTTCACATCGCTTTTTTTCTTGGTTTAAATGTATACTCACACCTGGGTGGCCAATGGGTTAACAAAGTAGACCGTTGTGCTCAATTTAGCGATTCTTATCTGCCCTCTGACCCCTGATATATTGTGTAATGGGATACCTTGTAAAACGGCTAATTTGTGCAAACATGCAAAAGTCTCAAGACTTTTCAACGCACACCACCATGTCCCATTAACGTGATGTGCCCATTAATGTAATCTGCACATTTTCTTTTTATGTAGGCCACAGCTAAGAAATAATTCCACAAACGTTTTAAGAAGTGATTCTGGGCTGTTTCAATGTGTCAAAACTGTTCAATCCAGCTTTTTTTACCTAATGATGATGGCAACCTATAATTGATTGCCATGATTGTGAGCTTGACCGTGGTTCGCATTTACAATTAAATCTTCATACTGCAGAGGGAACATGATAACGAGTTTTGATCTGGATGAACAAAGTGACGGGGGGGATTACAACTACCAATTGGGGAACTCGCCACAGGCTGCACTAATGCACTGTCCAAAACGCTTGTGGATAGCAGAAGTTCTCTTTAAGAATTCCGTGAGTGGGTAAACGGTGACCGTGGGGTTGATTGGAAGACCATCGGAGTAAAACGCTACATGGTGACTTGGATGGACAGGCCACGTGTGTGTGCGTGTTGAACTTCTTTCACACCGTACGTAGCCAAATGTGCTAGTCGGAGGCAAAAGGTGGCCAAGAAGCTCTCCAAAAAGCGCGGCTAAGTCTTGTTGCGGCAACGTTGATGTCGACTCGACATTGATGGCCGCCGCTCGTCGTGGGGATTTTGTAAAGTGCCCGGCTCTCTCGTCCTGCCGGGATTACAGTGATGCCTGTCCCGATTGAGGCAATCACAACGGTAGCTTTCCCTTCACATACTCGACCGGTGTCTCATCAACAGAGTGAGCAGTGTGTGGCTTTTAAGTCTCAATGAGTTTCTTTCATACACGCAGGGTCACGAAAGGTTTTTGGACGCCCCCGGGCAATATACAAAATGAGGCCCCTTCTGAGGCCTGGCTTGGCTTTTTCTGAGGCCCTCTTGATATCTGAAGCCTGGGGAAAACTGCCCCACCTGTGCCCCCTCTCCGCGAGGGTTGCCAACTCCTGAGGTTCAAACATCCACGTTTCATCATGGGAAGAAGAATATTTAGCAGAAAAAAAAACTATTTGCAAACTATTCTTGGTTCTTTCGGTAAAGTCACGTATTATTTCCCTTCTACGTTACTTTACCGAAAAAAACAATAATATGAATCCCTGCAGTCACAATAGCTTTAAATCGAAATTTATTTGCAAACTATTTTTATAAGGCCCACTGAGCTAAATGTCTTTTTCATAAGCAACCTGGCCACAAATGAAAGCTTATCATGTGGAAATTTATAGCAGCCAAATACTCTAAATACACGTTTCTTAATGTGGAGAGAAAAACGGGTGGAAGCGGAGAAAAAATCCACGTGACCTCCGAGAGAACATGCATGCTTCAAATATATAGGGTCAGGGTCGGGATTAAACTCATGGCCTCCTGTATACCAGACGAGATAATTAAACGTTTGCCACCGTGGCTCCCCATGAAGAGAGGGAGAACTATATGCTGCAAATGCATGATTCTGAGTTGTGTATTATCACACAACTGACAACACAACAGGCCTCCTAATATCCCTGGAAGACTTAGAGATATCCTAATACTGCAAACTCAACAAGAGGACTATGCTCAGAAAACTTGGACCTGTGGCAATCCTACACTCTACAAACACGTCAATACCCATGGCCCACATGTTTAAGTTTACTCAGACTGAATGCTTGTGTTCCTCTAATAACAATAATAATTCAGATTTAAGGTGGGTACATTTCTCCATCAATAAGGATACTACCGTGGTGTAATGATCAGCAGACTCATCTTGCAATCCAGAGGTTGCCGGTTTGATTGGATCTCCCGGCCTGGCATTTTAGTTAATGGGTAAGTTTTTTTGTTAATACCCCCCACACCCCTGTTCACCCAGAAGTGGATAAACTGTAGTTAGTCGATCGACAGGTCACTTGCGTTGTGGTACCTCTTCAAAGACATCTGGCTAGAATACCCAAGAGACTGGCTCTCCAGAGCTCGTTCTGTTGGAGACCCTTCCACCAGGACTGGCGTGAGCCAGCGATTGCAAGGGCAGTGCCTGCAGCTCGACCCTCGCTGCCACCGCCGTTCTGCTCCGGGTGGCTTTACACTCCGTGAGTCCTGCGCCTGCACCTCTCCTTCACGACTGTGTTGTGAAAGCTCTTCACGCACACACTGCCTATTCAAGAAATGGAGCAAACCCGATGGCCCCATTGTTGTATTTATTCCTGGTATTTAAAATTATTCTTTTTTGAATACTATTTTGGAGCGGCTATTTTTTTGTAATCGGTGTATACAAGTGGAATGTTCAAGTTTTCAAAGAAAGGGAGACGCCTGCCAAAACGCGTGCCTCGGAGTTTACAGGGTTCATTAAAATCCCACTGAAAAAATGCACCAAAATACTGGGTCCCCCTCCCAGCCACGGCAATTTTAAGCTGCGGCGCTCGCGCGGTTACATCTCAAAGCGCTGCGAAGCATATTTCCTGATATTCAATCGTCGAGCCATGGGGGAACCCCACCTCCAGCGCAAGGTTAAAAAAAATCTGACTGCACAAATCATCTGGAATGCGCATCGCCAGTCTATTGCCACTCAAAGTGAAGGACAGTGCCAGGTCCGCCTCTGCGGGGCTGATCAAGTCGCATCTCGACCCATCGGCGGCAGGTACGGCTGCCACACCGGCTTTTGGGGATTCGGCCTGGGTGGTCTCCCTTTCTCTCGGGCAGAATTGCACTCTCGTGAATTGCACCCGTATCAGGTTCATCTCTCTCCTCTTTTTTTTTAGCTTCTTTTGAATAATGCTCCAGGCAGTTCCGCCTTTTCCCAAGTCCGCCCGTTTTGTTCCGTTGTGGGGCATCACGCGTAATTGCCGTCTGCGAGTCTACGGCTCACAGTTTTTTTTTCTAATTCATCTATTCTTTCGGTCTTTGCTGCTGCTGCTGCAGCAGCAGTGCTGTGCTCGTACAGTGCCGTGCTCCTGCAGCACCGGCGTTCTAAGATCCGGCCAGCGACGATGACTGTTACACGCTGGAGATGGCGGGGAAAGTCAGTCATGGGTGGAGAGCAGAGCGGTGGGGTGGGTTGGAATGAGTGGTGGGGTTGGTTTCCAAGTCAAAATACAGAGCAAACTTGTACCTGTACCTAATGTCTTCTGGCATCTCTTGCCATCACATGTTTTGCGCTGTGTTTTTTTTATATGTGTGTGTTTTATGTGACTGTTAGACTAAAGTATAACGTTTATATGCACCTGTACCTACCTTTTTTCAAGTTACACTTTCACTGTTTTTCATTTGTGTTTCGTTTATGACAGTTAAATGTATTAGTTGTGCGATATTCGTTAAGAACCTCGCCCTCGTTTTCACTATTTGACGTTTGTTGTTGTTATGTTGTTGCTGTGCTCACCCACTACGATGATTACAAATATTCCTCGTCAAATAGCTGTGAAATTGGCGAAACAGAATCATCCCAGGAGGGCCTGGGTTTCGATTCTTACTTTGACGCCTGCTGTATATTTGGAGTTTGCGTGTCTCTCTCACCGTGGTGGTCGTGTGGATTCTTTCTCCGGATCCTCCGGTTTTCTTCTCCGCATTTAACATCAACATGCGTTTAGAATATTTGACTGCGATACATTTCTATGTGATAAGCCTCTCCGTTGAGCCATCATTTGTGGCCAGGTCGCTGCGCTTCTGAAAAAAAAAGCTGGTGAAAAAAACACAGTTTAGTTTTAGTTTATCCGTGTAGCAAACCTAAATAAATAAAACCTCAAAACTCCCTCGTGCAAAAACCGGTGTGCCCCGTAGCTAATTATGAACACGTGTGTCCTTGGGAGTGGTGGTGGACTTTGCTGCATGTAGGCGAATGTAGTAATTGCACGCCTTTTTACATTTTCCGACTGCTTTGTATACACTTGGAAAACCCCCTCTGGATCGCGCTGCTGCCAGTCACGGACACTCTACCCTCATTACTACACATTCAGTGCAAGAGTTAGGTTATTAAAAAGTTGTTTTTGTTGAATCAGCAAGTATTAATAATTCCAAAGTAAGTCTTGGTAAATGCATTCAATTGCAATGACAATGTTTGAACCCACTTCGTCTATATTCTGGTTTTGTTGTTTGCACAGAATGTAGTTTGATGAAAAAAATGCTGTTTTTGCAGTCCATTCGTGTGTAAAATAACGTCAGGTTGTTCGCATGCTTTATATTTCTGCGACATGAGCGTAGAACCCTTGTGGCGTCCACGACCCTTATAATCCAGCGGCGTTTTCCCTTTGTCACACGATTGGAGTACAGAGTGAAACTTGCAGAGATCTGCACACTCCCCTCATGCGCGACTCATTATTATCCACGACGCCTGGTATCAATTAACCCGAGATGATTCGCAACTACTCCGCTATTATTACCTGCGCGGTGTTTTTGTGGCTATGAGGAGTTGTGTGGAAAATTCAGATCCATGACCGTGGGTAAGAGATCCAGAAGTGGTCAGCGCACACACTATGTTCGGCCAATTAATGATCCAATTTTTTGTATGTACTTATAGGAGGCGCATGGAAAAGTCATCCTATTATCTGCAATGATCCACGGGTAAAGGCAGATCAGTCGAGTTATTTTCCCCAGATAAATGGAGGTATTAGGGTCTTCCCCAATAGTGCCAACCTACATAGGCACAGCTAAGAGAGGTTTTGCTGTAAATCTAAAAAAAATGTGCGAATAAACTGTAAAGAAAAAGACCAAAAAAAACCTGACGAAAGCATAACGGAGAGGAAGGAAAATAAAAACTGTCATGTGACAGAAAGTAGTTTATCAAATGCCGCTTATATATGTGTCTGGCACATAAAAAATTGGAGCAGCACCATATTTTTGATTTGCCGAAGCAAATTGATTCTGCTGGCACTGCAAGTTTTTGATTCATCGTCAGTGTATGATGTCGTTTGGATCGCACGCACGCACGCATCGGTTTTCCCCAAATACTCCCGAGCAGCCGGCAGCCTTTTGCGGCGCGTTATCTCCCAATCACCCGGTCAATATCGGATATCTCAGAAGTGTGAGAACATTTTATTTTCAGCACGGACAGGTAGGGGCTCCATGAAATAGCCGGTGCAGTGCTATTGATTGCATGCTCGTTTCATCCACGGCCGGTTATGTGTTGCCAGGAGTGAATTGCAAATGTGCCAAGTGAAGCCTACAAAACACAAACCACTTAATGTCACATTTCGAATGCTGTTTATACTTTCTGTGTAATATTACGAACAAGGCAAATTGTGGCGGAAGGAGTTTCAAGCTGGGAACGTCTCACTCTAGGTGCCAGTGCTGAATTTCAGTTGGAACCGTCCGGAATGCCATTCGGGGAATTATTCTGGCACGACACATCCGTCTGAACTTTTTTTTGCATCTCATTACCACAAAAGCTGTTCGTAGGATTTTAGGAATATCGGGTACAATAATATAAGAATATTCTGGCTAAGAGTACCCTTATACTCCAGTGGTAGTGCCTTATGCCGATAATCCATAATCCAAGCCCTGGTTGGTGCCCGTTTCCATTGGCTCCACCGAGATGCAACGGCCCTGCTCCCAATACGAGAATGGAACCCCCAATGGCTTAATGTCAGCAGTGTGGGGGCAGTACAAAAATGACAACATTGTCAGCGTCCGCCTCGTGTTTCATTTACAAAATTATGAAATGCCACCAGCGAGATCGAGTCCCAGGAAATTATAAAATAGTTCTGAATGGTTAATTCACATCCTCAGTGCTAATAATACGAGAAGTGAATGATGCCCGTAGCATTTTAAGTATCCATTTCAAGTGTGATTACAATTGTTTTAATTGCAGATAAATTAAACAATAAATATTGCCGCAGTCTCCCGATTATGAGATGCCATATTTTTTCCCTGCATTTTAAAGTTTCATAATTCATAATAACGGTTTTTGGGTTAGATCGCGTTTATTTATAAATGTGTCGTAACCCTCCACCACACGACACGGCCAATCAGCAAAAAAAGTGTCACGTTGACAAAAGACAAATAATTCACTACTTTAGCCCACCGGTGTGTTGAAGAGTGAATCCACATTTACAGTTTGAGTACGACGTTTCGCTGGTAAATACTTCCAGCATCATCGGGCAATTCGCCAGAATGGTAAAGCCCTCGCTTGCTCCCGGTTTTATATAGAGCAGCAGGGTGACGTCATCACTTAACTCATATCAGGTGCAGTGATTAGAGGCGGAGGGGGGGGGGGTAATGTAATTATATAATCGATTAGTAATCAGTCATTGGTTATGATTAGTAATGAGTGGTTATGATTAGTAATGAGTTAAAGTTTCCAGTGTCTTATAATCCGGAGAATACAGTAATGTTTTTCCAACCTGCTAATTAACGTTTTAGTGTCAATGAGCAGGCATTATTCAAGAACTTTGGATAAGATTTTCCCAGTTCCATCCAATTGTTTAAATTGATTATATAACGTAATTCGCCATCTTCCCTCGCTTCTTGTACCTATAATGTCCCCAATCAGAACATATTGTCTTTCTTGTTTTCCGTTTTACATGTCCAAAAAAAATTCGTCTTTCTCTATTTACTCTTTATAATTGTATTTTTTGTACCTGCTATCTTGAACACATTCATGTTACTCGTCTTGTCTGCGCATGACATGTTTAACATCTCTTTAAGACTGCATTGTTTTCATTTACTTACGAGAGTATGTTTGAATTTTACTGTCATTCATAATGATTGATTTGAGTTGGTATTCCAGCGTGGACTGAAGAGGCTTGGTTCCTGGACTGTTGTTTAAAAGAAAAGAACTGATCTCATACATTTGTTGACTCATTTCCCACAGTTTTATGTTGGTTCTGTGAGTGTTTTTCTAAGGAAAAGCCTGGATTGATTATTTTCGACTCTTGATGATTGCCACGCACGAACTGCCGGTCACTGGATTACTTGGAAATGTGCCCAATATAGCCACAGAAAGTAATTCAAATGACACGCTGGATGGAAACTTTCCAAAACGTGTTACCCGATCCAATTACGACGTGTTGTTCTTAATCAGAGTGACTAAATGCGCATTGGACTGTCGCACACGTAAAAATAAACTCCGCCTGACAACGGTAATGAAACACAGCACAAACATGGTTTTCGTGGCAAATGCTTACTTATTAGAAGTCATTTTTTAGGGCCCTCATTGTGGCTAATGATATTTATGTATTACACAGGGTACAGGCGATGGGGAGCATATTCACCGTACTGTTGCAATTCGACAAAGAGTTCCATTGCGAAGTAAATTAAGCGGCACACTGGACTTACAATCCAGAGGTCGGCGGTTCAATCTCCCGGCACTGCGGTTGAAACGATGTGGCAAGCTTCTTAAATCCGCAGTCAGTCAATCGGCAAGTCGAGTGCGGTAGGGTACAGTGTGGGTACTCCCAGCCCTTGAAAGACATCTGGCCAGAATAGCCAATGGAGAGAGGGCTTGGCTACTACCAGCAGTGGCATGAGCAAGCAACTCCAAAGCACCTTTACCTTTGACTATTTTACGTATTTGTGGCAGATTTTGTTTCAAAGCCGTAGAGAAAGCTTGCAAAGGGGATTATTGAGCGTTTCTTCGCAGAGTGTGAATGTGCGCACCAAATGTTCGGGTGAGTCGAAGTGGCCGATTTAATCGAGCTGGCGAGTTCGAAGAGAATTGACGGACGGCAGGGCCCTGTGGCATCAGCCCGACAGATTTACACACGAGTTCACACAGTGGCAAAGAGTCGGGTGTGCGCGTGACAGCTGCCTCGTCGTAGTGACAGCAAGAAAGACAATCTGCAATATATTGTTGGCAGAACTCGGTGGAATTTTAATCAGGCTAAATCGAGCACAAGGCTTCAAGTTTTTTTTTTAAATAAGAGTGCGTGTGATTTTTTTTATTTGCCTGGAAAGAGAACATTTTAATATCTCATCTAGTATCTACATTTGGAGGGTTGAAACGAGGCCTACTGATAAAGCGGACATGTTTTTTTATTAAGCACGCAAATGGAATTGGGAATTTTAGACTCATGGTCGTTTGGATAGATACATGGTTGTTGGGGTGGAAAAGTGAACGGTTAAAAATATACATTTTGAAGGAATTGCCCTGCACTATGTCTCTCTGTGTAACAGCAACTGCGATGCCAATGAAGAAGTAGCGTGTAAAGTGTGTACAGTTACGTGTACTGTACATTTTCTGAAAGGTCCTCCCACTGGGATGGAGTAAAGCAACTTGAGGCTGAATGTTTTTTTTTTAAACCGGCGACAAAAAAATAAAAGCAATCAATCAAATCGATGTAAATAGAACATCCTTTGGTCCTCGTTAGCACCACTTTAATTTTGTAAAACAATGTGAGCCACATCTAGGCCTGTTGACTTCTGGCCAAGTCTCCCTCCTCGTATCTAAATGTCATTCACTTCAAGTCGCTTTTTGGCACTTGAAAAAACAGGGAAATAGTCAATCGAAGTGGTAATGCCTTTTGTAATTGGCAGAGCATCCATGCATGCTTTATCTGGCTTCGTTGGGTCCGTTTTGCAAAATATCATCCATGTCCTTAAAATGAAAATAAACCCAAAACAAAGCCTTTTCACACAGTTATGCGTGCACCAACCCCTGTATTACCACTATGCCCAACCCAGGCAATGCCACCAGCCCCACATGTCTTACAAACCCAATCAGTCAAACCGTGAAAGTGAAGCACTTCATATCAGTAGATACTTAAATAATCAGCTTCAATCTCCGAAGACAGATTTCGATGAGCGCTGTGACAGACACAGAAGACTGATACAAGTTAAATTTTACCCCCCCACCCCTGCCACAATTACCCTGTTACCAGCTTGCATGTCTCCCTCCATTCTTCCTATGTTTCACCCTCCTCTGAGGAGTAAGTCAAAGATATACTACGGCATCAAGATGCTCTTTTAATTCCTCGTCTCTAAAGGAATTCAATTTCAAGTAGAACGCAATCGCTTCTGCCACTCGTAATGATGTGGTGTCATGAACTACGGATTCCTTTCCCAAGATTGAAAAAGCACTTCGTGATGAAAGTGACACCTTTTCATGGCCTTGTTGGGCCTTTTTGTAATAAAAAAAAAACTTTTCAACTGACATTAAAAGCAAATTTGCTTTCGCGATTTCCATCTGTCTACCCATCTGGGGGCACTGACTCTCGTGAAGATGATCCAATGCGATTGAACCTTTAGCATGAAGTTGTGTTGCTATTCGAGACTTTACCTAATTGAAAACTGGCCAAATTGATCAAAAGGGTTGCCAAAAACTCTATAGAGACAAAACCCCGCAGAAAAAAAGGGACCACGGTATTCGTAAGCATTCAAACGCATTTTCCACTGCCACAGACCAGTTGCCTTTCATACGGACAGACACCTGCTGAAATGCCTGAATCCGTGAACGCACTCGATGTTCCCCATCTTGTTTTGTTTGTGAGTTTAAAGTCATCGTTGATCCAGGCGAGCCTCAACAATCGTTATTCAGGCTCATGCTTGGAATGTTTTGAGCCACTTTCTTATCGTGGAGCATTCATTTCATTTGGGATGAATCCCCGGAAGGCATGGAGAAAGAAGCCCATGAACACGGGAGGATAAGACTAAACTATTTGGACGGATGTGTCCTGTAACCGTCTTGATGTACTGCACTCTGATGGTTGTCCACCTCTCAATGAAGGCCACACCGACACTCCCTGTGGGTTTCTTTTACCATCCTTCACTGAGCTGGCCATTGTGACTACCGTGTGTATGTATGTGCGCATGTATGTGTGTATGTATGTAGAACTTCTTTCGCACCATAAATAGCCAACCATGCTATTTGGAGATGCGGGGGAAGGACTATGAACGAAAACACAAAAAAGCTGTTCTACAGAAATGAGTTTTCGTTGCAGATTTAGAAGTGCATATAGCTCCAGTGGCTTCCTAGTGTCGGAAGGAAGAGCGTTCCAGACGGCTGCAGAAGCGCATCTGAAAGCGCGCAATGCGGTGACCATCTTTGTTCGATGGCTAGCAGCCAAAAGTCGCCGCTGCTGTGAGGATGACCACCGGAGTTTGCGTGATGATGGCTTATTCTCCTTGACGAGATCAGCGAGGTGTTGTGGTTCATTTGTGGCGAGCACTTTGTGTGGACTGAGTGCGAGCGTATAATGTATTAGTTCGGCAACCGCTCCACGCTAAGAATGTAATGCGCGATATATTTGTCCATTCTACCAATGCCTCCCTCCAAAGCACTGGTTTGTAGTTATCAACAAATGCCCCCCCCCCCTCCCCCCATCTCGTGCAATGCCACTCAACATTGTAGACTCCGTGTAGTCCATGACACACTTGCCGTGTCGAACTATCCCCTGGGTTTCTTCTCTGCGCTCGCGAGAAAGCTTCTTTTGAAAGCGAAGCTCGGTCGCGCAAAACGTGCGGCGCAGTTCAAATTGGAAGTGACAACTTCATCTCTGCAGGCATAGCAAGCACCAAATGAGGCTTGTAGAATTCCGTAAGTTTGAAGAAGAAGAAAAAAACGACAGTTGAGCAAGAGCCATGGGAGAAAGAGAGGAGTAATTTTAAATTAAAAGTGACGTCTTTTGCTTTGATGTGTGCCGCATACACAAGTCTGCACGAGTGAAATAAAAAATGTAACGGTCACGAGGTGTTCGGCACCACGTCCGACGTTTCGCTCCACGTGCTCGGAGCATCTTCAGGAACTTCAGCAGAACACAAAAACGCACCCGAGAAGCCATGCAGTGCAACCGCAAAACCCCAACGTAGTTGCGCGGGTTATGTTCTATGCATAGTATTGTGTTCTGGTAAAGTGTGTGTTTTTATATGAATATATTTATAATTTTGATTTCACATCGCACTATCTCTCAGTCAGTCCACAGAAGGTGTCCCTAGTCTGAACCTCGCTGTCAATTTCCAATAGCCTCATGTGACTTCTACGAATTATTCTGCCTCAGCTGCAGAATATAGAGGAGCAAATGGTCCCCACTTAAAGGGTCCCACGTGGGTCAGGAAACTTTATTAAGGCCGGTATGAGTGCACTAATGGTGAAGTCCACATCTCAAGTTTGTGAACTATTATTATAGCCTGGGATTATTTTAACCATGTCTGGGCGCACGCATTGTGCTGAAATGTCTGCCCTCGGCCGCTTATTAAAATAAACTGAGCTAATGAACTTCACACATTTATACTTACGTGATCCCTTAAGATTGTATGACACGGGATTGGATATGCATATCATTTACATGTGCAAATGCCGTGCTCAACATATCCTGAATTAAAGCATTTACTTTGTAGCGTTGTGCATGTATAATAGCAAAAATTAGTGAGATGCAACCAGGGAGAGATAGTCTGAAGAGGTGGGATTGAGAAAGTAGAGGGACGTTGTGTGTGTTTGTTTCCGCCAAGCGATGAGAACTTGGGAGAGTGCCATCTCACTGACGCTACTCTTCTCTCCACCCCAGCCCTCCTTCCCGTCCTGGTTGGCATCCTGCGCCGCGGGAGATCATTTCACACATTTCACATTTCTTGGCTGTGACTGCCTTTGTTGTCGATCGCGTGTGTGCGTGTGTGTGTGCATGTGTGCGTGTGTGTGTGTGTGCGTGTGTGTGTGCGCGTGCGTGTGTGCGTGTATGCGTGTGTGTGCGCGTGCGCGTGTGTTCGCACGTGGGCAGCGGTAGTGTAGCGGTTAGCGCGCTGCACTATAAACCCGGCGACCCGAGTTCGCATTCTCGCTCACGGTCAACACCAGTGACGATTACTTGAACCGGTTCTGGGTCTCCACTAGGTCGACTCAACCTCAAAGAGCATCTACTGCAGTGTGTAAACACCGTGACTAGGGAGACAAAGGCGGGTGAGCATGGGGGGCTGCCCACCCACCCGTGCCGACCTTCATCGGTGCTCGCGAACGGCACTTGCCCCTAGAGTGTGTTAGGGCTACACGGGGGATCTTTTTCTCGTCTTGTTCGTGCGGGTGGCTTTCAAGTGTCGGTATAGGCCCTTGCGTTCGTGCTGGTGGATGCAAGATCGTGCGTGTGGGACTTTCCAAGGCACTGATGGTGATGATGCTGGTGATGCCTGTTCTCTCCCAGGCGAGGGCTTGTGTTTCTTGACGGATTCCGTCTCGTCGTATCTTTGATCATCCCAACACAACAGGCTCGCGTGCTTCAACACAAATACGCATGCTGAGCTGCCTGGGACAATTGGTGTAATTAGGTGTTCTATTGGGTGTACTGTAGAATGCATTCTGCATACAGCTACACGTTATTGATATGTGTTTATGTATGTTGAACTTCTTTCGCACCGTACGTCGCCAACCGTGTCCATTGGAGCTGCGGCCATGACATGTGTATGTCATGCCAGTCGTGGGGGTTGTTGGGCTGAGACTTCACATGACATGTGTATGTCATGCCAGTCGTAGGGGTTGTTGGGCTGAGACTTCACATGACATGTGTATGTCATGCCAGTCGTGGGGGTTCTTGGGCTGAGACTTCACATGACATGTGTATGTCATGCCAGTCGTGGGGGTTCTTGGGCTGAGACTTCACATGACATGTGTATGTCATGCCAGTCGTGGGGGTTCTTGTGCTGAGACTTCACGTGACATGTGTATGTCATGCCAGTCGTGGGGGTTGTTGGGCTGAGACTTCACATGACATGTGTATGTCATGCCAGTCGTGGGGGTTGTTGGGCTGAGACTTCACATGACATGTGTATGTCATGCCAGTCGTGGGGGTTCTTGGGCTGAGACTTCACATGACATGTGTATGTCATGGCAGTCGTGGGGGTTCTTTGGCTGAGACTTCACATGACATGTGTATGTCATGGCAGTCGTGGGGGTTCTTGGGCTGAGACTTCACATGACATGTGTATGTCATGCCAGTCGTGGGGGTTGTTGGGCTGAGACTTCACATGACATGTGCATGTCATGCCAGTCGTGGGGGTTCTTGGGCTGAGACTTCACATGACATGTGTATGTCATGCCAGTCGTGGGGGTTCTTGGGCTGAGACTTCACATGACATGTGTATGTCATGCCAGTCGTGGGGGTTCTTGGGCTGAGACTTCACATGACATGTGTGTGTCATGCCAGTCGTGGGGGTTGTTGGGCTGAGACTTCACATGACATGTGTATGTCATGCCAGTCGTGGGGGTTCTGGGTTGAGACTTCACATGACATGTGTATGTCATGCCAGTCGGGGGGGTTGTTGGGCTGAGACTTCACATGACATGTGTATGTCATGCCAGTCGGGGGGGTTGTTGGGCTGAGACTTCACATGACATGTGTATGTCATGCCAGTCGTGGGGGTTCTTGTGCTGAGACTTCACATGACATGTGTATGTCATGCCAGTCGTGGGGGTTGTTGGGCTGAGACTTCACATGACATGTGTATGTCATGCCAGTCGGGGGGGTTGTTGGGCTGAGACTTCACATGACATGTGTATGTCATGCCAGTCGGGGGGGTTGTTGGGCTGAGACTTCACATGACATGTGTATGTCATGCCAGTCGTGGGGGTTGTTGGGCTGAGACTTCACATGACATGTGTATGTCATGCCAGTCGTGGGGGTTCTGGGTTGAGACTTCACATGACATGTGTATGTCATGCCAGTCGGGGGGGTTGTTGGGCTGAGACTTCACATGACATGTGTATGTCATGCCAGTCGTGGGGGTTCTTGGGCTGAGACTTTACATGACATGTGTATGCCATGCCAGTCGTGGGGGTTCTTGGGCTGAGACTTCACATGACATGTGTATGTCATGCCAGTCGTGGGGGTTCTTGGGCTGAGACTTCACATGACATGTGTATGTCATGCCAGTCGTGGGGGTTGTTGGGCTGAGACTTCACATGACATGTGTATGTCATGGCAGTCGTGGGGGTTCTTGGGCTGAGACTTCACATGACATGTGTATGTCATGGCAGTCGTGGGGGTTCTTGGGCTGAGACTTCACATGACATGTGTATGTCATGCCAGTCGTGGGGGTTGTTGGGCTGAGACTTCACATGACATGTGCATGTCATGCCAGTCGTGGGGGTTCTTGGGCTGAGACTTCACATGACATGTGTATGTCATGCCAGTCGTGGGGGTTGTTGGGCTGAGACTTCACATGACATGTGTATGTCATGCCAGTCGGGGGGGTTGTTGGGCTGAGACTTCACATGACATGTGTATGTCATGCCAGTCGTGGGGGTTGTTGGGCTGAGACTTCACATGACATGTGTATGTCATGCCAGTCGTGGGGGTTGTTGGGCTGAGACTTCACATGACATGTGTATGTCATGCCAGTCGTGGGGGTTCTTGGGCTGAGACTTCACATCAGTCCCTGCGGGTTGTTGAAGGAGGAGAGGTGCCCGAGACGGGTCAGGATACCATTCAAAGGGGGCTGGGTTTGTTTTACAGCACGCCATCCACTGTGCCACTGCTCATTTTTTTTATTTGTAGCCATAAGATCAACTATGATGAGAGCTGTCAAGGCACCTGAGAGTCCAGTGTAGTTTTTGATTGTTCATATGATCTTAAAGATGTGTTTATTAATATGGATATTCGCTGTTCACACAATGTCCTCTAGGTCTGTTTTACACGGCCCATTCTAGTAACTACTAAGATGGATGGGTTTAATTATTTCCTGTTATGTTAAGTATGGATATTTGTCTAGCGATGTAGGTCTTGTGCACTTATGTTAAATATATGCATAGAAAGTGCTCCATTGCTTGCACATCCCACCTTACAGAACTTAACGCATCGGTCGCACGCCTCCAAAACGTTGAATTCTGACCGCAGAAAAAATCCCATCTTAGACACTCAATCTTTTACCCCACTATCTAACTCGTGATGGGGAACCCATGTTTCTCCCCGACCCTCACCACCAGTAATCTTCCACCGCCTTCATCCGCAATCGGCTCCCGACACAGAAGCAACCGATTCACACCGCTGCAAAACAGGTGGCGTGCATCTCGCGAGCTTTGTCGACGGTTTTTCCGATTTACGGTCAGGGCGGTGGGGAAGTAAACCGGGGGCGGCCCAGGGTGTTGGTCACTCTCGCTTGCCTGCCTGCCTGCCTGCCGCCTTTTTCATTGCGGAGGCCACGGGGTTAACGGCCTGGCACCGCCGCCGAAGCACACGCTCCCAGAAGCCGAGGGCTGTGCGCTGGGGGCTCGCCAGCTGCTTCCAACTGTGCTCTGCCCCGTGCCCTCTCTGTGGGATGAATTCATGAAGTTGGCAATCTCCTCCCACACCCACCGCCCCCACCCCCTCCAATTTTTCGGTGGTGAAGGTAGAGGCGCAGCCCTGCAATTGGCTTGCTCGTGCCACTGCTGGTGTGGAAGGGCTTCCACTCGAGGAAGCTCTCGATTGGGAGTATTTTTTTCCTACTCTTCCACGTTGGCCAAATTTGTTGGAATAGGCAGGAGTGGCCACACATTGCACCTCCTCTCGCCATCTGCCGATGCAATGACCCGTGGTGTGACCCTTTTTATGCTGCTTGGTTGAAACAATATTTGAGAAAGTTGCACCGTCACTTCGAGTGCTGCGTCGGTAGATCGAATGGAACTGGAGTCCTCTGGATTGCACGTTCATCCTGCTGACCATTCCGCCATGGTCGCACCCCCGACTGGTTAAACAATTAACATTAAAGGCTGCGCCTGTTGTTGACAAGAAGAAACCCATTGTATGGCAGCATTGCTGAAGCAGAGGGAGGAGCCCCTTGTCTAACCAGTGAATAAACGGTACGTAAAAGCCCCCCTTCTTCTTTTAACTGAAGCCACCAGATATCACTTGCCTCTGTAAGCCATGGCCAGGAATTTAACCGAGGTTTCCAGATTCACAGCTCAGTGCGCTTACCGCTGCTCCGCCACTCCTCCACGCTTAATATGCAGCATGACTCTTTTCCTCTCATTTTTCAAGCAGGTGGTCTCCAAATAGCAATTTTCCCTGCGACTGCACTATTTATCTGTTATAATTATACCGCATGAACAACGCACCGCTGCGGGATTGATGAGGGGGCACGGTAGACAGGTTTGGGCTGATATTTGTGCTGCAATTTAATCGCATTTGCACAGCATTTGTCACTCTGTTGTGTAACTCGTTGAATAATTGCCTGCAAACCTGCTGAGCTATCTACCCATCAACCTGCCTACATACATATCGACTGACCTTTGTGCTCTGAGCAGTGAGCTGCGTTTGAAATATTTTAGTTGATACATTGATGTTCATCATTATTCCGTGCATCTATACTGCTGGGTCAATTCCATCATTTTTTTACTTTTCATTTCCTCTGTGAAAAGACGGTATATTTTTTTGTTCACCATCATGTGGTATTGTGGAAGGGCTGTCGGAGTAGGAGTATAGTTGTTGAGTCTGAAGGAGATGGAGGGTGGTTCGCCTGACCCAATGAGGAAAGCCTTGTGTACAGAATCTCCTTGGAGATGCCCTGAAACTCAAAGCCAGCAACCAGTCCCCTGACATGTGGATAGACCCTTGTGCTCATTGCGCGCAAAGTGTTTGCTGCAAATGAACCACAGCACCTTGCTGATCTCGTCAAGGAGCTTAAACCATCGCTTGAACTCCGGTCATCCTCAAAGCAGCAGCTTTTTGATAACCATCGAACAAAGACGGTCACCGCATCGCGCGTTTTCAGATCCGCTCTTCCTGCTGATATTAGGAAGCCACTGGAGCTATGCCCTTTTAAATCATCTAGATTGAAAACTAATTTCTCAATAACTGCTTTTTGTGTTTTGTTTGTTGTCCTTCCCCCACACCTCCGATTAGCAAGGTTGGCTATATGCAGTGCGAAATAAGTTCTGAAATACATAGCAGCTACCCTACCATGGACAGCTACTCTTCGATTTAGACTCCGTTCTACCTCATACATCTTGTGGAACACGGATGTCCCCTCCACCTCTCCATGCGCTCCTTTCATGTTTGCGTTTGGCCGGGGAAAGAAATGTTGATGCTGTTATTTGCACGGGAAAATTGCTCTCGGGAAGATAATTATTCTGCTGTAAAACGTTTAAGGGGAAGAGCAGAATAATTTATGTTGGTTTGGCAGGGATTGCAGGGTGAGAGAGCAGCTGATGGAAGTTGTAGCCAAGGGATCCTTGCCAGTGTGTCCTGCAGATCATTTCTCTGGAGGAAATGATGGTGTCACGTCACAGGAAATGCACTTCCCAGGAATGTCCTTGTGTATGCCCTGGTGCGATCGAGCTAAGTTATGAATGATCGTTCCCCGTGACCTTGACCAAAGGGGAAGCCTTGCAGCAGAAAGGTGTGGCCTGTAAAAACAGATTTACTTTTACAAAAGTAACACCCCTTGTCATGTTTCCACATCCTCAGAACTTGTGTTTCCATCATCTTCACCCCAAATACGCCCAAAAGCAAAACAAATTTTAATCGCGCCTCAATTCATTTAAGACGCAACTCAAGTGAACTTAGGTCTCTGTTTTACGAAGACTTTCCTAGTGAGCAGTGAAACGAGAAAACCATTGAGAACTGCTGATTATTGACAGTGATTATGATGATAACAAGTAGTCTTTTTGTGGATGCCAATTTAGTTCAATAAATGGCCACACGGGTTTGTACCTGGCATGGCGTTAATGTTGGTGGCTTATACATCGGTCACGTGTGTGACACCCACCTGCAGAACAATGGTGAGGCTCTAGGCAGCAGAACAAACGAGTAGGTTTGTTAGAGACCATCTATGCTACGCTTGAATGGTAGCTCCTAATTCGGTGGGGGCTTTCTCCGTTTCCTCCCACGTGAATTAGCGCCGAGAATTGCCAAAACATTCCCAATGTGACCTTTGTGAGAGGCATTCCTGGAAACATGAAATTCAAAGTCAAAAGCGACTTCCTGCTCGAATGTGCGTGGAGGCGGTTCTCATCTCCTGTCCACTGCTGGATGAAGGCCTTCCCGCACCACGTCAGCCATGCAGGTTGTTTGATTATTCTTCACCCCACGCTGATCAGTGTAGGTTGGTGAGGAACAGCATCACTCGCCACCGATGTTTGGACGTGGCCGGGAATTGAACCCAGGCCTCCCGAGTTTCTAGCCTGCTCCCGTCATCTAATCCCTTTTATCGTCAGAGCATTCGCGGTAATTCTTTAACATCGTCCGTCAAGCACATTGCTCTCCGATGTGCCGTCGGCTTGTGCCGCGTGCTGTTTTGGCACGATGTCCGACATTTCGCTTCACATGCTGGGGGTATTTTCACAAAGTGAAAGGTAGGACGTTCTGCGGAACAGCGCGGCAAGCATCATCATCAAAACCATAATCAGTCAGAAGCGTATAGTCGTTGAAGGCCAACGTCCCAGCGTGCTACTGGAGGCGTCCCGCAAGGCCAGGCCGGTGTCTCGACAAAGCCTAACGAACCTGCCAAGTCCCTTACAACACACAATCACACCGGAGAGCTGGAGAGCATCATCGTGAAAACCTACGCAGTGGTACGAGTCAGGATCGTGATTAATATCCTTCTTGCCAAAACGGCACTCATTCTGCATTGTTTAATTACGAATGAAACACACACACAGACAGAGAGAGAGAGAGACACGCAGACAGCCGGTGCACGGCACGGCCACACGGTCGTCACGCGTCACCGGACATCCTCAGCTCATAACCGTCAGAGAGAGAGAGAGCGAGAGAGAGCGAGGTGGGGTGGAGGTTGGCAGAGTCGGCCACACGTGAGCCGGGGGCTCTCTCTGGGTGCTGTGGCCGGGTTGCTCTCACCGCAAGGGGACCCCTCCGTGTGCTCGCCGACTCGCATTGTTTAAAGTTTTGCGACGGGAAGCTTGGCCCGAGCTGTTAAACCGAACGCTCCTCGGTCGAAACAATTACGCCCAAGGGATTGCGTCACTTAAATTTGTATTTATTCTTAATGTTTTGGGGTTTTATTTTCTCTTCATTTATTGTTTTTTTTATTATTTGCGTGTGCGCACTTGATTTAGAAGCGTTGGTGTTTGTTCCTTTGTTTGTATTCGGTGAGATTTATTTCGCCGTATCGGAAGTTTGCACGAGAAGTGCTAGAACGCATGGCACCGGTCACCTCCTGCCTCGAGTCAGCCATTCAAGAAGCCCCAAACTTTTCATTTGTCGGTGAGTCAATTGCAACACAGCAGTGTGCAAAACTTCAATTTGTTGTTCATGTTTCCTGGCTGGTGATCTACGTGATGTGATCAAGGCACCGTCTAAGATTTCAGAATTAAAAGCGTGTATTCCCACATTCCTAACGTGTTTACCTTTAATTTTACCCAATTTGATCCCAATTCTGATATCAATCACATCGTTTGATGAATAATCTATAAGGAACTCCGTCAGAACATTGCCAATACCCCATGCTAAAGAGCAGTCTGCAAACGGAGACATGACAGCAGTGCCGGATTATCCTAGTCACAAAAGGAGCAAATGCTGCGGTCTCCGCACTTTCAAGGTCCCCGCGCTAAATGGTTTCAAGCTATCAATTCCGGTTCAGTGACTTTGCACTTGCTCTATTACTATAGTACTCTACTGCCTTCAACTGTTAATGAACTACTGCGTGTTTCAGGTTAGCGATTTGTCATACCTGGCTGTATAGCAAATGAAAAAATACAATTACTTTACTATGCAAGTTAAATGTGTGTTTTAATATTTGTGTTTTTTTAGGGCCCTTTTATAACATTTGCTACAGACCTCGCACTAGCTTCATCCGGCACTGCGTCACAGATCTACTTATGAAAACTCTTCAATTTACCTTTTTGCCCACACAAGGGGGTAACACTTTTCTACCCACCCTGCTACAGAGGGAAATGATGTGCGATCGTCAAACCAAAAATGTTCATTCTCATTGCTGGAATATTGCAGCCAAATTCAGTGCAAGACCTAGTTAAATATTGTTTTGTGGTGACCGGATTTAGTTGGTTGATATGCTTGTGTGCAGTCATTGACTTTAGAGAGCCCGGTTTATTCATGGGCAGCTGCCTGGAATCAAACCCAGGATCTTCGTGTGACCTGTCCAGCGTGCTTGACCTTTGAATCGCACAGCCACCTCCAACAACGCATTACTTTATAAATATTAAATTAAACTCGGAGTACGGTTCAATGTGTGTTAAGTATTGTTTATTGACCATCCCTCATGTCTATTTCAGAATCCAAATCAGAATATTTATTTATACCGGAGGAATCCAGTGAGCTATAAAGCGCTATTTCACAGATGTCCAGTAGGGGTGGGGCAGAACGTTACAACAACAAACAGTACAAAGACACGATAGGTGTGCAAAGTATAGCAAAGGTAAACACATCACTTTAAAAAGTGTACAAATATAACTAAACGTTTCATCTTACCAGGTAAATCCTACTGAGCTAAGTGACCTAGCCACAAATGATATATCCATAAGAGGTTGTTTGGGTGAGATCGCGTAAATATATAAATGTGTCGTTAAACTCGCCACCACCCGACACAGCCAATCAGTAAGGTTGGTCACGTAAACAAAACTTGCCAATTAGTTACTAGTTCAGCACACCGGTGTGTTTGAGAGTAAACCCACAACATTTACAGTTCGAGCACGACGTTTCGCCAGTAATTACAACGAGCATCATCAGGCAACTTCCAGAATTCTGGCGAAATCCTCCTCTTTTGTTCTTAAATAAGAGGGATACATGTGATGTCGTTACCTGTGAGCCAATCGGGTGCGAAGACCAGGGGGGTGGGTAGGGGGGGGTCAATGTACCCATATACATGGATATCTATTAGAACCTGGGTTATTCACGGTTAATCAACATACTTGAAGATCATGCAGTATGTGGACACCCCTCTTGCAAGCTTTGTTTACGTGACAAAACTTACTAATTAGATATATTGGGTGGTGGCGGGGCTTAACGACACGATTTTATTTACGCGATCTTACTGAAAAAAAAAACCTCTCATGGATAATATTGGTCGCGAAAGCATACTTGTAAAACTAAGTGACAGGTCAACGAGCAGTGGATTTTCATGGGTCAGATCTCTTCTTTGGGTCAAAATAGCACTGTGATATATATGCATCATCCTCAGCTGGGTGACCTCGCTGAAGACGATCAACAGACAAATGAATAGATGCAAAATTGAATTACTGGGCAGATTGATAACTAGATAACTTGCTGTGCTTCTTTAGACTAAATACAAAAACATCAATGAACCTTATATCCTATGGTTCCTTCGGTAATACTCACGTAGATATAAAAAATAAGAACAATAAAATAATAAAAATAAAGTGAACTAAAAATAATAAAAAATATCACGACGTTTCGATCGCAACACCAGCAACAGTCATCAGGAGAAAGAAAACAAGTTTTAAGTTAAAATAAATTAACCTGTTGATATTGACTTTATTGTTTTTTTACACTTAATAGTCATAAGGTATTGTTATGGAGAACGCTAATAACCAAAATAAATAATATCTGCCTCCCAAATGTGTTTCTCCAAACAAACAATGAAAGTGTTTATTACTCAACCCACCAGCCACACAGCCTTCTGAGAGTGCATCTTATCAGCAGCATTGGTTCAACACAAGCAAAGTCTGGGACCAGTTTCAACAGCGTATTTATCATAATTGGGACTGTTGCCACAAGCTAAGCACTGCACGCTTGCTGAACATCTTTTAATGGGTGGTCACTGTTGCAGTTAAAACCTTTTTACATGGATAGTATGCTCTGTGATGCCACAGAGAGACATTTCAAAACTGTTTAATATCACACAAGTGCCTTTTTGTAGTCATTACATTACACCAGAGTGTGTACTGCTGAGATAAAAATGTATTATTTATTCTTCTCTACGACAGCCATCCTATTTAACAAGCCTCCTCCGTGTGTGTCACGGCAGAACATTTCAATGCAAAGTTCTAATTTCGGTAAATATGAACAGACTAATTGAGTCATTTTTACAAATAGGACACTAGGCTATTAGGCTCCTAATTTGTGAAATACATCATCTTTCCTAACCGCGATATTTTGTAAATCTCGGCTTATCCCTCCACCCCACCATTCCCTATTGAAATGGAACATTCTGGAGCTTATCGCGACCGCATGCCCTGTTGAGCACTGACAGCTTCCATTTTAGCGGCAGGGTGATTTTCCGTGGTCACGGAATTACAAGAGCGACTCAGCCCTGTGCGCGCATGCGTGAGATCATTTAATATAAAATGTGCAATCTCAAATGATGCTCGAGCTGAATTCTGTGACTTCCAGGTTCCGTGTCTCGGGGCTATGATTTCGTTTCCATGGATTTGAGCATCCCGTGCGTTCGTGCGTGTGCCATCTAAAAATCACGACGAAACGTCGTGATAAAAATCACGACGAAACGTTGTGATTTTTTGTTATTTTATTTTTTACCTACGTGACTTTACCGAATAGAACCAAAGAGTATGTGCCATCTATTTTGAGTGGACCACGTCTTGTGTGGACTTCACTTGCAAATGCAAAAGCGCAATCCCTTTATCTCTAGCCTCAGAGGCAACTGAACTGAAGTAACGGCTTCGACAACAGAGGACAATAAGCTGTCGTGCTGTAATGGTTCACACACAGAACTTGCAACCCCAGAGGTATCCGGTTCAAATTGATCTCCCTGCACCGCAGTTAGAACAATTTCTAAAATCCCTCCACCTCTTTGTATGTAAGTATGTTGAACTTCTTTCGCACCGTGCGTAGCCAACTAGGCTAATCGGTGGTGCGGGGGGGGGGGAAGGACAAGAAAGGGTGGAATAAAATAGCTGCCACGTGGGTTTGCAAATTATGCGCCACTTAGTGGGTCCGCAGAGTGCTTGGGTTGCTTGCTGACTGCGGCGATGCTTAATTGCCCGCAGTGGGTGTTGGTAGTTAGTGGGCACGGTTGTAACTGCAAGCAGGTATTGACCGGTTTGCACGCTGTTGCGTTTGTAGGGCACTTCCGATTGGCCCCCAGGTAATTAATTCAGAGCGTCACATTCCATCAGCAATTGTGGTGTGGTCACCGATGGCTCTCGGTTGCTCTTTCGTGCAATGTACAGCCGTTAAGTCAATTCGCTGCTGGACGAAGGCCACCCCATAACCTGGCAGTCACGCACGGGGGGTTGTTTAACCATACTTCACTATGCTGGTCCGGGGAAGGGTGGCTGGTGGTGGGGAAAGTGGGCAGGACCCGCCATGGCCAGCCGTGAAATCCAGCCGCCAGTCGCAGCACATTTCTCAAATGATATTGTTACTTACTTCACGCTGATGTACATTGCAAAGGGAAAACGTTCTTTGATATGTTTTAGGCAGCTGACGACAGGCCGCGATGTTCGTAGCGCAGTGCACTACCCAGTGAACGTGCAATTTTCGGTCAACGTTGGCCCAACATTATATGTTTACTGGGTCACCACTGTATCACCACTCCATGTCTGTGTGGGGTTTCCACCTGTCCTGCCCTATCCGGGGTCATCCTCTTTTTGAGGTAGCTTTCTGTGGAATTCTGGAAGTCTTCTGGGAATATTCAACAGTAACAGTTCCAGTTGTTGTCAGTCACGTGCAGTTTTCGCCAGTTCTGCTGTTGTGAGATATTGCTCCTATAACATGCCCCGGTTTTTTTTTCTGGTAGCTCAGCGGTGCCAACCCTTCCCCTGCATACAAAGCAATCCAAAATGTACAAATAACGAGCGCGCTCGTTTATCCGCGTACAGTACAACACAACGGGTCAACGATGACGCATTGCTTCTCTTCACCGATAAACCTCCTGCCCTTCCGTACGTGAGCATTGCATGCGCCGCGCAATTTGATTTATCTCTGCCTCTTCCACCGTGCGAACCCCGCCCTCGCGAGGTGGCTGACGAGTCGATCAAGAAAATGTCACGGCGCGCGAGAGATGCAAGGTGTCGGCAGGAGTAAAATCGGCTTCAGAATCTTAGCACGGCCGCGGCCGCGGCCGCGTTGACTCAAACCTGCAGGGTGCCAATGTCACGGCCGGGGTCCGCGTGCAGCCAAACCCTTCGCGTGCGGGGCCAACGTGTGCCCAGCAACCCGCCCCGTGGATGTGATCAGCGGCGGACCACACGTTGCCGACGAGCATCTTCCTGATTGGTGGACTCGAGACGGCAGTCTCCGGGCCCTCTCACACTCTCTCTCTCTCTTTCGTCGCACCGCCGATGACGAAGCGGCTGCCGCCCGGCTCGGCGCGGTTAGCCAGGTGAAGAAAATAAAAAAATAATAATCACAAGGGCTAGGATGGACGCTCGCGAACGGCGAAATGTTAATATTGCTCAAAAGTGCGCTCGCACGAATAGCGTCGTGCTGCCAAAACAAGATCACTCTGCCGAATTCCGCGCGGAGAGGATTTAAGCTTCGCCTCTGATGACCCAAAACGTCTGCTGATCTTGTTAATTAAATACAGAATTCCTCCACCACGTGTGATTTGAAATTGCAGAAGATAGGCAATATGCTGATAATGTTTGTTGAATGACACTGATGCACCGATGCAGTCTCATCTACTGGGGAGATAGAGCAATGGAATCGGCTCACGTGTAGGTGTTGGGTGTATTATAAATTCGCAGGATCACGTGAGATGGCGGCGTCTCGGAGGAGAGGCCTTCATCCAGCAGTGGATTGAACATTGCTGATTGTGACAATAGTAATACACATGCGTAGGCACGAGGTATCAATAAGACCACAACGGATTTATGTTCACGAAACATTTTGTGTGCGTATTGAATTTGGCTTGTTTCACAGCGAACATCGTTTCATCCCTTTAGACAACGCGGTTGGCCGTCAACGCTCCTTCTGCATCGATCGGTAACGCTACCGACCCACGGGCATTGCTTTGCCGTGCGCGAGAGCCCCGCGCGGTAATTGGCGGAGCTCTTCTGACAGATGGGTGAAGTTCGGCGAGGGTGCCCGCGTGCCGCCCGGCTGCGTTGGCGCTCCGCTGCGACGTCGCAGCTGCTCCGGGGGCGGTGTCCGGCCTGCGGCCAAGCTCATGGAGATCTGTGCGCCTGCGTTACTCATGGCCTGTCTGAGCCGGGGCTCGGCAGAGGCCAATTCCTGTTGCTTAACGTGAATCCCCTTTTGTAATCTTCTGTGCCCCCCCACCCCCACTCCTCACTCTCCCCTGGGAGAAGATGTTGTAGCACAGCAGTGGTGGGGGAGGAGGGGCGTTTAACGCCCTGCAACAGATGGAACGCCCCGCAAATGCAGATTTAAGTATGGGGTTGGGTTTTTTTAGCGGGCGACCCCTCCTTTTCGGTCCGAGCAAAGCCCCGCTCACCGATAGGGTTAAGGCACAGAGTCAAGAGGTCGAGGGTTTATGGCTACGGATGCTTACTTATCCTGCAGCAGCCGCCTGTGTTGTGGTTAAGATGTGGGTAGAGTTTGGGGTGGAGGCGCAAGAGTGTTGGGACAAAGGCGTCCAGCGCGGGGTTATTGGCTCACCTGAGCTGTAGCATTCTTCTGCCCCGTGTCCCCACCGATGACCCGCAGATAAGAGTAATGCACGCACAGGTGGTTTATGAACGGTGGTAAATCACAGTGGAGTGTGGTGGGTGGACGGAGTGGGGTGGGGTCAGTGGCGAGTGTTTTCCCTGTGCGGCTGCGGCTGCTGCTCGCGAGTGCCGCGTCAATGTCCCGCTCGTTTTCTTCAACGCGGCTCTCCGACGCGTGTTCGGGTCGTGCCGTACGGTGTGTATCCAGTGCGATGTCAGACGTTTCGCACCATGTACGGAGGAGCTATGTTCAGGGGCGGTGCGCTGTACAATCTGAGAGCACAACGGGCGGAGAGATGATTCGGCACCGGCTGCTGTCCCCCGAAGCACGGCAGCTCAGCGAATATTATTTCGTGCAGCCGAGACTTTTACGGAAATGTATTTCAATGTGTGCTGGTTGCAAGAATCGTGACATGTGTGCAAAAGAAAGCAAGCAGGCGACAATTGTTTTGTTACACCAGGTGAAAGGAGACGGTATTTTAGTAGCCAGATATAAGCGCAGCCCTTCTGTAAGCAACACATCCTTTACATTTCGCTGGTGGGCTTGAAGGCTGATGGATTACTTTTGAGAAACGTACATTACTGTAGATATAAGCAGAGTTCGCCTTTCTCCCAAAGGGGGTGTGTGCTTGTATCCAGCTTCTACTCTTCATGGACGTTGTGCAGGGCCTGCGTGGGGCTTGCGGCTGGCGTGTTGTTGAAGATGTGAGTGGAACAAAGTAACAAAGATCTGCTCGCAGAGTGTCTGGCGTTACCCGAGTGCGAATTTTGTCTCCTGTTTTCCAATCGCATCGTCAGCAACCCAGCAACAAGGTGGAACAATCTGTTTCATTCACGCTACATTAACACTCGCTTGCCTCTATATTTACACATGTAAACGTATCATTTGCAAGACGCGTTTTTCTGCCCTAAAAAATAGCCAGAATTTCCTTCGATCACATGTTTTGCACAATCTGTGCACACCTGCATGGTGACAGGCCAGATTGTCTCTGGTGATGTGCGGGGCATTGTGCACACGCGTGAAATGTGTGTAAGGGGTTAAATTCTTCCCTCGTAAGGCAAAGACCATCCCTCTGCTGCTGCTGCTGCAGCAGCAGGACCATGTGCGAATGGCTGACCTTTAATTTTACCTTTATCTCCCTGTCGTAGAGTGCTAATGAGAACTGATGTGTGCTATATGGGCCGTGCTCCGCATCACTATATTTGTTAGTCCTTGTCCGAAGAGGAGCGAGTGTTTCCGTTTTAACCCGTTGCTGAATCGCGGAATTTCTCAACGTGAGGCAGTGCGTAATGGTAAAGGTGCAGCGCTGATATTCCTTGCTCAGGTCACTGCTGGCGGAAGGGCCTCCACGAGCGAACTCCTCTACAGAGGGAGTATTTGGCCTACTCTTCCACCGCACGTGACCTGCCGATCGACTTACCCGGTCTATCCAGCCCATACGGCTGAGGGGAGAGAGTACAGCCCATTATTTCGACAGCAGCACCCGGCAGATAGAAATCCAACCGGCACCCGCAGGATTTGCGCGTCCAGCGCGCTGACCCATTACACCCACGGCAGCATCCCACGGCGTAAACGGCACTTTGTTTCTGAAACACCTCCCTTAATGACGGTCGTTAATAAATCCCGTGCCCGCGCTGCAATTTTATCTCTGTAACCTTTCGTCCGCCGGTGCTGCCTCGGCACGTGATAAATGGGTCACCGGCCGCTCTCTCGTCGGTACGCACGCGACACGCGCGACACGCATCCCCTTCCTCGCGGCCACGGACGCCTCTGGAAAGATCACTCGCGAAGTCTGACCGTGTCCACCCAGTGCTCGCCGAGATGCATTGGTTTCCGGTTGCCGAACAAATACACGTTGGAAGGTCGCACGCGATTACATGCGAAAAGCTTGGCCACAAATGGACCGCAATGCCTTGCTGATAACCGTCACGCGAACTCCGCTCATCCTCGCAGTGGCAGTTTTTGGCCAACGACAGTCTCACCGCATCATCGCGCTTTCAGACGCGCTTCTGCGGCCGTCTAGAACGCTCCTCCTTCCAATATTAGGAAGCCACTTGGAGCTATGCACTTTTAAATTATCTAGATTGAAAGCACCTCCGATTAGCACGGTTGGCTACGTTACGGTGCGAAAGACGTTCAATGCACATACACGGACGAACATCTCGCGTCGTCATTTTACTTAACTAATTTTTTTTAGTTTTCCCCAGAGAAACGCGAGCCGCACCGGGTTTTAATCGTGACGAATGCTCGTGCGCGGATATGGCGGAGCGGTGAATTGTGGCGGCAAAGGAACTTTAAAGTGCCCGTCGACATCCTCCACAGGCTCCATCACCGCGCCAGTTATTGGCACGCGAGCGAGGGTCAAAAAAAAACTCTCTCGGCTGCCCGGCATTAGCCTTCGCTACCACCGCTGTGTCCAGCCAACTTAATGTGCCTGCCAATTAGCAGATGCCTGTCATCTGAGCTGCTTAATGTACACATCAAAGCAGGGGCTGTCCTCATTGGACGTCCAAAGATGATCGCAATGGCAAAATCTCCACTGTGAAGCGGCCCTCGCCCAGAGCTGAGAAACCCCCGGTTAGATCTGTCGAGTCTTTGATAACGTACACATGTATTGATGCGTCTTCGTAAGGTGTTCAACGTTCTTTTCCAGCCATCACTTCTAAGGCCTGTTTTTCTAAAGTGTTTATTGCTTTTCCACAGCCCTTTGTCAATAGAGCCGCCACCTCATGCTGCGTCAGTCGGGGGCGGGGGGGGGTGTGTGAGGGGTTGAGCATACTTCACCATGCTGGTCAGTGCCGGGGTTGGTGAAGAGGGTGAACCAGGGCCGATATGGATATCGCTCGCTGCTGGTGTTAGCCGTGGCCAGGGATTGTAGTGAGATCACCGTGCTCGTGGCAAAGCGTGCGAAGTGCTGCTCAACCTCTTCCAGTCATCACGTGGGCTACGCTCAATAAGGCATCGTCTTCTACCAAAATATAAAGGGTATCCATAATGCAGGAGAAATCAGAAGAAAAAAAAGTACACGCACAAAATCAAATTAAATCAAATACATTTCCAATAAGCGCCATTTGATACGGCGTTGAAAATAGAAGAGCAATCGGCGTAGCAAACAACGCGTCACCGCGCATCTGTGGCGAAACCAAGAAGCACCGGGGCAGTCGTGCACTCGGAGGGGGCACGGCGGCTTCCAGAGCGCTGCCGTGCCCCCCTCCCGGACGAGCGAACAGACCGGGCTCCTGCCAACGTGTGCCAGGTGCCAACCGGCGAGCGAGCGCCCTCCCTCCCTCCCCCCAACTCGTAACATTAAAAAAAATGTTAAACTCCTCCTCGCCTCAACTGCCCAATAAAGCTATTGCCTTGATCGCGGGTTGTAAAATGTGAAGAATGCAAATAGGACGACCCGGCTGCTGGAAATGATGGCTGTTAAAGCGAGCCGAAGCATTGTCCCTCCTGGGCTGGAGGGAGGGGTGCCGCTGTAATTGTTGCAATTTTATGAGGACGTGGTCCTCCCAAACCTACAGGCGGCGTGTCCCCTCTAGTCCTTGACAGCGTTGTCGCTGTTGTTGTTGTTGCTCTTTGTGCCCGGGCGCAAAGGATGCAGACGCGGGACGGGATTGTGGGATGACAGAGACACCCCGGGGGATAAAAATGCCCCCTTTTTGAGCTCGTCACAGAAGTTGGCGATGGGTCCCTGTGAGGTTTTAAAGTTGCGTTCATAGCGACGGTGTTTGGTCCGTGAAATCGTTTCTTTCCTAGGGACGCCCTTTGCTGTAATTGGGTAGATGCTAGCGCTATAAAGATGCTACAAAGCTAGAGGAAGCCCTATACGTTATTTATGTGTGTTATTACAGGGATTTTTTGTTGTTTGGAGAATGTAATACTCTTACCCAATGGTATATATTTCGCCAACAATAATTGTTATTTTGTCTGCATGTATTGTAAACCTTCATTCAATATCCTTTGTTTGGGGTGGATCAGTGGTGATGCACACAATGTGCCATGAATCAAAAGCCTGAGTTTGATTCCCCATTGCAACCGACATCATTGGCGAGTGATAATTGAACCAGACCTGGTCCCTTCCACTTTACCACTCACTTCACTTTGACCAGAGTGGTGAAGTATGGTCAAATAATCCCTATGGCAGATATGACGTGAGTAGGCCTTCTCTCGACAATGGATTGACAATGTACCAAAATGTATTATTTTCGTTATGATGATACTTTATACAATGGTGGGGAAGACACGTGACATATTTGAAGATGTCTCGGTTGCAAGGGAGACCTGGGAAAGGCGCAATGAAACATTTCGGGGCAATGGAACAGCAGTATTAATATCAGCGCAAATGAAACGGTAAAAATAAAACTCATAATAATAATGTCTCTGCAAGTGTAATAAGACTTTCAATTTGGTGCTTACCATTTTGCAAAGGGCTCGCACATGCATTTACAAACACCTCCTCCCATCACCCACTGCTACGTATTTGCACATTTGATAGATGGTGCGTGAGTACAGCAGTCAAACCAACCCCTGCCTGTGGACGGCTTCCTTATCTCTAAGTAAGTTAAAGACGCTTTTTTTTAATCTGTGGATTTTGTGGCTCAATGATTTATAGGGGGGCCGCCGTTCGAAATGTGCCGTTCTTACTGCCCCGTTGTGTGAAAGAGGGATTGCACGTCTTCTCTGATACGCCGCCGTGCCGTTCCAGCGAAGGGCGAGCGACTCATTTGTCCTCGGCAGAACCGGAATTGAACATTCATTTCCCGAAATAAAAAAACACGCTCTTGTTACACGCTTCAGTGACTGTTTTATGCCCACTGAGTTGGTTTATTATTTTTAATGCAGAAAATGAACTTCCGCGTGCAGATTTTGGTGAAGGAATATTGCTGCCGTGATGGAATGGTTCACAGCAGGTTTACTAAATCCCACCCCAGCTGCTGTGTAATTGGGTCCACCCCTGTTCGTCTCTTGGTAGGTCACAACGTACGGCGAGGGTTTATGTGTGGGTGCTCCCACCTCTTCCTGGCCAGTATGGAAGAGTAGGCCAAATATTCTTGAGAGAGAAGCTCTCCTTAGCTCTCCCTCTCTAGTGAAGTGCCATGAGTAAGCTGTTGCTGGGTTGCACCTCCACCTTTTTCTTTAAAGCGATCACATTCGCCTGGTGATGGCGATGATGCAGGGGTGTCACGGTAGCGATATTGTAACTACCTCGCTTGGTATACAGGTGGTCATGGTTTCGATTCTGATACTGAGAACCTCGTCCTCGTTTTCACTATTTGACGTTTGTGTTGTTGTTTTGTTGTTGCTGTGCTCACACACGACGGTGATTACAGATATTCCTCGTGAAATAGCTGTGAAATTGGCTGACACAGAATCATCCCAGGAGGGCCTGGGTTTCGATTCTTACTCTGACGCCTGCTGTATATTTGAAGTTTTCATGTCTCTCTGCCCGTTGTCGCATGGATTTTGATCCATGTCCTCCGGTTTTCTCTTTCCACATTTAGAAACATGCATTCAGACTATTTGGCTGCTATAAATGTCCACATGTGATACGCCTCTTTGTTGAGCCATCATTTGTGGTTCGGTCACTTCTGACAAAGAGCTGCATAGCTCAGTGGGCCTTACCTGGTTTAGACTGATGATGACGATGATGTCGTATGATAATTTGTAAGCTTTGATTTCCAGTCGCGTGCTGTGGGATATGCGGAGATGTTTGCTGGGGGTGAGTAACGGTGGGCAGCGTTGCACTCCAGGTTCCATCGTTTGAAGTTTGTTCACCATTTCTCGCGCTGTGGGGTGTTCTCGAGTCTCCCTTGGTGCACGAGGTATCCGCAGCGTCCATGTGGTGCTCTCATGTGGTTCACGACCGTCCTCCTTTGCCGAGGGAGTATGGTTGCCACCACTGAAAAAACAGGCGACGTGTCGTGGGAAGAACAATCCGCAACTGACAACAAACCGGGGACTTTTGAAGTCCCGGTGAGATAACTTAGAGATTTCCCAGGATGGGGCTACCTCAAAGTGAGGGCGGCATACTCGGGAACGCGAAGCCGGGAGGCTCGCCCGCTGGGTCAGCTCGCGAGTCTCTCGTGTTCCACGTCCGCGGCCGGCCTTTCGTTTCGCCAGATCTCTTGCACGCTCGCGTTCCACGTCCTCTGCTCATGGTCCTTACTTCTGGGACTACCTAAATTCGCGCCGGAGCCGCAGCTCGTGCAATAGGAGACACGCTTGCTCAAATCACGCTAGTTTCATTTTGACAAAATAGTTATCATCAGAGCCCCGCGATTAGCACGGTTGGCTACGTACGGCGAGAAAGAAGTTCTACATATGTACGTACGCAGAACCAGCGTGGCTTGAGCCCATGCTCACTGTCAATCTAAGAAAGGAGTTTTCTTGCTCACCTTCAACAACCTACTTTGAGCTGCCTTCGCTTTATCCTCATGCCTGTGCAGCATGCACCCACTGTAAGTTCCCACATCCACCCCCTCCCCCGGAACATCAGGAAACGTGGCTTTTCCTGAATTCTGACCTGCCGTGCTGCAAGCAACAGATTCGTGCATCCTGGTAAAGGCGGAGAGCAAAAAAAAATCTGTTATGGTGCGTTTTCCTACTGGGGGATTTGGACTCTGCTTTCCCACCAGCTGCTGCCAAACATAAACAATCCACGCCAACGGCTGGACCAAAATATCCTTTAATATTTGTGAAACGCGACTACGAGAACTGACACGGATTCCTTTAAGTGGGTCACATTTTTTTTTTTTAAAAAGGTGTGTTTTATAGCACAGCAATCCCATGAAACATTCACCACAATGTGATAACCTGGCTTAGTTTCCATGCAGCGCCAACGTAAAGTGCTCCCTGTAATGTTGTTCCTGTCGAGTTGCGCGAATCTGGAGGAGTGGAATGACTTATTAATTAACGCTTTTACATTTTTTGCACGACGGAGTCCCGCTGCGTCCGGCTGCACATTTTCGTTACGCCAGCGTCTCTCCGACCGCTCTCCGTCGGCGAGCAGACTAGGCCTGTCCCTCACATGACTCGGAAAGGTGGCGATCGTTAGCGGAGACCCAATGTGTTGCACCGCCACGTACTTCGGGGGGCGGGGGCGGGGGTGGAGGGAAATACAAATAAAATTCCTACTCGAGCTTTTTAAGTCACGCAAGCTACTTCACATCGCACAACCAGACACTTTCTCCACTCAGTACCTCCCCCCCCCCCCCCCCCCCCGTTTCCTTATTTGTCAGTACACCTCCCGCAACACACTTCGACTCAACTTTAATGTATTCCTTTTCGTCTGGGCCCTTTATGATTAATAGCGTTGCGGGAAAGTGAAAACCGGTTTGCATCGTGCGCGCGAACACTCGTTTTTACTCCATCGCTTTCTCATCGGCATCGCTCATCTCAATTACGCCTCTTTCATTTGTCCACACGCATTTTTCTCATCTCACTACGGCTCCATCTCTTGTCTGTATCTATCCTGCCCTAATTTTTGTGTAGGGCCCCCAAATGGGCCAGCACCCACCACTGCCAGTGTAAGTGCCTCGCGTGTGCATGCATGGCCACGCATGCGTGTATTTGTATTCTTGTTAATTGTGTTTGCTGTAAATGTTAGGGGTATTCCTGCACGCAATGGCTAAGGAACTCGGTTTGGAGGGTATTCCAATCTTGAAGGGTGTATATTCCGTAATTTTATATGGGCCCAAATGGTTGTAATATCTTGAGGTACCACTTTTTACCCATTCGCTATGTGCATTTTACTGCAGTTATGAAACACATTACTTGGATATAGTTTCTGATGTCTCATGCAGATTGACATTTTCACATGTAAATGTATCCCTTGGTGCCCATTGGATTTTGAGTTCGGTGATAACATCTCTACATCGATGGATAATTATTAGAATCAGAACATTTATTTATACTGGAGGAATCCGATGAGCTATAAAGCTCTTTTTTCATAGATGTCCAGTAGGGGCGGGTCAGAACGTTACACCAACAAACAATACAACAAATACGACCGGAGTGAAATGTATGGGAAAGGTAAACAAATCACTTAAAAAATATATACAAATTAAACTAAACAATTTTTTCTGCTCGTTGAACTATTAGTTTATTTTTCAATCGCGACTTGGCCACAAATGATAGCCAAACAAAGTGGCCCATCGTGTGGCGATTTATAGCAGAAAAAAAATCTTAATAATCTAAACGTATGTTTCTATATTTTAGATGGGAAAACAATATCGATGCATGGTCACTTCATTTGTGTTTCCCACTTCATTTGTGTTTCCCACTTCATTTGTGTTTCCCAAGCAAAGATTCCACAGTTGCAGTATTTGCACGTGTCAATTACGAAAGTGCTACCTAAACCATACTTATGCCTCGCTTATTCCTTGCTGATAAAGGGCTTTGTTTGGCCAAATACTTGGGGAAATGACCCAGCAGGAGTGTTGGGATGACACTTAACTTTGTTTAGCACGTTTTTTGGGGGGTTTTCCTCTCTCACAGTGAAATTCTCTCACCCTCCCACGCACCCGTCTCATTGCTCACACAGAGCCCACAGAGAGAAATGTGGGGGCCCACCCAGTGCATAGCACCATCCCCCCCATTGCCAGAGTTACACGGAGCAACTTTGCTCAGGCCTAGATTGTAGCGGGTGTTATTTTAATATGTAATAAGCACGTTATTTTGGGCAATACCACTTGGAGCACAGACTAGGCAGACGTACGTTTTCATAAACGAAAATTGTTGGTTGAGATATTAACCACAAAATTACATAACCATGTGTCCCACATTCAGTATATATTGTCAGAATTTGCTTCGACATTAAATAGCCAAGCGATTGAGTATATTGAATAGAAATTCCTTGTAAGTTTTTGGGGGACCCTCCTGCTCTTTAGGCCCTGTTTCAGTGGCCCCCCAGCTGCTGTCAGACCCCTCTTCCACCATGCAACCGAGTCACACCGAAACGAACCAGCCGCAGCGCAGGTGGAGCTTCGCTTTGTTTATTCCCCACCCGCAAAAATCCGAGCGGCGCCGCTGAAGTCGCGCGGAATAGACGCGGCTGGCTCGGGCCCCTGCCCGGTCCCGGGCCAAAATTCGGATGCCTTGCGAGGCCAGCTAATCGCGGTTTGGTTCCGGCGTGGCGTGGCAAACTTATGATCGTAAAATTAACGCCGCACCACGAGGGCGCACAACGCTGGCTCGCTCTGTGTCAGAGGCACGAGGCACCAGACCCGTGTCCCCCGCACTGACATTTTCTCCACCAACTTTTAAAGATGACCCCTTTTACATTTTGGGTTGTTTTTTGTTGCATTTGAGTGACAGTATTCATAGAATGAAAAAAGGCACAATGCAGTGATTATTTTTTTACAAATGAACTTATACATTGAAAAATATAAATAAAATGTAATTGAATTTAATATGAATCTCTGCGTAATATACTGCGTAATAGGTATTACATAAAACTGTTTATTTTTGACTTGCGTTGTTTAAAATGCGTTAACTAATTAAGCATTACTTATAAAATAAATAACGTGCGTTTCGGCTGACTCGGGGTGTTTTCGGCCCTAATGTGTTTGCGTGTTTTTGTGCTTGCCTTGCGTCGCCCTCATAACACAAACTATGTCGCGCACTTTATATTAATGAATCATTATTCTAAGTGATGGAAAGTCTGCAGTTGACGTCTTGCATCAACAGTGAAGATGCAAATGGTTTGTATTAATCATTCATGACACCGGTGGAGAGAAAAGTCCAAGTGTAAATTAAATAGATGCATCATTTTTCCTCTCCGTGAATATTCTCCGTAATGGGTATAATTATGAAAGAAAAAAATCATTTCCCAGTGGATATTTTTCTGATGACGTGACCAAAGTCATGAATAAATTTGAACAAGCCATTAGTTTACAGGCCAGCCATCGGGCGCGTATACATTTAATCTGGCAGTAGATGCATTTTTCACTCTGCGGAGATAAATGTTACACTTTCAACACACTCAACTGCATGATTGATGACAGTAACGCAGATAACATCGTGACCGCACTTCCCTTCTTCCCAGCCGATACTTTAATCTCCTTGTTGTTTGCGATACTCCGATTACAATGCTGTGCTTCTTAATAAAAAAAACGCACATTCGCAAACGTACACACTACGCTCCGCGGTGTTAACCAGCGGACACAACATTCCACAGTTGCCCCCACGCAAGCCCAAACAACGATTTGTTATTTAGCGGCATATTTCCCCCGCGCTTTCCGTGCGCATGATGGAAAGCACAGAGCCTTCCGTCTGGCACCGTAAAGATGCCGTAAAAAGCACATTCTGTGGTGGAGCTAGCAGCTGATTCAGTTTGGTCCAGGGTCTGCCTTCAGGCTTTGTGTCCCCCCCCCCCCCGAGTGTGAAGAGTTGGGTGACGTGAGGGGGGGATAGAGTGGAGTTGGGGGTGGGAGGGCGAACAAAGATGTATGGCCTCATATCAGCGACTTGGCCATAGTTGGGCCTTCTGCCTGAAAACTGAGAAGCCAAGGGGTCTCGGGCGCAGCGTCGGTGTTGCTGATGCAGCCAAGCGCCTCACGCTGGCTTCAAACCCACGGCTGGAGAACGCCTCGGAGGCGACTTGAACCGACTGAGTGAACGGCGAGAGTCCTCGATCGGCGTTACCAGGCCGTACATGAACACCCGTGCATACCTCGCTTGGCAATTGCCTCATACGCGCACCTCCGATTAGCGCGGTTGGCTATGTACGGTGTGAAAGAATCTCGCGGTACGTTCAGCAGGAGCGCAGCCACACTTTGTTGGTTGGAGATTGTCCTCCTCGTAAATGGTTCCCGGTGGTTATTGCTTAGATTACAGATGCACAGTGACCAGTTATTTGCTAACGCTATCGTTAATTACTGTTGCCAAGCTACGTTGTAGCATTGACACACCGGATTTAATTTATTTTTTTAAAATCTATGCGCAAACTACGAAGGTGCGAGAGAGGACATCAACTGGGAAGATGGAGCAATGAAATTAGCTCTTGCGCAAGGTGCTCGGAGGATTATTACATCTGAGGATCGTGAGAGGTGGCGCTCGTTCGGAGAGGCCTTCATCCAACAGTGGATTGACCAAAGCTAATGATGGAGTGTGGCACATTCTCACCGCTATTAAAACATGTACTTAATTATATTAAATCGGCACCACCACTGGCTACTGATTGGGTGCTCGAGCCTGCTGTCCGTACGCTGCTGCGTGTCTTCAAAGCCTCCGTCGTCGGCGCGATCAGCACATACGTCGTCTTTACCCTGTGGTTCTTTCGGTGAAGTCAAGGTTACAAGTCGTCTTGTTGAATGGAGAAAAATGCACACTTAAAACAATTCCGTGTATATTTGGCAGAAATGTTGTTGGGAGGGGGGAGGGGGGCGTTGCGGACACCCAACACTGCCTACAGTCACCATGGGGGTGCCATGGTGGTGATAGGTCGTGGATTCGATCCCGACTCTGACGCCTGTTGTATATTTGCGTGCCTCTCTCCCCGTGGTCGCGTGGATTTTTCTCTGGGTCCTCTTGTTTTTTCCCCCCTTCGCATTTTGAATCAACGTGCATTTATAATCAGAGTATTTGGCTTCTATGAACTTCCACATGGTAAGCCAATTTGTTCAGCTATCATTTGTGACCAGGTCGTTTCTGAAAAAGAGCTATATAGTTCAGTGGGCCTTACCTAGTAAAATAAATAAAAATAGTAACCATCGCTGCTGCCGCTGCTGGCTGCTGAGCATATGCGCAATTTGTTCAGCTCCTTCGCCCCACCGTGCATTTGTTTTTTTGTCGGCCAAAGTTCCCACGACTCCTGTGCATTGCTGTACAACCACAGCTGCCATTCCACCATGAAGGGATAGCGATTGTCACCACAGCGCTAAGGCGTTTGGTCACATTCACACACGGCAAGCATGTCAACTGATCGCATGCGTGTTGCGTACAAAAGGGTGCGGGTGAAAGAACACGCATAACGGTGCCGTCCGTGTGTGCATGTGCTTGGGGAGTGGTTCTGCAGTGCTCGCTTGGTGCACCTAGCCTGGCACGCATGCTGTGGTGATGTCACTGCCTCTTATAGTGGCGAATGGTGGCTGCTGTTGTCGTTACGACGTGAGTTTTACTCCTGACCACTTTGGTGGCACGTGACATTCGAACTGGTCATGGACCCCTTCTCTAGATCATTTCAGACTTAGATGACCACCAGTACGGTGTGTAAACATCAGCGCTGGTGAGACAAAGGCCACTGGGTGCTGTGTCGCCCACACACCACCACCACTTATGCACCATGCTGGCCTTAACACGTGCTTGCTCACGGCGCTCGCCCCAACATCCTGTGCAGGCCATGGTTGGGGAGGGCTTAGTCGGTGTACACACGTGGGATGATGCTTGTGCATGCACGTTTTTATATCCCCGTGTTTCTATCGAGGGCTTTCTTTGACTGAAACCCCGGCACCGAACCTCAACCCCCTAGACTGAGACAAATTATTTCCTTTCCAGACAAAAGAGCGTGAGCCCGGGAGTGGCGGAGCATGTAGTGTATATGTGTGTGCGTGCGCACGTGCGGGAATAAGGTTTAGCAGTGGGAGCTTTAAAATCATAAACAAAGGTCCGTGCAGAAAGTACGCGTGTACAAGCATGCACGTGCATGTATTTTACAATTGACCCTACACTTGTGCACACAAGCACGCACGCACATTGCATTCATTTGCTTGCACAGTCTATCGCGGGCCTTGAGTCCGTGGATTCGCACGTTGCACCGAATCCCTGCCGATTTGTCTCATTAGGTAACCGTAGCTTTGGTTTTCAGAGCCTTGGCCTTTCCCACTGTTCCCCAGGAAGGAGTGCGTGCATGTGTGTGTGTGTGTCTGCGTGCGAATGCAATGCTCATAACGGAGGAGTTGATAGCCGGGCAACGTTTATATCATGCACTTTCTTCCTTCTCTTCTCAGACGTTCAAGAAGCGGGATGATTTGAAGGATGAATTTGCTCAGCCAACTGTGTTCATTTTACACCAGACGCTAAAGCTTACACGCTTGCGGGATGCCATCCGATTAGCAATGAAACATCCACCTGGGTTCTGCCATGGTGTTGTGGTTGGAACGCTGGACTTCGAGGGGGCACCGGTTCAATTCGATCTCCTGGCACGGCAGTTGAAACAGCGGCACAAGTTTCTAAACCCACCCTCCATCCCTGTCCACTCAGGAGTGTGTGAATGGGTTCACCACAATCAATCGGCAGGTCGCGTGTTGTGGGGTAAAGTGTGGCTACTCCCACCTCTTTCAAGGCGTCTGGCTTGGGTGGAAGGGTAAACCGATTGTACAATTATTATGTTTTTATTACACTTGGTACCCATAAAAGCCCTCATTCTATTTCCAGAGAGTCCTACTAGTTTTTTGCATTTGGGGTGACGATCGTCACGTACATCTGCGAGTAATTTTTCCGATATGGAACCATTAAGCCGGCACGCAATGGCCTGCTCTTCAAATGATACCACGGGATCTTTAACGTGCCCTTGCGAAGCAAACGACGTCGTGTATTTTATGGTCCATGCACCTGCGGTATTAATCGGGGTGGCCGACCGGGTTTGAACCGCGCACGCCTCTGCAACCAAGCAGTGAATCGCACGCCCACTAAACGTACCGTCTGCAGGGTCTCGCACGACGATGCTCTCATCGCTCTATCATCAAGGTGGCCGTCCTCGACAAGCAACGTTCCCTACTTTGGCTGCCACTCTGTCATTAGTCTCGGCCATTATCTCTTCCAACGAGGTGTCCTGCCCAATCACATTGGCTTTTTTTGTCCACAGTCAATATGCTGTCTCGACCCTTCTGATCCACTTGGTCCTCTTTCAGTCACTCAGTGTAATTCCAAGCATATATCTTCTCCCCGTGCTTCTTGGCTGCCAAGCTAACCTACAAAATTGTATTTGAATTTGACAGACCATGGTAAACAATAAAGGCACATTTCCACAATCAAAGTTTGGATAATTTAATGAGAAAGTTAAATCAAATCTGGATGCCATTTATAATATGGTATACTCCATTTGAGTGATGCCACTGTTAAGCCAAACATATAACGTGTGTGTGTGTGAGAGCGTGTTTGTTTGCCATGTTTTGGACTTTTTAATTTAGCCCACATGGGATGCTTGGGTATTTTTAGGACGCACGGGGCGACTGTTGGCACGCAGCAAAATAATAAATAAATAAATGCGCCGACAAGCAGAAATCGAATTGTCAGTGGGGAGGAAAATAACAGAAAGCTTTGTTTTTGGAAACGCGGTTTTGCGGTCGTAAATGTATAGGCTAGTTATCTTAATAGTCACCCGGGCTCACAATCCGAGCATTGTTGAGCCAAGGTAATTGTACACTGCACCATGTATGACTCGGGACGTCGGGAGTTGATTGCTTCCATGCCACCTGCACACGACTTCATCGTTGGCACAGAGCCGTCAGGGTTTTGGCTTTCGCGGGAAGCGAACATTTTGCCGTTTTTGCGTGCGCTTGCTCTTGCAACCATCCGAGAAATACCCGAGCCAAAACTCGGGGATTTGGGAGTGAAGGAACCGTACTGTTTAGAGACGTCAAGACAATGACCAAACATAAATGTTTACAGCTCAATTAGCAGATTATTGATGTTAGACTTCAACCGCTGGCTCATAAGAGACTCATGGTCCCCCGAGGTTAATCCTTCTGGCGTGTTTACAGCTCCGTCGATTGTAACAGTGATGATGATAATGGCTGTGGTTGGTAGTGGCCATGGTACAGGGGACGTTCATGGTCAGTGCCAAATATTGTCTTTCGAATAGTGACACTGCTATAGCTGCAGATGCTGCTACAGTCTTCTGATTATGCTGCTGCTGATAATAACAGTAGCAGGGAAAATTGGCTAAATGATGATAACTGTTGTAGCAGATACCACTACTAATGCTGCTTTTATGAGAATCATAACAATGATGCTGATGATGATAATCTTGGCAATGATTGTGATGTTCACACCGTAGCAGCAGCTGCTGTTACTGACGATGCTGATCCTAATGATGCCGATGATGCTGATGACGATGCCCGTTTGTATATGTTCAGGAGCCAGCGTCCGACTGGGCTGATGGCCGCTGTGAGGCCTGCTCGTCGTGTCCTGGGCCTCCTCTTGATGACGGAACGGCGGCGGCAGCGGCGTGTCTGGAGCATCTTCCTATCGGCACGCCCACGCACCGGCCTGGCCCGGCCACACTGCCCCAACCACCGCTGCCACTGCATTCGCAGTCCCAGTCTCCATCCTCGCGTGGAGCCAAGGCTTTACCACCACCACCATCGTCATCGTCAGCAGCCAGGGCCACGCAGAGTCCTGCGGCTGCCGAACGCAAGAAGGGAGGTTCCTCGAGTGGGGGCGTGGCAGGGGATGGAGCATGGACTTCTCCAAAGATGAATGGCTACGCGGCACATGCTTACCTGGTGAGACACCTGGGAGTCACGCGCGCAATGCTGAATGGGGTCTCCATTCATGATTCTATTCATGAATGGTTTATTTGAAGCCAAGGCTGTTTCAGTATCATCATTCATTGTCTTGCACGATCCATTATCTTCGTAATTATCCATTGTCTTTTTCATCAAAGTTATGATTTATCACATTCATCCATGGTCATCATCATCATTTGCTGTTTTTTCATCATCCATAACCATCATCAGCCATCATTGTCTAACCTGTTTTTGGGACGTCCACAGTGATTCTCCTATCAAGAGACATACTGGCCCTTGCGATAAGAATAATTAATTTTAATACTGGATCCAAACTACCAGTGGAGATGATCACCACTCCAGACTTGAAATTCTTATTTTTCTTAAATGACACCACACCCTATCACTCCAAAGTGTACGATGGAAAACCGTGTTTGTTTGTTTGTGCATTAATGTTCCTTGGTGTGACGTCTTTGTCCATTAGAAATTCACATGAAGACTGAGTGGATGTTTTTGCGCGATTTGTGCCAGTTGTGTGGGCAGTGATGGTGCTGTGTGACAAACCCGGCGACCCAAGTTCGATTCACGGCCAAAGCCAGCGACAATAATCTGAACTAGTCATGGGCCTACTCTAGGTCGACTCAGACTAAAATGGGTGCCTGGTGTGGTGTGCAAACATTGAAACTGGGGAGACAAAGGCGGACAGGCGTGGTGCTGGCCACCCACCCCCTCGTGCACCGTCCCAGCCTTCATAGATGCTCGCTAACAGCACTTGCCCCGAGAGTCTGTTAAGGCTATATGGGGGATCTTTATCTTTGTTTTGTGCCAGTTGTGAATTTCATCCAGTACAGAAACCCACGTGTACATCACCCTAAGGAAACCCTATGTTTGTACCAGACATGTTTTCACCATCCAAACTCAGTTTTGTCAAGAGCTCAAATACAGTGCACGTTTAATACAATAATTTATTTATTTTTCTTTTGCTACGGCTGGAGGCCGAATGGTACTCGCAGCTTAAATTATTTAATCGACATCTTCCCTTGTGTTTGATCAGCCATTCAACGCATTAACCTATTCACTTTCAAACGCGGCGGCACTGCACGTATGATTGCATGTATGTTGAATTTCTTTAGCACCATACGTAGCCAGCCGTGCTAATTGAAGGTGCGGGGGAAGGACAATAAACTAAACATTAAAACAGTTTTAAATTTTGATTTAAAGCTTTCGTGACTGCAGTAATTCATATTCTTAGTTTTTTCGGTAAAGTCACGTTGAAGAGAAACAACAAAATAATCAAATATAATAAAATATATAAACAAACCAACACACCTGAAGATGCCCGTTTGAGTTATGGTCGAAACGTCGTGAGAATTTGTTTTATTGTTTTATATATATTTCATTATTTTGTTGTTTCTCTTCAACGTGACTTTACCGAAAAAACTAAGAATATGAATATTAAAACAGTTATAAAGAAATATTGACTTAAAGCTTTCTTGACTGCAGGAATTCATATTCTTTGGGTCTTTCGGTAAAGCCACGTAGATAGAAAAAATAATGAAAATATGACAAGGTTTCGACCGCAACACAAGCAATCATCATCAGGTGAAAAAAATAGCGAGAGAGCTGCTGAGGCAGGATGTTATAAAGGTTTGAGATGGGCGTTGCCCAAGGGTCATACGCGGAGTGGGCGGGGCTAGTGATGAAATTTGCATGTCAATGTAAGATCGGGTATATCGGAGGGCTACCTCCACAACGACGAAGCTGCGGAGGTGGCCACTGTACTGTGAGCCTCGTCGTCGTGGGAGTACCCGATCTTACATTGACATGCAAATTTCATCACTAGCCCCGCCCACTTCGCTTATGACCCTTGGGCTACACCCATCTCAAACGTTTATAACATCCTGCCTCAGCAGCTCTCCCGCTATATTTGTTTTCACCTGATGATGACGATTGCTTGTGTTGCCGTCGAAACGTCGTGATATTGTTATTATTTTTTCTATTTACGTGGCTTTCCCCAAAGACCCGAAAAATAGTCATAAAGAAATGAGTGTTCAATCCAGATGATGATTTAAAGGTTGCACAGCTCCAGTCGCTTCCTCATATTGGAAGGAAGAGCGTTCCAGACGGCCGCAGAAGTGCATCTGAAAGCGCGAAAATACAAATAACTCCGATGGCTCCCGTAAGGTTATATGGAGCGAGCCCCACTGGAATGTGCCCGGGCTCTCGTAATGCACAGCGGTAGTTTGCGTTTGGCCTGTGTGCCATCACTCAGCTGGCCGTTCATGTGAATGGGCAGCCCTAGAGCAGACAGAACCGTGGGTTTAATAACCTGGTTTGAAGGATGGCTCACCTCGCAAGCGTCCAGCTCGCCGCAAATCTCTTAAGGCTACGATGCCGGTCTGGACTGGCGAATCTGTGTGTAAGGTGTGCATGTGCGTGCGTTCTTTTTGCATTATCAAAGGACAGCTTTTTTCTTCCACACCACAACACTCCCGCCACGTCTGAACGACACAATTCGCCGTTATAGAGCTCATGACGCGTATGTGTGCACAATATTCATTTGCGTTCAAAACATAATCTGGCCAAGTGGAGTCTTGGTCGAGCGAGAGGCTCGCAATGGAATGGTTGAGAATCCTCATCGTGGGAGGAGGTTGACTCAGCCCAACGTCGTTCTGGGGGGGGGGGGGGGTCGATGTAATCAATTTCACTTCGTGGGGAAGTCAACAGTGGGTTGTACTCTCTGGAGAGACACTCCCGATCCCCTCGGTGGTGGAAATGTGGAATTTCCACCACCGACTCAGGGATGTAAACAGGAGAAGAGCACCGATGGCTCAATGCTCATTTGAGTAAGAAATCAATTGTACTTTTTTATTTCAAATTGCATCGGTCCACTTATTGATCTGTGCAAAGAACGGAATTGCAAACAGGGAGATGACACCGGATGGTCTTTCCCTGAGGTGTTCCATCAAGGGTTTTTTTTCTCTCTCTCTCTCCTTAATGCCCGACAACCTCAAAAAATGCTCGCAATGCATACTCCGCTTAGAGAAGTAGTTGCTGATTACAATTATTCAGAGGTGACTGTCCGGGCGGTTTGAGGTTTTACACCGGCTGGTAAAATGTTGCAGATTGCCGAGAGATTCCGCGAGCTTCTCCGCTCCGGGCCGCAGCTGTGTTGACAGAGTCGCCCCACCTCATTGCTGCTCCTGCTGCGGCAGTGGCAGCGGTGGTGGTGGTGGTGGTGGTGATGGTGGTGGTGGCGGTGGTGGTGGCGGTGGTGGCGGTGGTGATGGTGGTGGTGGCGGCAGTGGCGGTGGTGGCAGCGGTGGCGGTGGTGATGGCGGTGGTGGTGGTGGTGGCGGTGGTGGCGTCAGTGGCGGCGGTGGTGCCGGTGGTGATGGCAGTGGCGGCGGTGGTGGTGCCGGTGGTGGCGGCGGCGGCGGTGGTGGTGTCAGTGGTGGCGGCGGTGGTGGCAGTGGCGGTAGTGGTGGCGGTGATGGTGGTGGTGGTAGTGGCAGTGGTGGTGGTTGTGCATATAAGTCGGCATTGTTGCTGCCCGCTGCAACTTCGCAATTACCTCCGAGCCCTCCGTGTAAACACGTTGTGCAAGGACGCAGCACTTGGCGGGGGGGCCCGCTCATAAATTCGTGCTGTTGCTGCTGCCGCTGTCTCTGCAGCACTACACGCCCTTGTTGTTTTCCCAACACAAGTCCGCGAATGCATTGCACCTGCGCACGGTGGGTTATGCATTGCGTAAGAAACGCTACGTTTGTAAACCAACCGCGATCCTCTTGAAGTTTTAATTCGTTCTAATGTGCCTTGCAAGGGTGTGTTTATGTTTAAGAGCAGGCAATCTCAGCTGTTGGGGACTGTTTGTTCAGAGAATCTTGCAACAGCGGTGGTTGTGTGGCTGAGAAGTCGTGCGATGGAGGGGGTTTAGGGTCGGTGCAAAGGAGGAGGATTGGAACGAACGTTGTGCTAAGAGGTGCGCTTCACAGCTATCGTTGCCTTGAGGTGCAGTGTGCACGAACTTAGCACGTCTGACCAGTAGTGTTTGTTTCACAGGAGCATTGCAGAAACATTTCGGAAATCGGAAATGGTTTTGACTTAAAATTTCTTAAAATAGTTGGTAGAAATATTCGTGTGTTTTTTTTTTATCTCCCTGTATATTATTTGTTTAAAAAAGATACTGCTCTCTAATATGTCATTATTTGCAATTTTACATTCCACTTGGCCTAAAAAGAGAACTGCCTCCATAATGGCGACTTCTGTTCCCCATCTCTTACGTTTTCCTGCTATGGATGTGAAACTGACATCAAACCGTACTCATATAGACAATGCATCTGATCAATGTCATTGACTACCGATGCCTCTGCAGGCAATAGCTGTGTGGACAGCAGAGACCCAAGGCTGCATTGCTGCTATGTGGAGCAGCCACAGCTGGAGCACGTCACGCTGCGACAAATCAACGTCCTGCTGCGCTCAGAAACGTGTTAACCAATACCGTGCATTTGGCATTCAAAGTGAAACGTCCGTATTATGAACCCACGTCCCAAAAATAACTTTGTCTTCAATTCAAAGCATAATAATTAACTTGAACTGTATAGCATCGCCGCGCGCATGTATTCCAACGCATCGTGGCACTGCCCAGCTGAGGTGAGTGGGCGGCAGAGGGCAGGGGTGGTGCACGATGTTTAAAGGGGTGCGTTACAGCAGCTGCGAGTCTCAGGCCAGCGATCACAGGGCAGCGATGCACATCACTGCCATGGAACAAAGCTGTGCTGGGGAAGAGGCAATTAAAACACATTCCACTGCAGCGAGGGGAGGGAGGGAGGGGAGGGGATGCTGGTGAAGCAAGCCGCCGTGGTGGGTCACGGTGGGGCTGGCGAGATGAGGGGCTGGGTACGGCGTGAGGAGAGGGCACGGGACCGTGCCACATCTTTATGAGGTTTCCAGAGCACGGCTGCGAGCGATGCTTCACCGTAAACTGTTGATCAGTTGTCGTCACCCCCCCGCCCCCCCCCTCCCCAAAGTGAGCCGACTAAGTTTTTGTCGTGCAGCCAACCGCAAGATTTGGGTCGTGCCTCTCCCCATGTCACGTCTGGTTTTTAATGCGTTTGTGATTTTTGTTCAGTGGGTGTCTCAAAAACATGTTTTTCAAGTTAAATTAACAATACAACAATAAATCAGTCTCCGTCGATTTACATCTAAAATAAGTATAGCAATTGTGGTCGTTGTTATTAGTATTATTATCAAAGAACAATTATATATGATTAGCAATTTAACTTTAAAGCCTTTAAATCGATTAACTTTCGTAAGGAAAGAGTTACTATAAAACATACCACATGATGCTGTTTTGTTCTGGCCTGGGATACACCATTACAAAACTTCTCAGGGTTCATTATTTAATGATATTGGGTTAGGAAAATAATGCTAATGTGTATTCACTCAAGATTAATTTGGTGTAATGATCCATAACTTGCCTAGCATGCTATGCTGGTCAGGGATATCACATCAGACCTGTGTCAACAGTAGCACAAAGTGTCCATTGACCCCAAGAATGGAAAGAAAACCAAAACAAGTTTTAGCTCTGGAGCCTGGGCCATGAAAGAGACCCCTTGGCTGGCTAACGAAATCAGGTCACGGCCTCACACAGCCTGTGACTAATTGGAGTTTTTCTACGTAAAGCAACGAGAAGAGAAAAAAAACATCAAACTACCCAGCACGGTGTCAGTTTCAAGTTACCAGCCTAACAGCAGTCTTAGACTCATTAGATTTTTACTCCAATCTCATGATCTCGCTCTGGTAGCAATTTAAAGAGCTCCCCCCCCAGCTAAAGATCGGGCATGGGAAGGTGACTGCAGACAAGGCACGGATCACGTCACGCACGCAGCTAGCTACAATTAAGCCGGCTTCCCCTCCACTCTCTGTCAAGTTGTGAGCGCAACACGACAGTGCCGCTACCTAAGGCAGCGTGCCGAATAAATATGGGCGCATCAGTTGTCACACACTCGCGTTGTTCATTCCTCTGTCTATAATTTAATGACGATCATTATTATTTCCTTTATTTGTGTCGTTCGTGAAGTGCAAGGCTGTGAGGAAGGCGCTGTGTTTCACAAATTAATATATTCTGCCAGTTGGAGGCGGGGGGGGTCAATGCTGCAATGTGGTTTTACCAAATAAATTAATTAGCTATTTTTATTTTCAAATATGGCAAACATGGACCGTGGCAGTGGCACACATGGCCTACTTCTCTTTCAAATAACATCACGCGATCGTTAATGCCCACTTGGTAGTGGACGGCCCACATTTCCGGTTAATACGCAAATAGTATTGACCAGGGCGGCCGCTCCCTTTCGAACTGCAAATCTCTGCAACGAGCGACAACCACCGCACGTAATGTCAACGCCGAGCACTCCCGGCCCGAGTGCACCGACGCACGCTAACCTCTTCCTTATCGTGTCGCCTCTCCCCACGTTCCATCCCCCTGCTGCTGCCAACCTCCTCCCAACCACGACAGCAGGGTGCGTCTCCAACCCTAGAGGGCTGCAAGCCGCTGTCCGCGGGCTCCAGTTTGGAGCAGCAGAGCCTGGGCCACCCTCCGCTGGAGAGGCTGGCGTCGCCCGCTCGCTCGCCGCAGGCTCTGCCGTGGTCGCTCTCGGCACCGGGAGGCTCCCCGGCGCACGGGAGCCCGCAGAAGACCGCCCACGCCGCCCCGGGGTCGTACGCGGCGAACAGCAACTGCAACGGCAACGGCAATCCGAACGCGTCCTTCTTCACGAGGCGAGTGCTCTCACGGCCTTGCGCGCGGAGCTTCGTTTTGCCCACGCATCTCCACGTGTCCACGGAAGAGAGAACGTGACCCAGAAGCCAGGCGGCTCTTCCTTTACCGCTGCGTTGGCTTTCGTGCTGCTGCTGCTGCTGCATGGCTCTCCGATGTGTTTTCAGGTCATACCACGCGTTGCTCCATCCGGCGTCCGACGATTCGCTCCGCATACCAGGAGTTCCTCCGTGTGCCGAGAGGTTCTAGAGATCTTGGAGAAGCTCCCACGCGAATCTCAAGCAACGAGCGGGATATCCTAAAAACACATCGGAGAGCTGTAGATCTTATCTTGTGGCTGTGTAGGTAGGCAGTTTAAAGCTTCATTAATGATTAAGACAACACCTTTACAATTACGGCAAGGCATGCCGTCATAGAGTGCCCTATTGATGCGACGTCGTTTGACATTTTGCCATTTATAGCAGTGATGTCACCAGGGTGGTATAATTGTGCATATTACCTAACTGTAAACATAGGGGTTTTTAAATGATAGCCAGGTGCCACGGGAGCCGGAGCTAAGAAAGTGGAATTATGGCGTGAGATCAGGGTTCGAGTCTGGGTGTCAGCCGTCAGTAATTAAGTCCAGGTTCTCGTGCGGTGAGTTGATGATCTCAGGCTGGTCACGAAGCACAAAAACCATCGTGTAAAGTGTCTTTTGTCTTTTCATTGGGTCAAATTCCAGCCTTGATCATTCCAACAACATTTATTTCTGGCAGGGCATCTTGGAAAGTTGACTGTGTAGTGTGTGCATAAAAAGGGGGCACTTAACAGCATATAAAGAAGCATTTGTATGAACATTCCTTGTATGGGCCGCTCTCAAACACAAGGGGGGTTGCAATGCACTGAGAGTTGCCAATAGACCCTTAGTTTGATGCCATGACAGTGATGGCACAATGGGAATAACATTGAGAAGACAAAACAAATAATTTACAAAGTTTCAAACTTGTGTCAGCCCAGAAACACAGATAATGGCTATCTACGAGATAACGGATATTTGTTTTTTGGGTTGTGTCTTCCTCACCCTACGACGACTGATAGTGTCCAAGATATGCTTCCCGTAAATGTGTTAACGCTATTAATAAATAGCCAATTGAGACGTGTAACGTAAACAACTTCAAAATGTGGCACTGGACGGAACACAAAGGCTCCAGTCAATCTCCCTCGACTGTACAGAGTTGTGTGATGCAGGCCCAGGTTGCGTCTTCTCTTGGCTTCATCGCTCGTGTCGACAAAGCTCGTCCGTCGCCGCCACTTAGTGGTGAACGGCGATTGTTGTCGCCTTCGTTGTTGTCGTTATATATATGAGTGCTAGGAATTCGGTGTAATGAATGAGTCTCATTGAAGCTCCCGCCTCTAATTCTAAGACGAGCTGGAGAAACGTCCCCCACCGGCCAGTTTGGCTGCCTTGCTCCACCTCGATGCTTTATTGTTTATTGTTAACCATGCCCTCCGGTGCCAGTCATGTGTGGGCGGCTACAGGATCACAAAGCACTGCCAATCGTTCAGGAGGATTTGCTCAGCCTCCCTTTTCATCAAGCTGCCAACGTTGCCCGTCTCATGATACCTCACGAGGCCGCAGGCCGCTGTGATCCGGTCTTGAGGATGTTGCTCGCGAGCTGTGGATGGGGGGGGCATCTTCCTGCGTGTTACTCCGTGTGCGCACGGCGCTGTTTCTGCATGCGTTTGAAACGCAGGATCTCGCGTAGATGCTGCGCAGATGTACGCCAATTATATTCTGTCAGGTCCATTGGGATGTGAACACAATTGCCGAAGCAGAGTTAGAGATTAGTGAAGAGTAGGCATACAAATGCCTTAACCATGCAACAAATTTAAATCGGAGCGTATCTGAGAGAGCCAGGCTGGGAACATATGTGGGCTGTAGACCTGAGATAGTTTTGTTGTTGGGAAAGTATTGGGGGGGGGTATGTGTTTGTATTAAATATAAGTGTTTAACATTTGCTGTGGTTCATCCTCCATTATACGGGCTAATTGAGGCAATGTTTGTAAGGCATTCACCTCCCACCGCATTCCTACCAAACTCTGACTTCTCATCTGCTCTCACACCCACTATTCACCTCTCATCCCACCCCACCGAACGCCTCCTCGATTTCCAGTTCCCTGCGACATGGCTATATGGCTGCTTGCCCAGCCTAAGCCAACCGATACACATCAATGGATTGCCAGGGATTGATTGAATTCAGTGCATGGGACATCTAATATTCCTGATTATGAGCAAATATTAATTACCATAAATTGTGCATCCATTCATGCATGCATGTGTGTAGCTAATATTTACACACTAACGGAAAAGACAAACTCAATTTTTTTCCTGTTTTCAACTTATTTATCTAGGAAGGCCACACTGAGTTGTCTGACTTTTTGAGTATTTTTATTTTAAATACCTTTTCAGCCAATTAATGAGTTTATATGTGTGGGCGAATACCGGAGTGCCCAGAGAAAGCTGAAGCATGTGAGGGGGCAACGCTTTATCCCAGTACAGATGGACACAGATGGCGATTAGTCCACTTGCTGTACCGCCTTTTCCTGGCGAGTCACGGTATTTAATTTTGACACCCACGGGAAGGGAGTTTCACAACATTTGTGCGATCCACGAACCCTCGACGAGCCACCACTGCGTACACCACCGGTGGCAGCTGGTACGTTGCTATGTACTGTTATGATTTTTTTCTGCTTGTTGACCCAGGAAAGCCTAAGTCTCGTGACTCCTTTTCAGGAGGGTCCTGCCAAGTAGATTTTTTTTTGTAGCGAGCAATTTCTATATAAGTTCTAACTTGGCAAATGTGGAGCTGATGCCGGCACGTGACGGCCTACACTTGCGAATGACATCGCGGGATCATCACCGTTCACTGTGGAGTGCACGGTGCGGTTTTTTGATGGTTACTCGACCAGAGTGGCCGCTGGATTCGAACCGTGAGCCTCTGCAACAAGTGAAGAGCGCACTGCCACTGGGCCATGCCACCGACCCCTGGTTCAATGTGTAAATAACAACTTAGACTTTAACATTTACACACACGGTCAGCACTGTATCTTCGCATATTAAATACATTCTGCGGGGCAATGCTGGTCTGCTGAACCAATAGGACTATGACTCAAACATATTTTATTCGTATCTGGAGACAGCGGAGGTCTGTTTATAGATGTTAGCTATGATTCTCCATAACAAAGCATCATGAGGTTGTATACACAATAGATGTTGTTTGCGCAGAAATTGCCTCGTGGATTTTAAGTAATGTTTTACAGCAATTAACAGATTTTAATTGTTCCCCCGTAACTTCCTAAAATTGGCACTTTCAAGCAAGGACAACACAATTCGTGCATTAATTAACATGAATAAGCCATTACTTTCAATTAGTAGTTGCATTTAATATTGGATTTTAAGTGAGTTTTTATCTAATTGATTGTCAAGATATATATACAGTACTGTAGTGTTAACACATGCAAAAATACACCTTTAGGCACACGGTAATGTGGCCATCATACGTAGAATATCCCGCCGCTGGTAGCTCATTTTTAGAAAGGGCAGCGCTGTATTTCACATTTAATTTGAACATTTTCTTTGACAAGTCTTGTAAAGCTGGCCTGTAGCTGACAACACAGAACCTAGTGGTCCATTTTGAGGTGTTCTTCTTTTTGTTCCAAACAAACCATCGCATTTTTTTCTCAAGTGTAACCGCCGCCGTGACTTTAATTGGCCATTTGAGAGGCACATTTTCCAGAACTGCAGCAATTACTCGAAAGTCACAGAAAAAAAAAACTTGCATTGGTAAAGTAAAAAAAAGGCCTAACTCATTAAAATTTCGTGATTTACAACAAAAAATCACAATATGCGGCCTGTAATAACATATTTAAAATAGTAACATTTAGCACACTGGTTTTGCAAACCAGAGATCGCTGTTTCAATCTTCTGGCACGGCTGTTAAAACAATGCACCCAGCAGCATCCGACTGTAGACCACAGTCGAACGCTCAGGTCGCGTGTGGTGGGGTGAAGTGTGGGCATTCCCTGCCAACGGGGAGATCCTTCCACTAGCAGTGGCGTGAGTTAGCAACGAGAAGGGCTGGGCCTTGACCATCTTCACCAAACGGTAAACATTGCCCACGCCTGCACCGGCCAAAACGTCCAATCAAAGACGTGAAAGTTTGTCCACGCTGGTTTTTTTCCCATAAACGATTCGTATTATGTCGCAGGACGTTCTTCTTTTGTTTGTTTGACGACTGCGTTGCGTGACATCGTCCGTCCGCATCGCCACGGTGTGATCCGCCGCATGCTGGGCCGTCGCCAACGGAGTGCCCCGGAATTCGGCTCGAACGTTGAGCACAACGCACGCGCGCTACCTCGCTTGCTTGTGTCATAAAAACAAACACACATCGATTCGTTATTGCTGTCGAGCGCCGTTCCGTAGCCGAGGCTCGCCAGGGAAGCGCGACTGTCGGACGCAGATGTGTTCGGCGTTGAGGTCGCTCGTGCTCAGCGGGTGGTCCTGAAAGCACAGCTGCCAAGACCTGTCGCGTGGTGAATAGACACGGGTGATAGGTCATACAGGGCAAGGCAGTCGACTCTCCTCCCGCGAGAAGAGATCTCGCACTTGAGGCTTCGTACAATGACGATCTATTCACCGGCGTGAGTGGTCTAAATGCGGTTGGGGGGGGGGGGGAGGGGGTGGGGGGATTTCTCGGCCGCTTGACCGGTCCTTGGGACGATGTGTGTGTGCGTGCGTGTTCTCGCAAGCTCTCGCTGCTTGAGTGCGTCCATCGCGCCAGCGGGTGGTGGACGTGCGAGCCACCGGACTTTGCACACCGCCCGCCGGCTGCAGTGCCTGACCTTGCGCAAGGACTTCAAGTGGAACGTGCGGTCCGATGTCATAATTTAGCTTTTTTTTATATTTTCCCTGACAGGTGGAACTGAAAGAGATAATTGAATAGAGGCTGCTACACCAGAGCATTTACATAAACGTAAAATTGGCCACTTTTAGCGTGAAGGAATTTCTATCAGAGTGTGCGCTGCGCGTACAAGATACGGTTAAGAATTAGTTCCGCGACATTATTAAAATCACCTTGTGATGCATCATGCATTTTTAGATTACAGACATTGCGTTGTGTCCTTATATCCAGTTGTGCTCATCTTAACATTCGTGTGCGTCTTTGCCTTTGGTGAGCGGTGGCGCTGCTGGTCGCGCGCTGCGCTACAAAACCAGGGAGACCCAATTTCGATTCCCGCTCAGAGCCAACACCAGTGACGATTATCTGAACTGGTCCCAGGGCTCAGGGTTCCCCTAGCTTGACTCTACCACTGGAGAACAAATGGAGGCCGGGCATGGTGCTGGCCACACCATCCCCTCGTGTGCCGTACCGGGCCTTCATGGGTGCTCGCAAAACAGGACTTGCTCAGACAGTCTGTGAAAGGCGCTACGGTGGATCTTGGTCTTTGTGTGAGGTTGTATACTTTGTTTGGTCATAGAACCCAAAAAAATTGTGTAATTGAGAGAAAAAAAATCAATTTTGTCTGTTGGGGCTATACGGGGGATTTTTGTCTTTGCACATATGTTGGTCTTAATGAACGCTAATGGAAATCCACCGAGACACAATATGTCTTCAAAGCCCCGGAGTCTAATCATTTATGCCTCTGCTGTTGCTAGAGCACATAAATCACTTGTGGTCTTTTGAGACAAACCGAATGCATGGGATACCATACAATACTAAAAGAGGGAATATAGTACAAATATAAAGTGGTGTTCATTTTACGAACCCCAGAGAGTTTATATGGGTTGAGTCAACCTCCAACCGGGGGTTTGAACTCACAACTTGCCAACTGCGAGCCACTTGCGCTCCCGCTAAGCCTTCCGGCCGCATCATTGACAATCTTCGCGTAACCATGGCAGTGCTTTCCCTATAACCTCTGCTTGACATCACGTGGCATACAACTAAAAGTAATAGTCCTAGATGCGATTGTAAATATAACTGCAGTATATTTATATGCATAAATATTATTATCCACGTGACAAATCAAAATCACATTTTGCTTGCGTGCAGCTTGTTTACAATGCACCGTGCAATATTTTTGTGTTTTTGTGGTCTATTTCTGTGTGATCGTCTACAATATACGATGGGTTCATTCGCAGCCTCTTGAAATGAACTCGATGGTGACTCGGCGAATAGGAATGCTGGGTTTTCTGTGCATCGCTCGTAACGTTAGTAATCAACATGGAAATGGCAGCTTGAGTCCACGACTATACATTATTAACGCAGCTCTTAACGACCTCAACAGATGGTGGCTCCTGAGCAAGGCCCGATTTGGCCTTTCAGAACATTTAACTGCGAGCTTATTGAGAACCTTGCTGAGTATCGTTGTGCAGCGCTCGTCGTAAGATTACCCTTGTTTTTAAGTGCGACGTACATTACGAATGTGACTAAGTGACGCTAGAGCATGACCAACTATCCAATTCAAGGGACTTCCCAAATGCACACAGCAACTGGCTACATTTCTCCCTTTTAAAGGACAACACTAAGAAACAAATAATCTCCCTGCTGTATTACTATCGACCAATAATGACTGTCTCCTGTTGTGGGTGTTTCCCGAGTTACTCTTTTTGTAATAAAAATTACACTCCCCTAATGTTTTGGGCCACAGCATGTTCAACAGATGCTCACCGTGTGATGAAACGTAGTGGCTCATTATTATTCTTTTTGATTTAAAGCTTTCGTGACTGCAGGGATTCATATTCTTGGTTCTTTCGGTAAAGTCACGTAGAAGGGAAAAAATTAAATAATACAAATATAAAACAATAAAATTCTCACGACGTTTCGACTGTGGTTTTCACACCTGATGATGATTGCTTGTGTTGCAGTCGAAACGTCGCGATAATTTTATTGTTTTATATTTTTATTATTTTATTGTTTCCCTTCTACGTGACTTTACTGAAAGAACCAGGAATATTATTCTTCTTCTTAAACTTTTAATTGCCTCTTTGCAGGTTCTGGTGCTTGGCATGTTTACGTAGAGAAAATAGCATAAGCCAATATGCCTGTCATTTCCCGAGTATTCGTATCAGGTGCACTCAGTGTTGTAGGTGCCTTAATTGGCGGATCAGCGTTGGTTACACTTGACTACGGAATTTTTTTTGCTCGGAGTATTGGGTCATATCTGGCCATGAGGACCTTTGGTATTAGGGCCTCTTATTTCTGCCTCGCAAAGAGGAAGCCCTGAATGTGTGCTGTGCAGGTTGTATTTGATGTAAAAAGAAAACAATTCCGGCACTCGCGTATCATTCAGCAGCTTGGAAAAGAGTTACGTTGGTAATTTAATGAGCGTTGTGAGTCCTAGCGCTAATTCAAATCCAACACTTACGTAAACTGTGAGAAAACCCCCATCGCAACAGGAAACATGATTGCAGGATGGTAATGGAGAGGTATATAAGCACACAAAGATGTGCTCACATATAGCAGGAAAGAACAACTCCCATCAGGCCATCCATGGATGTCATGTGCTCATGACATTTGCATGTACAATGTACGTATGTATGTTGAACTTCTTTCGCACCTTACGTAGCCAGCCGTGCTAATCAGAGGTGCTGGGGAAGGACAACAATCTAAACAAAGCAGTTCTGAAGAAATTCGTTTTCCTGTCCACATTTTTTTACTCTTGTTATAAACGAAAATAAAAGTGTACTGCCACATATGCAGCTAGCGATTTGGTGGTCTGGGCAAGGCTGGGAGCATTGGACATGTGACGTGGATATCACTTTGGCATGCGTGCAATGCATTGATGGGAGTTGTGACTTCCTGCCATTTGTGAGCAATTAAATGCGTTGTTAAATTATGAGGAGTGGTGGCACAGTGGTTGGCACATTGCGCTACAATCACATCCACCCGAGTTCGATTCCCGCTCACGGCCACCAACACCAGTGACAGAAAATGTCTGAAGCGGTCCAGAGCCTCCCCTAGGTCAACTCGGCCTCAAACGAGTGCCTGAAGTGGTACGTAGATGACAACAATCAGCAAATGGGGAGGCAAAGAGGGCCAGGCGTGGCGCTCGCCACCCACGCCCTCGTGTGCCACAGTGCCGGCCTTCATAGGTGCTCGTGAACAGCACTTGCCCCAACAGTCTGTTAAGGGCTACACGGGGGATTTGTTATTTGTTTGTGTTGTTGAATTGAAGACCTTTAGCTCTGCAGTGCGTTTTGTGGGACCCGACCTGTAAAATTGTCAGCTGCCTCTGGAGGATAGCTAAAATGACTTGACATATTTAGTTGTTTTCATATTCTGTTCATTTAAATATTTCGGCAATAATGATTTTTTTTCAATTTGCAGCACTTGCATTAATTCTACTCAGAGCTCTGCTCATTTGTTGCAAAAAGGCTGCCATTTAATTTCCTCATTCTCCATTGACGCACTCATTTCAGGGCATCTCATTCGCTTCTGCAGTCCTGCAAAAGCTCAACGGTAAATTTGAGGACTCTATATCATCATCATCGTAATTTTACCGTCTTAATAGAGTGCTGACAGCTTGTTTTAGCAATACTTAAAATGTGTCTCCCTTCCACAGAAAAGTCATTAGTTTATGCTGCGCATAAACGCGTGCGTGCGTGTGTAACATATCGTCGAATTAGGTTATGGGATCTAATGTTCCTGTAAAGGAGCGTGGTGTTCGTGTCGCAATGGTGTAAAATATCGCATCGTCCAATGGTTAGGAGTCGAGGTAAAGCTTCAGCTGTGCCTTCTATAGAGGATTTTCTTATTTGTTTGTATATCATGCTCACATATTTGAAACTTCTTGCCTGGTTCTGTGTCTGTTTTGTTTCTTCTTAAAACGTTTCCATCACAGCCACAATTTTACGTCTCATCTCATATACTGTACAAAGTCAAGTCGAGTTCATTTGTTTAACCTGGTGAGATATACCGTAGGGGTAGAGGAATACCACATCGATATATTGGTGCATATAGATTCTTAAGCTCTTCATAAACGTTATCCAACCGCTTGTATAATAATCAATGTTTTTGAATTCATGTATATTCTATGTATAGGGATCTCTTGAGGCACTCCCATTTACCACAATGTAAACATATATTGATTATATAAGCAAATATTTACACTGATTCGTGACTCGTAATTCAATTTCTTAAGGGGTGAATTATTTTCCCCCATTACATGACACCATACATTTCATAATAGTTATTTATTAAATATAAATATTTCACCTGGATAATCCCTCAAGCTGGAACATCATCTTTGCAAATGGCCAGGGTGTCATTTGCCGTGCATATAGCAAGCACATAATGACATACATACAAAACTTGGACGAAAATAAGCATAAAGCAAGGCCAGAAGGTGACATCGTTCCAAAAAAAACACGACGAAGCAAGGCGTCTTTGGCTTGGGGACGTCTGAAAAGAATGAAGACCAACAAACGTGACCTTGCATTGCCATGTGGAACGAACGCAAAGTGGAGGAGGCCGTCAATCGACACAAGACGAGAGAAACGAGGGCCTACGGGAAGCGATCGTCACGACCAGAGAACGGAAGGAGCACAAGAGTCCGTCCAAGTTTCATTGTCGGCTGCTTTGAGACGACTGACGGGAGAGTGAGAGAGACGGATGGAGCTCGGGTTTTACAGCCTGTGTCGGTGCTCCCTGAAAGCTCCGATGTCCCTGTTGTAGAATTGATGCCCTTTGGGGCTGAGCTCTGCTTAATGGGAGTGTCAGCAGTGCAGCAGTGGCTACAGGTCAACTGTGTTTAACTGCTCCATCTACAACGTGCGTGCTGGTTAGCTTCGCCGTGCGCCCTTCCCAGGGCCAGCCTCCGACTGTACGTGCGAAAAAAAATTCAGTGCAAAGTATCCAAGCAGCAGCAACAACAACAAATTGTCTTTCCCGGTGGCACCATCCGAGCCAATGCAGTGCGGGACCCTCAAGTTTCCTTGCCGAGCCTGAACAATACCAGATTCAGATGCCAAAACTACGATGCACTGACGTCTGACTCTGGCTGGGGGCCAAGCAGGGTTATGTGCGGGTGTAATGACGAGTCTCACTGCATGTGAGGGCAGTCGGAACACCGTGATGAGACCGCGTCATTTACATGCAATTCGACTCGTTCATTGCGCAGAAGTAGGGGCCACTCGTTTCACCGTGGCAAAAGAGGCTTTGTTTCTAAATGCCATTGTTTCATCTCCTGATTGAATAAAGGGCACGACAAGCTTGTCAGTGTGTAGGCTGTGGGTGGATTTACCCACGGGTTGTTGGAACCTGTGTTGGAAAACCACTTGCAGGGCCGTGGAGTAGAGCGAGTCGGATTAGACCCGTTAGCTTGGAGTTTGAGAGACTCGTTCTTGTATGTATGGGTTGTCTCCAGGTACTCTGGTGTCTTCCCGCTTGCGGGCACATTTGAGCAACGTGCGAAGCCAACGGAAAAGCAGGAGCACCCTGCGAGTGAGACTCGGGAATGATTTTCCGTGGTAAAGGATTGCAGCGCAGGCTGGCTGCGGCAGTGTGCACGCACGTCGCGCAATCATTCAGACCGTGACACAGCGAGACACTTTTACAATATCACCGCCGCTTCCCCGTTCTTCAATCTTCTTCCCCTCCCCCTCAACCACACCGCTCCCGGTCGTCACCCCCCGACCGAGGTAGGGCAGCGAGCCCGGACACCACCCAAACCGCCCGATCCCTCATTTTGAGGCTGTGTATTGCGCCGAGTTTGTCAGACGTTATCCTGTCCCCCCCGCCCTATTTTTGAAATCTACTTTCTATTCTAGGTGCTTGAATGACAATAAAAAAAATTGATCATTATAAAAAAAAAATGAATAAATTATCTGCTGCCGTCTTGAGCTCAGAGTGGCGAGGGGCCACAGCCGGGCATGCAGGGAAAAACAGCCAGATCCGTCTTCCACGGCGCGCCTCCAAGCATCCGTGCATTCGCTGCCGGAGCGATCCTTCAGGCGATTGATCGCGTGGAGCCGTGCGCACCGTCGCTTGAGGGAAGACGGGGCGAAACGCGCGTCGAGCGAGATGGATGGCCCGCGGCGTCTGCGGTGACGTTGTGATGACGACGACGACCCTGAGATTGTTGGACCGAGGTGCCCCGACAGGCATGCGTCAGGGCACGAAATGAAGGGCACGAGGAAAGCGCCGCATCCTAGGCGGTTATGGGGCACGTAACGGCCCTCATTCATCTCGCCCCCACGTCGCTCCCTTTGAAGCGCACGGCAACATCCTCCAAGTTTGGAACCCGCCTGCTGAGGTTAAGTGGGATGATAGTATAAAAAAAATACAAATATTGTTGGCGGTCCGTGAACGGATTTCACGCATGCGCAAGATACGGAGATTTAAACGAGCGATTGGAGTTGCGCAAGCTGTGTACATGTCAGTCCAGCAAATTCACAAGGAATTTGTGTATTTTGCAGTTAAGCGGACTTATGTAAGAAGAGGCTTAACTTATACAGTATTCGAATATGCTTACAAAGCATTCAGGCATTCAGTAATTCCCTAAAATATAATAAATAAAGCAATGTTAACACCTTAACAAATATTTAGAAACGTTTCAAAACCAATGCAACTTTGTGAAATTGATATATATCTATTTTTAATTGGGCATCGAATACTCCGGGGGAAAAAATATTCCATAAAATCTCAAATTATTTTCCAAAGAATCGTGCAGTGTTTAAAAATAATGGGATGTCCTCTCAGATTTTCTCGGAAATAAAAACGTGTTTATTACTTTCGTTTTAAAGTTGGGTAATTGTTTCGATCAACCGAGCGAGACGCCCCATTACATCTGACAGTCATGTAGCGTGTTAACAATATCAATAAGACCGCAACCATTACAAGACAATTGTGCCTTCCTTAAACAAACTAAACTGCAGAGATTTGTTTTTATCGTTGCAAAAAGTTAAAGGTGCAGCCCTGCACATTTTCATTGCTTACGCCACGGCTGGCAGAAGGTCCTCCACTCGGGGGAGCTCTAAAGAACGCCTCTGGAGGGCATTTATTCTTCCCCTTCTACGCTAGCCAGACGTCGTGGAAAAGGTGGTATACACCCACACTTTACCCCACCAGACGCAATCTGCCGATCGCCTCAACTGTGGTGCACCAATTTATACTGCGAGGTGGACCAGAGGTGGGGGGTGGGGCAGGAGGGAGCATGTTTAAATGAACTCGCCCCATTGTTTCAACTGCCGCGCTGGGAGAACGGACGGAGTCAGGCGGTGACTTCTGGTTTGCAAGTCCAGCACGGTGCGAATCGTCGCACCTCCAGTAAGCGCTTGGCCACGCACGGTGCGAACTAAGGGGTCATCCATTTAGTACGTATGCATGGAGGGGGGAGGAGGGGGGTTACCCAAATACGTACCGCTTGCGTATGGGGGGGGGGGGTCTACTGATATTGTTCGTATGCATAGGAAACGGGGGGGGGGGGGGTGAAGCCTCGATAATAATTTGTCTACATTGGCCTTCAAATGAGTTAGATAGTCCGACGGTGGAACATCTGTTTGCTTAAAACACGTGAATATTATTAATCCTTGATCGTTTCTGCGTGGATTAAATACCGGCCGTTCTTTTGGATTCGGGGACGAGGGGGGGGTGCGTCATGCGTAGTTATGCAGGTGGTGGGGGGGGGGGGAGTGTAAAAAGTCCGCGTGTGCACAGGGAAAGGGGGGTCAAGTTTTGACAGATATTTGCGTACCGACTCAACGAATGGCCCGTAAAGCTTCTCCGGTCATTTTTTAAACACCCCCCCCCCTCCCCTCCCCTTTCCTCTCCCGTGTTTTCGTTGCGCAAGTCAGACGCCTAACTTAGCGGCACCTTCTCGTAGCCGTGAGGCACGGAGGAGTGTCAATCTTGGCAAGCCAGCTGGGCTCTGCCTCCCTCTCTCTCTCTCCACCCCCGTGCGGCCGGTCAACTCGCCATCGTTTCGCCAACCGTTGGGCCACGATGGGGAGCAGCGCGTCCGTGCGCTGCTCCCAACAAAGCGCCGGAGTGCGCTGCCTGCCCCGTTTGTCTCCTCAGCGTGTGCGGAAGCCGCGCGCGGGCCAAGGCAGCTGGTTGAAAGTTATTCATGAGTCGCAAGGACACTGGGAATGAGTAGTTTCGCTTGCAGTGAGGTTGTTCGCCATAGGCTTGGGCAAACGCTTGGACATGGGAGGAGGTACGAAGAGAAGGCTCGTGTGTGTGATCTGTACATAGTTCGGTGAGGCTTCCGGAGAGCTGGAGTTGGTGCGGAACCTAGTCACTATTTCTCAATAAACCGAATTGTTGGATTTTGAACATTCTCAATTGAGGGGCGGCTGTTTGGAAAAATGCAAAGGTTTTGGGGGGACCCATCTGTATCATCTCTCTCAGTGACTGCACCCTCGTTGATGTGGTAATTGCCACACGTCTCTCAACTGACAACTGCTTCTTTAAGCTTTTACAATTTGAATGCTTATGCTCACTTATTTGTTCAATACAGCTTCCAAACATGTTCTGTTTGTGTATTGTGCAATGCCTTTTATGGAGCAAACCTAATTTCAGTGATGGTAAAATGGTTCTCCGGGTTTATGGCCTTCTGTGTTCCTTTCTTTCTCCCTGCGAAGGTTAAAAACTCATTCGCCATCATTGTTGTGCTGCGTTGGAGATTCGCGAGAGCAGACGCAACGTTGGGATTTCAGGCGCGATTTCCAGTCCTCAGTGAAAATCTATAAAAGGTTAACATCCATTATTATTAAAAAAAAAATTGTAATGAGGCAGCAGTTTGCTATTGGGTCGATGGAACTGCGTGCGTGCGGATGCACTCGGTATGCAGGGCGAACATCAGTTCGTCGTGCGGGTTTCGTCGCACTCGGCTTCCCGGTGGTGGCGATGCACGTCGCGTCGAGACTCGAGAGAGAGAGAGAGAGCGAGCGAGAGTCCCAGGTGTCCGCCAGCGTCTCGGTTGTGATTCTCCCGAATGGTTCCGTCGCGGGCCGTTGAAGGTCACTCAAGCTTTTCGGGCCTCGGCAAACAGTTCATCTTGGAGAAGGGGAATGACGTGGCCGACGTTGCAACCGCGCAGTTGAAGCCACCGTCTTAATTCGGCCAACGACAACAAAAAATAAAACTCGACACGTTCGTTAATTGCGCACTGTGGCATTAAGAGAGAAAAAGGTGTTGTAATAGGTGACGTTTAGGGCAACCGCTCTGCTCCACAGAACACAGTGCCCAGAGAGAAGGCCATGGACCTGGAGGCGTTTTACCTCCATGGCCAATGCCTCTCGCAGGGCTGCCAGGGGTGGTGGTGGGCACCTTTATGGGGGAAGCCTTCATCCAGCAGTGGGCATGGTTGATGTTGATGATGATGACATTGTCACAATTATTATTGGTGGTAAACACACATCGTCACCACCGCTTCTACACTGTTTACTCCTCATCCACGTCACCCTGAACAAGCATCTCAAGCCGCTTCGCGCAGCGTTTACTCAACACCAAGAGCAAATCTGTAAAACTTAATATAATTTGCCTTGCTGTGTGGATACCAAGCATGCCGGCTTCACGGGCACCGTCTTCGAGTTTATTGGAACACTAAAACACAACGCTAAAAAAACAACGGAGTGAAAAAATACATTTGTATCGCAGGGCTCTTGGACAGCAGAGACCCCGTGACACGTCGATCAGACCCTAACACAAAATCCACAGGTGCCTTGTTGCAGATCACCCCCGATCAGCACGGTTGGCCTACGTAAGGTGCGAAACAAGTTCAACATACACATAGAGATCTCTGCTTTATTCACCTGAGAAGTGGCTGTAACAAAAATATCATTGAGTGGGAAAAACAAGTGGCGTCTGAATGTTTCATTTCACCAGTGTGCATAATTTAAGATAAACAAATTATAGTCTTGTATATTTTTCAGATGGTGCAATGGGAAATTTGTCAGCAATATCAATGGGTACAACCACAGTGAGTTGATTGACAGTTTGTGTGTGGTGGGGTAAAGTGTGGGATGTTTGGAAAGTGTGAAAGAGTAGGCCAAAATAACCTCTAGAGGAGCTCTCCAGAGCTCCTTCTAATGGAAGCCCTTCCACCAGCAGTGTTATTCATAAGCAGTTGCAGGGCTGCACATTTAGTCTTCTATGGTTTTCAACAAGACCTTGGGAAAGTTATGGAACATTCTTTAATTACATGTCGAAAAGTAAAGTTAATTCATGAAACAAGAGATGGTGGCTGACAAGATGAGCATACAAAGGATGCAGAACAGATCAAAGCTTTACATTCAAAATTGTGTCGGTGCACAAAATGTAATGAATTTGACACCATAAATTGTCAACGGCCATTCTTTTAATCTTTTATTATTGTGTACCTGGTTCTCTCTTTTTTATTGTACACATCGGTCTCTATGTCTGTACCGACGTTCACCCACTCGTCTCGTCCTCTGCGACTGTACATCCACTTGCTCTCTGTCTGCCTGCCAATTCCATCCATCCATCTACCCATCTCTGCCTCTCTCTGCCCCCCCCCCCCGTGTCTGTGAGTCTCCCTCGCTGTTCATCTCTCGGTCTCGCCTTCATGTGTCGTCGCCGTCTGACGTCGTCTCACTCTTGCAGGGCGGCACAGAAGCTGAGCTTGACGGGCCGCATGATGAAACGGAAGCAGCGAGCGGCCCCCGCTCATGCCCCGGCGGAGCCTCCCCCGAGCCCAGGCAGCTTCGCGTGGGCCCTGCGCTCCGCGGCGCCCCCCGTGCCGCCCTGCCTCCTGCGCGCCGCGGGGAAAGCCCGCGACAACCCGGGCGCCGGCAAGGTGAGCAGTGAAATTGACTTGGACGCACGTGAATGCTCCGGCATCATGCGGTGCCGTGAAAATTCAGCATTCTAAGTGGCAATGCAGTAGAATCCAGGCTGTGGTCATCCGCGCCCCAGTGCCGACAGGTCAGCCTGTGGCCAAGTCACCGGAACTGCGCCCGATCTCGCGAACTAAGCAGGCACACGGCCTGCATGAAGCCATATACGGGCCATCACGATGCCAACGGGTTCTTATTGGAGCTACGTGTTGGGAAGCAGAGGGCACTGCAGAAGCATCAACTGTTCAAGTGCGCTTCTGTGCTCCGTTGTCTCTTCTGCCCACATTTCGCCAACCCGCATTAACCAGCATGGTGAAGCATGGTCACGTAATACATAACCCACAACCGGCAGTGGATTGAGAAAGGGCTGTACACGTCAACGGGTTCGCCTTCACGCAGCAGACTCGTGCTAAGCTTTATCTCTCCGTCTATCACGCAACATCTGGTACTGACACAGTAACCGCGTAGGCAATGAGTGATGGCCATGGCAGATGGGTGAGGTGACAGTGACTCAGGTGAGATTGGTGCCAGGCAGGTGACTTAAAAAGAAATAAAAGATGGATGGTGTGCAGCGACTATTTCAGGGGCTTATTTTATTTTTTTCTCTTCTCCCTGTTCCGGGGTTTTTAGTTCTCGAAACACAACCGGATTGACCGAGTGCGCCATTAAAATAAGTTATCGCATCGATTGCCATAATGCTTTTAGCAGATACAAATCTCACTGAGGAATATGTTTTGAAAGAGAGACTCGTGGCACCAATACTACATAATGAGCCTTTCGTGTTTATTTAATACATGTATGCAAACATTTAAATGTGAGATTTTGTCGATGACGGTATTGTTGTTGTTGCTATCAGCCTGCAACGTTGTCCAACTCTCTAATCGTGGCAGTAACACCACAGGGTCTTTAGCTGGATGGTGGTGGCGATGCACGCCTTTAATCCAGCACTGGAGGAAAGGTTTGGTGGACCACACACACGCGTGAAACTCTCATTTCCGTGGGCATAAAGGAGGTGCCATACCCTGACTCGCCAGGAAAGGGCAGTACAGCGAATGTGTGGCCTCATATCCATCTGTCCAACCTGTATGGGACAGTGTTGTCCCCTCATGAGTGTGGGTTTTCTCCGGGTGCTCCAGTTTCCTCCCGCGTGTATAAATGCAGAGCACGGTTGGCACCTCCGATTAGCATGGTTGGCTAACGTACGGTGCAAAAGAAGTTCGACATTAATAGTGATTCTGATTCTGACTCTGACAAACGGCTGCCTTCTTCCCGCTTGTCTGTGCTTCCTCGTGCCCCCGACTCTTTCTCTCCCTTGGAGAGTCAGCGAACACAGCCCGGTGCGTCACAAGCTAAAATAATTGTCATTATTATTATTATTGAACATCAATTTCACAGCATATGGCAAACTTTGGTAAAGCCCAACTACGTTTCCCCATTTAGCTGCTGAGATCCGCGTAGAATCCTCTAACCACTTTACTCTCCAGCCACCTGGAAAACTCATTAAGATTGTGTTCAAGTCTTGTCACCTTCAAATTTACAACATTAAATATGCTAGCACTTTACTGCAGAATGATCACGTGCAAGCAGATTAACCGCCAGTCTTTATTTTCTCTAATATATCCTTAATTACCCTGTTAAAGATTCCCAATTTGTATTACTTTACAGGTCATTAACACTGGGTGGACGTGTTTGTTTTCCAAATTTGTTTGAGTGTCCTATGAGTTTGCTTTGCTGGGGAATTGAGTCGCTTCCACATTTATTGCCAGTCGCAATTCCCATGGTGGTGGTGTTACGCTGGAACATTATATCAACGTGTGTGCCGTCCGAAGCTGGGATGTTAATCCCGCTGCTGCTCTGCCTGCTTCTCTCAAGATGCAATTTGCTTCCATTGCGTTCACCAGTTTAGATCTTAATGTCAACCTCATGGTCAACGGTTCCCTGGAGTAGAGGACTTAGGCCCTAACATTCATTTGCTGCCAGTGCGCCTTCAGCTAATAATTAAAAAAATATCGCAGCAAAATCTACACCCTGCAAGACAAAGCCAAAATTCATAGAAGATTATCATTAATTGCATCGTTTGAGCAAGCTGTGACTGCATTATGAGGCAAAGCAATGCAAACTTCCATTTAATAAAACTGAACAATATGCGGAACGGTAGCGTCAAAAATTGTTTTTTTTTTATCAAAACATGATCGTGTGCAATATTCCGCACACTAGACCTGCAAAGCAGAGGTCGCCGGTTGAATCTCACGGTGTGGAAGTTGAAACTGTGAGCAAGTTGTTTTAAAGTCCACCCCACCCCTGTCTCTGTCCACCCAGCAGTATAAATGGGTTCACCACGGTTAGTCGATCAGCAGGTCGCTACTGGTAGAGTAAAGTTTGGATCCTCGAACCTCTTCCAAGGCATCTAGCCAGCGTGTAAAATGAGACTAAAACACCCTCTGGAGGTGCTTCTCTCGAGCTCCCTGTAGTGGGAGGCCTTCCTCCAGCAGTGGCGTGACCAAGCAAATTGCAGGGCTGCACCTTTACCCCTCCCCCCCAACCCAGAAGTAAATTGCTTTGAATTGTCACTCTTGGGTTGAACTATCCCTATGCGGTATTCAAACACGAGGAGCAAAACAAGCAGCCGCGCTCCGTTTCCGCGTGTTCCTCTGTCCTAGCGAAAGGTAACGTACACACTTGTGTGGGATAGGAACGGCGCGATGTTTTCTCAGCTTGTTTGCGAGACACCTGCAGCTGTATTTTTCTTATTACGTGTGTATATATTTTATATCCCGGCTGCTCCTATATAGTACGCTTTCCCAGACAGTGCCTTGTCTGGCCGCTAAAGTGTGCACCTTTCATCCGGTGCCAAGAGCCCCGCACCCCATGCCCCCCCCGCACCCCCTACGTGCTCTCTACAACATCCGGAAATTGGGGAGGGCGCTTACTGCCGTGTGAAGTTGAGGGCTTCTTTCATCGAAGTTGCCGAGCCAAGGGCCGCTATAACCTGGCAGCAGCATCACGCCACGGCAATCGTAGTACACGTACACTGAATATGATGTGGAGAAACGTGGATGTTTTGTTTACCGTTCACATTGTCATCGCCATGCTTTGAGGTCTCGATCTCGCTGAGTTTGAAGATCAGTAATAATACGCCTTTATCGAGGATGTTTAACCATGAGATAGTTTCCATTGACGTGAATAATAATATTATGTTGGCTTTAGAATGCATGTAATTTTAAATAATATTGATGTATATTATTTCACGATGAGCTTAGTAACCCGAGTTCGATTCCCAGCCATGACGAATATGAATGGCGAGTGACCATCAGAACCGCTTCTGGGCCCACCGCTTTCACAAGCCTGTGTCGGCAATTATGCCTACATGATAAAGCTTAATAAAAAAACATCCCATTAATCTTGCAGTGGATTGTTTACTATTGTAATATGTGAGCATTATTTTATATATACTGTATATACCGTACATGATAATTAATCTACATGTTTCATTTTCTGGGTGACGGGACCATTCAACTTGCATTATTGGGTCAATAAAATATGCACCAATTTGTCAGTAATGGTCCTATGGACAGACTGTCCCCTACCATAAGAATATTGAATGTATATCTCTGGCTTAGGCTGGCCACTTCAGATAAGTATTGCCGCTTTGCAGGGAGACATTTGTTGTTTTGGGATGTAATCATGATGCTGACGACGCCATTCACACGGTAAATACATGGTTTGGCAAGTCTATGTAAAGACATACTGTCGTGAAAAAAATCACATCGTGTATTTTTGGCAGCAGAGAAGCAATTACTGCGTTATTGAAGATTTAAGTTGTATAACTTTAAACAAATTGCGGGAAATTTGCCAAGGACATGAGTAATCCCATTATCTTTTGTACAACAGGTGCAGCGCTGCTTTAGAGAGAAGCACGTTTGAATTCTGGGTCGAGAAATACTGGAATCCTCTGCCCAAGCACTGTCTGCCACAGATCCTTGGCTGCTTGAAATGAGCCACGTAAAAATTTCGCCGATCCATACTCGTGAGAAACATTCAATATCAGCCCAAGAGCCTGAGGGCACTCAGAAGAATTGAAGTCTGATGCCGACCAAGATCCTGAAATGTGACAGCTCCCAGTTGCATTATCTCTCTCATGCTTGATGTGACATTTTTGTGGGTTTTTTATTCCTCTTCCTACTTTGCTTTTTTATATATAAAGTGTAATATGCAGGCCTTGGAAAATATATCATTCTGCCTTTTCTTTAAATCCTTATTGAAAATTTTTAAACGCTGAATCTAAATTAAAGGGGCCCTTTTACAAAACCTGCCTATGAGCTGCATTTTCCCCCTTTGTCGATGGTTTCGATTTAATTTTTTTTGTACTGAATTGCAATGCAACCGCGTTTCTCGCCTCTCTGTGAAAATATCTTGACAAACATTGTGGCTGACTTAATAAAAAATGGTAGCATTTAATAAAATGATTATGCAAATGAAGGATTATATGGACAGTAATACATTAATGCAATTTCATTGCTTGCAATTAAGCATTTATATTGCATAATTAAAATTTTAATTGTGATTAGGAAATGCCATTTGATGGGGGTGGAGTAATGTCATGTTATCCATCAGTAAAATAGCCCTCCACATATAACTAACGGGACCAACACATACAATATTTTTTTTGCTTTGGTTTCGCATGCATGCTGAGGGGATTCGGCAAAAAAACTAAACCTGATTGTCATACAACCAACAATTGTACAACATTATCCAATGACATCAACCGTGATGAATACATTGAAAAATGTGTCTACTGCGATTTGCTGCATACTTGCAAAAACATTTTCTTTCTTTAAAATCTTTTGACTGTTACTCATAGCCAAATAAATATCATCCCCAAAATTATGATGTCTGAGATTGAAAGAACACGTGGGAGTGTGTGAGTAGGCAACATGTGGGCTGTGGCTTTGGCCAGGGTAGAGAGGCGCTGAGTGAAAACGTTGTCCACAGGAAATATTCACATATAGCAGTGCGCCATGAGTACAAAGACAAAGACCACCCCTGTATAGCTTACACAGGTGGTTGGGGAAAGCGCTGTTGGCATCTCCAACTTCTTTGGGATTCCCCAAATATATTTTTGCCCGTTGCTCTATTAGTCTGTCTGCCCCCCTCTCTCTCTCTCGACATGTCTGTGTCTCTATGCCTGTCACTCTTCATATACGCAAAGTGTTTCGTCAGTCTTCATTTGTCCCTCCCTTAATATCTCAATGTCCATCTTTGTCTTTGTCTCTATAAGTTCGTTTAATTCATCTCTCTCGATGCGTTCTCTCTTTGTTGTCTCGATTCGTGCCTGTGTTTTTGTGACTTTTCAAGCCGACTCCGCCTTGAAAACTCGCTTCGGTGCGTAAACTTTAGCGCTGGGGAGACACAGGCGGCCACACCACCCCCTGTGCCAAGTCGGCCTTAACAGGTTCTTGCTAGAAGCACCCACCACGTGAGTCTGGACGCCCGTTCGTGGAACCATCGTCTTTGTCTGTTCAAATATCTCTCCGTATCCCCGTGTCTGCCTCTTGCCATGACTCTCTAGGAACTTTGGTTCTACTGTCTGCTGTGGGCTCTGCTTGGATAGTTTTGACCGTGCGTCATGTGTGATCGCTTAAAAGGAAACCGAGGCTTTCCCCTCATACCCTGCAATATGCATACTTCTCCCAGAGATGCCGGAGAGTTGGGTTTCAGCTTGGGCAGCGGCTGCCACCGCAGATTATTTTGCTATGTTTCTTGATTCATAGACAAAAGGTTGAATATTCCTCTGAATTTACTCACCATTGGTGACAGAGATGCACTTGCGATGTGAAAGCGGTAAATACATTGCTTTTTTTACTTTAAAGCCAATAAATTACGTAATTAATTTTACCTTGTTTGTCATTATCCCAAGGGGTAAATGCTATTTTGGCTTCTCCATAATGACACGGATTTCACAAATTGGACGTTTTCCATAATGCATTGACAATAGCGTTATCTCTTTTTATTGGGGCAGATTTAGCGGCAACACCCCCTCCTATTGCGACTGTTTATTCACACACACACACAAGGGCTACTTCCCTCCTCATTTCTCATTCTTTTTATCTCACTGAGCTCTCTCATTACAGCTTTGCAGCTCCGCTCCCCCATGCCCCTTGCTTCTCCTGCTCTTGTCCATCGCTCTCTCACACTCTCTCTCATTCGCTCTCTCGCACTCCACGCTCCATCTCCGCAATCCCTCCCAGCCCTCCTTACCGACTTGACCTCCTCCTTTCCACGTGAAGGTGCTTTGGTGGCCAGATGTTAACTCCCTAGCCTGGTATGCAGGAGTTTGTGGGTTCGATCCCGGCCTCTGACGCCTGTATATTTGGAGTTTGCGTGTCTCTCTTCCCGTGGTCATGTGGATTTTTCTCTGGGTCCTCCGGTTTTTCCCTTCACATTTAGAAACATGCATTTAGAGTATTTGGCTGCTATAAATTTCCACGTGATAAGCCGCTTCGTTGAGCTATCACTTTTGACCAGGTCGCTTCTTAGAAAGATCCACGTAGCTCAGTGGGCCTTACCTGGTGAAATAAAAAAAAAATCTTCAGTTTAGTGTTGCAGAGGAAGTCCCGAGAGCCTCCCTGTCCATCTGCTGCCCGTTTGAGAGTAAAACGATCGTAATAATGGGATGTGCTGGCAGCCAATGCTCGCAACGCAATGCTGCCCGCTCAAGTTAATGGGGCCCAACACTGTCTGTTGTCGAGAGGTCACCTTGAGTCAAAGGGATACGCATACGTATAAAGCTTTAGCCAATCTCCCGCGTTATATTGCATTACCATTATCTGCTAGCTTGAGCTTTTATGTTTTCAAACCGTCGCCCTGTCAGAATAGATCAATTTGAGCTTTATTAAGGTTGGGATGTTACGCCAGTGTTCTGAAGATAGATTCGACTGAAATATCCATTTAGCCCGAATCAAAATGAGTTTGAATTAAGTGCTAGGCAGAGAGAGGGCTAGATGTGTGCGTGCGTGCATGTCCGTGTGGGTTGGTGGTTGGGTGGAAAGGTGGTGCATTGCATTGACATTCTGTATCTCTCACAGCGAAGTGCATGTTTGTCATTAGGGTCACCTTGGCCTGAAATGAGCTTGCAATGCTTGCACATGTCAGCTTGGCTTGAAATGAGTGAGTGATACTTCTTAGGAGAGGGGGTCAAGGTGACCTTCTGGTAGTGGCTTAAATGATGGCAAAAGGAATATAATTCAATGACAAGTTGAATAATTGATCGGCAGGCCCCTCACACATGTGGTGAAGTAAAGTCTTTTCCAAGACGTTCTAACCACAACGTACATTTGGCTCTGCACTTAATTTGATTAAATTCCAGCACTAAGAATGGAAATATTTGTCTCAATGTCGTGCGACCGATATTGCTGACATATGCAGAACAGTGTTGTCCTCTGCTTTGTGGAACGGGGATGACTTGAAGGAATTTTAGAGGTAGCTCTACAGTATCCGCTTCCATCGGCCACTCTTTCACATGAAGGGGTTTGCACTGCTCTGCAAGATATTCGAGTGGAGCCTTCGTCTCATCACACCGATAGTTCAATTTAGAAACACGCGTTTAGAGTGTGTGGCTGCTACAAAGTTACACGTGATGATAAGCCACTTCGTTGAACTATCATTTGTGGCCAGGCCACTTGTGAAAAAGAGCTGTACAGCTCAGTGGGCCTTTCCTGGTAAAATACAAATAGTTTAGTTTATAAATTGGGGATTAATTACCATAACTTTAATCAGGTAAGTAAAAGCGTATCATATTTGTACGATGGCCCGACGCGTCGTGCCGTGGCAGGTGAAGGTGATGCTGCGCGTGTGTCCAGCCCGCCGCGACGTCTCCGGCTCGCCGGCACTCAAGGTGGACCCACGGCGGAAGCAGGTCACGCTCTACGACCCCGCCGCCGCGGCAGGGGCCAGCTCCCAGAATGCCGCGCTCCGCCGTGCCGGGGTGGCGGTGCCAAAAATCTTCCCCTTCGACGCCGTCTTCTCCCAGGATGCATCGCAGGCGAGAGATCGTTCCGCCGATTTGCGCGCGCCGACGGAATGTAAACAAGTCGTATGGTGCGGCCGCATTGGCAGTGGCGCACGAGCACAAATGACTGAAATGCTGTCTTTTAAAGGAAGACTAAAATACATGTGATGAAGCTCTGGCTGTAGCCTGATGAGGATGGTTGTAATCACCGGCAAAATGTCCTACTCAAATTGTACATGTTGTAGGTTTACTCTCCAACAAACTGGAGTGCTGAACTAGTAACGAATTGGCATGTTTTGTTTACGTAATAAACTTTACTAATTGGCTGTGTTGGGTGGTGGCGAGTTTAACGACACATTTCTATTTACCCGATCTAACCCAACAAACCTCTCTTATGAAATATATATAATATGCAACATGTCAGGCAAGGGCACTTCCCTATGACACATATATTGCCCAGTATAATGTTAGTTATTGTTTAAAATCGTCACATTAATTTTTGTCATACTTGCTGGCAGTAATTGCGTGTGAAATAATTGACGATTTTCGATGGATATAAAAGGGTTCATGTAAACGCTGCAGCCACTGGAGCGGCGCTGAATTCACGACAACAGATTTGGCTCTTGGATCAAATCGTGATCTTGAATCGAGACAATTCATAGAATAGAGAGGGATGCATTTACTGGAGGCCTCGCGAAAAGGCTTGCATCTTGGAAGGAAGTGACGAATGAATGAATGGCGGTATTATTATTATAACTAATGTATATTGCGCGTCACGGTTTATGGTGTCATTGCGAGTTTATGGACACATAGCCAGGTACCGACTTGCCTTGCTCTCATCTACCCTCCACCTACAATGCGCATGAATCCTGTGACCCCATTTCAATAAAAAAAAAACTCGCATGGATACGCTCGGTGGCTTTAAAATGTGGCCCCCGACTTTAAAAAAATGGCTCGTGCAGTGGTGGTAAGAGAGTGAGAGAGAGACGTAGCAAGAAAACACGTCCAGCCATTGTGTATTGCTGGGTGGAGACTCATCGTGGTTGTTGGGGGGGAGATAAAAAAACGTGTTGAACAGTGGCAGCCACTTTGTTTTGTGAGTCCCAGTGTGCAATGAGAGATGCATGCGAGTCTCAGGAAACCAAAGGCGATTGGAGCAAAGCTGCACATATGAGACGTTGATTAAAGTCAAATATAATGTTTACTTTGGTCAGAACGCAAAGAAAGGCAGGATTGTCTCATTTGCAAGAGTGACGTGGGGATAGCACTGAAGTGCCACACAGCTAGGTCATCGACCTAATTGTTGTATTCTCCTATGCAGGCTTACCTCATAGTGCTGTAAGTGGGTGTCTCATACACATTATATCTTCATCATCCACCAGCCATTAGTTATATCTTGATGCATTTGCGCAAATGGCAGCGGAAGGAGGACGGATGTTACGTGAGATCACAACATGGATAAGGAGACTGATATGTCCCCTTCACATGTCCGTCCCTCCACATAAAAGTATATTTTAAACGACGCGCCAACAGCCGCATGGCCTTCTGGAGGTGCATACATTGAGCAGCATTTACCCAGTCTCGACTGGTTGTGACGTACACTGTCTCATGAGCTTTGCTTGACTCATTGCTGTTGAGCTCGCAGATGTAATAGGCAAGAACCCTCTCTTTTAAGATATGGGTCCGAGTTCGACGCACAACTATAGATGGATAACACAAAGTAATCATTAGCGACGTTGCGGACAATATAGATAACGCGAATTTGAGGACGCTTGTGTTGTTTCCCATGAGCACTGTTGGATAGAGCGTGTGCAGCCACGCCACGAGGCTAATGCTGGCGATCTGTGGAACAATCTGAGAGTAACAACCGAGTGGCATCAAGAAAGAGGGAAAAGCGCCTCGGAGGACGACCACCACGGAGATGGAACGATGCAGATCAGCTCTGGCGCAAGCGCTGGGCGGATCGGATAGCGGCGACCAAGGCAGAGGAGGCCTTCACCCAGCATTGTATTGATCTTGGCCGATGATCATGATGAACGTGGGGTCTATCTGAGAGCACCAGATGTTGTAGGTTTGGGAAGGGCAGATGTTTGCCACACCAATGAATTTATAACCCCCCTCATGTGGTGTGGGTTTCCTCAGACTACTCCATTTTAATTTCTCAAGCTCAGCGCTCATCAATGGAACTGGCCACACATCCCGATGGAGGACCATCCTGAAGAAGGCGCCATTTCTGTATACATTATTGGCATAATTTTTTTTCTGGGTAAACTAAAGAAATGTTTCCCCCCACACCTCAGATTAGCACGGTTGGCTACGTACAGTGGGAAAGACGTTCATCGTACGTACGTAATTCAGAAAGAGGAAAGGTTCAACAAATATGTTAACGTGCAGTTTTATTCTTGCATACCAAAATCCCTACAATTACCAAAACAAAGATCCCCACACAGCCTCTACCAGGCTGAGAGGGAACGTGTTGTTAGCGGGGAACTATGAAGGCCGGCACGGCGTACAAGGGCGGTAGTGTGACACGCACCACGCCCGGGCACCTTCATCTCCACCAGTCACTTATTCATGGCTGAGTCAACTTAGGGAAGGCCCAGAAAAAATTCTGATTTTGGCCACTGACGTTATCTGTGGCTGGGAAATCGATTTCACTTGCCAGCTTGTTGCACCGTGCACTAACCACTACGCCACCACTCCACCCACGCTTGTATCCACACTCACTCTCTTCGATGTGGAGCCTCGTTTGCAGAAGAACACACGCGGCATCGGAGTCGCCTGTGGTGCGAGAGAGTGATGCATTGTACCTGGCCCGCATTACAGAGGCGCGGTAGTTTCCGTGAAAATCGTTAACCCTGTGGCTGCAAGCCACAGTCGGAAGCATCCCGTGTAGCATCCCGTGTAGCAGCCGGAGGAGCCTATTAGCCGCTGTGGGATCGTGGGCAGCGATGGCTCAGGGACCCAAACCTGTCTCAGCCACGTAAATTCGGCTTACGCTCTCCATTCGGACCTGAGGAGGGTTTTAGGGCGGCACGTTTAATAGCTTGGGCAAAGCTACTACTGCAGGATGGATTCCCAAGCCCGGCAGCAAAAGGAAAAAAAATATAGCGGGATAAATTGCCTGTGACGAATCTTGGTACGAAATATACTGCTTTTGCCAGCATTAACCCTTCCTGCTACGATGTGTAAACCTGTTCCGTGACTATCACCGGTGTACAAAGCAAGCTCGTGTGCATCCTGAAGGGGTCGTTTGAGTCGATGTCTTCACATCATTTGTAGGGACAAACGCTAACGCTCGTTTCGTCGTACGAGTTCACGTGATATTGTAGATTAGCAATGTGGAAGAGCGGGAAGTTGCCGTTCCTGAATTGAATTTCATCAGCGTAGGGAGTCGCATGAAGAGGGTGTTAACGGGTTCTCTTCTTTAGCGAGCTATATCCGTTTGAGGGAATTGCTCAGTTTTACGGTATTAACCCTTTACAGCATTAACCCTTCCTGCTACGATGTGTAAACCTGTTCCGTGACTATCACCGGTGTACAAAGCAAGCTCGTGTGCATCCTGAAGGGGTCGTTTGAGTCGATGTCTTCACATCATTTGTAGGGACAAACGCTAACGCTCGTTTCGTCGTACGAGTTCACGTGATATTGTAGATTAGCAATGTGGAAGAGCGGGAAGTTGCCGTTCCTGAATTGAATTTCATCAGCGTAGGGAGTCGCATGAAGAGGGTGTTAACGGGTTCTCTTCTTTAGCGAGCTATATCCGTTTGAGGGAATTGCTCAGTTTTACGGTATGATGGTGCAGGCTTGGAGGCAAATAAGTCTACTTTATATTCATGCCACAGTCAGAAGAATTTGTGGCTTTAGCATTGGCAAGTAATTCTGCTGAATAATGGGAAGGAGGTTTTTTTTATTTTAAATTACACAGTCTCCTTTTGGAATATTGCCTGCAGCATTAAAACAGTCTCCTTATTTGTGATTAACATTTATCCTTTGTATTTTTTATCCTCGGGTATCTCCATATGCACTGCCTCAGCAGTTGTGTTTAATTGCTAGGTTTAATACGTATGAGCATGACAAGTGTGTCCGTGTGCCTCGTACATTACTGGATGCGGTCAAAACATTTATTGAACGATTGACTAACTGAAACTCCACCTACGTTATGCACATTTTGAGGCCCCCATCCGTTTTCACTGGTCGCCTGCCGTATCGATGATGACATCGGTGAGGATAGCGGCGATTCGTCTCTTGCTTAGCGTGCCCGGTGCGAGCCCGATGCAGTGAAGACTCGCAGAGACATCCATAGACTCTCATAGAGCCCCATAGACTCCCAGTATTGGCTGTCCATCGTATCACCAATGATCTCAGTAAAAATATGCCCCATGTTTGGCACGCTGGTGCATGGCTGCACAAATTCGGTGAAGACATAGAGTCCCATAGACTCGCATAGACACCCGTAGACTCACAGCATTGGCTGTCCTTCCCATCAGGGATAACTTCAGTAAAGATTCGTCCCATTCTTGGCAGGCTGGTGCGAGACTCATCCCATTCGATTTAAAACAAAATATATCTACAGGTCACTGTGGGTAGGCGACCATTGCCACTGTACGTGCACTCGTGCATGTAATTACTGTTGTAACGTATATGGAAAGATCATAAAACGTTGAGTCTAATAGTGTAAATGCAATGCCTTCGACATTTTTGAATTTTGACTGCTAAAATGTAAACACGTTTTGAAATGCAGTACATTAATACATGCATGTTGGTAGCAGTGGGGGGAGTGGTGTCGTAGTGCTTAGCATGCTGTGCTTCAATCCAGTGAATTGAGTTTGGTTTCTAGCCATGGTGAGCAACATCCGAATGCATCATGGGCATCCATCCACACGCCACCCCCTTCACCAATCTGCACCACTGACCAGCGTGTTGAAGTTTAATAAAAAAAAAACACGACAGTTCATTGAAAAAGAGCTGTAAATGATTACTGTTGTTGATAAAGGCACAACGTCTGAAACAAATTATTTGTATGACAGCCATTTTCCTATTACGGTGCGAGTAATAGCTATACAATGACCGACACTGTTAGTATATTTTCAAAAACAGGATTGAATAGGTAGCACTCTGGCTAAGCAATTATCCTTGAGTGCAGGGATGCATGTACAGTAGTTGGTCAGCATTGTCTTGCCATGCATATCACCTGCTACGATGCAGAGACCAGCGCTTTGATTATAATAAGCCGAGTTTGATCTCAATCTGAAAAATTACTCCTCGCGAAACCAGAGTACATCTGACGCGCACATGAAGAGTTCAGCTAAACCGTGCGGTTAAATCTTAGATTCGTTCATGAATTGCGAAACCAGGCCTCCGTGTTTACAAACGGCAATTGCTCAAAATCTTACATTTCACAACAGTTCCATTTGCGCTCGCCAACGCACGACGTAGGACGAATAAAAACGCATTGTAAATGTATGGCTTAATATCCACTTCACAGGATGATGATGATGATGCCACCCCCTCCCCCCTGCGATTCTGTCAGTGCATTTTGAACTCAGCCGTGGGGCTACGGCGGCTTGACTCGGAGGGGGTGGGCCTCCAAGCCAAGCTGCCCCCAATTCTCTCAATGCCCAATTCCGGCCCAGGCTTTCGAGCGGTGCAAGCGATCGCGGTGACCAACACCCCCTACCCCCCACCACGCTATCCCATTTGTCTTGTTACAATAAATACTGCACAACGGTCTCTGCCGGAGCAGGCCGTTGCTCTGCCAGTGCCATTGCTACATTAACCACCCGCAGTATGTGTTCAGTCTCTCGCCGTTTTAATCAGGCCACGGGCAACACGAATGCTTGCGTGCATCCCCATTGTTTGACAGCAGCGAGGGAATGCTCGTGTCTTGGCCGTGCCGCCGCCCGGCTTTTGCGTTGCGGGGCCAAACCAACCCCGCCGGGCGATCGCGCTCCAAACGGCAGCGCGATTCGGAAGAAGTCGCTTTTGTTTGTGGGCCTCCTGCGACCGTCTGAGTTCCTCCGGCGACCGTCTGAGTTCCTCAGATGGTCACAACCATTGTATGGCCAAGGTGGCTCGGTGGGAGAGTGGCTCGGAAGGTTTTTGGATGGTTGAGGTGGTCGGGGTGGTTGACTTGGCCAATCGTCGCTCTGGTGGGGGTAGCGAGATTATAGCTCGTGGACAGGCAGTTATCCTGTGGATAGTCCCACCCCCGTCATAGGAATGTGGAATTTTCCACCACTCGCTCACGGCCGCAACAAAGGAGTTGAGCGCCACCGCAATGTTAGGTTGAGGAGGAAATCACTTTGGTAGTTTGCTTCGGCGTCCGTCGCTATTGCTCGTGGGGACGTTTCTCACAGCGCTGTCGGCTTTACGAGCACCAGTGTGCGTCTTCAGAGCCCATTTATTTTAGACGATTGCTGCGTGCTTCTTCATAGATGATTTTCATGATATTTAGCCCATGTCAAATACTGTGGGTCTAATTAAATTTAATCTAATTTTATATTCATAGAGCGCCTCTACTCAAGGCACTTAACTTGGTTTAATAAACGGTGACCGAGTGGAATGATTTAGATGGCAGGGGCATGCAAGGATTGAGGAATGAGCGACCGTGGTAGAGGGATAGTTGGGGATCATGAAAGGGTTGGCAGGGGACGGGAAGGAGTGGAGGGGTGAGGGGAGGGAACAGGTAGAGAATGGGTGATAGAGAAGAGGTAAGCGTTGATTAAATCAAAACAATCCATTCTAATGCTTCACGAAAAATATGCATTGCATTCTGGATGTAAGATCCATTTATTTAAACGTTTTGTACGTTACATGTAATGTTGATCATATGACTGGCGTAGTCACCACAAGGCCTGACCAGCAGTGGTGAAGTATGGTCAAACAACCACCATGACCAACACGTCGTGGGAAGACCATTCATGCAGCAGCGAGTGGAAAAGCTGTATTGTCATAAATTATATTATAACTGCTCATTATACTATTGGCTGTACGTTGCCAATGGTACAACCGCAACACTACACACACACACACACGTGCGTTTAATTCCCTCTACTGTGTTGCTTGTTGTGCTCTGTAGGCGGAGGTGTGCGCTGGCACGGTGCCGGAGATCATCCAGTCGGTGGTGAACGGAGCCGATGGATGCATCTTCTGCTTTGGAAACGCTAAACTCGGTACCGAGTGGAAGAGGCACATTCGGGAGGGCAGAGTCATTTATACGAGCGTGCCTTTCGACATTCACTCTCGTTACCCTTCTATTCGCGTGAGCGCGAACCCACCGGTTTGGTTATTTGAGATGAACGACCTGGCACGTGTCATCCGCACACGCGGTGAACATGCAACGTCGGGCCGACGTCGGTCGACTTTTTCCCCAACGTTGGACCGACGTCAACCAACGGTTGGCCCAATGTTGCAATGCTTACTGGGTAATTGAGGGTTGATGTCAATGACGGAGGCTCCTCCATCTTTCGCGATCTTCAGCCTCTTCCCGTTGCAAGAGTCCCACTGCTCACACTGGTCCCACCAGCCGATCCGGAACCATCCTCGTCACCCTCTTCCCTTCCGCTTCACCATGCAGAAATTATCTTGCTTTTGTCTCCAGCTGTGACCCTCTCGAGATGTGTCCTGCGTATGCCACATTTGGAATTGTCAGTAATTCTTGCTTTGTGGCCGTTCTCTCTCGGCTCATTTTCACATCTTCGCTCATATTGTTGGTTCTTTCGGTAAAGTCACGTAGAAGGGAAACGTGACTTTACCGAAAGAACCAAGAATATGAATCCCTGCAGTCACGAAAGCTTTAAATCAAAAACTTCGCTCATCTTATCACACCATACTTATGTTTCCATTCTTTGGTAACACCGCATATAAAATATATTTAGTCTTCCCGAGACATTGTTTAATTGGCTTCACTCCCGGATATATACTTTCTGCGTCAGAAAATGTGTAAAATGTGCGCCTCTGTGGAAACTGCCTGTACTCACAGGCAGCAAATGTGGTGCTATTGTATCACCGAAATATTACAGGACAAGGAAATTGGTCGGCTGACTCTACTCCTTTTGGAGTAATAAAAAAAAAAGTTTCCTTGCGCGTGCTTGGAGTTAACAGGTTCGGAGATTGCAACAAAAGCCATTTACACCTGCAGGTTTAGCAATTTTGTTCCGTAAATTAATGTATCTTCCTCACAGCCCAGAAAACAAATAGATATTATCTTGTAAACGGTGGCATTGCATGGTTGGCATCGGCTATTAACCCTTTCCCGTTCTGAGACATCTGCAAGTTGCAGGTTGAGTCGTGGTCACCGCTGAATCTTTGAAACGTGGAAGCGGTTAGCGTTAATTTAATTTAGAGAGGCATAGCGCCGTTGTTTTTGTATGTATGTATATATGTTGAACTTCTTTCGCACCATACGTAGCCAACCATGGTAATTGAAGGTGGGTGGGAAGGACAACAAACTAAAGATGGATTATGAAACTAAAGACATTGTACTCACCGCAAATAAGTTAGCGACACGACCACACTCTATTATAGCTGGTGCCAAACTGTGCCACATGTCCTCCCGCATGGCCTCGTGGGAGCCTCGGTACGTCTTGCGGCCTGAAGACGTACCGATACAGTTATTAACTGAATACGTACACATACGTCATCGGAATGGGAAAGGGTTAATTGGGGGGGGGCGTTTCAAATTTCTCCCCTCTTTTTGTAGCCCAGAGCCTGGGCACCTCCAGCCTGTAGGCCCTGGTGCAGTTGCAGTGCCTGCATACTCGATAGCTATGCCGCTGCTTATACATGTCCCGAGGTTGTGCCCATGATCATTCCAAAACAAATTAAAAGCTTCTTCAGTGAGAAAGTAGACTTTAAAATTAGAGGAAGGCACGTAATTATACCACTCTCAGGATCATTACTGTAATGTCACTCGTAGAATTGTAATCAAACATTAATTGAGTGACATAACTCAAGCATGCTATGACATAATTCCTTCCCTTGTATAATTAGCGAAGCTTCGAACTGGTATGGTACAGCCTGGGAGACCCTGCCTGAGTGCATATCTATAACATAAGAGTTATTTTATTTTTGGGTTGCAATTACCTTCGCCTAATGTACTCTGTTTAGATGACAACTGACTTTGTCCTATCCCAGCAGAGGCTTCTTACGACCTCTGTACTAATTATAATAATTTCCTTTATTTTGCTTGGAAAGCCTCTCTGAGTCTCACAACTCTCTTTTTTCACTTGTCCAATCCCATAAATTGTACCCGGAGAAAACTCACACACGTGGGGAGGGGGGCCTGGTGGGAGAGTAACACTTTTTTTCCACTCCACACTGCTGTACTGCCATCGACTGGCCGCCTCGCAGCCCATGCAGTCTCCTATCCAAGTTCTAACTAGACTCAACTCTGCTTAGCTTCTGATATCGGAGGAGATGGGACACCCATGGTAATAGCAAGCAAATAATATTAATTTTCCACTGGCACGTCATAGCCAGGCCAATGCTCGCGGTACCAGTGATTTTTCCACTGTATATATGCTATGAGGTCACAGCGTCGGCGCATCCACCGACATGTGTCTCGACGCGTTCGTCGCGAATCACCTCGCTGGTTCAACGTTAGTCATGCAATGGTGATGTGATGGCCGTGGTGGTGATGACGATGACGACGATGATGGCGCCGCAGGAAAGACGTACACGATGCTGGGCAGCGGAGACTCGAGCCAGGCGCTCGGCGTGGCTCCGTGTGCCATCTCGTGGCTCTTCCGTCTCATCGAGGAGCGCAAGGAGCGCACGGGGGCGCGCTTTTCGGTCCGCGTCTCCGCCGTGGAAGTGTCGGGGCGCGGCGAGGCCCTGGGCGACCTCCTGAGTGACGTCGCGTCGGGCACTACGCAGGACGACAATCAGTCCCCCGGGGTCTTTCTCCGCGAGGACCCTGTGTGCGGCACGCAGGTGGGCCGGGCCATTTTCATTTGCCAACGTAGCCATTCATCCATTGAAGCCATTCTGGTCGTGTGGTTGTGGTGGGGGAGCGGCAGTGTAGCTGTCAGCGCTACGCTACGCTGCGCTATGAACCCAGTGACACGAGTTCTATTCCCGCTCACGGCCAAAACCCAGTGACGATTGTCTGAACTGATCCAGGGCCTCTCCTAGGTCGACTTGGCCTCAAATGAGTACCTGGTGCGGTGTGTCAACATCACCACTCGGGAGACAAAGGCGGCCGGGCGTGGTGCTGGCCACCCATCCCCTCGTGTCCCGTGCCGGCCTTCCTGGGTGCTCGCTAACTGCAGTTGCCCCAATGGTTCTGCTTAATGCTCTACGGGCGATCTTTATTGCGCACTGGACTTGGAGGTTGCTGGCTCGATTCAATCTCGGTAGTTGAAACAGTCGTGCAAGTGTCTTACATCCCCCCTGCCTCTGTCCACGCAGCAGTGAGAATGGGTTTACCACAGTCAGTCGGTCGGCAGGTCGTGCTGCGGCAGGGTAACGAGTGGGTGACTCCCATCTCTTCCAAGACGTCTGCCAAAATGGAAGAGTTGGCAAAATACACTTTGGCGAGGCTCTAAAGCTCCCTCTATCGGAGGTGTTTCCACCAGCAGTAAGGAGAGCAAGCAATTGCAGAGCTGCACCTTCACATTTTTACCTATTCTTAATAAGCCAATGGATAAAGGTTTCCCCATGCCATGTTAGTCATGGGGGGTAGAGTTTGACCATACCTCAGAATGCTGGCCAGTACGTGGTGGTTAAAGGGGGGGGGGGGGAAACAACATCGGTTTTAATATCACTTTCCACTGATGTTAGCCGTCTTCAGACCAGTCAACTTTGACTGCACAGTAAGTCATCAAATCAATTGCAGATATTGGATTAGCAGTCGTGCACAAGCACAATAAACAAAAACATGTTGCAGGCAGTATTTTTTTTTTATTAAATCACTTGAGATTAGATTTATCACTTCGTTTGTGTAAATCTGAGGTCAGAGAAATAAAAATATCACTTTGGCTGACGGGCTACAGGACAGCAGGGTTTGTGGGGAAGGACACTCCCCTGAGTATGGGTAAGAGCGAACTTGAGAGATCGTCACCTTCCACGGGCTGATGTCTAACCCAGCTTTGTGAGATTTGTAATTGGTGCCATGATACGGTACGACACCAATTGCTAAACATTTGGTGAAGGAAAAATGTAAGTAAAAAAGTTGATATTTAAAAATCAATTTTGCATTTTCTTATGTACAGCCGTTGCCAATCGGACTGTGATCACTCGCTCATGCATTCCAGAATGTGGTTTTCAGCCAAAATTAAAACCCAACAACAATAATAATAATGACATATTCCAGATCTGGGCCTATATTATATTCAACAATGAAATACATTGTTACAGAACTGGGAATGCGGTGGTATGTGCTCTCTATGTAGAGATATATAATAAAATAAATATGCCGCATTCAATTTAATTTTATCATTTGCAAACGATAACAATCATAGTCTTAGTAACAAATTAAATTTTCCACCGAATAACTTCCCTTGCCTGGTAATAATGTCATACCCTAAACCAGTCTGGAAATTCCATGATGGAAGTTATTTGAGTAAATTGAACCAAATACATTGGCGGCTTTCACAGACGAAATTATACTGCGATACGTTCCGTAGGCGATTCGCTACGTCCACTGCAGTAGACGCGCAGTACGCGGATTGTGTGTGTGGTGTGTGTGCTGTGTGTGTGCTGTGTGCGTGTGCTGTGTGTGTGTGATGTGTGTGCTGTGTGTGTTGTGTGCTGTGTGTGCTGTGTTCGTGTGCTGTGTGGGCTGTGCTGTGTGTGTGGTGTGTGTGTTGTGTGTGCTGTGTGTGTGTGCTGTGTGCGTGCTGCGTGTGTGTGTTGTGTGTGTGATTTGTGTGTGTGTGCTGTGTGCGTGTGCTGTCTGCTGTGTGTGCTGTGTGTGCTGTGTGTGCGCCGTGTGTGTGTGCTGTGTGTGCTGTGTGCGTGCTGCGTGTGTGCTGTGTGTGTGCTGTGTGTGTGTGCGTGTGCAGTGTGTGTGCACTGTGTGTGCTGTGTGTGTGTGCTGTGTGTGCATTTAGGCGCGTTGAGCAAGAGCAATATCCAGCGCCGAGAGTGGCAGTTGCGTTTAGACGCTGAATAAATGCAATTGTATTGTAAAAAAAAACACAATTTATATCCCCTCTATCAATCAGTTTTCGGACAAAGGCCTGTCCACACTATATATAGTGTGGACTGTACCCACACGAGATATATAAAGTGTGTGTGTAGAGTGTACAGTGGGGAGCTGTAGCATAGTGGTTTACGCACTGCGACCCAAGTTCGATTCCCGCTCACGGCCAACATCGGTCACAGATATCTGAACCAGTCCTGGGCCTGCTCTAGGTCAATTCAGTCATAAATGAGTATCTCGTGCGGTGTCTAAACGTTGGCACCGGGGAGACAAAGGCGGCCGGGCGTGGTGCTAACCACTCACCCTCTCACATGCCGTGTTTGGCCATCGTAGGTGCTCACTAACGGCACTTTGCCCTTACAGTCTGTTAAAGGCTAAATGGGGGATCTTTGTCTTTGAATAGTAGCCCTCCTTTCAACAACAGCCTCATTTAAATTCCACACCAATCTAGTGGTAGGCTTAATGCGGAATCCCCGAAGTGACGCTCTAACCTCCACCAGCTTTGTTGATCCCTGCTCCGTCACCGGCTCTGCCCTCGACACCTTTCCAGAATGTCGTGGGCGGTGGGGGAGCTGCCCACTACCCCGCCAGGTCACCCCCCCCCCTCCCCATCCCCTCGTGTCGCTCCCCCTCCCCGCTAGCTGGAGAACCAGAACGAGCTGCGAGCCTCCACGGCGGAGCGCGCCGCGGGCTTCTTGGACGCGGCCGTGGCGGCTCGCCAGGGCGGGGCGGCGGACGCCAGCGAGGAGGACCGCCGCAACTCCCACATGCTCTTCACGCTGCACGTCTACCAGTACCGCATGGAGCGCGGCGGGCGCGGCGGCAGTAAGCCCTCGCGCGCACGTTCATGTCGAACGCCGTGCCGTCGCGGGTAGGGTGCCCCCCCCCCGCCACCTCTTGTGTATGGGGCGCCACCGTGGTGAGACGTTCGCTACCTTGCCTGTTATACAGGAGGGTCGTGGGTTCCATCACTGCGACCCTTGACTCCTGTATATTTGGTGTCGGCGTGTTCTCCCCGTGGTCAAGTGGGTTTTTTCTCCGGGTCTTCCAGTTTTTTCCCCTCCGCATTTCGAAGTGTGCGTTTAGAATACTTGGCTGCTTTAAATTTCCACGTGATAAGCCACTTCGTTGAGCTATCATTTGTGGCCAGGTGGCTTCTGAAACATACCTATGTAGCTCAGTGGGCCTTGCCTGGTAAAATAAAAAATAGTTTAGTTTAATATGTTGAACTGTGCTTATCGGAGGTGCGGTTGGAAGGACAACAAACTAAACACAAAAAGCAATTCTAAAGAATTTAGTTTTCAATCAAGATGATTTAAAAGTGGAAAGCTCCAGTGGCTTCCTAATATCGGAAGGAAGAGCGCAGAAGCACATCTGAAAGTGCTCAATGCAGTGAGCGTCTTTGTTCAATAGCCAGCCAAAAGACGGAAACTGGGGCGGGATCACGGGAAGATGATCATCTTACAACGTCACTACGTAGGAACTTCAATGATGGGACACTCGGTTACTCGCTTACTTAACGTGGCCACTGAGGCTGGGATAACCTCTATCCCCTGTCTGTCCTGGTGATCACAAATTACCACAAAAGCAGCTTCACCTGTCTGAAGTGAGCTCAGAGGTGTCCCGTGATACAATGAGGCACCTCCGTGGCTGTGTGTCCAGGTGGTTCAGGGGCAGAGCGAGCGACAACTGCGGGTAGGATTTCGTGCTTGTGCTTTTGGATTAGACTGAATTTAATTCGGCACCGTGTCTGATGTTTTGCTCCATGCCCTGGGAGGTAAAACCAAGTTTCCCATAGTTTGTGCTTGGTCATTGGTGACCAAGCAGAAAGCCAAGAACGTGTTTTAATGATAAGTGATGCAAACATGAAACTGTACATTCAAACGCAGGCAGATATCATTAACACCCCAAATTGTCTCCTTTGAAAAATGTATAACGGGACAATGTGCCCCTCCCTCCCTCCCTCCCTCCCTCCCTCCCTCCCTCCCTCCCTCCCTCCCTCCCTCCCTCCCTCCCTCCCTCCCTCCCTCCCTCCCTCCCTCCCTCCCTCCCTCCCTCCCTCCCTCCCTCCCTCCCTCCCTCCCTCCCTCCCTCCCTCCCTCCCTCCCTCCCTCCCTCCCTCCCTCCCTCCCTCCCTCCCTCCCTCCCTCAGTGACGGGCGGACGCAGCCGTCTCCACCTCATGGACCTGGGCAGCTGCGAGAAGGTGCTGTGCAAGAGCCGCGAGCCGGGGTCGGGGATGTGCCTCTCGCTCAGCGCCCTCGGCAGCGTCCTCCTCGCGCTCGCCAACGGAGCCAAGCACATCCCCTACAGGTCAGAATGGAGCACGCACCCTGTGGGTCAGAGCAAGGGTCATAAGCACATGCCCTGTGGGTCAGAGCAAGGGTGGTAAGCATGTGCCCTGTGGGTCAGATCCAGGGGGTAAACACGTGCCCTGTGGGTCAGAGCAAGGGTGGTAAACATGTGCCCTGTGGGTCACAGCAAGGGTGGTAAGCATGTGCCCTGTGGGTCAGATCAAGGGGGTAAACACATGTCTTGTGGGTCAGAGCAAGGGGGTAAACACGTGTCTTGTGGGTCAGAACAAGGGGGTAAACACGTGTCCTGTGGGTAACAGCAATGGAGTAAGCATGTACCCAATGGGTAAGAACAAAGGGTTAAGCACGTGCCCTACATGAGTGGTTCGCAAATTGTGGTCTGCAAAAACAAATCCTACAATTCCTATTTTAAATTTGGACAAAAATATGTTATCGGTGCACGGTGGTCGACAAAAACATTTGTGAGGGTTTGACAGTGGCCAGAGGGCCTCCTAAGGGCTGGGAACGGCCACCACCGTCGGTCAGAAGGAAGGGGGCAAGCGCAGGTTCATGATGTGGGGGACACCTCACAGTCCACGTGTCTCCTTGATCCATTCGAGATTTTCCTTCCGTGAATTATCTTTACAATTCGCCTTTCTCAGAAGTGGACGTGGGTCCACGTACTCGAATGGAAATTGGGTCTGGTGCTCCTCGTCGCTGTTGTAGGTCCTGAACCAGCGGTGTAAATTCCACATTCATATGACGGGTGGGAGGGAATGGGGCTACTATAGCAATAGGATAAAAAAGACTTTCCCTTTCTCCTCATTCCATTGAAGCCAAAGGGGGACAATTGTTTTAAATATAAACAGTTTTGCAATATGTGGTAGGTGATTAAAGTCTGGGCTTACTACTAAAGGGGAGTGAGTCCAGAGGGTGAGAATTAAACGTGCGTGAAGCTTACTGTCAATGTTGGATGCGAGGCAAAGACGATGCGCCTCACCGTGTTAGCCTCAACGTTTGGCAAAAGGCATGGCGTTGTTTAAGTTGTGCCATCAATTAATCTCGTTGTTCGCCAATGGGGTTTGTTGTTGTTGTTGTTTATTTCTACGAGAATTACGAAGATTGGTTTTGTGTCTACAAAGCCGATGAAAGAGTCAAAGCTTTCCCCCGCTCTCGTGACAAACAAAATCAATTAAATGTTTCGGTGTAATTCATCGCCGCCTTATTAGTTTTCGTTCCCCTTGTTTCTGTTACCAGTCGGCAGCTACACGTAAATGTTAATTTAGTGTTGTGTAGAGCACTGATTAAACCACTAAAAAAATATATAAGTGATGTGCCAAATTCCAAACCCCCAGCCCTTGTAAATATCAAGTACTTCCATTTGTTCAGCGTGCCTGTACTGATGGCTATGCGAAATGAAAAGACTCCAATGAATAACATCTAAACTGTCGTTTAACAGCAGGATAAACCATGAACAATATATATTTTTAATTGAGATGTCTTCCTAGCACGCAGCACTTATGAGGTTTTTTTGAACCCAGCGATGAGAATTTTTTTTACTGACTTCTGAGAGCAATTTTTTGCCCCCCCCAATGAGATGAAAGGAATACCACACATACACACACGCATTATACTGACCTGTGTGTACAGCATGTACTCGCTGCACGGGGGACATACGCAGGAAAGCATCGGGAACGTACATTCTTCATCAACGTAGCACAATGAGGGCAGTAATAATGAACGCACTTTGAAGTTAATTTGTGCAGTGTTTTGAATTGCTTAATTGAAATCTAATTGAAATTTGTAATTTACATAATTTGCTCCATATGAGAACATTTCAAAATTATTCATGAAGAATTCCCATTTTAGTTAATTGCAGCAGGATCAACCTGTCACGCGTCTACTCTCTGCATATATAATTTTTCTATATCGTGTACGGTATATACAGTATGTACAAAAAACGCCAGGTGCAGCGGTGGCACAGTGGCGAACGTAACTTTTGCTGTGAAGCCGCCGAGCAATCCGAGTTCAACTCCCAGCCGCATCTGACATCAGCGGTGAGCAATATCGACCAAGACAGAAGAGGCCCTTGCACAGACCAGATTTGAATGCGTGTGCCAACATTACAAGGACAGCGTTGCGGGTCAAAAAATGTCCCCGATGAGTGCCGCTGATTTGCTCACAGCGACGACGGTATATCCGTTGTGGAGTGGGTAGGCCGCACGACGTGCGCTCGGGGCCGTCCCCCCGCGCGCCCCGTTCCATCGGGCGCGCGGCAAACGTGCGGCCGACGGGCGTTGACATCGCGTCGCTGTGTGCCCCCGTGGGGTCGGTGGGGGGGAACCGGAAGGGAGAGCCGGCTCACGATGCTGCTGCAGGAGTCGCTGGGCAACATCAACTGCCGCACGACGATGATCGCCCACGTGTCGGCCGCGGCGGCCCGCCACGCCGAGACGCTCGCCACCGTACAGCTGGCGGCTCGCGTTCACCGCCTGCGCAAGAAGAAATCTCGGGTGAGGGGTGGGGGGGGGTGGGATCCCTCGCACGCACACACACACCCCCCCACACACACACACACACACGCTCTCACTCTCGCACCTTCGGTAACGACGTTTATGCAACGTGACGAGCTCTTCGTTTGAGGACAGAGTCAGCCTCGGGCAGTGTTCTTCACAAATTTTTTAGAGGGGAAGCCACTTTCCACCGTCAGTGTGAGGAGGGCCGCCACGCACTTTAAACCATTGGGGTTTGACAGCAGCACGATGATGATGGGGAGTGTTTTCACCATTTGTGTATTACTCAATGGTTCTTTCGGTAAAGTCACGTATGTGGAAATATCCTAATATTTCACATACGTGACTTTACCGAAAAAAACCCATTGAGTAATTTATGCAGTCACGAAAGCTTTAATTCTTCATTTGTGTATTGTCGAGAGACACACGTCGAGGGCCACACTAAAAGCCACCAGGGGCCCGCCAGTGGCCTGTGGGCCTTGCATTGAAGATCACTGGCCTAGGGGAAGCCCCGCTACGACACGTCGAGATACCGCTTAACGTTGCGTTTCCCCGTCTTTCCAGTCTGCGTCCAGTTCGTCGGGTGGGGACAGCTCGTGCGAGGAAGGGCGCGGCCAACGTGGCCCGGCGCCCATCCGCCCGTTCCACCCCCGCCTCATGGCCCTGGATCCTGAGCCCCCTCTGGCGGCGGTGCCGCCGGCGGGCGGCCCCGGCATGCGGCCTCCGCACCGGCTGGGCCTGGCGAGCGAGGCGGAGTACTCGTCGAGCAGCGAGCAGTCGTGCGACACGGTCATCTACGCCGGCGAGGGCGGAGACCTCACCGACAACGAGGGCCCCCCCGAGTCCGTGCCGGTGTCCCCCGCATCGTCGTCCAACTCGGCCAACTCGGCCAACTCCTCTGCCAACTCGGCCAACTCGGCCAACTCCTCTGCCAACTCGGCCAACTCGGCCACCTCATGGACGGCCGACGGTGACCGGGCAAAGCTGCTGAACCGGGAGAGCGAGGATGCGTCGCCTGTCACGCCCGCCGTGGTGATGGGCGACACATGGGCGGCGGTGGTGGCGGCAGTGGCGGCGATGGAAGGCCAAACGGGAACTTCTCCCGTAGAATCCTCGGACGCCGCGGACGCCACTGGCGACGGCACTTCTACGCCGGCAGGCGAACAACTGCCCGCGGAGCCGGCCAATCCCTCGGATCGCGACCACTTCAAGTGCAAGACCTTCGCCGAGCTGCAGGAGAGACTGGACTGCATAGATGGGAGCGAGGAGCCCCGGTGTTTCGCGTTCGTCGAGGCCTCCGCGACCACCGTGGCCACCGTGGCCGAAGAGGAGCGAACGGCGGACGGCCGTGGCGTCTCCGCCGGGTCGCCGTGGCATGCCGAGGACGAACCCTCAAAAGACAACAACAACGAAGCACCCGCGTCTCCGTGCGCGCTCGGAAACGGCTACAAAGCGCGCGGAAATGGGGACTGTGTGTCTTCTGAAGTGTCGGCGGATAAAATCAACAGGAACGAAATACCGAGCTGTGGTAGCGGGGCGGGAAAGGTGCCGGGCGGCGGCCCTGCGTGCGTGCCGATCGCTCTGTCGCTCGCGCCGGGCGGCGAACGGGGAGGGAAGTTCGGCTCCCCAGAGAAGAGGGCAATGGGGAAGCGGTCGCTGCCCAGCCCGGCCCCTCCTCCGCCGGGGACAAAGCCGCAGTACAGAGGCACGGAATCGACGGCGTGCAGGGCCCACGCGGTAGGCGGCCTCCAGACGAGGACGCCGCCCGTGGGAATGAGCCCCCAGGTGGCCAAGCGGGTCCTCGTGCCGCAGCGGCTGTCACCAGCGGCGGACGCGGAGGGTGGCGTGGAGGCGGACGCGCCTCCCGCGTGCGTCGACGGCCCCTTCGCCGCCGAGAAGACGGCGCGCCAACTCGACGAGGAGAGCGGCGCGGACGACGAGCTCGTCTTCACGCTCGACCTCCTGCACGCGCTCCTGGGCGGCGGCGACGGCAGCGGCAACAACAACAACGCCGGCGGCAATGGCGGCAACGGGCGACGGCCGATCAGCATCATCAGCTTCACCAGCAACTGCTCGACGAGAGCGTTGGCACCCGGCTCGCGTCCCGTCAGCTTCGTCAGTGTGGACTTTGAGCCGTACGCTCCTCCTCCGCCGCTGGCCGACACCGCGGCCTCGGCAGGGGCGGCGACGCCGTCGGCCCCGGCAGTGAGTCCTCCGCATTCGTCCTCGGCCGCGGGAGCGGGCGCCTGCGTGACCAGGCTGGTGGCGGGCATTCCCGTCGCCTTCTCGAGCCCGGCGCTCGACGGCGAGCCGTTCTCGGGGCGCGTCGCCGGCGAGGACAACTGCAGCAGCAGCAACGGCAGCAACAGCAGTTGCCGCTCGTCCATCGGCTCGTGGCTGAGCGAGCTGAGCAACGCCGGCAGCCTCGGGAGCGAGGGGGAGCAGTCTTGCGACAGCTTCGTTGTGCAGGCCATGTGCGCGGGAAGCGTGGAGCAAGGGGAGGCGGAGCAGATTCTCCCGGCGATGCGGTCGCCGTTGGAGTACGGCAAACAGGAAGGCGTTGTCGGACTCTCACAGGATGGGCACTCACCTGTGAATGGGTGCTACCAGCAGGTTAGGGCACGGACTAAACCGATGGACAATATCGAGCTCAATGGAGTCATCTTTGCTGGGGATTTTAAGAAATTACCCTTCGGGGATTTAATGGGGACCGTTCTTGAAAGGTCACCAAACCTGCAGTCTGGGCAAAGCAAGGAAGGCGGCCGGCGCACAAGTCTGATCATTTGCGGGGACTTCAAGGACATATCCAACCTTGAGAAACGATTGTCTGCGAAACACGGCGAGGACGATTTGGAAAACCACAAGAAGCAAAGCGTCTTCCCGTGTCCTGCGAGCGGGGCGCAGGTGGCAGTTGGTGGCGGTGCAAAAATTCAACCGGCGGTCATTAGGAGCGGCATCTCCATTCATCCCAGGATAACCCCCAAGCCAGCCGTGGCTCTTTTTGAAAAGGTCCCATCTAGGGGCACTCCCGGATCTCCTGCCAGGCAGAGCCCCAAGGCCAAAAACTGCGATGGTTGCGTCAAACCGCCGGAGCTGAGGTCGACATTCGAAAATCCCTGGGTGATGCGGGAGGATGGTGAGATGGACGGCCTGGAGGAGAGCACGAACGTGAGCCATGGGAAGCCTGCCGACGTCTGCACGAGCGCTGGCACAGCTGCCGAGAGCCCCGCTCAAAGCAACGGTGGCTCCCAGGCACCCGGCGGGCAGGGGATCAGCAGCGACGCTCTGAGAGCTGGCGGAGAGATGCAGGGCGTGGACCGAGTGAGCGGCGGCGGCGGTGGCTACGGGGGCTACTCGCACACGCTGCCGACGAAAGCGAGCGCTCACGGGAAGTCTTCGGCGATGCACGGCATCGTGAGGCTCGGCAACGGTGAAGCGACGTCTTTGGACCGCGAGCAAGTGGCGACGGTGCACAGCGCTACGATGGATCGCAAGAAGGGAGCCGCAAAGTCGAGCGGCGGCAGCGCCGGCGGTGGCGCTGCCAACGTGTTCCTCTTTTCGAAACTGAGGAGCAGCACTCCTCCAGCACCGCCGGTCCGCAAGTCCAGCCTTGACCAGCGCAACAGAGCGGGGTGCAAGGATTCACCCGGGGCAAACCACGCGTTTTCCTACGCCGACACGGAGGAGGCTTTCAGCAGATTGCTGTCACCCAGCCGGGGTGTAGGCAGCGGTGGCTCCAGCTGCTCGACACCGGTGAAGGGGAAATTGGAGTCGTCGGCCGAGCAAGGCTTCAAGCGAAGCTTCACGGGCAGGAGCGACAGCACGGAGAGAACCGGAAGCAGGAAGCATGCGGCGGACGCGAAGATGTTGACGGATGGACACGGCTGCGTGGCGCCTGCCAACTCTGCGAGCAGCAGGCTGGGACGACTGATGTTCAGGATTTCGGGGAATGGAGGATCGGCAGCGCACGGCACCCTGGCGCAGGAGGCCCTGATAGCGCACACGAAGCTCGCTGCGGAGCTTTGCTCCAAATCCTCCTCCGTTTTCGGCTCCAAGAATCGCAGTCAGTCGGCAAACGGCGGCCCACCTCCAGCCAAGGCGGCTCCTCTCAGCCCTCTGTCGCCATCTTCCTCGTCGTCGTCCTCCTCCAAGACGCTGCCACACCCGGGCAGCACGCGGAGCTCCAGCTTGCCCACCAGCTCCCGCGCCGCCACGCTATCGCGCTCGGTGCAGGCCCTGCGCAGCAAGCTGGGCCGCGGCACGTCAGAGAGCTCCTCCAAGGCGGGCCGAGTGGCCAACAGCCGAGTGTCGGAGCTCGCGTGCGGCTCTCCCAAGGCGTGCTCGTCACCCGCGTCACCTCCGCAGTCACCTTCGGCACCGACGTCACCGGTCACCGGAGGATCGGGAGCGGCGACGGCGGCGGCGGCAACAGCAGCCGGAGCGGCCGCAGTGGTCGGGCCGATGGGGAGCGGCCGCGGCAGCCGGGGCTTGCTCCCGACGGTGGCCGACTCGGACAGCGGCAACGACAGCGGGGTGCAACTGACGGACGAGAAGCCCCCCCAGGCAGGCTCGGCGGCGGCCGGTGGAGCACCGGCATCGCCGAGCGCGGCGTCCTCCACGGGCGCCGGCGCCACGTCGAGCTCGGCCGTCAAACTCACGCTGCCGTCGCCCTACAGCAAGGTGACGGCGCCGCGGCGGCCGCACCACCGCAGCAGCGGGCACGGCAGCGACACGAGCAGCGTGCTCAGCGGCGAGATGCCGCCGGCCATGGGCAGCGCCGCACTCTTCTACTGCCAGAACGTCGGCGGCGGCGGGGGGATGGGCGTCAAACCGGGCTGCGGCTTGGCGGGCGGCGGCGGCGGCGGCGGCGGTTCGGTCGCCGGCGTGGTGGCTCCCATCCGGCGCGCACTGCGTGGCAGCCCCCTTGCCGGGACCAGCAGCTGCAGCAGCAGCGGGTACGAGACGGGAGCCAGGCAGGAGCCGAGGGCCATGGCGGCGGAAGGCGCCACGGCCGCAGCCGCCGTCATGACAGTGAGGTCGGCGCCCAACTCGCCCGCGTCGTACAAGCACGAGTCGGCGGTGAGCGACAGCGGGCAGCAGTCGTCCGGCAGCAGTGGGCACTGGTCCCCGCGCAGCTTCAAGTCGCTCAACAGGAAGGCGCTGCTGGGTGAGTGGTTGTGTGGGCACAGTGTGTGGTTGGAACACGGCGTTTTCGACTTGCGATCCAGAAGTTGCCAGTGTCGATCCCGTGACGTGGAAGTTGAAACGGTGGGAAAACGAATTCCATCGCCGCTGCCCACCCAGCAGTATAAATGGGTGACGTTGCAGTTAGCCGATCAGCAGGCTGCGTGTGGTGAGGCGGTGTGGGTGCTACCCACCTGTTTCAGGGCATCTGGCGGGCGTAGAATGATGGGCTGAAATTACCCTCTCGAGGGGCTCGGCAGAGCTCCCGCAGGCGGTGGCCCTTCTGCCAGCAGTGACGTGAGAGAGGAATTGCAGGCCTGCACCTTGACCTCACATTTTTATATTTGTAACGATGAGACAGTAGTCCATTTATCAATCACTGCTGCTGTCAGTTGGAAACGTTTGCTAAAATGTATCTTCATGGTAACCTTAGACAAGGTGAACAGGGATGCAGTTCTTCAGGAACCGCTGATGGTTTTTGCATGACGCACACAGGCCGAGTGCTTTTTGAACGTGTTCTTGCGTGTTATTTGAAACATATGCTTTCTGTGTCATTATTACTACTTAAAATTATTAACTAATTTTCTTAAGTTGCGCGAAACATTTCTCAATGTTATATTCTTGGTTCTTTCGGTAAAGTCACGTAGAAGGGAAACAATAAAATAATAAAAAATATAAAACATTTTATTGTTTCCCTTCTACGTGACTTTACCGAAAGAACAAAGAATATGAATCCCTGCAGTCACAAAAGCTTTAAATCAAAATTTCTCAATGTTGTTTTGTTATTGTCATTTTGAACGCCCTAATTAGTATCATATATCTAAAAAAACTGCTTTCGTCTCACTGTCAATGCTCGTTAACAATTAATATTACAATAACAATTTATTTTTAAGAAATAAATTGTATCCTTCAGGCTTTGTTGAGTTGTTAATTGGGTGGAATTGGACATTATAAGCATTTGCCTAATTGAACTAATTTGAGAATTTTTTATGCTACAATTACATATTTTTTTTATTAATAATCTAGTCCGGTTTACCACATCATCAAACTAATGATTATTCAATTGTTTAAAATATGAATACCCAGAAATTCTGGTCTCTTCTTTTTTCTATTAACTGGGCATACCACAAACCATTTATTTGGCTGCGACTGCCACATAGTTCGCTGCTCTAGTTTGGCATCGCGGGCTATCTCTTAAAACTCAACAATGCGGTCATAATAAAGGTGTCTCTTAATTCTCCATGCCAGGTGCAGCCAAGAGGACATATTTTTGCGCACTGTAACACCCAGCCGGTCTCGAATTACATCTATTGGTTACACCTGGCCCTCTAAATGGACCCAGGGAGTGGCCTTGAAGGTGTTACCTGGCACTTAAGAGATCGTGACAGCTGATCAAACAGAGAGGCTCTCGGGCACACACTGGCTCTCAGAGAAGCCTCAATATTTCCGCACATATCCCAGGAATGCGTGACGTAACCACACCAAAGCGCGGTTGTGCTTTGTGTGCGCGCGCGGCTTGTACACATGCATGCATGCTTGTGTGTCGCCACTCGGCCACTTGTCCGGACTGTTTGCAAAATAAGAACATTCCTCTTGCCTCAAAAAGAATGCTTGAGAAAGTGGTGTGTGTGTGTGTGCAGCTCATGTTTGAGTCATCGTAATGAGTGGCACTGCGGCGCAGAAACATTTATTTAATTTAAAATTGCACGTGATTAAGTTTCTTTGTGAAAGGGGCTTTTGGGAAACAATTTAGAAGAGTTTGGTTGTATATAAGGGCTCTTCATTTGGAGCATCCCAGGGCACTTTACAATTATTATTATTACTTTAACCAGCTCAAAGAATAGAGCAACGCAAACAAATATGATTTAACAATTTTATTTGAAAGATTTGATTGTGCCAACAGATTTCCTGATTTGACTTGGAATCGAGTACCAGAGGCAGGATGTATAACAATTAAAAGCCATTGATTTTGCTCATTGTATATGGCTGCTAGGAATTTAGAATCAGAAAAGCCAGCACAGAAAGTATGACATTCATCAAAGAGAGAAATAGCAAGAAGCAATAACAAGCATCTCGGGATCTTTCAGATAGAATTTATTTCAATTTTATGACATTCATTATAGATTTGAAGCTTTCGTGACTGCAATGATTCATACTCTTTGTTTTTTTTTCGGTAAAGTCACGTAGGTAAAATAAAATAAAAGAAAACAACTAAATTAAATCACGACGTTTCGGAGGCAACACAAGCTTCCGTCTTCAGGTGGAACAGTCACAGCAGAAGATCAGAAGATCTGTGTCAAGTGACACAGATCTTCTGCTGTGACTGTTCCACCTGAAGACGGAAGCTTGTGTTGCCTCTGAAACGTCGTGATTTAATTTAGTTGTTTTATGACATTCCTCAAATTATGACAACATGCTTGGCTTGTGAAGGATATATCAAATAGGCTCTCACAAGGCCTTGCTGTTTTTTGCGTTGTTGCACAGGGCCTTGTCACCACAAATTCTCGGGATGGGGTCACTCGTAGGACCTCGCCAACGACCAATGATATCACAGCAAAGTTTTGTTGGTTGGGGTGGGGGATGGTGGGTGTGCGAGATGCCAGGATGGTTGTCCTGGCTGACGGTGTTGTCCTGTCGTGTTGTCGGACTTTTCCTTGAACTCTGCTGATGTTGGGATCTATGGTAGGCTGTCATACCCTTCGTGCCTGGGTCATTGTTTGGCCTTTTGTGATGTCCTTTGCTCATTCTTTTACGTCTCGTTCTTTTCTTGACTTTTTACCCATTTCCCCTTTTTACCCCTACGAGTTTTTATTTTCCCTGTTTGTGTTTTATAAGGCACGTTGAGGTGTCATGGAATTTTAAATGCAAATCAGTATGCTTCAGCTTTAAATGAGCTTCATGGAAAACAGAATTATAGTTGTAAACTGCAATTCATGTCACACTTTTGGGCCTTGAGGTCTTAAGTTAGTTACCATGGACATAGGACGTAACTACATACTTCTGCATTAGGTTTTTGGGGTTGTACTGTAGCGATCTCCAATGTGTCTTCGGGGTTGTTTGGCACGATGTCCGACGTTTTGCCCCACGTGCTGGAAGAAGCTCCCAGCACGCAGAGACGAACAACGTGTGGGACGTCGTTAAAACCCATCGGAGAGTTACAGCACATACACGTTTGGCCGCTTTTCATCTTTATAATGTGTCCCAGCAGCACGCTACCGTGAGTTTATCTGCATCTTTGCAATAGTCCCCTTGTGTGACTTGGCTCTGTTTGATGTGCCACTGATGTGTGTTTTTGTTTTGATTTACGTCGAGCTCCCTGTGAACTCTCGAGCTCAGAGGGAAATGTTATAAATGCTTTGTCGCATTTTTAACTGCAGGCTGCTGGGGCTGTGTTTCATCAGCCTTTTCTCTGTGGCTTTGGGGCTGGACTTTGTCATCACACAAGCAACACTCTCGGAAGAAGGGTGTTTACAGTGGAGCGAGACATGGTTGACTGATCTAAAGTTTTTCCCGGTGATATGTGATAGCCTTTCTGGTGGTAGAATCTCTTTGAAATTCACATTCAACAAGAGGCTTGCTTGCTCAGAATTTCTGTAGCTGTTAGTCTTAAAATACAAAAAAGGATAATATATGTAGCTGGTAAGACCTGGCTTAGGAGCACATGCTGATATATTTGTGAACAATAAATAACTTTAAGGGACATTATTGCAGCTTTCTCAATTACGTAGTGGGAGTGGGAGGAAAATGTAATAAATCAGTGAATTGGAAAGCAGGGCAAATGAACTAAATTAATTAACAAGAACCTGGGATGACCTTGCAATAAATCTCCCAACGTATTCTGGAATAAATTATTGGTTTTGTTAATGCAGTACTGGGATTGGGTGTAGGAGTAGAGACCTCGGCTAATCAAAAGCAGAAAGGCCAAATAACCAAAAAGTGTCCTGCCCGTTGTTCTGCATGTGTGAGATTCCTGAAGTGAAATGACAGGAGCTTGTGCCATCAACTGCGCTAATGACGTCTGTGATGGATCGTGGCAAACACAAGCATCCTGTAAAACAATCCAGAGGGAACGATGTGACCGTCTTGTGAATGCCATGTGGCGGAATTCTTAAAGTTCAAGTCGCTTAGAAATCAGACGGGAGAAAAAAGCAAGTCATGCATTGGCATTTTGGGGTTAAATGCTAAATGCAGTACCTTGTTGAGGTGCTTTTACAAAAAAAACCCCAGGGTAATCTTGACCTTGACCTTGAAATGAGACTCTGCCAACAGGGACAAATTAGCTGAATATTTTTTTTATTTCTTTATTTAGCATTGACCTGAGATGACCCAGAAATCCGAGGATTCACTTGACTGTGGTGACATTGAAAATTGCGGAAATCGCTTTAAAAAAAGTATATTTGTGTGCATTTTAGGTATGCATTTAATATTTTGATAAGTAAGCCTTATTACCATCACCCTAGCCACCAAATATGAGAGCCGTTTATTTTTTTTGCTGAGGTCACGCTCGAACTCTAAAATCTGTCATTTCTAACCTGGCCAAATTAACAGATTTCTGTTTGAAACCTACCGTCAATTATCGCTCATGAAATCTGGTAAAGTATCAACATTCGCGAATTCTACTCTCGCCCCCCCCCATTTTCACAAGCCTAACCATCGCGAATGTCTAGGCCCTGCCATACGTCCATGCGTGTGCGTGCCTTTTTCTTACTTTCCCTGTTGTTTTCTTTACATTCACTTGTGACGGGTTCAGGCTCACAGCGACGGCGTCTGGCCCACCAGCCCCATCCGGCGGCTCCTCCTACGCTGCCGCCCGTGGACGTGCCGCCGTGCGTGCCGCCGTGCGTGCCGCCGTGCGTGTCGCCCGCGCGCAAGGCGCCCGCGCCGCCGCCCCGCCGCGCGGACCCCCGTCCCGCTCAGCGAGTCCTCAACGAGCCCTTCGAGATCAAGATCTACGAGATCGACGGCGTGCAGGCGGAGGTGAACACCGGCGCCCATCGATGGCGTCTTTAAACGAATTTGGGGGGCAGAAATATTTCGTCGGTGGAACGTTGACGTCGGGGGGGGGGGGGATGCGTTCCCGTAAAGGTGCGCCGACGAGAGTCGAAACGACGTGAATCAAAGCGATTTTACAGGCTTTGGCGATGGAGGCGAAAGGCTGAGAGGCCACGGATAATGAGAACGATCGGACGATGCCGTCAGCGACGTGAGTGTGGGGTTGAGCGACGCAAATCGGGTAGCGGTGTTAATAATTATAAAAGTGACGACGTATTTGCAAAACGACGTAAATGGGCCTATTCCTGTGTATGACTTTGGCCGACGATAATGACATTGGACGTAAATCACGGAGCGTTGTCGCCGACGACTGCTGCCGGCCAGAGACCAGAGCCTGAGGCCAACTGCAAAGATGAAATCAAAGACTCTGGATGAGGACGCAAACTCAAAACAGTTTGGTCACATTCACAATTATAAATTGTTCCTCTTTATTACTGCTACTCTTCATTATCATCAGCCATGATCAATCCACTTAAGGCCTTCATCCAGCAATGGATTGATTGATCATTGCTGATGATCATGATGAGTAACGTTATTTAGCGACAGCAACGCACCGAAGAAGGTCGAACACAGTAATTGCCTCTATACGTATGTCTAAAAAGATTAATTGAGTTAACCGATTATCTGAACGAATAATTAATTATAATTAATAAATGGCGGGGGGGGGGGGGTAGTTTTTGAACGCCTCCTGACACCAACATTTAACAAATTAACAGGCTGTCATGGACTAGACGAACGTAATAAATACCGACTACCTTAGCATTGAGGAGACACTCCTCCCTAACGATGCCTCCAGCTGCTGCTCCACTTCTCGTACAGTACTCCCTCTCCTACGTGGCTTTTCCCCGGCACCATTAACGTCCTTCTCAATGCACTACTGCCCTTTGCATTTGACACAGAAATGTACACCCCCCCTTCTTTCCTCCTCCTCGCTGCTGTGCTGTTTGTGAATCTGCACCACCGCAAGTGAACGTTTGCGAATGCGCGAGTTGTGCAAACGTCGCTACGCCGTCGCAGACACACTTATCCCAAAGCCATCGGCTGTGGGGTGCAATCTTCCACTGAATTATAACCAGCTTGACAAGAGCCACATCATATTCTTAGCTCTTTCGGTAAAGTCACGTTGAAGGGAAACAATAAAATAATAAAATATATGTAAAACAATAAAAAAAATTCTCACGACGTTTCGACCATAACACAAACGGTCGTCATCAGGCGTGAATTACTGCAGTCACGAAAGCTTTAAATCAAAATTCAAGAGCCACATCAGTGAATAAATACATTGAGAGTTAAGAATTGACAATTGCACCAAAAATTTGGTTAAGTTTAATATAGCTGTGAGTTACATACATTTTGAGTTACACAAAAAAAAGTAATTAGTAATTGACCCGGATTTCCCAGTGATATTTCTGTCTTGTTTCCGAAGACATCACTGCAGGATATGAGATTTGTAAAAACTTGTCAGGCGAAGCTCCTAAGCAGTGGTCCACGATTTACAAAATACTGTGCAATTTGTAGTACCCAATAGTACATCCGTCGTTCTCATCATATTCAGTCCAGAATCTAAGCAATGACTATCCTCTGCTTCGTTTTTAATTGTTGCCTTTTCTCGTTGTTGCTACTTTACACTTTTCTTTCCCGCTATTCCCGTCTGCAAATAATAATAATCATGTATAAGTTCATGACGAGTTAATGTTGCGCTTAGTTTTGCCATCAGGGAAGTTGCTCTCTCTCTTTCTCAAGTAGATAAAAACAAAACTGCCACCGCCGTTGAAGGCATTAAAGTTTGGATAAAAATTTAAAAAGGATCCTCCGTGTGCAAGAGCTTTTCATAGAATATATATTTTAAGAGGATATTAATGTATTCATTCTCCGTATACAGTATGTGTGTGCATTATGTATGAGCTGCCCTCCGAGCGTGTTCAGAAACGGAGGGGGAAAGGTCCAGATTTTATTAGCGTGGGGTATCCACCAAGGGGACCCCCAGGCGTGTCTCTGTTGAGCTGAGCACAACTCGCTAATGCAAGCGGGCAGATATTGAATTGCAACGGCATCAGCCTCCCGCTGCAGGGAATTCCAATACATCCCATCGTATCGGCCTTGCGCACGCAACGCTTCTTTAATGCCGCGTTGTCCCACGCCTAATCCTGACAAACGTGACATTTCAGCGACCGTTTCGGTCTCGTCTTTAAGTAAAAACAAAAAAATGCCTCAAATGACGTTAATTCCGTGTGATGTGATTTATGTCTCTTCCTTGCTTGCTGCTGTTTTCTTCTTCGTTATGCCTTCTCCTCCAGCCTTTTCAAGGTATTGATGAAGTAAGTCTTATGTTTTGCCGATAACATATTGCTCTCCCAGATCAACAGAAAGTCCCATCTTTTGTGGACCGAATTTGGTTACAACAAGAAGGGAGAAAGAAAAACATTCAATCGAGAGATGGAATGGAATAGTAAAAAAAAAACGATGTCAAGCGTAAGCATTATTTTAGCGTGGCAGTTGATGGAAATGTTTAAGTTACAGGGTCAGGCAATGGTATTTGAAATGTCTGGTCTGGTCGGCTGTTGCCTTTATCGTAAATACTTAAAAATTCTCGGAGATGAAACTGGCATGGAGAATAACACCTTGTACGATGTCCGCTGGCAGTCACCTGAATTACAATCACGGCACAGCGCCAGAAATAAACCTCTGGTCTTTGACAAATGCCGTTCCGTGACCCTCTCACAAACACGGTAAGTTCAAAACGATCCATGTGAAACCACCAGTTCATGGTGCCAATATGTGTTATTTTATATTTAAGTTATTTTTAAATCGGTAAAAGCATCTTTGGATTGTTTAATATTTAATATATGCGACTTGCATTAATTATCAGCAGATGAGAATTTAGTGATTCTTCAAAGCCACGTTTGAACTCTGCAGGAAGGTGGACCAAATGTAAATGTTGACCCCCACGATTCTTGATCTGGGAGGGCTATAGACACATTGATTCATCGCTTTGTTACATCAGCTTTTGTGGCTCTCAAGTGCTGCGAGATTTATGCTGCCCCCTTACGTGAAATTTCTCGGATTTTTTCAATTTCTCAGCTCCTCCACGTCCATTTTTTTGGTTGCTCCCTCGAAACATTTTGAGTGGAATGTACCCAATATCACTTCGCTCTTAATCAGTCTTTGTTTAATGTCACACCGACACGTGGCATCTCAGAATGAATCCATGAGTCGGCTTTAATGCCTTTTAATCAGAGCTGTGTAATTAAACCCAGGTTCATGGCAGAGTCAGATTTTACTCGGGGAGTCGGGTCACGTGTGCTCAATTCAGAGGCGCAGACACTGTGTTGGCAAGTGGCGGGTGTCCGGGAGCGGTGGTTATCCGAGAGCGGTGGTTGTCCGGGAGGGGTGGGTTTCAGGTGGTAGATAAAGAGGTCCATCGATGAGAATGTCTCCATTTCGATGAAGAGGGCGTCATTCTCCAAACGATGCCCCCACACACCTGCACCCCATCACGTAACCCTTGGTGCGGGTGCATGCACGCGCGTGTGTGTGCAAGTGGCTCATTCATTGTGGACTATGCCATCTCTTTAATGGGCAAGTGTCAGCCCTGCTCATTACCCCTTTACCCCTGGGGCAAAACAGTTAAATCTATTATTAATACATTTCCATGTGGCCCTTGGTAATTTTAGTCCATTGCCACCGTGCTCATTAAAGCAAAACAGACCTTGCTGCGATTTCAGGTTTGCTACACAGCCCTGCATTCAAAGTGCCCATTGTTTCGCATTTTTGAGTCCCCTCTTGATGGCTTAATGTATTAATTATACGTCACTGTTAATTTGCATATGAAATGAGCTGATACCCTTTACTGGTCGAAGCACTTTCGGCCATATGACCAATTAATGGGAGGGCGGGGGGGGGACATAGATGGGTCAGTGGCTAGAAAGATCTTAATTAAAAATATATAACAAAATAAAAAAAATGTGGTTTCACTGACATCATATACCCCGATGTTTAAAATGACCACAAAGCATTTCAATAATGCCAAACGAAGGGATGACATTGTGTTTACACGTCTTCATAAACGTTTAATTGTTATGGTAACAATTCAGATACATATTATTAGGGGAAAACTTGACTCACCGATGCGCTGCTCATCTTTCAATCAGTTGGGCCCGCAATCCTCAGTTTGGAGAGCGGTGCAGATACATTCGTGCCGTTTTGTGAGAGGCCAAATTTTGTTCTGACGTCCGAGGGCGTTCTCGTTAAATGACAGTCGATCCCGGGGGGCACCCACCACGACTGCCTCTCACTCCTCCCTTACGCTGACCCCAGACTCCCCCCTCCCCCCCGTGTGTGCACGCGTCCTCCGCGTGCCGTCCCCCACGCCCCCCCCCACCCACGCCCCGCTGCCCCCCAGCTCCTGGTCTACTTCAGCGACCGGCTGAAGCGGGTCGAGGAGCGGCACCAGCGGCTGTCGGAGCTGCAGGACAGGTATCTGGCGCTGCGCCTCGAGCTGGAAGCCTCCATGCGCCACCTCATGATCGAGCCAAGCAAGTGGACCGCCGAGTGTAAGCGTCGGCACCCCCCCCCCTCCCCCCTCTGAGAATCCCGGCGTGAGCAGCGAGCCGCAGTGCCACTTCCAGGCCCCCCCCCCTCCCGCCGATGAAGCGTTTCTTCCATGGCGAGATGTTAACGACCTCACCTGGTATACAGGAGGTGAGGTTCGTGGGTTTGGCCCCGTCCCTGACGGTCGCCCTGATTTAAACTGCTAGTGTGCTAAACGTAAATATCCGCCGCCGTCTGCTTCACAGTAGACTTTTAAATGTCCCCGTGACGTCTTTCGCCCACCAGAGTAGCTCATAATGTGTCGGCATCATGCTCTAAATTTGCCATATTTTTTTATCCGCAGTTTACTCAAATGGGATTATACATGGCAACCAAACCAACACCCCCTCCCCCCCCCCCCCCCCCCCCCGAGTGTGAAAACTTGGAAGGAAATAAGAGCCACGAGGCTTTACCGGGTAAACAAGGACAACAATAATAATGATGGATAATAGTGTCAGTGTTAAGCGCTGTAATAGAATGTGCGTAATAGTCACCAGCCGCCATTATTATAATCGTCGTCGTCATGGTGACGGTCTCGGCGCTTGTCTCTGGGCGTGAAGTTGAGGTGGACGGCGAGCTGGACGAGGCCTCGCTGGAGTACCTCGACTGCCTGGAGCGCGCCACCGAGCGCCTGGAGCAGCGCCTCAACGTCTGCAAGTCGCACATCATGATCATCACCTGCTTCGACGCCACGCGTTGACGACGCAGCACTACTCGGCGCGCGCTCGCGCCGGGGAGTCGAGGGTTGGGGAGAGGCGGAGAGGCGGTGGCTGGGGGGGGGGAGAAGAGAGGCGGACGAGCGTAGACGAGGCGGAGCGGGGGGCTGCATTGGCGGTATCTGGGAGAGGGGACATGAGGGGTAAACGCCGGCCACCACATTGTTGATATTCGTAGCGAACGAAAGAGGGGGTTTTTGACCGCAGTGCTTACTTAACTCCTATCGCTTCGCTGCGAGCAAAAACTAAAAAGCAGGCTTGTTTGCATTTATTGGAGACACTTTTCCCCGTGCTTTTCAATGCCATTTGTCGATGCTGTCATGGTCGTGGTACCAACGATTTGGCCCGCCGCAAAGCAATTCGCCGGTCAACCTGCCTGCCATTCCCTCGCACGCTCCAACGAGGGAACAGAGGCAGTTGTGGATGGAGACCCTCCCTGATGGGAGGAAGATTGGATGTATACCGTATATACATGCAGCATATGCAGCATATGGTTTTGTTTAGGCATGTGAATCTTCTGCTGTGGTGCTAAATGAGTATCTTTCACTCCAAGCCAATATTTCTAAATTAAGCCCAAGGTAGCGCGTCTTAACTTCCATTGTAACCACGCAGCTCCTCGTCCCCTTCAACTGCCTGAAGTGCTTTCGGGTCGTCTTCATTGCTGCGGGTTTTTGTGATGCCGAGTTCGGAAGTTTTTTTCTACGGAGCACCGCCATTCAGATCGGGGTCCGCGCGCGTCCCCTTGTGATCGAACAGCACTCTCATCAGGGCTGCGTCCACCAGCGTTTCACTGAAACAGCCATATCCAGAATATGGACAACGCATGGCTACGGAACCGCAGGTCGGCGTGCGAAAATCAAGCGCGCGTCTGAGGGATTTTAAACTTCGTCATTGCCGCGATGGCAGGAAGCACGTGTCCATCCCATGCCACCTCTGGAAAAAGGAAGCCTGGTTTGTGGGACTTCAAGGTTACGTTGCAACGACAGTGAAAGGGTTGGTGGAGAAGGGGAATGTGATTCTGGGAAGTGGAGGTCGGAACTGGTAAAATGACATTGGGAGATGTTTGTCAACACGGCGCGAGACAGAAATATGGGGATGGCCGATAACATCGTGGTAGGATTTTTTTCTTCTTCTTGGGTTGGATTTGTTGACGATCCCTTACGATGGTATCGTGCTAATAGCAGGAATGTGCAGGCTACGTGGAATGTAGGCGATTTGCAAGTGGTCAGGCTGGTGAGAAAAATTGGGCTTGAGCAGATTTTTTTTTTCCTGGAAGATACCTCGTGTGGGACACTGACATTTTTTGACAGCTCGAGGTGGCATGAAGTGACATGAAGACCATAGAGTTCTGCAGGGCGGTGTATCAAACTTTGTAAAGTTGTATATCGTAGGTCGCAAGTGCATTGTGAAGTGCCAAATGAGTCGTTGAAGTAATATTTGTTGCCGGGGCATGGAGTGATGTGGCGGTGAATGGTTTTCCATGCGGTGGTCATGCATTAGCCAATAATCGTGCTTTTTCTTCTTGGCAGCAAGTTTACCCTTTTATTATTTATTTTTCCTTTGTTAAAAAATTATAATGATTTACAGCCCTTTGGCAATCAACTGCTGGATGAATGCCTCTCCACGTCAGTCGTGGGCGGGTTGTTTGACCATACTTCACTATTCTGGTTTGTGTGGGTTGGAGAGGGATGGGAAGGAGAGACAGTATCGGTTCTGGTATCATTCGCCACTGATGTTTGCTGTAGTCGGCAATTGGACTCCGGTCTCCGGGTTCATAGAGTGCACTGGGTTAATCGATGCACCACCGCTCATCCATTCTTCTTTTTTATAAATAAGGAAAAAACAAAATGGTTTTCACTTTTGAAAACGGAACAGAGTGAAGCAGTGAAATGTGCCCGATGCACTTTGAAGAAATGACATCACATGCATCTGAATGAGCCCTTGATGTTGATGCGTGTGCTTCCAGCAAGGAGATTTGCTTTCTGCATGCTTTGGAAGTCAGAAATATATATATATGGTTTAAACAAAGTTCATCAAATGTGTTTTGCAAGAAAGAAAATGGCACTGGTATTTGAGATATGGGCAAATTCATGAACTGACCTCTCTCTGGTTTACGTGCCATTGCTCAGTAGCTGGCAGGGGATTGAGGGCTTTAAGAAAAGATTACCGTGGGTGGGTTCACAGCAAAGGTCCGATCATAGGTGAAGTGGAAAGGCCAGAGTTGCGAGATTGAGTGGCACGCGGCTGAATTGGACAGGTCAGAATTTTGTTTAGAAAGCAAAACGGAATGGCAGGAGTGAGCACTCCCACTATTACACATCATCGTTCACAGCACGAGGATGGCTTTAGGGAAGCACAGCTTAGGAAAACGTTCACCAAAGGATTGATTGATGTCAAAAACATAAAAATGTTATGGGACAAAGTGGATGTGTGAAAAAACAAAAAAACTCAACAGACAATTCCAGGAATTACATAAATGTGTGCAGTGTTTGTGCCCAAAGTACTGTTTATATATATACTTAGGGGAGGAAGTGCAGCATGTATCCAGCTGGCTGCTTAAAACCCAAGGATATTTCCAGGAGGCTCTGTATTTTTTTTAAATGTCTAATTCCAGGAGTGCGCAGGTTCGGGCGTTATTCATTCATCGGTTGACAAAATAAAATGTTGAAGGTTGAACAGTGGAAAAATGGCATTTAACGTTGAGGGCAAATGACAATACAAAAAAAATATGTACCTTCATGGAACGCATGAAAGACAAATGCTGATTGGAAAAAAGCAACAAAAACGCCTTTTTAAAAATCATATTTGCAAATAAGTCGGTGTCAAGCATTGAAATTGCTTTGGACAGAGCAACCAAATCTGAAACCATAAGTACTGGAAATATAGAAGACTTATTTCGGTCTTGCTAAGTGAATGCAGCTGTTTTGTTCTTTGAGGCCTTTTTTCAGGCAGGTTTCAAAGGCTTTTGCAATGTCGTGGAATCCTGTTAATTTTAGTGATTGAAGAAAATTACCATTTAAGTTCAGATTTTTACATTGAACATCTGCATTTTGTGAAGGGTCCTCTCCATCCATTTCCTATGTTGCACTTCTATATACGGTATATACATGTTTGAAGGTTAACCTTTATTTACAATGTCATTGAAAAAACCCTACATATGCCTACAGTCTTTAATGTTTCACAACATATTATAATCGAACACTTTTTACTTTGGAAAATGTAAAATAGATTATTTAATTTAGTGTTATTAATTTTAACACAAAAGTGCCTTATTTTGACGGCTGGTAAATATCCCAATCAAAGTAGAGCGCAGTTGTATAACACCCAACAGAAAGCTGTCGCTTCCCGACGCATCGTGCAAATTCATTTTTGATAATCACAAGATATTGCATTTTAAAACTATGAATATAATGCCGGCAAATATGGTTGTTAAAACCCAGTGGGGGAAAAAAAACGTCCCCTGCAGTGTTGTCACTGCCATCCTGTGTTCAGTCTGGGATGCCTTTTGTGTGGAATAAAATTATCGTTACCGACGGCATCTGCACAGGCTCTCTTAGAAAGAACTTCCTTAAATCGCTCTCGAATTTACACCCCAGGAGGATTGTGGAGGTGAGTGACTTTACTTACTAACCTGGGGGACAGGTGACCAGCCACCATGCCTAAACCACCTTTCGTTGTCTTAAAACTGCTGCAAGGTGGCCCCCTTTTTTTCAGGCCAAGTCAAACTTCGAGGGGCATTCACCACAACAACCGAGCTACGTTGAGTACAACCGTGACCAGTGTTTGCTCATTTTAGGGCGAGTTGGCCTAAAGGTCGTCAATGAGGTGTGTGACGGCTTGGGTTGTGTAAAAAAATATTCTCATAAAATACTTGCCTCTGTTTTCACAAAAAAACTAATTACGCAGACTGTTATGACTGCATCGAAGCCAGATCTGTAAACCCATGGGTTGCTGACCATGGAAATTGATTTGTCAAACTGCCTGACAGCTAAGCAGATGGCAGGTTCCTAAAAGGTGCTCTTTTTATTCCAGTCATGACATGGTAATTTCCAGCTGTTGACTCTGGTTTTATAAGCAGAGGAGCAGTCTGCGTGCTGCTGAATTGCCCAGTCAAACAAGTACGCGTGTGTGGGCATTTGAGGACCAAAAAACAAAACCGCTTTCATGGTTATGGCAAACTCGTTAATCTTACGAATATTTGATCGACGAAACAGCATGCTCATTTAAAAATATACGGCGTACACATTTAGCTTGTTTTAAAAATTCTTCTTCGCTTTTGGGTCTTCGAATCTTTCAAATATTAAATAAAATGTGCAACCCCCTCTGCTCCCCTCTTAACCCCCTCCCGGAAAGCCCAAAACCGATGGTGTTATTGTAACGGAGCTGTAGATTTTAATTAGAAAACCCCCCGATGCTGCTTGCTTCTGACTTTTGTTCTTCAGACGAACACAAATAGCCCTCCCAACACGATCTGCATGAACATTTTAACGATTAATTTTCGAACACAAGTGCTTGCCGCTTATATCACGCCTTCCGAGATTTTTGTTTTTGCACGGTGGCTTTGGTGAGCCCAATGCCGATGTAAATATGCTCGAAATGTAAATATTCACCCGGTTTAATTATGTGTGCAGCGTTAGGTGGTTGAAGGGGGAACATTGTATCTGGCTTGATAGCACTAGTGTTGTCGGGGGAGGTGTAGGTGTGCTTATGTTGAACTTCTTTCGCACCGTATGTAGACGCTAACCATGCTAATCGGGGGTGCGGGAGAAGGGCAACAAAATAAATAAATAAAACCGTTCTTAAGAATTGAGTTTTCAATATGAGATTGTTTTAAAAATGCGTATTTAAACAATATATAGTGTTGCAAAGGGTAAAGGCGACGCCGTGCAACTGCTCGCTCATGTCTCTGCTGGCAGAAGAGCCTCCGCTAGAGGGAGCTCTGGAGAGCCACGGGAGAAGGTTTTTTGGCCTACTCTTCCACGCTTGGCCAGATGCCTTGGCAGACACGGGAGTACCAACACTGTACCCCACCACACATGACCAGCCGATTGACTCATTGAGTGTATGTATTTTGTATAAAATATGAATTGTTTATAGCATGTATTGCTATTCGAGTTGAAAACGTGGCTTTATCTCCTCCATGCCACCGATAACATCTCCCCCAAACAGTTCGTGGCACCGCCCGACTGCAGGAATTGAGTCCTGTGCTGTTCGTGCACACGTTGCCCGTGTCCGTGTGGGTGTGTGTTTGACCACGTGGAGCAATGCATGCAGGGTGTTAAACAACTACAGTCTCGGTGTGTAAACGTGTTCGTGGGTTCCGCATCGCCGTCTTTGGGGGCACCCTTCTCTTTCAGAATGGCGAACATAAATTCTGAAATGTGCGGTTTTTTTTACTGAAAATATGAAATAGGAGTTATTGAGTGTCGTATGCATTGATTGATGAGAGAGTGAGACGTGAGAAATTGCACTTTTGAATTCAGCAGGTTTTTATTGTTTTGTCAAAATTCGGTCGCAGTGAGATGCATTGCTGTTGTAAATCGCCTTATTCTTTGGAGACTTGGTAGGAAATATATGAGATCCAGAGAGTAATTCACATGCATGGAAGCTTTTATCAATACGGTATATATTAGATATGTGGCACAATGGTAAACTGATAATGCTTGTTGTATCTAGGTGCAGTCACTGTGTCCCAAACTCCAAATCACGATTCTTCTTGTTCAATTAAAAACAGAGCCATGAATGTTCACTGAGATGGGTATTTTCTGTTCGTTTTTGTTGTGCTGTAATTGCCGTTTGTCTGCTTTGTTAGCCCACCTTACTGGCGATTGTTTTCTTTTTTACTCCAAGACTGAAGCCTCAAAATCATTTGGAGACGTAGGTCAAAGAAGCCATGCAAGTCAAATGTATATTGCTCATTAAAACAAGGGTAAACATTATTTAAGTTGTTAGCAAGGCCCAGGGTAAACAATTTGCCAGGTGAATTTTGATTTCAAACACGAAGACTGAACAGAATAGCCTCTTGTAAATTGGGTGAAATCTGGAAGCATAATAAATTGATCAGCTGTACAAGTTAGCACGCCCGGCTGTGCAGGTCTCACTCCCGAGATCACGGGTCACATTGTGCAAGGAGGAATATAGTTGCTGCATGTTGGGTGTCGCGATATGTCGTGGGATTTCCATTCCTCACGATGGACACCATCTCATGTTAGTCTCGTCACGGATGATTCCCTGTGGAGCAAGGCTGGGATTGCACAGCTGGTGCCAACACAGGGGCTGGAATAAAACATTTAAAATGCCTCGTGCCACTTTTCGACACGCTAAGATTTGCTCGTTACGGCAATAAGGGTCGAAACCACAATTCTGCTTTGGTGAATTTGCTGAGTTTTTTTTAATATAATTAATTTGCTTGAGCTCGGATACAATCAAGGTGATGAACGTGTTACATGCTTTGTAAAATATATATTTTGCTTTCCTTTTCGTTGTGACGGCAATGCGGCGATGGTGTATTGGCGAGTACGAGATGCTCGCCGTTGCACCCGTTATGTTACCGCGTGTCCGTATACGCGTGTCTTGAGCGTGCGCATTAAGCGACGGCGCTTGTTTTGAGCACGGGTGGCCGTTATGACTTGGGATTTTAGCAAGAATGCGCGGAGCTGCACGGTCCAAACACATGGCAAACATTTGCATGCCACTTGATGGTATTAATTACCCTGCAAATGCCTGGCCTGAGCTACACATACTCCCTAATTTGAATATAAATTTATGTTACATGAATGTGTCATTTAATTACGCGCAATAATTTAGGATGATTTAAATTGCCCCAAAAACGGAAAGCTTCCCGTCATCTTACCAAGTTTAGCCCAATGAATAATTGCCACCCTAATTACTGTACGCCATTTAGTATTCCCAAAGTCGGAAAATCGGTAGAGTTGCAGAGTTAAAGTATTGCCAGACTCGTGTGTGGAGCATGGTTTGTTTGAGTTGGTAACACTTTGCATCCCTGAATATGGCCCATGCGTGTAAAAAAAAACACATGCCGTTGGCAGTACAATCCAATAGACAAGTGAAAGTGTATGATATTGGCTCAATCCCTAGTCATAACAGAGTGCGAATTCTTGTGTTTGTATATACATGGAACGACTGTACAGATGTGTTGCAACGCTATTGGCTATATCATATATAAGTATGCATATTCGCAAGCGCGACTCGGTCTGTATATGCACAGTGCTATGATCTGCTTCAAGTTGCACCATGACCTACAGTGTAAGCCAAAATAAACAAAAAACTTCATGAACCGTCAACGTTTTGTTGATCTGTTCTATAATGGTGGACTAATCCAGAGACCTGGTACGTGGAGGGTACAAGGTCTGTGGCGCCTTTCTGGAAGGTGGTTAAGGCATTATTACCACGCCGGGTGCTACGATATGGAGAGGTTGCGTTGGAGGGCAGGGTAATTGGTAGAAGCAACCTTTCGCTAAACTTGTCGTATAAACGCATAGTAGCGGCGTATAACAACCATATTCCGGAGTAAAAGTGAACACAAGTACAAACTTGCGCGAGAAACCTAACACCTTTTAACCTTCCTTTATTCCTGGAATAAATTTCCTCCTCCGCTGCAACTTTGCAGCGTGTCGCAGCATTTTGATGTCACGACATTTCAACTTTTTAACTCTCATCCCCCCCGCACAAAAAAAAAAATATGAAACACGGCTTCTCGAGTATTTTCTTGGAAACTTAAGATGATCGTTCCGCCAGGTTCTGTTTTGAACAAAGTGCTCATTGATGTGCCTTCCCGCGCTGTGCGATTGTGCATTGTGACCCACGGGAGAGGTGAGAGAGAGGAGAGGGGGGGGGGGGTATAAGGAGGCCGTGTTCTTCCCAGATTTGTGAGTGAAGGCTCTCAACGCGACCGTGTCAGGCGTCGTAATGTAACACCCCGAGCTGCCCGCCTTGAAGGTCATCACGTGTCTCTCAAATTAAACGCCGCACCTGTAAATGGACGCTGCCGTGATGTCGCGGTTGGAGCACTGGACTTGCAATCCCTCCAAACACCCCGCCGCCCCAGTGCACCTAGCACGATAAGTGGATTGGCGGGTCTCGTTTGGTGGGGTAATGGGTGGGGTACTCTCTCGTTTTCCACGATGTCTGGCCAATGTGGAAGAGTTGGCCAAGAATTCCCTCGGGAGGAGCTGTCGAGCTCTCTCTTTTGGGAGGCCTCTTCCCCCAGCGGCGGCCTGAGCAAGCAATTGCAGATTTTTCACCTTTACCACTTTTTTGTAAATACAATACACTCCAGCTGCTCAGGCTGCGTATAAAAATGAACGTGTGTTTGTATATGCAGGTTATTTTTCTTCTGCCTGTTTGGGTGCTTGGTAGGTGGGGAACGACCAATGGATAATTTTCTTTTGATTTGTATCCCTCATTCATTTATATTAAATTATTTTCAGTGGATTACAACCTTTGCACTCTTTTAATTCATCAACATCACATTTGATGACTGGTATTATTCATGAGTAGGGGTTTTTGAGTGATCAGTGTTGCAGTTAAATTTTCCAGCCTTCCTTTGCCCCAACACTTTATAATCCTAGTGTGTATGTTATATGTCAAAAGGACACACACATTAACTATAGTAGCAGTGCTCATAATAATAAAATAACAATCTGCAGGCCTTTGTCAAGCCAGGCTATGCCAGCCATGGGGATCGGTTGACCATACTTCACCACACTCGTCAAAGTCAATCGGTGAAAAAGCGTCCCCAGGACTGGTGGAGATACCACATCCCCCCCCCAATCGATGCTCGCTGAGGCTGGGACTCAAACTCAGGTCGCCGAATTCAAAGTGCACAGAACACGCCGCCTCATCTCACCCCGGGACGCGCGGGTGAGTGGTGATGAAATGTGCGGCACGTCGAGTCATCGTGCGCTGCTTTTGCAAACCACGAGTTTATTCGCGGAGTAATTTCCATGCACTGCTGTTTCTATTCAAGGGGTTTTTGTATCATTATTATTATTGTCGTGCGTATTGTATAAGCTGCATACACACAAGTATGTACAATACACGGTACCATAAGCCGGACGAGGCCGCTTGTACATGAGGCATACAAAGCAGCAATAAATAATGCAGGCGGCGTGCCCGGCTATTAAGGTGCCAGCACATTTTAAATTATCGCTCCCCGCAGGTAGATAGCGGGGCCCCACTCCGGATCGCGCATCTCCGGCGTGGCTTGTCGCTGTAAGAAGGTTAATTTGCTTCCGTGTAATTACCACGCTGATTTAGGAGAGAGGGGCCAGCACCCCAAAGGGGTTGCTCGATGCCACCACCACCACCACCCCCACGCCCCCCCGTTTCCTTGAACAATCTCTGGCGTTGTCATTCTTCGGCGGGGGAGTGTGGGCAAGGTGCGCGCGACCATCGGTGTGTGGGCCACTCAAATGGTGCAGGCGAATGGATGCACGGCTGCAGAGTCCGAAGCTGCAGGAGGGGCATTTTGTTGCAAGTCGTGGGGCTGCGTGCTCAAGGTGACCCCCGTTGAATGACGGCGTACAGTTCCAAATGTTCATTAATAGACTTCTAATTTCTCGTCAATTCACCACCGCCAGTCGCCATCATCAATCATCGTCATCCATATTTTTTTTTTTATGCTGAGTATAGTGAACAGAAAAAAATAACACGAATGCAGTCACAACCATCTGGAATTACCAAAATGTTTAGTTTTTTTTTTAACCAAAACAATGTAAAATGCCAATGTGTAATCGTCATCAGCCGTGGTTAATCCACTGCTGGATGAAGACATTCCCAAGCCAACATCACCTCTCACGATCCTGCGATGTAATGTTCCACCAGGAACCCATATGTTGCCATTCATATCCTTTGTCACGAGTCTCATATTGCTATCAAAGTGTGTGTTAGGTCTACGACTTGCATATTTCCACCGGGTCTAGGGGATTAAACGAAGCGGCTGTGAATAGGTACCACGACGTCTGCGTTTGTTCGTGTCACGGGTGAGTGACGGTGCCGTCCAACGTGACGCAACGCGCTTACTGTCAAGTCCAAGGTGAAGATGGATTCGATATTTTGAGATGACGGTGATGGGACACACGCACGCGCGCACAGGTGTCACTAAAGATGCACGTAAGGAAACACATTGTAAACCATCGCTGGGAATAAGACAGACCCTAAATAATTATGCTCGGGTAACGTTCTCGCCCACGTTTCACCGTTAAACACCACAAGCAGCGCGGAATGCGCCTATTGCATTGCATGCACAGCGAGCTCCATTACACTGACTGTGTAATTCACCCTCGCAGGAGGCGCCCTGTGTGTGTGTGCGCGCGTGTGCAGGTGTGTTTTTACACGTGTGGACGGAGATGGCACGACTTCCTGGAGCTTTCGCGATAATGGCGCTTTGTGCAAAGTGTTCTCTCCGCAGGCTCTTGCTATAATGATGTGATTGTTATTTTAGATTACGTGGTGTAAAGTTGTTTTATTACCCACAGGAGGCGGGGGGAGGATCGGGCGAGTGAAATGGGGTTTCAGCCTCTGCAGTGGAATCCGCGCACAATAATCCATTAATGGAACAATGGGGGGAAGAGTCGTGGCCGAGCACAAAATGTAACTTTCCTGGCCGAGTATCGGCAACACATTTCAAGACGTTTGCTTTGCATTGCCGATCAGTTGAGACAAAGTTCTTAATTTTATTTCACCAAACTCAAAGATCAAGACCAAGAAGTCATCGCGGCCAAAGCCATCGATGCCACCACCATCACCTCATCCCCAACGCTTTCCGCCCTCCGCCAGATCCCGCAGCTCCCGCTCAGCCGACACGCAGCCTCCAAGATCGGCCCTGGCAGTTTCCCATCATCTGCCCCTCAGCTCTTCCCCTTGTTCGCCAGACTCGTGGATACCTCTCCAATGCCTGCCTCAGTAGTCCGCCCTCGTCCATCCTGCACACGTGTTCAGCCCAAGCCACGTGTGACACCCTGACTCGTTATATCTACAACGCTCACCTGCCACGCTCTCTTCCGGACTTCTGCGTTGCTTATCCTGGCTTGCCATTAATCAACCATGGTGGGTGGCGTTTTTTTTTCTTTCTTCAAGCAAAGCAAGCAGTTCCCATGTCATTCCCACCACATTATTCAACGATAGCCTTGGTGAGTGGGGAGAAACAAGTATGTTTTTTTTTATGGTGAAACATTTTAAAGCAAAATTGGCACTCGAACAACTACGCGACATTCACAAAAATCCCATCAATTTTCCGAGCAACCGGAAGCCGCAATTAATCAACTGTCGTCACAATGACACGAGCCGAGCATAACCACCGATCTGAACACCTCCTGTTGAAAAGAAGGATTCTTCGACGCGCGAAACGGCGAGTCCCAGAACGCATGCCGCCTCTCGAGCCGAAACCTCCCTCCCCTCGTCGTAGGGGCCGTCCATAATTGACGTCACGCGATTTTGGACGATTTTTGACCACCCCCTCTAAAATATGACGTCACAAAGCTCTGCCCCCCCCCAAACCCCCCCCCCCCCCATATTTCCATTTTGAAAATAAAACATGCTTCAAATCGCTTTAAACTATTGTCATTGTAGTGCGTATTTAATGTGGCGCTGCACCCTGATGTTGTAGGAGTGTTATAACAATTAGTGTGATTATAACAATTCTATATTTATTTAAAGTTGCGCATTTTGATGTGACGTCACATTTCTCACCCCCCCCCCCTCGTCACACACCGTCACAAATGTCTGACCCCCCACCCCCCTAGGTGCGTGACGTCATTTATGGACGGCCCCGTATTGCACGACTTAGTTTACATTCATGACGTTCACGAAGGTGCATATGCACACGTAGATCTTTTGATTTTGTCCTTTTAACTATTCAGTACTTAAAAAAAGAAGGTGAATGTTGACCATGAAACATGACACTCGTGTTCAATGCACGTTCCTCTTGCAGGGGTGCTGCCGTAGTGTGATTGGCTAGCACACTGGACTTGCAATCAACAGGTCACCGAGTTGACCTCCTGGTGCGGCAGTTGAAAAGCATGCGAGGGAAATGGCGCTCCACAGTTAGACAATGGATGAGTCGCCATGTGCTGGGACACTCCAGCCTCTTCCTATACGTCTGTCCAGCATGGAAGAGTCGCTCTCTGGAGCTTCCCCTCTCTAGTGGAGGACATTCAGCCAGCAGTGGAGTTATCGAGCAATTGCTGCACCTTTGCCTCTTTGCATGCTTTCGGCAAGATGTAACGCCTGTGATATGGCTGTCCCGATGTGGGCAGTCTCCTCATTCTTTTCGGGAAAGTTTCTATTTCAGACGCGTAAACCTGACAGAAAATCAAGTTCCCTCCCCCCACTGCACATCCCCCCACTCCACCCCAGGCATTACAGGTTTGTGTCTTGAATTGTAAAGCTTGCGTGCAGACTTCAAGATGTCAGCGGCACAATAGCCCTGGGCCTCGCCCATGTAAACGCCATTACTTGATTAAGCTCCCACAAGGGAGACGTAAAAGAAATGTCATTATTCTCCTGATGGTAATTGCTCTGTAGCTATCCGAACCAAATGAGGCGGGTATATTTTCGGTAACATATCTCCCAATATTCTTACTTAAAGACTATTCAATGGCGACACGGGGAGTTATACGTTTGATTCCTGTATTTTTCAGCCTTGTACAATCATTCTCATGCAAGAGGATTTCATCCAGCAGTGGATAACTTACGGCTGCTGATGATGATAGTGACGACGACGATGAAAACGAATTTGCTTCCAGTGGTCTGAGATGGAGGAGTGTTGGGACGGAGACAGTTCTGAGCGATGATAGAGATTAAAACGGTCACCAATGTGTCGACCAACAAAAATTTAAATCAACTTTCAGTCCAGTGACTTAACTTGGCAAATTACTATCCAGTGAGACTCCTGCAGACCTGGAAAAAAAAGTGTGGATGACCGACTCGGCGATTGAATGAATTGAGTACTTTTGTTGGAATCTAGATCACTCTGCGAATTGTCGTGTTTGTTGCTAAGTCAGGGACCGCATGGCCTGGGGCTCGCAGTCCACCAGTGACGTACGTACGGTTTCCCCATACGTCCAGAATTAGTATGGGCAGGACATGTGTCAGACAGGTCTGGTCATCAATGTCGGCTGTTTAAAATGGCCCGCGTGATTTTGCACTCTTGTCTCAAAACACTAATTTGCCAGAAATGTATGACCTTACTTATTATATGCTAATGGCATGTATTAGAGACCTTGACATTTGCAAAGAAAATGGAACAAAATCTGAACGATTTGCAAAAGATCATGGGAGAGTCGTATGCATGGAATTACACCGAGAGACAGGACGAGGAGGCACAACTTAGATTTGAGAAATTATAATTAAAAAAAACATAATATTAACTGTGGGAAAATGTAAGTCGGCTTGGGCATGGCACGTCCCCTGAATGGATGATGGCTGATGGCTGAAAATAACGACTGCAGTTGCAGCCAGGTATAACACTTTCGTGTTTGATCCCCGTCCATATTTTTCTCAATTCAAAGGCGGCAAACTGAGATGCAGGATAGCATTGGAGGTCACTGCATTTTCTTTCTGTGACAACCAGAAAAGCAAGATTGTATCTGCCACCACGAGCAGATATAAAACGACATGTGGCAGGCTTCAATAATGATGCCAGAGTGCTAAATGTAACCCTGTGCTGCCAGATTAACGTTTCTCTACCACTCAATCACAACTCGTTGGCTTCATGAAATCGCCCATTTTTTTTTAGATGTTAAATTATTTTGAATGCACATATGCGACAACCTCAATGGATAATAGGGGTGTTCCCCTTTTTTCTGGCAACAAAACTGAAACCTTTTTACAAGGATTCATGTCTGCATTAACCACAATACCTGCAGTCAAAATGCAAACAAAAAACATCCTATGATAATAAATGCATTGTCCTTGAAACTGATTGGTCCACATCAATGGATGTTACAGAACCTAAATTCGCATATATATAAAGTATATTATAATAGCAACACAAACGTGGATGGATTGTAAAAGAGCAGAATTTTAATTGTCGGACATTCCTCGGGACCTTAGATGAATATCGTATGAGCGTGCAAGCTGCATCCTTACTGGTTGGTTAGTTGATAGCTGCAGTGCCGGAGGAGCTTTCATCATAGGAATGGACAATCCGAGCCGTAGCTGCAGCCCGTGGTGTGTTCTCTATAATGCTAACGATGTTCCGCACACAACGGATTTGATGGTAGTGAGGGGAAGTCGTAAAATGGGCTATCTCCCCAAACCCCCCACCCACCGCTTTCCCCAACACAGCCACCCCCCATTTCCTCTCATCTCTCGGCCGATGATGCATGGCCTCATAATGCCAGGGACCGACCGAACCATCCCCGGCTTCATGGTCCCTTTGAGAGAAGATGAGAACTGTTCCCACCTCAGCAGAAACATCTCACAAAGGCAGCCTCGTTCATCAAGATTGTTTTGCTGCTTTGTGTTATTTTCTGTTCCACTGCAGGCAAGGAGAACATGTATGGTCATCGATGTTCATTGAGGTCGTTTGGGATTATTTATTTCCTTCGTCCCAAGTATAAACAGAGGTGCTTTCAAGCAGTGACTTCACAAGCTTCGTATGTCCGTGTTGGCAATTTTCAGCGATGTTGCTGTAAATTAAAAATGTTTGGAGACACTGAAGACATTTCGACAATGTCAGCTCCACCTTGAGTGCACTCCGTCAACATGACGACGACAGCTGTTAGACATTTGTGCACCAGATTGGAAGGACAATGACTAATGTCTTGCTGTGCACGTTTGTAGTTTGATTTGTGGAATGTAATGATTTGCAACAATGTTTGTATCACCAAAAGTCACGATGCTATGTCCTCCGCGTGCATATTAAAAGTCACGCAGTGGAGGAATTTTACTTTGAAAACTTATTTTAATCGAGCATATTGCACCGTATACTAAAATCTGAAAATGTCATATTTTACCCATGAAAAAAGATATCTTCAATAAACCCATTGTCGTTGTTCTGGATTATTGGTATTATATAAAAATCACATTTTATCCCTCCACATAGAGGTCTTTCACCTATGTCTTCCAAATTAAATGTTACGTTCCAATATTCAATTAATCAAACACTGCACTGATGTCGCATCAGCATAATACCTACACTTCCCATGGAGTGAACCAAGTCATGCTTTAAGACTACTAAAATTGAGTGACATTTTTACGAAAAATATAATAAGAGTGGGCAAAGAAATATGAGGCTCAAAAGGACCTTTCGGCCTGAACTTTTCCAAAGGTACTTATTACCCTTGGAAAAAAAAGTATGATTCCATATATGTAACAAAAAAATACGCCTCGGCAATGAGTCTCGATGCTGTGCTGGAATTTATTCATAATTGGCGAAATTGTAAGACATTTTTAATAATGCTGGAATGGAGAAACCTAAAGTAATGAAAGTTTTGCCCCTCAGGTCACTTCAATTAAATAATGTCTGCCAGATGTATCCTAACTTTGCTTTCGTTATGATCGTAGTTTTATTTATATATATTCTGATTTAAATTCTAATGAATCGGTGAAACCACGGACAAGACTTACTTCCATTGTGACTGTAGTTTTCGAATGTAAAAAAGTTGCAATCCGAAGAAAGGAAGGTGCATGTTTAACGTACTTTTCTCAGGTTCCATCTTAATCGCATGTCTACCTTTGTGCCATTTGTAATTTTGAAACAATATCTCGAGAGATATTTTTTTCTAAATTCCAAATGCAACTCGCATGCAGTCACAGAAACGATACACGTATTCAACAAAACACTGCAAAATGCCGGCGCGGAACACATTTATCATAGCTCAGGGAATATCCAGCTTCATGTTATGAATATTAATTAATGAAATGTGCGCTTTTACGTTTAAACACTGTTTGCCAAAATGTAAGAACTATCAGTGTAAACTCATACATCCTTCACGCAAGTTTATATTTTACTCCAGTCCACAGTGGCTTTGCCAAATTGTGTTTTTTTTACAAAGTTTCTTAAGTTTACAATGAACTCTTGTTATATCAAGCGTCCAAAGAATACTCATCCGATGTACGTATATTCCTTGATTGATTTGAACCTATTTATGTGACATTACCGAAAGATTCAAATAATATGCATTCCTGCCAGTCACGAAATCTTTAAGTCAAGATTTAGATTCGTGTAAGTTTTTGAGGGAATGAGAATTGTGACATTTTCCGAAAATGAAAAACCTGCAATTCCCCCCCCCCCCCCAACAACAACAACAACAACCACATTAGGCATTCGTGTTGTTCGTGAAATCCGAAAATTGCAACGATGAAAGCGAAGCCATTAAATTGTTGATTTGATTTAACTTCGGGATTTGTGAGTTGGCTTGATGTGCACGGATCACTCGCTGAAAGGGAGTTTCATTGGGAAAAGACCGCCCCCGCACTTTATATTTCAGAGCACAAATCTGTGCCTTCGAACAAAAAGCCTCATTAGAGATTTAGAATTTTTTTGTGTTGCTTTGAACAAAAAAATGTGGGATGAGGGGTGGTGAAAGAGCGTGATGCGATAGATATTAGTGATAAATGAATAAATGTGAAGGAAAAATGGGGAGGGGTGAGTGGATGTGTTGGTTATATCTCAGCAGTGGGGGGTTGGGAATTTTTTTTTCTCGCTCAAAATAAAAAATGCGTTTTTATTTTTCAAAGCATTTGTCTCACGGGCAGAATGTTGAGAACCTATCCTGTGCGGTGCTGCATACACAATCACGCTGACACTTCCACTCTCCTTAAAACGCCACCGCACGTGCCAGGATTTTTTGTGGAACTGGGTCTTTTTTGAACGCATTATTGAAATTGACTTGAAACAATAAAAGCGAAAAAAGAGAGAGAGAGAGAAACGGTATTAGTGGGGGTGCATATTTTAATACTGATTGTGTGCCATTTCCCTGTCACCCAGAGATACATTCTTATTATATTCTAGAATAGTGATGATAATTTACAACCGTTTGTCAATCTGCTGCTGCTGCTGCTGCGTCGTGCAAAGGGGCTGTTTGACCACAGTCCATCCCATTGAGTGTGGGCAGGTGAACGGGAGCCAGGTGGCCACTACCACAACGCAGCACTCGAACCACTGTACCCTCTGCTCTACGCTTCCACCGCATGTTGTTAACGCTCTAACACGGCATTTACGTGTACACGAGCTTCAACATATATCTTTCAAATATCGCGGTGATTTCTAACGACAGCTGGAAAATGTACCATAGAGCTGACATTCTTTTCAGTCAATCCTAATTTATCTATAATAAAAGGGTTTTTTTTGGGTTAGATCGCGTAAATATATAAATGTGTCGTTAAAACTCGCCATCACCCGACACAGCCAACTAGCAAGGGTTGTCACGTAAATAGAACGTGGCCAATTCGTCACTAGTATAGCACTAACCGGTGTGTTGGAGAGCCAAGCCACAACATTTACAATCTGAGTACGACGTTTCGTCAATAATTACAACCAGCTTCATCAGGCGACAGCCAGATTTGTGCCTAAATTAGGCGGCTGTGGCCATTTTTTTTATATTGTCTGCCTTTTGCTCAAAACAAAGACAAGTGTTCTCTCTTGGACGCACGGACTCTCATCGTGCGGTCCTGGTTCAGATCTGACGGCCGTGCAGCATTCTATAGACGGTCTCTTCTGCGTCATTCACTTTGCTCTCAAGCGGACTCGAGATGACAACACGCGGATTTTTATTTTAGTTTGGCTGCCATCCTCTCTGCGCTGGCACGCAGCGATTGCGGTCCTCTTATGCCTGACACGAATTAGACTTCCGTGTGTGCGTGTGTGCAAATGAGCGTGAGTGTGTGCCAAGTGTGTGCAAATGAGCGTGAGTGTGTGCGTGTGTGTGCAAATGAGTGTGTGCGTGTGTGTGCAAATTGGCTGGGTCATGCAGCCCGCATGCCCAGCCACCGCATGCCGAAACAGCTTTTGTTCGGCCGGATCGAGGGGGCTAAACGGGCACGGCATGGGCTAGAGAAGAGATGGAGTGATGTGGTACAGGAGGACGTGGAGCTGAGTGGACTTGCCGATGACTGGTACCAGCGGTGTCAAGAACGGCCTCTGTGGAGGAGGCTCATGAAGGACGCTACTGGGCAGTTGGAGGCAGTCGCCCTCCAACAACAAATTTAGGGCGGAGGAACGACGCTCACCACAACGAGCGGGGCGCCGGGTGGCTAAAGCACAGCAGGTTGGCACAGTAGGAGGCACAGGTGGTGCATCAGCCAGTCATCTCAGTCAGTCGATCCGTGGCACCTGTGTCTGCCCCGTGACCTCCTGCCAGCGGGCGTTCGACACTTCACGTGGCCTCAAGGTGCACATGGCCTGGCACAAGCGTCGTGGTGACGTCATCGCCACTTAGTGGCGAATGGCGGTTGTTGTTGTGTGTGCAAATGAGCGTGCGTGTGTGCAAAGTGTTGGAAATGAGACTGCAGCGGTTAGTGCACTTCACTGCGAACCCGACCGTCCGAGTTGGATTCCCGCTCGTGGCCAATAACAGTGGCGAATATGTGAATTGGTCCTGGGCCTCCCCTAGGTTGACTCAGACTTACACGAGAACCTGGTGTGGTGTGTGAACATCGGCATTGGGGAGACGAAGGTGACCGCGAATGGTGCTTGTTACCCACCCTCTCATGTACCGAGTTGCCCTTCATATACATTTCGTGCTCACTAATAGCACTTGCCCCAACAGTCTGTTAAACGCTATACGGGGATCTTTGTCTCGTGTAAGTGTGCACACACCACAGCCATAGCGCTCGCCACACCACCTCGTTGTGTGCAATGTTGGCAGTCATCGGTGCTTGCTAACAGCACTTGACCCAACAGTCTCTATGGCTATGCGGGGGATCTTTATACTTTGCATGTGCCCCTCGCTGTGTGTTTATTTGCATTTGGGACTGTACGGGTGCTCGTGCCATGAATTGACCTTCTGTGTTCGTGTGTCACCGTATTGCTGTAATAACATTCCGTTAATTGTTACCATTTTTAAGAGATATTGGAAACGTGCAACATCGTTGGTTTCGGTAAAGCTGCGCGTTACTGAGAATAGGTTTTACCCTTTTAACTGGCACAAAAACTGACACCTTTATTCAAGGCATCATGTTTGCAATAACCACAACACAAGCAGTCAAAATGCAAACAAAAAAGACAACTCTGATAATAATATGCACAGAGTTGTCTTTTTTGTTTGCATTTTGACTGCTTATGTTGTGGTTATTGCAAACATGATGCCTTGAATAAAGGTGTCAGTTTTTGTGCCAGTTAAAAGGGTAAAACCTATTCTCATATCTTCTTTCTGGCAAAGGAGGTCTCATAATGTTACTGCGCGTTACTGATGAGACCCAAAATTCAAAATTATTATCTTTGGCTATTGCTCTGAGTTATGCATGTCTGGAGTATATTCGTGCGTGTGCAAATGTGGGCAGAGATGCTCTAGTGGTTAGGGCACTGTGCTTACGAGCAACCTCAATGTTCAATTCCCAACCATGGCTGACTTGGGTGGAAAGTGGCATCAGAATGTTTCCTGAGCCTCTCCTAGTCCTGATGCAGCGTGTCAACATCAGACCGAGGGCATAAAGGAAGCTGGGTTGTGATGCTGGCCACACCGGTGATACTCGCCTTAATAGGCACTCACTAACTGCACTTGCCTTCGCAGTCAATAACGCTACAGAAGGGCATCTTTGTGCACAAGTGTGTTTACAGTAAAGTTGGCAAGTATATCATTATCGACATAGTTTTCGTGTACTATACCAAGAATTTGACTTCCAATACATATGTTTTTGTGAACAAAGGTGTTTTTTTTCTTCATCTGGATCCAATTCAATTTATTTACTTGGCATTATATGCTGCCCCACACACACACACACGAGCACACACACACACGCACACACGTGTGCATGTGTGTGTGTGTGCGTGAATGCACGCGTTGGAGCAGCAGTTGCATGGTGGTTTGTGCACTGTGCTACAATCAATGGCAGACAACTAAAACCGCCACGACTCTGCCGAATCTCTTTGGATCTCAGGAGTCGAGCGGCGTTGAGCTTCATTTTGTACTTGGGAGGGAGGTTGCCGAATCCAAGCAGACCTGTGTAAGCTTAAGACGTGAGGCGGGCTAAGAGATGGCAATGCAGCAATGCATTCCTGAATATATCTGTGCGGAGCTTTGAGTGTTACCCGCACGTATCCTTTTCGTTTTCTCCAGGCACTCCATTTCCTCCTGCTTAAGTTCACGTTTTCTTGGATTTGTCAGTCCTCCGGCTATTTCACAAAGGGAATCCATTGGTTGCTGTGCACCACAACAACAAAAGAAAGACAAAACAGTCAACATTGCACAACAAGCCATGTATTTCACATTCATTAACAGGTTTAGAATATTATCATCACCATGCCGGGCCACTCCTCCTGAAACATTATTGAGATTCACTGAGGCCTTCCTGTGTAAATATAATTAAGGGCATTTTCATGTTTAGTATTACTATGACCAGGGTTTTTTTTGTTTATTATGATTTTCCATGATAGGAACTTGCTCGGTTAATGGGGACTTGTTTGGATAACCGCAAATGAGAAGCAAGTGGGATGCATCACCATAAGCACTGGTGAGACAGAGGTGGCCAGGTGTGGCCCTGACCCCACCGGCCACCTTTCGCGCAACTTTCTGGCTCCAACAGGTGCTCGTTAACTTCACTTCCCTCCAGCAATCCACGCAGATAAATGTGAGTTATTTGTCTTAGTCTTCACGCACGTCACAACTATTACCATCCGTGCCATGTGTGTGTGTGGTGCGTACAATTGTGGCCGGGGTGATCGGGTGTGCGTGCTTACAAAGACTCGCTCCCGCACGTGTGGGCAGCGAGCGTGCACACGTGTGCAAGCTCCCCATGCCCGAGTGTGTTTGGGGTTAGGCTAATTATGTCTGCGAAAGAAAATGACTTCATAATCGCCGAGGGGATTTATGTGGCCTGCGCGTTGTGATGAAACTAAGGATGTCAACTTCATGGCCTAAAAGTGCCCCTGAAGCCTTCAAGCTTTTGAGTAACGACACTAATTTATAGGTTTATAGTGTCTTTTCCAATCCCGTATATGATTTTTTTTATAGAAGCAAATAATCCCGACCGGGGGCTCTGTAATTATCTCAAACTTGAGAGAACATGGCTGCGACTGTGTTACGGTGCCTGAATGCATTGCTTCGTTTTATATGTGAATGCACTTCTTCCGAATATAGACGAAGGGAAAGATCTCGATTAAGCCGGACGGGCCTGATGGGGAGTCCCGGTTAAAGCAACGTGGTGCACATCACACGAGGGAATGGTGCGGTGTGTGTAGTTGTTTGCACCACGCCTGCACCGGGTTCAGGTTTTAGGCTGAGCTGACCTAAGGGAGACGGGCCAGGTGAAGATAACAATGTCCACTGTTGTTGTAGTAGTAGTATACCGTCAGGAAGTGAACATATGTTTCCTGGGTCAAAAAACCTGATGCCACATTATTTATACACATCAATGCATTTAGCCAAGTTAAATTGCATTTTAAATAGCTATTTGCGTGCGAAATTATATTTTGTGGCAAGTCACGGAGAATGGAACGTGCTTACAGTTTTTTTTTAAGAATGCGCATCCATTAAAGGACAAGTCAACGCTGTAGTCAAAGTCAAGTTAGAGTGTTGGTCTAAGGGGTTGTTTGACCATACTTCACCAAGCTGGGCAGTGCGGATTGCTGAAGTGGAATCAAGGGTGGGATGCAGAGGACCAATTCGCGTATCATTTGACTCTGACGTCAACCGTGTCCGGGAACCGAAAGCAAGTCGCTGGCGAGTTCACAGCACGGAGCGATGACGATGGTGCCACCACTCCACAGCCTGGAGGACTCTTGCCTGGTTCTAACGAGCATTGAATCAGAGTCCCGTGCATCATTGCCATGAGAAAGTAGCGAACAGTAAAGCATGACATTCAAATACCTTCAATGATGAGACAGGGCCTTCGCGAATGATCCAAGAGTTGGTGGACGTATGCGCGTGCAGATACTCTGCTACTCACGCAAGGAGAGTCTGCTCCAGTGCATGCACGGCTTGTGGTGGAAAGCAGTTTGCTCGAGAAGGAATGCCAAACGCCACGCATGACATTTAGTTCATGCACACTCTTTCTCCACTCCTATTCTCCCACTTTATATAAACACTTTTTAACAACCTGCTGTGATAATTGAAGTGGTGCTCATCTCCCGTTTACAGCCCCGAGCCAGTGGTGGAAATTCCACATTCGTTTAGGGAGAGCGATTCTATAAATAGCGCAACCACTGTTGACTTCCCCACAAAGAGGTACCTATTTTATAGACCCCATAGGGATGATGGGCTGAGTATACTCCCCCAACCAGGATTCGAATTCACAACTTTGCAATCGCAAGCCACTCTCTCTCAACCACCCAGCCACCTGTCGGAAAATCTGAGGTTCTGAGCTCAAATTCCCAAGACATATTGGCAATGTATCATTTTTCGAAGCTGTTTTATAAGAGCATGTATGAATTTATATATTTGGTTCAAATGGATACACTTTGTCCACAGATGTAGCGTAAGACTTTATTCTTAGGGCCAATAAACTTTCCCAGGCTCAAGGTGAAAGATGAGGCAGCTAAATCCATTTGCCCTTGTCACCCAGTAATCCTCTCAAAGTTGACAACGTTAAAAGCAACTAGAAATATCGTGGTGGCATTGATAAGCAAGTGTTAAGTCCACACTGTGCATAATTTCCATTAAAATCACAGCAGCCAGTGTGACAGTCATTCACAGGGAAATAATTCCCCCATGTTGATCATAATTACAGATTTATATAATTATTCGTTCAGGTTTAGGTGATGAGAAATTAACGTCGCACAAATGGATTACAGTACTCTTTTTACGATGTCATATAATGTTGACGCCTCCAGTTGTACTGCATGGAATGTGCGGTATAAATAGTTAATGATGCTGCGATGTACAGCGTTTTCGCTTGGTATGATGCCCGACGTGTCTCTCCACGTGCCCGAGAGCAGTTCCCGGAGAAGCTCCCAGCGCTTAAAGGGAAACGTCGTGCCGAACAACGTGCAGTGACAAGCCAAAGGACACCATCGGAGAGCCATGCATCACATCTGCGAAAACATACGTGGCAGAACATGGGTCATTCGTTTACCACAGTCCAAGTTTGAGCTCATGACCTCAGAGTCTGTAGACAGAGTGCTACAGTGCAGACATTCAGCCCATGGAAAATCGTTGAGGCCTCGCCTCAATTATTTTTTAATGGGGAAAAAAATCCCATCTCCATCACCTATTTCAATTCTTTAGCAGACATTCAGTGTTTCCCTTCCATAAATATATGCTTCCCAAGACCTATAACCTGGAACATTTGGCGAAGGTAAACTGTTATTATACAGCTCTGGCCCAGTGCCAATCATGCAGCTTGCAAAAATATTTATATATATTAATACTAAATAAATGTAGCGAAATGAAGGCCGCTGGGTTTTTTTTTGTTATGTCAAACAGGCCCCTGGTTTATTTTAATAATGAATCCACGGATGCCTCAAAGGGATTTCAGATTCCGCCATAAAAAAAGAAGGCGCTCGTGTTATGACGAGGGAATGGCTGCAGACCAATCCTCATCGCGGGTCACATAGCGCGGCATTGCACGCTGCAGCAGAGGGCTTCTATCGTCATCCTGCCGCTACGCCACGCGTCGCGTCCACGGAGCGCGCGCCGTGCGAGAGCGGTGACCCGCATGGCATTGACCACCAGTGGCGCACATGATTTCAATTCGCGCTGAAGAGTGTGTTTGCCGAAATATTAATACAACAATGAAGGGAGTAATCCACTGCCGATTTTAACGCCTTCCACAGACTGTCTCGGTTATAAATATATGGGGTTATAACAACCATATTTCGCCACGCTGGTCAGTGTGGGTTGGTAAAGAAAAGGGCTTAGAACCGGATCAGGTATTACTCACCACTGATGTATGCCGTGACTGGGAATCGAATTCTGGTTGTGGGGTTCATAGTGCAATAAGATAAACACCATGTGAAGACTCTCCAAACCCTGCAGCAGGGCTATTGCACGGTATTTAATGAGCTTCTGCGTACGTTTTTGCGATTGTGTTGCACAGCTCTTCTGTCTGTGTGTGTTCCCAGTTTGTAAAAATTGGACTGGATTTTATTTCTTCGTCAGTCTAGAGCACTCTCCTGCTACACATCCGACAAATAAATAAATTAACTTATTCAAACCTGAACTAAAGGCCTATTTATTTGTGCAGGTATACGCTGGAAAATAGGCATTTATATTATGGTCCAACTGGTTCGTAACTTTTTGGCCACTCCACCATCCCTCCTATGAAGGTTCTCCTAAATCCAGCGAAATTTTGGGATTGTGGTCTGGAATATGGAGACTGAACGGATTTATTTTAATGTAATCACTTTTCTGTGATGGTCATTTTCTTGTTATGTGTATTTTTTTCTCGTTAAATATGTATTCTTTTTTGTTTTTGATTTGCTAACTATTGAGGTTTTGTTTTGTATCATCTGTGTAAGGGACTGGCTAATTAATTTGCAGCGTTTGTGGGATGCAATTGCATGAATGACGCTCTATAAATTAAATTATTATCATTGGCCATAGTCAATACACTGCTGGATGAAGGCCTCTCCACGCACAGCTTCATTGGTTTAACCTTTAATTTATTGTTCTGTCACTACTTATTAGTGTTTTGTATTAATACATTGTTCTGGCCTTTGTTCATATTTTGACAATGTATGATGACGTTCTGCCCTTGCATCTCCAGTGAACTGAATTGCTTTGCTCACCCATGTCTCGCTTAACAAGGAGACGTTAAGACGAGATATGCTCTCATCTGGAGTGCAATAAAAATGCATCGCCACGACGACTATAGCTGCGACTGTAATCTTCTGCAATCCTCCCACCAAACTACGCGACCAATTTTCTTCACGAAAATTAATTCATTTTAAAAGTCGCTTGTCCGAAACAAAAATAGCCCCGCTATATCCGGATTATTTTGCCAAACGCTCCTGACGTTAGGAAACAAAATCAAACGCATCTTTTTTTCTGAGTGCTAAAAGTGTATCGACGGTCAGTCTGTGAATGAAAAAAGGCACAAAGAGAATATTTGCGAAAACGTATCACAGATGTTCACATACTACGCCGTGCATCTTGGGTCTGTTATCGCTCGTGCCTAGGCTACAAACAGACACATGTGGAATAGAGAGAGGCCCCATCGCACCATCGCAACGGGTGTATGGGGAACCTTCAAATCGTTTTAATACATTGTGGCGCCGAGGATGCTTTCTGCCTTTAAAAATTCAACTAAATAAAACCCACTTTCAAAATACAGTCAGGGTGCACGTGTTGAGGCCGGGGGAATGGTAACGGCCACGCTAATTTGCTGGCTGCTGACCTTTACGATCGCGAGCGCGTTGCTCAGCCACTGGCTGGGAAAGCCTGGGGCCAGGCAGGGAGCGTTGGAGTTTTAATTCTCCCCTGCGAACGTGAGCAGCAAGCGACTGGACCAATCCCAGCATGACTTCGTGTCGTGGGAAGCGTGCTCGGCAAGAATAGGGCTCACCCTTGCACCCCGTGGTCTCCATCATATTGGCAGTGATGATGATTTGCGCTCCTTTGTCAATCCACTGCTGGGTGAAGCCCGACCTCGCACGTGTTAGCCACGGCCATGAATCACAGTGCAGTGAGCTCATCGCTCTGCCACCACACACCCCACCAAATTATATTGATATATTTCAACATATCTAGATTTGAAGCTTTCGTGACTGCAAGGATCCATACTCTTTGTTTTATTTTTTTGCCTACGTGACTTTACCGAATAGAACCAAAGAGTATATTTCAACATAATACACCGCTGGTATTTGGTGACTTATATATATCCTGCATAGTAACATATGCATATAATTATATATTATAGGTCAAAGTGCCCTTGAAATGTTATAATCAGTACTCATTATTCCAGACACTGTGCATGAAGTCAAGTGTGCAGCTATGCACATTCCAGACCACTTATTCTGCAGACTCTGCGGACAGGGGCTCAGACCGGACAGTTTGTGGTGTGGCACAGACTTTGACTCAGGAACAATCACAGGTTGAACAAGGGAAGTTTAATGCGACTGTTGAGCACTTCATTTCAGCTGAGACAGTCCGTGACACGGTTCCCGAAATAATGTTGACATGCCACAATCTCCTTATTTGGTCCTCATGATACTGTGATATCATCGGATCGTAGCAATTTAGGGTACAATATTGTCGGTACAATAATATTGCATTATTATGGTTTAGCATACCTTGTAATCTATAGGTAGTGCTTTATGCCGAGAATCCCGACTCCAAGCGGGCCGAGCAACTGTCCTTGTAAACTGGAAAATGCAGGTACAGTTTAGGCTTTTACTCCATCGAACGCACGCAAGGCGAGGCATGGGTAGCGGCGAACGTTATGCAAACTCCCTGCAGCGTGTGGGTAGGTGAGCTGATGTTAGCAGAGACAAATGAACTCTCCACCACACCAGTGTGCTGTACCAGTAAAGAATTGGGATGTTTTGTTCACGTGACTAACTTTACTAATTGGTTGTCGGGTGGTGGCGGGTTTAACGACACATTCATATTTAGGCGATCTAACACAAAAACCTCTACAATGGATAATATTGGTTGCGAAAGTCTACGTGTTAAACCCTACATTTCACTACCACCCCAGCAACACACACAGATACAGTGAGGGAAAAAAGTATTTGATCCCCTGCTGATTTTGTATGTTTACCCACTGACAAAGAAATGATCAGTCTATAATTTTAATGGTAGGTTTATTTGAACAGTGAGAGACAGAATAACAACAACAAAATCCGGAAAAACGCATGTCAAAAATGTTATAAATTGATTTGCATTTTAATGAGGGAAATAAGTATTTGACCCCCTCTCAATCAGAAAGATTTCTGGCTCCCAGGTGTCTTTTATACAGGTAACGAGCTGAGATTAGGAGCACACTCTTAAAGGGAGTGCTCCTAATCTCAGCTTGTTACCTGTATAAAGGACACCTGTCCAAAGAAGCAATCAATCAATCAGATTCCAAACTCTCCACCATGGCCAAGACCAAAGAGCTCTCCAAGGATGTTAGGGACAAGATTGTAGACCTACACAAGGCTGGAATGGGCTACAAGACCATTGCCAAGCAGCTTGGTGAGAAGGTGACAACGGTTGGTGCGATTATTCGCAAATGGAAGAAACACAAAAGAACTGTCAATCTCTCTCGGCCTGGGGCTCCATGCAAGATCTCACCTCGTGGAGTTGTAATGATCATGAGAACGGTGAGGAATCAGGCCAGAACTACACGGGAGGATCTTGTCAATGATCTCAAGGCAGCTGGGACCATAGTCACCAAGAAAACAATTGGTAACACACTACGCCGTGAAGGACTGAAATCCTGCAGCGCCCGCAAGGTCCCCCTGCTCAAGAAAGCACATATACATGCCCGTCTGAAGTTTGCCAATGAACATCTGAATGATTCAGAGGACAACTGGGTGAAAGTGTTGTGGTCAGATGAGACCAAAATGAAGCTCTTTGGCATCATCTCAACTCGCCGTGTTTGGAGGAGGAGGAATGCTGCCTATGACCCCAAGAACACCATCCCCACCGTCAAACATGGAGGTGGAAACATTATGCTTTGGGGGTGTTTTTCTGCTAAGGGGACAGGACAACTTCACCGCATCAAAGGGACGATGGACGGGGCCATGTACCGTCAAATCTTGGGTGAGAACCTCCTTCCCTCAGCCAGGGCATTGAAAATGGGTCGTGGATGGGTATTCCAGCATGACAACGACCAAAAACACACGGCCAAGGCAACAAAGGAGTGGCTCAAGAAGAAGCACGTTAAGGTCCTGGAGTGGCCTAGCCAGTCTCCAGACCTTAATCCCATAGACAATCTGTGGAGGGAGCTGAAGGTTCGAGTTGCCAAACGTCAGCCTCGAAACCTTAATGACTTGGAGAAGATCTGCAAAGAGGAGTGGGACAAAATCCCTCCTGAGATGTGTGCAAACCTGGTGGCCAACTACAAGAAACGTCTGACCTCTGTGATTGCCAACAAGGGTTTTGCCACCAAGTACTAAGTCATGTTTTGCAGAGGGGTCAATACTTATTTCCCTCATTAAAATGCAAATCAATTTATAACATTTTTGAGATGCGTTTTCCTGGATTTTGTTGTTGTAATTCTGTCTCTCACCGTTCAAATAAACCTACCATTAAAATTATAGACTGATCATTTCTTTGTCAGTGGGCAAACGTACGACATCAGCAGGGGATAAAATACTTGTTTCCCTCACTGTGTGCATGCACACGCTTTCCCCTTTAGCACAGGTCAGACGTTTTGTCTGAATATCTTGCAAAGTTTATTGTTCAAGAGAACAAAAAGAAACGTTCACCGTACAATTACTGCCAGACGCACCAAGTCTTCCCTGGCAGATGCCATCGGTGCCTCTTTTGCACAGATTGCTAATTTTTCGGGTCACAAATTCGAGAGGCGGAGTACAAAATGTGGGGGAGCTGAGGTGGGGGGCAGCACCAGGGGCATTATCGCAGTGTGAAGTGATTCCTTCTGCTCAATAGACGTTCCTCTCCCCCGGCTGCTGTTAGCGTGGGATAGCACTACAGCGCTAACGTCCTTTGCTTTAAAATATCTCCCAACATTGGTGCTTGACCTCGCGGAAGAGGCCAACGAGAGCAATGAAAAATAAATGTTGTGTTCTACACTCTGAGTTGTGCGTGCATTAATGCATTGCGCAGGGTGCTCGTGCGTGTGTTGTGCGCGTGCGTGCGGGCATGTGTGTGCGTTGTGTAGGTCGACTCAGCCTCAAATGAGTACCTGGTGCGGTGTGTAAACATTGCCACTTGGAAGACAAAGGCGGCCGAGCGTGGTGCTGGCAACCCACACCTCCCAGTGCATCGTGCCGGCCTTCACGGATGCTGCTCGCTAACAGCACTTGCCACAACAATCTGTAAAGGCTATACGAAGTATCCGTGACGAATTTCTCAATGGGTCCTGGGCTCTCCCTCCGTTTCCTCAGCCTTAAATCAGTACCTGGCGTGGTTTGTAACATTGGCCCTGGGGAGACAAAGGCGGTTGAGTCTGGTTCTCACCACACCACCTATTCGTTGGCTATTCCAGCCTTCAGAGGTGCTCGTTAATAGCCTGTAAAGCCTATGTGGTGGGTTATTGTCTTTGTGGTCTATGTTATTCCTGAACAATAGGTTAAGTAAAATAATGCATGTTTGCTTACATTTAGAGACCTTATATTTCTGTATTTTTTTTTACTTTGCCACTCATGCTGCAACAGCGTACATGTATGCTGTCTCAGCACGATGAATGCTGTTAGTGAGCGGCAAAGACGTAACGTATTTGGTATTCATCTTTTTATATGTAAACACGTTTAATTTTCGTGGTGGGTAACACTAACGGTGAACAACTGAACAATGCTGTTCTCAGAATGGAAACTAAAGATGTTTTTGTCTGAGACAAAGAAAAAGGGAGAGGGGACACTAGAGTGGCAATTCAATGCACATTCTTTGTACGCTAGTCAAAAAACACAGCACATTTAATCGTACTAATAATAATATTAAATATATATATATAAATAACTCCCTGACTGCATGCTGTGTTTTTTTAAATGCTCGCGCTGTACCTCGCAAAAGCCGCCGGACCATCTGTGAGCAATTCAGCAAAGACACCGCGGGGCGCGAAACCTTGGGCCCAGCGCCGCTCGCAAGCGGTCGCATCCGCTGACGAGGCGGGCCGGGGGGTCGTGGGGACGTCGATGGCCGAATCCGTGGGTTTATCCGTGGGATTATCCGTGGGTTCTCCACCGTGAGAGACCCCCCCCCCTCCTCACCTGACCCCCCCCCCCCCACGGCCCACCTCCGATAGCACGGCGAACATTTCCCAGGACACGGAACACGCGCGGTACACCGGCCGACAAGGGGATCTTGACAAGAGCAGCAGTAGGAGGAGAATATAAATAAATAAACAATCCGCGCCCCGTTGTCACAATCAATCATCTCCTGCCCATTAGTTTTGAGAGGTCCATTACACCTAAAATGCACGGGGTGAACTGTGCGCGAGCGAGAGCACAAACCGGAGGCTTTGTGGCGAATGTTCTGGCCCAACGGTGGCACGCCCAGGGGCACACGCCCAGTGTTTTGCTCGCTTTTCCACTCTATTGCATTGCGGCTTCAAAAGCGCCGACAATTTATCCCAAAACCTAACCCCCCCATTATGGTTCATGCTCCACAGAGTTCTCAAAAGTCAGGTAGGGATTGTGACGTCGGTTGAATTTGTGCCTCGCTGTCAAATCACATCACCCCACTTGAGCGAAAAAAACGATTCATTGCTTTTGCAATGGAATCTCTATTTGTACAGGAGGAATCGGACGAGCTGTACAGCTCTTTTGCACAGATGTCCAGTCGAATCATCATTAGCCATGGTTTATCCACTGCTGGATGTCTGTAAACGGGAGATGAGCACCACTTCAATTATCACAGCAGGTTGTTAAAAGTGTTTATATAAAGTGGGCGAATAGGAGTGGAGAAATAGTAAGCATGAACTAAATATCATGCGTGGCGTTTGGCATTCCTTCTCGAGTAAACTGCTTTCCACCACAAGCCGTGCATGCACTGGAGCAGACTCTCCTTGCGTGAGTAGCAGAGTACGTGCACGCGCATACGTCCACCAACTCTTGGATCATTCGCGAAGGCCCTGTCTCATCATTGAAGGTATTTGAATGTCATGCTTTACTGTTCGCTACTTTCTCATGGCAATGATGCACGGGACTCTGATTCAATGCTCGTTAGAACCAGGCAAGAGTCCTCCAGGCTGTGGAGTGGTGGCACCATCGTCATCGTTCCGTGCTGTGAACTCGCCAGCGACTTGCTTTCGATTCCCGGACACGGTTGACGTCAGTGTCAAATGATACGCGAATTGGTCCTCTGCATCCCTCCCTTGATTCCACTTCAGCAATCCGCACTGCCCAGCTTGGTGAAGTATGGTCAAACAACCCCTTTGATTGACACGCCATGGGGAGTCCTTCATACTGTCGTGGATTGACAAATGTAACTGGTTTGTTGTTATTATTACGTATTTTTAAGAGTATTATGTTGATATATTATCAGCCCAAACATCCTTTGGACCTGACAGTCCGTCCGTCCCTCCAGCCGGACGTGACGTCCTGAATGCCTGCCAGCCAGCCAGCAAAAATGTTTTTTTTTTAATATAGTATGATTTGTATCATTATAAGTCAGTGGGTCTTTGCAAGAAGGCAATACAGCAATATGAATTGTGCGGCCGTACTACACCACTCCCACATTCATGCTGCACATTGCATGGCCATCACCTTCACCAAGACGCACTCACCCAGGTGGTGAAGTATGGTCAAACAATCTCCATGACTGACACGGAATGGCGAGGCCTTCATCCAGTAGTGGATCGACTCAGGGCTGTAAATTAGTATTACAATTACCCCACTGTAGGACCCTCATTGGCAAGGTAAATGCTAGTCTTTTTTTTCCATCAAGCATTGCCAATTTTCACATTATTACAACATTGAAGACAGATCAGTGGCTCTTTGAATTGTAAATTGGTTTAAACCATTCCAGCCTCGGCAGGCCACCCAAGAGGATCACACACGTCGGTGCAGTTACAAGGGAGGCTTGTGTCCTTGTTGTACATTGTTTATAGAAAGTGAGACACAAGTTCACTATGATTTTCCTGTGTGACTGGTTGGATGTTTGGGGGAGCAGTGCAGGTACTGCTATCAAGCACCTATTATGGTTGGCACTGCACACGACATCGAAACATTTACGCACGCACAGCCATGAATGTCAAAATACTCACAAGGCCCCCTCAATTAGCCCTGTAGGAAGCTGTGCTCTAATGTTCACTACACGTGTTGCCGAGTTTCCAAATTCATACTTCTTATGAATTAAGCGCTCAACATTGAATTGAAAGATGATTGGAAAATTGATAGGAGGGATATAATCACACTCTATAAGCTCTTCCAAAGAAAAAAACTATCATACCCTCGGACAGAATGCAAATGCATTCATTCTCTACAATTTGTAAAAAAAAAGATTAAATTTAGGATTCATGGAATAATTCTAAGTAAAAATAAGCTACACATCACAAGCTTCATTCAATCACAGTTTTAATCTGGACACTGTCGTAAAAACAATGCATTACTCACAGCACATGCCATCAGTTTTAGTGCTCATTAAAAATTTTACTTTCATTTTGAAAGATGGCAAGTTACTCATCCAAAACATTTAGAGCATTTCATCAATTCACTGCTGGATGAAGGCCTCCCCATGCCATGTCGGTCATGGGGTATGTTTGACCATACTTCACCACTCTGGTCCGTGGAGATTAGTGAGCATCAGAGAGACGGGGAGGGCCAAGCACGAGCTCAAACATCACTTGACACCCCATGTCAGCCATTGTTGGTGATCTCGGTCGTACAATAACTGGTGCCACGGTGGCTAGGAGATGTTAACTACCTCGCCTGGTATGCAGGAGGTCGTGGGTTCAATCCCGACCCTGATCCCTCTATATTTGGAGCTTCCATGTTCTTCCCCTAGTCGCGTGGAGTTTTGTCCGGGTCCTCTGGTTTTTCTATCCACATTCGCAAGCATGCGTCTAGAGTACTTGGCTGCTATAAACTTCCACGTTGCCAGGTCGCTTCTGGCAAAACAAAAAATATAGCTCAGTGTTCCTTACCTGGTAAAATAAAGAAAATAGTTAAATAGCGATTAATACCCTATACCTTTACCATCGCTTAACATACAAATGCATCCCCACGACACCACAGGCCAGGTAAGCCGCACTGAGCTCAGTGACTTGCACAGAAGATCCTCCGTGACTTGTATTCTAGTCGAGGGGGCATCCTCGGTGGCCTGTCCAGGCTGCATATCTGGCCGTCACACACGGCACGGCTGAGTGGAGGCGTCGAGGCTTGGCCGCTCCTGCAAGAGGGGAAAAAAAACAAAATCCCACTGGCCTACACCCAGCAGCGGGAGACTCTCGCTGCCTTCTCTGGCTGCCAAGGCAAGCGTGTACTTTTTGGATGTATTAAAAGTGCTGCAACTCAGCCTAGGAATTAAAGAAGACATTCTCTTGGCCCCGAAACTGCTTTTGTAGCGAGCCGCAATTTCAACTCTAATTGCACTGCAGATGACAAGGAGGGGTCTGCGGTTTCAGGGTGGCCAGAGAATGCAAAAGGCTCGTAACTCACCCCCACTCCCCCACCCCCCCGTTGCCAATTTCGCCAGCGCTATGCGGAGCACGAGACGGCTTCGTCCTCCGCGGTGCGCGGTGCGGCGTTGACATTAAAAACCTGTTAATGTGAACATTTTATTCGATGACTGCTTGCTACAACAACAAAAAAACGTCAGCTCTACCGTGAACGATAAATGTAACTGGAAATGATGTTGCTGGATGTGGCTTGGGTTAGCGTTTCAAGTCATGTGAAATATGCCATTATGAATGCAATATTTAGGAGCGTTTAAGCAGCATTGGTATTCTTAGGCTTATTTATAGCCTCCTTTCATCATCATCAGCATCCACATAATTTATAATGCATAATTCACAAGACACATCATAAACCTCAACCTTCCAAAATATTGTACGTGTTAGGAATACCTATGATTTCATCACCTGGGAATTCATCTGATCTCGTGAGATCTCAGTAGCTAAGTAAGGCTAAGCCGGGTGAGTTCTGGGGTTGAGTGGCTGGTCTGGCTCACAGGTTGTCATAGACTTTGGGCTATGTGGTTGGCAGCACAGGGAAATGCATTGTTATACTGTACGTCTATTTCCCCTACGATATACTCCACACCTGCACCAAAATGCATTGAACAGTGTGGTGAGGTATAGTCAGATAACCCCCGTGCACCGTACAGAGTAGGGAGACTCTAATCCAGCAGTGGATTGATAGCAGGGCTGTAGGTGTATTTGGTATCAACAAATGACACATTTTATGACAGAAATATATATTTAAAATAACTAACATTAGTCAATGGTAACAAAGAACAGTATGCAATGTAGGTTACGTCAAAAATCGATAAGAACAACAAAATAACAAAGACCAGTGAACACATTAATTATATCATATTTAAGATAATACAAAAGCGACTAACTGATTGGCCGTGCGCCTTCACAATCAAATGTGTCTTCAGATTCGCTTTAAAAACGGACATTGAGTTAAACCAACGTTCTATTCCTTGGCTCACAAAGAACCCTCTCTAGGTTCTCATCATCACCTGTCTGGGTGTATTTGAAATGTGTATCATGATTTACATTGTCCCGCTAACATCCGTCTTCGACGCCAAGTGTTGCCAGATGGCGGTTTGCTTTTCTCTTACACGGAAGAGGAATACACAATTTGTCTCAGTTGCATTTTAAATGATAAAACGTAGATGAAAGGGTAGCTTATCCCTGAGCTTTCTGGCCAAATACAAAACGTGTTCCATTAATGTTTCCGATAAAAAATAACATAAACGAACATAGTTTATTTCACAATAATAATGTCAGCCCCTTGTAAATTCGCTGCAAGATTGAGGCCTCCACACACTGCCAATCGTGTGGGTTATTCGAGCTAACTTCCCGATCTTGCTCGGTATGTGCTGGTGAGGGAAGGGTTAGTCCTAGGGCCAGTTAAGATCTCATTCGCCATCGACGTTAGCCATGGATGGGAATCTCACCGAAGTTGACTTGTTCAAAGTGCAATGCACGAGCCACTGCACCACCACTCCAGCCCCAGACGTTGAATTAGCAACGCCTGACTCTGCATAACTAGGAAGACAACTAACAGACATATTTGGTCATGGATTGCCCTTTAATTTGGTACACATGATAAACTCACAAACAATCAAATTACCAAAAAGCCAGCTATTGTCCAAAACATTGCTTTAGGGCTCTGAGAGATTGGCACTCAGCCATATGCGACTGTCGAAAGATGACTCGGCGGTCAGAATTGACGGTCTCCCCACAAATGATGAGGGTATAATTATGATGGTTGACTCCCATGGACTCCAACAGTTGGAAGCTGCATATGCACAATAGTGTGCAGCAGGAAGACCATACACCGTTGGTCACATGGCCTTGGAGGGGAGGTGCAACCACGCTCTGGAAGTTGGAGGGAGTCAAACTATGAAAATTGGTTCTCGTGATGATTTCCACACGGCAAAGATACACTTAACGAATTTCTAAATCATCTCAACTCGCAAAACCCATTCATCCAGTTCACCATGGAAGTGGAAACTGACAGAACTCTACCATTTCTGGATATTCTGCTCGCGCGTGGTCGAAATGTTAAAATAAAACACAGCCAGTTTAACACGTAGGCTGTCACGACCAATATCATCTATAATACAGGTTTTTTGTGGGTTAGATCGCGCAGGTGTGTACCGGATTAATTGCACTTGTGGCAAATGCTATGTTGGGCAAACAGGACGAATGATCAGCACGAGACTAAAATAACACCAAATGCAATTGTCAGCAGTAGCAGAACACGTGTGTCAACAAGGACACTCAATTGATTTTGATAAAATTGAAGTCCTGTGCAAAACTAGCTACTACTGGCCAAGACCAATTAGAGAATCTATCGAAATTGAGAGAAGTAAAAATAATTGTAACCGTCCGGATATCTACAGACTTAGTGCTGCTTGGAAGCTTGGAAGCGAATCGTCGTTTAAATTCATGCCCATACACAGTCACCATTCTTCAATAGGAGTTAGCGTTGCTACGGCTATTTGAATGCACACAATCGACAGGAGCTACAAGAACAATGAGCTTGCATAATGCACATGCATAATGTACGTTGATTACCAAATAAATTACTCAAACGGCAATGGATACCCATTGTCATGTGTATTTATTCAATAATCCCCACCACCACTTCGTGCAAGAAGAGCACACAAGTGACGTCATCACACCGACCCCTCTATTTGAGGAACGAAACAGGGGGATTTCTCCACAAATCTGTCTGTCGCCTGATGAAGCTAGTCGTAATTACTGGCGAAACGTCGTACTCAGATTGTAAATGTTGTGGCTTTGCACTCCAACACACCGGTGTGATGTACTAGTGACGAATTGGCACGTTTTGTTTACGTGACAAACCTTACTAATTGGCTGTGTCGGGTGGTGGCGGGTTTAACGACACACATATATTTACGCGATCTAACCCAAAACAACTCTATTATGGATTATATTGGTCGCGAAAACCAACATTGAGTTCCACTGTACATATAAAGAAACCACAAGTATGTGAAATGACAACAAAATAAAAAAAAATCTTCAACCCTTTGCAATAATAATAATTATAATCATAAAGCACAAGGGCCCCAATGTCAGAACTTTGGAGGTAGCTGTATTTCACCGACTTTTTTTTATTACCCACAAAGAAGGGGGGCATCGTGCAACACGCCCTTGTCGTGATTCACGAGGGCCCCATTTTCGCATGTGGTCCCCAAATCCTAGGGAGGGCATTTAACTTGATTGATAGTGAAAGAAAGAGGGGGGTGGGGGAGAGAGAGAAAATGCCGAATGATAGGTTCTGCAGAGAGTGGCCCTGGTGATTCAATCAAAACAGACGGAACAAAGATTTCCTGCAGGTATGAATCAGCTTCCCACAGGCGACTTCTTTCATGTTCTAGGTGGCACTTGATTCCGAATTAAGTGTGGGTGGGCGGGACTGGTCGCGCTCATCTTCTGTCTACCTCGTGGCTCCGTCGTAAATCTTACAACTTTTTTACAACATCTGCTGTTGCGCTATTCATGACAGCAACTACAGCAGCAACACGGCGCTTGTGTCAGGCTGTGGTGCACTTCGAGGTAACGTGGAGGTGTCGATGGCTCGCTTGCTGGCAGGAGATCGCGGGACAGGTTGAGATGACCGGCAGATGCGCCGCCGCTGATCCCCACTGCACTAGTGAGCAGGTGTTACGGCTGGTATGAGGTACGAGTGGAATGGTGTGGGCCGACCCACGCCCGGCCGCCTTTGTCTCCTCAATGCTGATGTGTGCACACCTCACCAGCTACCAACTTGCTGTGGAATGAGGTATAGGCGGATATGTGAAAAGGTCAGATGACCGGAATCACGCATTATAACATTCCGACAACAACGTGGACAAATTCTGCACTGGGTGCGGGCGGTCAATTGGTTCGGGCCGGATATGCGACGGTCGGACGTGCAACATTGCACTGTGCTCATTTAGAGTTGAGTCTACTCGGGGGAGGGCCCTGGCAAGCTCTGCGAGCACATTCCACTGATCTTCGCCACAGGTGGGATCCAAACTCAAGTAATTTGTTTTCTTGTGCAGCGCACTTTCCCATTGTGCCTCTGCTCCTCCCCACTCGCGCAAGCAAATACAACAGGTCACTGCAAGGTCAGAAGACATGCAGGCACTATATCATTTGGCCAAGTGCCCACGCTGTTCTTCATGGCTTAAGAACCCTAACATTTTGACTGCCAGAATTGCAGTTAAGGAGAATAGTTTGATTTACTGTTGTGCTTTAAAAGACAAGAATGAGGGAGAATGGGGGGAGAGACCAAATTATAGGTTTTGTGGTGAGTACCTGTCTTCCTTGAGACTCTGAATCCTCATTAGGGCTCGCCAAACGCCTCTCTGAGATAATTATATGCCACGGTCAGATTTCACAAAGTCACATTCTCCAAAAGTAAAGTTCAAGTAAGGAAAGCAGGAATGTAAAAAAAACCCTCCGCTTTCCAAAGTTTCTGTTCTAACGTCATGACAGAGCCAAATCTAGTTCACGCGCAGTGATAGATTTTTTTTTTAATATGTATGAGTCTATTTAATATAAACGATGTCAATTCTACTTGAGTTGCATTGAATGAACACGTGTTTTTTTTTATTCGATCGCTTAAGTCATAGTTTCACTTGACTAATGCCTTTGCTTGTATTCTTATTAAATCGTTGGCAGCTTTTTTGTAGTGACTACCCAAGTTAATATCTGCCGGACAAACTGGTTTTCAAATAAAGTAAAATTGCCGCCCAAATTGCATTATTGGGAGATTCGTGAATGGACGCTTTCCACGGGGCTAGCACGACTTCCCCCCCCCCCCCCCCCTCGTATTACTCTCAGATTACAAACTCTCACACACACACGGGGTTTCAATGAAAACAAATATTTGACCAGAAGCCCAGGCCTTGTTTTGTTGTTGTTGGGACCATCAAGGGCCATCCCTTATTAGAATGCTGCGGTATTGAGACGAATTTGAGAAAACTAGACCTGTCTTTGAGTCGCTCTCGGAGGCAGAGTTGAAATAATTTCAGCTGGTGGTGTGTGAACTGGATACTAATCTCGCGGTCGCTGTTACTGTCGCTTGGACACACCTGCTTTAAGAGCGCCACGGTTGCGACATGTTAACTACCGCGCCTGGTAAACAAAGAGGTCGTGGGTTCGATCCCGACCCTTGTGCCTCTGTCGTGTTAGTTTGTATGTTCTCCCCGTGGTCGCGTGGATTTTTCTCCGTGTCTTACGTTTTCCCTCCACAATTAGAAACGCGCGTTTAGAGTATTTAGCTGCTACAAATGTCCACGTGATAAGCCACTTCGTTGATATATAATTTGTGGCCGGTCGCTTCTTAAAAAGAGCTGTATAGCTCAGTGGGGGCTTACCTGGTAAAAATAAAAAAAAATAGTTTTGAATAGTTTTTAGCGATCTCACGAACCAGGTTTAATAACATCAGCCTACACCATTGAGTTGTTTATACGAGTTGGTACTTTGCACATTGAAAAGCATAAATCCACACATTTGCTTTGTTGCTGCACACAAAAAAATGTATCCGTCCCCATAGCTGGAGACAAAAGGTTCGCAGTTGATTTTATTTTTTTGTAAAAAATATTCTGTGCCAACAGAGATGTTTTACGTATATCCCTTCTCACCACAAACTTAAGATATTGTCACAAAAACAAAAAAAAACAAATAACTCACTATATTGTGCACAACTTGGCCCTCCCAATGCGATGGCCGGCACTTCAGATTGCATGCGCGTCGCTTTGACAAGTATAATTTTTTAAAAAATGCTAGAATACACGATTCTTCCGTATCTCATTATGTGCAGAAACGTACGAAGCTCCGGCCCTCGGTTTAAAATTCGAAATCAAAGCCGAGGTTTATAATTTGATTTGTGGGATCAATTGTAGGAGGTCAGAGGATAGGGGTGGAAAGGATGAACCCCCTGCACAGGAAAGAATTTGACAGCTCTCGAAAGCCATCTCTAAGTCCCCTGTTTGCAGATGCAAGCCAAGCGCCGGCTCCGGCTTCTTGGCCTTTAAATGTGGTGAGCAGGAAACAGCCGATTGATCGTCCGGTCTCCCACCTTCGCCAATCCCAGTGAACTTTCCCCACCCCTGGCCCCTTCTGTCAACTCTCTCCCATTGACGTGCACATGAGCGAGCGAGCGTGCGTGCGCATTTTGTGTGTGCGGGGAGCGGTGGTGCAGTGGGTTAGCGCACCGCACTGCAAATCCGGCGAGGCGAGTTCGATTTACGCTCACGGCCAACATCCGTGACGATGATATGAAGAAGTCCTGGGTCTATTCAGCCTTAAATGAGTACCTGTGTAAATGTCAGTACTGAGGAGACAAAAGTGGTCAGGCGTGGTGTTGGTCAACCACCTCCTACGTGTGCCGTGCCGGCCTTAATCAGCGCTCGCTAACAGCACTGGCCCCAACAGTCAGCGTAGGCAACGCACGGGAATCTCTGTTGCGTGTGTGCATGCGTGAGTTGAACAACCTCAAGCCAATGACGGAGAATGAGTATGTAGCAAGGGAAAGGTGATTAAAGGGCAGAGGGCACGGCAAGGTGCAGTGGCTGTGTCTAACGCTGGCTGGAACCTCCAAGCAAAGTAATAATCCCACAATGATTACTATGGTCAGCAGCAGGAGAAGGAAAACACACTTACGGCACTTATTGCATTTTGAAATCATTAAACCGTGGACAGCTAAACATTCCAGTTCAGGAGACAACAATGCGTCAGTGACCTTATTTCATGTTGTGAAAATACAACATATTTTCTCACTTCTGTCCACTTGTATAATACACTCATTTGTTGCCACCATTACATACCAATGACTTAACTCATATTTGGAATTGTAATTCCTACATTGTAGGAATACGAATTTGTAGATAAATTATTTGACCCTGAGTAAGTTGCTGTTCTGTCACACTGCATTGCAACATGAAGCTTATGGTGTTTATACTAAAATCACAATTTGCTTTGGGGATGGAAGCATAATTAGTGTCTTCAAAAGGTGAAAGGAGGCACACTTATTCTACTGGATTTTATAGTTTGTTGCAACAAAGGAAACACATTTAAAGTCCAAATTACAATGCAAAAAATAAAGTGTAAAATCAGCACCATACTTTGCCTTGTTAGGGTGAAGGCAAAGGGTCAGAGATTGTCTTGTCACCCTGCATGCCTTTCCAGCAACAGGTGTGCCTGATGGAGCTATCATGAGGTAGGCTGGTGCCGGCCTGCAGCTGGTATAGGGAGGCCACGTTATGAACTCAAAATTCCTGTCTCATTCGTTTAAGCATCAACAGATGTATGTGCATTTGTTTGCACTTGAATTTGACAAGGCTTTGAGAACAAACCATTGATGCGCAGTAGGATCACCACGTTCGGAAGCGCCGCCTAAAACACGCTTGTCATCATTATCGTGCATTTCGATTAACGCAGATACAAAGCACCACATTTGGTCACATTGGTATAAAACATTACGACCAATACAAAACAGGTTGCGAATGAAGCCAAATCTATTCGGAACAGTTGCACAAATGGGTTTTTCCCTAGATAAACAATTGCTGAGCTGTTCAGAAACGAGCGGCAGATGCTGTTTACGGACCACTCCATGTCTCCGCTGTTTGCGAGGCTATCCACACACCCTTGACCGGTTTCAATTGGCATATCTGATTACCTTTAAGCGGTGGTTTGGCAGTGTGAAGGCCGAGTTGTGGGGGCCTTCTTTTTTGTGACTCGCCTACCGGTCGATTCGAACAAATGGCAGAACCGAGTGAATTGTGGCCCAACCCAAGCTGCAAATTTCGCACCGTCGCTCAAGTTGCAAGTTGATGTTACCGCAGCGATGATTGCGTTTGGCGAGCCATTCAATCGACAGGCTGCACACTTTGTTTAAAAAAAAAAGTTAATTCGTATGAATAGCAGTGAGGAATCATTTCATCAGTTGTGATTAGGTCAGGGCATGTGGATTTTTTAACGAATGTCCTGGCATCCAATGTCAAAAGGTTTTGCCAATCACGTCGATGGGCAATGGGAATGAGCATCATTATGTACTAATCGTTTTAAACATATCACCATTATCTTCAGCGTAGCCAAATGAGGCACACTCGTCTGCGTTGCTGCAGTACATTTGAGCAAAACATTATTGTACGTGAAGCCGAAGTTTGTGTGGAACACGGGGGACAATGAGACATTTAACGAGAAAAACGTTGGCCCAACGTTGGTCCAACGGTTTAAATCACATTCCAACGTTGGCCCAACATTCTATTGTATGTTTACTGGGGTCTTCTGGCGCCAATGCAGTTCACTTTTAGCGATCATATTGACGACTCTGTGAGCCGCGGTTCTACAAAAGCTTGCGCGGGGGCATTTGTCGACGTCCACGGTCCGTCGGGGTGTTTTTTTTTCAGCCCGCCTTTCAAACCTTTAGAGGGCAGGTTTATTGTGGCTTAAGGGCTGTGCTCGTGTGGAAATCGAGGGTCAGCATTGCCCGCGCTGCCACGCTGAAGTCGCCGGAGTGGATTTCAATGTGGAAGGGCTTGTGCGGCTGCGCTTGCAATCTCGCGTTCGCCTCGGCTCGGACGGAGAAACGGTCTGCTGGGAAATTCCACCCCCACCATTCCTTCCCCGGGCAAGGCCATTTCAGGAGAAGCAGTTAATTCTCAGGATAGCACCTGTCCGCAGATTGTAAATACCATCTCCCGTGAAGTGGCGACGCCGGACGGATGAGGCGATGTGAGCCGAGAACGAGGGGGCGAGCCGGATGGAAGCGTGGGACGCTGCGGGGTTTGATGTGCTCGCGGGGAGTCGTGTGGGATGCGATGACGCGGGATCCGTGGTGACATTCGGGGAGAGCAGTGGTGATGCAGGTACGGTGTACACGCCAAACCGTGCTAATCGGAGGCGATTATCGCATTGTGATTGGGCAATGAACCCAGTAACCTGAGTTGGATTCCAGGCCGCAGCTACCGCCGCCATTGAAGAGAGATGCATAACGTTCGTTTAACACGTGGGCTTTCGCGACAAAATGTCATCCATATTACAGATTTTTGGGTTACATTGCGTATCTAACCCAACAACTTGTATCATGGATACATAACAATGTTATGTCTCAATGTCATGTCTCATGGATACATAACAATGTTATGTCTCATGGATACATAACTATGTTATGTGCGGGACGAAACGTTAGCGTGGCCGTGAGCAGCCTGCGGCGATGATCTCTGTGACCTGGCGTCAATCCTGGGCACCTTCTTCCACCCAGGATCGGGCCAAGAATGGTCAAACAACCCCCATGACTCAAAGGCCTTCATCCAGCAGTGAATTGATAATGGTCTGCGCGGTACAGATGTATGCATCTCCTAGCTTCGGGGAGGGCTGTTTGTGAAACTAATGCAGTGTGGCATCCCCAGAAAAATTAATTGGGGGCAGCCTTGAGGATTGGGAGCAGGCATCAGAACCCGAGACCAATGTTATTTTAGTCGTCACGTGATATTTGTGAGAATACACGCACATGATCCTACCTGTCTCATTTCCAGTCGTGACACTTGGCTCATATCAATGCCCCATCACTCAAAGGAATCGTAGGCTCGGGCTCCTTACCATTTTTCGTTATGACGATTGCTCTTAAAGTCTAACATTTAATTTATTATCATCATCACCAGTAGCAACCGTACCCATGAACAATCCACTGCTGGATGATGAGGACCTCCCCAGGTTGTCATGACATTGTAATAGGGGAGAACAAATTATTCGTCGAAGCAGCGGTAACTGAAGTTCAGAGTAAGACCGTGATTGATTGGTGCTCATGTGGATAATAATATCACGTAAACTTACCTTCAAAATTGGATCCTCGTTCTGCAGTGGGACACGACCTGTGGTTTAACGGCATGCATGACGTATACCCTGACATGAAAGGCAGAGAGGGAAGCGGAGGCACAGTGGTTAGCGCACTACGTTAGTCACAAAGACACACACGCACCCAAATCATTAATCAAACGGCAAGGGAAGTATGGTCAGACAATCTCGATGATTGACACGGTCTAGCTAAGCCTTCACCCAGCGGTAGATAGATATAAGACTGTGGATTATACATGGCCCGTTCTCCTATAACGCCGTAGTTGTGTTCATGAAGCACACCGCATTATCGAAAAATCGCGTTATAATAAATAATATATATATAATATAGGGGTAAAAGCACAGTCCGCGATAACACGGTGAGATGCGTACGCAGGCCGAACAAATGCTGAGGCGCGTGGGTAGCATCTCGAAGCATCCAGCAGCATCCCGCCAGCTCGTGTGTGACGCTACGCCGAGGCAGCCGTACAACCGCCTATTCCTGCTCGCACGACGTAGCGCTGTTCACTCAATCGCGTTATATCCAATTCACAACCGCGTTATAATAATAAATAAAAAACACACGTGTTCCCTAATACATGCATCACGTTATTTCTAATTTGCGTCATGAAAACGCGCGTTATTTTACTAGAGCTCTAGAGGAGTACTCCTCTAGAGGGCATCTGGCCTACTCTTCCACACTGTATTATTTTGAACTTTTTTCACGCCGTACGTAGCCAACCGTGCTCATCAGAGGTGCCGGGGGAGAAGGAAAGTCAAACTCAACACAAAAAAGGAGTTCTAGGGAAATTAGTTTACCATCTAGAATATGAATCACTGCAGTCACGAAAGCTTTAAATCAAAATCTTGGAGGAGGTTAGAATATCCACGCTTGACTTAACTGTTGACAATGAGCCCAAAGAATCACGCGACTCGAACAAAACCTGCACCGTTGTTTCGACTGCCGTGCGCCGCGACACCGAACCGCCGACCTCTGGACCGCAAGCGCAACGTTCCAACCACTTGCACCACGGCAGCGTTCCACCCCCACCCCCCAACTATATTTTGTAATAATGCGATTCATATTGTTACCGCTGCCACTGGAATCTTATGTCAAACGAAGTTACAACTGCATTTGCATCCGCTGCTCGTGCTGCTGACAGCCCGGGATTAATAATAGAGAAGACGATAAAAAAAAAACACCGAAGTCTAGCGAGCTGGGCTTGGACGGCCCCAATCTCATTTCACACTCGCGTCTCGGGCTTCGCAGCGTTCATTGTACGCTCGGTCGCGCCGCGCAGAGCTCTCGCAGAATTCTGCAACGAAAAATGCCGCCGCTTTGCATTGCCACTTTTGGGGTGGAAAGTGAAGGGAGAAAAAAATATATATTGCATGATGATGGATTTGTGGGAAGAGCTGATGATCCATCATGTTACGATTGTGGGCTTTCTTCTGCCCAGCACTTGTTTTATGCTGGCCAAAGCATTATTTTTTTTCCGTGTGGATTAGGTCTAACGCGGCTGGCGAGTGGCACAGCTCACTGACGTTAATGCCCTGCCTTCCCCCATGTTGTTTGGCACAGTGATTTTATTTGTTTTTTTTTCTAAATTTCATTCCGATTGTCCTTTCGGCATCATTTCATAGGACAAAGTATCCATTCAGATATCTCTCACACAGCAGCGCAACCCATAAAGCCAGAGAACGGTCCACAGAAGCAGATATCTCAGAGCTACTTTTGAGCTACCTTTGAGATCCCTTCAAGCGACTTCTGACCCACACAGTTCCGCACAGCACTTTCCTACCCGCAGTGCATGTAATAATAACAATCATTGCATGGCAGTCAGAAGAATGTTTTAACTCTCAAAGCTGGAATTCGTCCAAATTAAGTGCAGAACAAAATGTAATCTGATGGGTGTTTTTTTGTCACTATCTGCTGCAGGCTTTCTAATTCTTCTGTCTCTCTTGGTCTCTCCCAGCTCAGCCCATTTGCTGCATACGACACAGTCGGGTTTGTGAGGTTTAGATACAAGCACATATCGGCACGTCGACTCACTAGTATCATGGTTAACTTATTTTGGGGGCTCGATATGAAAACCACTGAGCTGAGGCATTGGTTGCATAGTGGAGGAGATGTTTGCCTAAATGTAGGCACATTTAATTGGTAAGGTAGAGAGAGTGCCGATTCATTGCTTGACTTTTTATGAAATGGGTAATTGATTCACAGGGTTTTGTCGTTTCACTGCTGGATGAAGGCCTCTCCATGCCATGTGGGTCGTGGGCATTGTTTGACCATACTCCACCACCCCAGTCATTGTGGATTGGTGATGGTGGGAATCTAGAAACGTTTCAATGGATCGCTCACTGCCGATGTTCGCGGTGGCCAGGGGATTGAACCCAGGTCACCTGATTCATAACTCAGTTCGCTAATGACTCTGCCACTATTCCCTCTGCATGTGATATCCTCCACGAGAGACTGCCAGAACACGGCAGCTCTGCAGTGTACTGCCAAGGGGATCGTGGTTGCGAACATGAGCCCCCAGTTAGATTAGATATTGTCAAGGAGTAAGGAGCATTAATATAAATGTTAATTATTCATGATTCCTATTCTAATCTATATTTTATGTCCATGCACATATCTTACATATATTTTTAATAGATTATAATATTATAATATTTGAATGAAAACTTTCCCTCCCATGATCTCTTTTCCCAGTTCTTATAAACTAACTAAATTCAAGAAATGCTTCAACTATTATCGATGACAGCTTATATGTTGCTGCTTATTGCTGTCTGCTCAATATGTTGGGAACCTTGTTCCTGTAATGGTCCATCTATTCATTGATTAACATCGATTGTCACACTCATGATACACACATTGAATGTTGTGCGTACGAATCGGTTATTTCAAATACGCCAATGATATCCCAATGCTACGCTAATTTTACATGTTCGTTCATGAATCGAAGAAAACTGTGGAAATACAAATTTAAAAACAATACAAATGAGATGGTAAAACAATTTGAATGAGAAAGAAGGTCAATCCTGGAATCAAATCTCGACCCTGAATCGTGCAATTCAAGGGAATCGCTCGATGCTGGCGTCAATAATGACTTCCCTTCTGTGTTCCATTACATTGTTAATCATTCACAAAGAAATGCAGGGGTCATGTTAAGTTTGTGGCCTCAAACTTGCTTCATATGACCAGGTCCCGCATTATGCTTGTTAATCCCATGGATTTTTCCTAGTGTGCAGAATATACTAAACTGCACTACCATCATTCCGAATAAATCCACCAGCCTTTGACTGACCAGATACTATGATAGATAAACTCAAATGCACTTGCCTTCTCATCACCATGCCTGGAATGATACATTTTTAAATGTATAAAACAGACCTCAATATGAACACAACATTCTCTATTTACAGTTCCGTCTGCGGTCATCATTTTATTTGTTTCGCCAAAGCCTTTAAATTACATATTTGGACAGCTTTAGTACAAAAATTAATAGCCCACTCCGAAAGGGATTCTCGTTTGCAGTGGCTTCGTATGCACATAATACCATGTTTGGGCTGGATGCTGTGTGCACAATGCGGAATATTGGTAGTCTGTGTTAACCCTCATGAAAAATACATTGAAAGCTATACACATCACATTAGTATTTAATTAATAGTAATAGACCAGGGTCTCTAGGTGGCATGTATAAAATATGGCTGGCATAGTAGCTTAATGCTCACTGATTTTGATTGATGTTATCTAAGCTCATATAATTTACTTTCACATTCAAACAGCTATAGATTTTTTCAAATGTTATTTTAGTGAAGTCCATTTGTAATCTTTATTCAACAGAGTCCTTCGTCTGTTCTTAATGTCACAGATGACACGGAAGAGACAGTCTGCAATATTCGCAATCGGGCCTTACACCGGTGGAATGTTTCAAAGCTCCATTGCCCAAATGCGTGACAGAGTAGCGGCGCGTTGAGTAAGTATGAATTCACGCATTTATTTTTTATGCGAGTATTGCTATTTGGACCTCACTCTAGATATGCCACCATCAGTTACCTTATACGATGAACATTCTCCCCCATTTGCCCTTTTGTTTCTGCTAAGCATAATACTGCTATTTATTTTCTTTTTTTATCAGGTATTCCTTATTCTTCAAATTGTAAGAATAATAATAAAATAACGACGTTTCGGCCACAACACAAGTGGCCTTCATCAGGTGAAGGGACTGGACTGTCCAGAGGACAGCGTTGGAGTGAAGACAGCAAGCCCAGGTCACGTCCTTTAAGCTGTGTGGGAGGAAACAAAAAAACGCCTTGACAAAGGAATTAGCATAACAATGATGTACTGGACCGGCACGGTGGGGGGGGGGGGGTTACATAATGTTGGTGTGAAGGGACATAAGCTGCTGTGAAAGTTTGGGATACCACTACTTGAATAAATATACTGTACCATTGAAAATTAGTTTAATATTTGGTTTCATTTAGAACATCTTTCCAATGATTGCTTCATTTGAAACCATCCTCTCGGTTGAAATTGTGTCTGTGTTTGTAAATCTAAATTGCCTCGTGGACAAATCTCTGATAAAAACCCGTGGGTTTGCAGAGAACCTTGGTATCGGAGAAAACTATATCATTATCAAATTTAGATTTGTAAGAAAGTGGTTGTATAGATGCAGCCGTGCAACTGCTTGCTTCTGCCACTGTCGATGAAAGGGGTTCCACTGCAGAACGCTCTTATAAAGTGCTTCGAAGAAAAAAATATATTGGCCTACTCTTCCATGCTGGGCAGACATCTCGGAAGAGGCGAGTGTACCCACACACTACCCCACCGCAGACGTGACCTACCGCACGACTGACTGTGCTGCACCCATTCATACTGCTGACGGCACATAAAAAAACTTGCAGCAAAACGGGCGACCTCCAACCGGCGACAGCATCCATTACATTATTCACCGTATTAACCTTTTCCTTACATTTGTTTCAATTATGTAGTTGGTTCGTATACTGCAATCGTATGCTGTTTGAGGGTCCAGGTGTCCCTTGAAGGAGAGTGTTATCGATGTGAATGGGCCCTCTCACCTGGGCGTAACGTAAAATCCTCCGTCGGAACGGAACGCAAGCGGCGCACTCAGCTTTAACGACCCGACCGGACCAATTATTGAAACAATTACGTACAAACAACTTAAACGCTGCACTTCAACACAGACATAAATGTTTGCCGTGCTGACCCCGTGTCAGCACACGCATGACCTGGTGCAAACCCTCACCCCAGGCTGTGTGGTACGAAGTTTTAGATTTGGGTGCAGTGTTTTTTCGGCTCGCAGGTCATTTAAGCGAGCGCGAGCTTGCCCATGCTTTAATTGCGGCGCTCACAAACCAGCTGGGCCAAGAGCCATCTTGTTGCCTCCACCTGACCTGATAATTAAGTTGTACGCTGGCCCGGTGGACCTGCCACTTTGTTGGGAAGTATTTTTTGTTAGTCTTCTCTCAACGTAGAATGCATTTCTTCTATACCATCAATGTTTGCCGATCGTGCTTTCGACGTCGTGTCATGAGATGAAGTTGACCACTCGATCTCTCTCTCTCGCAGAGCACGAGGTCACCATCCATGGTAGAGAACATCCCACAGATGCGGCTTCCACAGAGCTACCTCAGAGATCACTGAAAGTGACCTCTGCTCTGCACAGTAGAGAGCTCGCTCTGCATATGGGAGTAATGTTCGTTGCACGGCAGTCCGACTGATGTGTTCACTGTCAGAGCTAGAACTTTTGCCAAATTCAGTGCAGAATATTATTTTAATTTGGTGGGTAGGGTGGGGGGAGGGGGGTGTGCGGTCATTGGTGACTGGGCTGAGATGATCAACTCAATAGATTTGAGATCTCGGTTGAGTCACAGGCGGCTTACAACTGAACTCAAACCGAGGACGTCATGCAGAGCCAGCTCAGCGCTCTGACCTCTGAAGCACCTGGCAACCTCGGGAATTTATTTCGTTTTTCCTTTAAGCGGATTGCATGAATCAGCAAGGTGGTTATGGGGCGGCGGGCGTGAGGATGATTTGGCGAGGAGTGCCCAGGTGAGGACTGCAGGTGAGCAGGTGGTTTAGAGGGAGGAGGTGGACGTGGAGGATCGAGCTGGAGGGATGCTGGTGCAGGGGAGGGCGGCATCTGCCTCCAGCGCGAGATAACTAATGGAAGCTTCGCGCAGACAAGTGTGAAATTGTTCCAGTGGGATCGCATAGGTGACTAAGAGAAGGCGATGTAGGTGAAGCGTACTTGTCTTTTGTATTCTCTCGCTATGTATTTAACCTGTTGCATTGTCGAGACGACAAAACACACAGCACCCGTTCGCATAACCGACAACGTCGGGGACCCGGGTGTGAGCGGATATTTGAAAATATTAGAAATGTGAACATCGGTAGAAAAATGGCAGTTACGCAAACATGGGAGAATGCGTCGCCATGCTTGAGAAGTGAGCGAATGTAGGCAGCATGTAGAGTAAATTATTGAGTGTGAAAAGTTCCGATGTCTGGACATCGACATAGATTGACGGTTGCACTGCGCACGAACACTGCCTTGGGTGTGGGCAGTTAGTTGGTCAGAGGGGCGGATATGTGACGGTCGGATATGCAACGCCATACAGTAGACAGTATTGACGTAAATAGAATGCCCTGAACCCTATTGATAGGCTACATGTTACGAATTTAGTTATTCGCCCTCCTTGCAATTATTGAACTTGCCTGAGTTGAGGGGCTGGGGGTCACTCTCGTGACCAGAGGGATTTATGTTAAACAGTTATATACAACACACACGAATCAGACACGGTTTATTCTTGCAAACACACACAATGTGGTGCATGCGTAATGAGCATGTGCGTCGATTTTTTTTTGTAGTAAAACAAATCAAATGTCAATTTAAAGTTTGTCCCCATAGTACTCTTGGCATCAATTCGGAACTCTCACGCAGCACTGCGTTATGCCGTGTGTCAGGGAAGGGTCTGCAGAAGCAGATCTTACAGAACTACTGAGAATGCCTTCAAGTGGCCTTTTTTAAATCCATACACTAGGAGGTGCAGCACTTTATCACTTTGCTGCAGAAATTGTGTTTGCCATATGGCAGTCAAACTGATATTTGGTTAATTCTCAAAAGCTAGGATTTAGCCCAATTGCGTGAAATTCCCAAGTTTATTTGTTGAGTTTTACACACAGCCATTATTGACCGGGCTGAGACATTCAACTCTGGTTGAGAACCTGGTTTAATCACGGGGTGGCTGAAACCTGGATTCGAACCCAGGATCTCAACCGAACTGGCTCAGCATACTCTGACCTCTGATCCACTGGCGCACATTTGCAGGGATCAATGTTAATCGACGAATCTACAGGGTCTATAAATCACTGCCCTCCTCCTAAGTTTGGCACAGTCACTTTAACGTGGAACCGTCGGGTTTCAGATTACCTGCACGAAAAACAGGCAGAGGATCTAATAATTGCCGTGATTGAATTTCACCGCCGCGTTCAAGGGCCACGCAAAAGGGCTTTACCGGACGGGGCTGGTGCCCTCTGCCCTTTACCCTCATTGGTTCACACGCCGCCCCTTTCAAGTCACCAGCACCACCTGACCTACGCGTCGTGTTTTTTGTTTTTGAGAAGTGAGCTGCTGGCCTCGAGGGACGTTCCGAGCGCCGCTGCTGGGTTTTTTTGGGCGGGGGGGGGGGTGAAATTGTAGGTGAAGGGGTTAAGCTACAGTGTCACCGGTCCGGCCTCCAGAACTAAACTATGTAACGAACAGCTCAATATCAATTGTCCTCAAGCTGACGCGCCCAGTGATCTACCAATTTGTGGCATCCCAGAGGTGTTTATGCATATACTTTGCAGCATGATTTAATTTTTGATTTAAAGCTTTCGTGACTGCAGTGTGCTATTAGCGAATTGCCCGATGATGCTGGATGTAATTACCAGCGAAACGTCGTACTCAAATTGTAAATATTGTGAATTCACTCTTCAACACACCGGTGGGCTAAAGTAGTGAACTATTTGTCTTTTGTCAACGTGACACTTTTTGCTGATTGGCCGTGTCGGGTGGTGGAGGGTTATGACACATTTATAAATAACGCGATCTAACCCAAAAAAATGTTTTTATTATGACTGCAGTGATTCACATTCTTGGTTATTTCGGTAAAGTCACGTTGAAGGGAAACAATAAAATAATAAAATATATATAAAACTATAAAATTCTCACGACGTTTCGACTGCAACACAAACAGTCATCATCAGGTGTGAAAACCAACGGCAATAACATTTGAAATAAGTGGCGGTTTGTATTTACTTATATATTTATTTGTTTGTTTGTTTTTAAGCGTTAGCACCACAGATATCGATTTGACAGTTTGTTTAGATGGACGAGTCCATCTCTGTTCGGAAAATAGGAGGGGGGAGACGAAAAATTAATGTATGCTGTCTGAAAGCCACCGAAAGCGTGAACAATCAATTAAGACCCGAAATTGTTTATCAAATCCTTCCAATGATTGCTAAGCCAGAATCCATCTTCTCGGTTGAAATTGTCTCTGTGTTTGTATATGTGGATAGCCTCATGAACGAATCTCTCATGGTAGCCAGATGGCTTGCAAAGAACCTCTGTCTTGGAGAAGTCAATGTCATGTGAGCCTACTGAATTATAACAGTGATCTGCCACGGTCGAGGTGTTGGTCCTTCCGTGTTTAAGGTCTGCTTTTGTATTCACGAAAATTCGTGAGAATTTTATTGTTTTATATATATATTATTTTATTGTTTCCCTTCAACGTGACTTTACCGAAAGAACCAATAATATGATTTAATTTCTCACTGAATATTTGCCGAGTTACCACGGCCATACACTGGCAGAGCCAGTGTATGGCAGAGCCAGTGTATGGCAGAACCAGTGTAGCATATTATTATGTGCTACATTATTATGTGCCAGGGACTCTATGAGATGATCGGGCAATAGTCCGAGTCCATAATTGGCAATAAGTAACGGCAAAGAAGTTATAAGTGACTGACAGAATTGTGCGCAGTTGTGTATACAGGACACGACTTCCCTGAAAGCATCCACCTCCAGCGAGCGCGATGCCGATCACACACCGCGGTTCGATTTCGACCCTCGATCGATGGCTGCGCCATCGCCGCACACGCGTCGAATAAAAAGCAAGGGACAAGTCCTTACTTACTAACAACTCCGAGCATTTATCGTTGCTGGAGGGGTTTCCCCCCCTCCCCCCCCCCCCTGCGGGGAACGTTCGTGTCTTTTTTTCTGGGTTGACAAGCCAAACATATTCGGTTGAAATGAATCCCTGCCTTGTGCACAAACCACGGCTCGCTCGGCCATCATTTATGTTGCGAAGTGCACGGATGGCAAACGAAGGTGGTGCGAGTGTGTGCTCTCACACATGTGGCCAGGCCGTCGCAACACACACACACACACGGGTAACCTGTCTGGTGTGAGTGAGAGTCAGATGGGAGGGGTGTTTAGTGCAGCAAGGGAAGGAGGAAAGTGAAGGCAGAAGGATAATTAATTCATACCGTCACAAAGGATCGAGGAAGGAAGACTCGAGAAAAGGATACTCCAGCTGTTATCCTGATGCGCGAACCGCAGCCAGATTAATACAAAACTATTTCAAGGCCGTGATATTTTTTTGGGAGTTGGCATGGGTGGAGGACTCACATTGAAACCTATGACTGCCTCTGTAAAATCAGGATCTGTACAGAATCCTGAGTCGGGGCTCCAAATAATGCAAATTCACGCAAGTTTTAAGTCAAAATGCAAATTCACTTTGCCGTAGTATTGTAGAGCAATACGCTGCCCATCACCTGTGTCAGTGACAGCTGCTGTTTCGGGGGTGGTGGGATCTACCGACATTAAGTGCCGTGTCCTCCACCGCCACGGTTGGGGTCTGCGGGTGTCTCACGATGAGCCTGGCCAGGGCCGTTCTGCGTGAGCCGTTTGAGCAGCAATATGATTGGGAGGAGAGAGGAGCCGTATAGCCGTGTGTGGTGGCCCTGCCGATGAGACATTGAATGTTAAAAGCGGTCCAAGAGTTTGCGTGGACGGTATTCGACCAATGCTGCTGATCAGCAACATTGGCGGTGTGTCTGGTGGGATGTGTAAAAAAATAAACTTTGTTTTTTGTGTGTGTGTGTGGAGACTCCAATATGGGAAGGAGGTGTATTGTCTGCTTGTTTCTTTTTTCTATCATGTGTGGCGAGGAAGGCGGAGTTGTGGCTGGGTGGGGAGAGTGAGGCGAGTGTGGGTTGGTGCGGACCGTTTGAATACAAAGACACTATTGTGTCAGTCTGCGCTTACTTGGCACTGGAAGTCACACGACTGCAAAATGTTAAATTTAGATTGATGGAAAAGAAATTGTCACGGGTATTTTTTGCTCATGCTGTGCCTTTCTCAGTAGCAAAGTTAAGCACATTTCCCTGTCTGTATTTTTTGTATTTTTTTTGTACTTGTGTTTTCATTTAATTAAATTTTCCAGTTTAATAACGGGTCCAGTTAAAGTTCAGCAAAATTATGAATTTCTTAAATAAACTATGCCTTTAAAGATTGCCATGAAGCATTATGAAATAAGAGATCAATTCATAAGCTGTCAAGTGGTCAATGTCTAATTTAAATACTGTTTTAACTTTAATAAAATAGTTGGGTATGCTTTAGTGGCTCATTAGATGTTTTCAATACTGGTATTAGACTAGCTTGTTTATTTTATCACATTTTAAAAGTTAAAGGTTCAGCCCTGCCATTGCTTACATATGCCACTGCTGGCAGAAGGACCTACACTAGAGGGAGTTTTTAATAATATTCGGCCTATTTTTCCATGCTAGCCTGATATCTTGGACACACTGGGCTAATCCATATTTTACCCAACCAACATGCGACCTCCAATATTGAACAACTCCCCGCACTTCTGAATACCATGGTTGGTTACGTGTGAAAGCAGTTCAACGTGCACACACAACTGTGGTGTACCCACTTGTACTGCTGGGTGGACAGAAACGGCGAGAATTTGAGCTCAACTGCAATGCCGTGAGAACAAATCAGACCGGCGACCTCTGGATTTCAATCCCGGTGTGAACACCATGACCCCACGGCAGCACCCACTGGCATCAGACTGTGTTGATTTATTTCATGACGCTGTACCACTACGTATTTTTTGTTGTATTGTACACTTTTTTGTGATCAAGCTCCTGGTCAGTATACGTGTACATGAAGTCTCCCATTGTTACACTATTTTATATCTGGCTGCTGTGCTATACCCGCCAAGTATATCCATAAAAGCCACTTGTCAGCACATGTCCACTGCATACACATACAGGGAGTGTATGTACATGTTTAACTCTCTATGACCAATCAATTGCTGGATTAGGGCCTCCCAAAAAATTGCGTGGGTTGTGGCAATACACTACCATAAATGCAGGTTGGTGAAGGCAAGAGAGCATAGATTACACCTCTGACTAGCACGGTTGGCTACGTGCGGTGTGAAAGAAGTTCATCATACATACATACATGGAAGCATAGAAGTACACTATAATTAATTGTGATGCACTGCCAGGTATGTGAACGAGCCTCATGAAAACGTGTTTGTACAAAGTGGTCACCCATCCAAGCACTGTCTTGGTTGGGGTCTTCACTTCCCTTCCCCCCTCTGGGGTTGATAAATGAGCACCACTTTTGCCATGGGAATGTGGAATATCCACCACAGGCTCAGCGGATGTAAACGCGAGATGACCACTGTCCGATGCTCAAGTGAATGTTAAACAACTTTAAGTTCATTTTATCATTTTTCCAGTCCGAGTCAGCTCTCGGGAGCAGAGTAGCAACGATTAATTTGTCCGTTTTTTCCTCCGCAATTTTCAATGAAACGCTGTAATTGTTTTAATGTGCTGCATCGCTGGGGTGCACAGGAATGTGACATTTCCTCCACTGGCTTGGGGCAATAAGTAGCAAGCGGGTGAGTGCCGACCCGAGAGCGATACCACTTTGCCCGTGTTTGACTTTGAACGTGTGGTTATATCACGAGGTGGCCCAATGTTCCCTGCCTCGCGACCGTGGCGGTGGTCTGCTCCCCCCCCCTCCCCCCCATGGAAGCAGCTCGGTCACAAGGTAAAGCAAAACTAAACTTACGTGTCCGTAAAATTTCGATTTAAAGCTTTCGTGACTGCAGGGATTCATATGTGTTCGTAATAGAGGTTGTTTTGGGTTAGATCGCGTAAACATAAATGTGTCGTTAAAACCCGCCACCACCCGACACAGCCAATTAGTAAGCTTTTTCATGCAAACAAAACGTGCCAATTAATTACAAGTTCTGAACACCGGTGTGTTGAAGAGTAAACCCACACCATTAACAATTATGGGTGCGACTTTTCACTAGTAATTAATTACAACCTGCCTCATCAGGTGACAGCCAGACGCGATCTAACCCAAAGAATCCTCTATTATGGTTAATATTGGGCGTGAAAGCCTACGTGTTAAACTAAGCGAATTATATTTGACCAGGTAAGGCCCACTGAGTAAATTTATCTCTTTTTCAGAAGCGACCTGGCCACAAATGATAGCTCAACGAGGTGGCTTATCGCGTGGAAGTTTAGAGCAGCCAAAAACTCTAAACGCGTGATATTGATTTTAAATGTGGAGGGAACATTGGAGCACCCGGAGAAAAGTCCACACGACCACGGGGAGGGAGACATGCATACTCCAAACACACAGGCAACAGGATCGGGATCGAACCCACGACCTCCTGTATACCAGGTGAGGCAGTTGACATCTCAACATCGAACCCACGACCTCCTGTATACCAGGCGAGGCAATTAACATCTCAACATCGAACCCACGACCTCCTGTATAGCAGACGAGGCAGTTAACATCTCAACATCGAACTCACGACCCCCTGTATACCAGGCGAGGCAGTTAACATCTCAACATCGAACCCACGACCTCCTGTATACCACGCGAGGCAGTTAACATCTCCTAGCCACCGTGGCACAGGTGGAGACGGAGCCTGGGGGGTTATGGGGCCTCCTGATAAAGAGGTGAAATAACAAGTCAGAGGGATTGTTTTGCAATGTGCCAGGGATTATGGGGATAAGCGTATGTGGCCGGAGGATAAGCTGCGTGTGAAGTTAATTTCAGGTAATGAAAGGAGAATGCTCTGAGTCGATTTCCCATTTTTGCCAATGGCTTATCGATTTGGGTGCCGGGGGGTGACACACACTCTGTAAATTGTACTGTATGGTACCCCACACCCTAACTCCTTCCCATAATTTCCACTGCACTTTATCGCACACATGCTTCACCATACACAGACACGGATGCATGCACGCGCAAAACAAAGAAATATCCCCGATGTGGCTTCTGACAGGCTGTTGGGGGCAAGTGCCGTGAACCAACAACGAGTATGGCCTGTGCGGCACATTAGGGGGTGAGTAGCCAGCACCAAGCACGGCCGCCTTTATCTCCCTAATACTGATATTCGCACACTGCACTCGGTACTGATTGAAAGCTGAGTCGACTTATGGAAGGCCCAGAACTGGATCCGATATTTGTCACCGATGAAGGCTGTGAGCATGAATCGAATTCAATTCGCTGGCTTCGTAGCGCAGTGTGCTAACCACTGTGCCACTGCACGGAGACAAAAATCATCCGTATAGCCTTAGACTTGTGGTGGCAAGTGCTGTTAGCGAGCACCTATGAAGGCCAGCACGGCGCACGAGGAAGTGGGTGGCCAGCACTACGCTCGACCGCCTTTGTATCCCTTGTGACAATGTTTGCACACTGCACTCGGTACTCATGTGAGGATAAATCGACCTAGGTGAGTCCCAGGACTGATTCAGAAAATGTTTCCTCTTGATGGCCGTGAGCAGGGATCGAACTCTGGTCGCCAGTTTAGTCGCGCAGCATGCTAACCACTACGCTACTGCCCCCCACACACATGTATGCACGCATGCACACACATGTGTGTTTAGCATCACATTGTTGTTGTTTTATTAAACTACAACTCCAAATTTATGACAGAATTTGTGCAAGAAATTGCCACCACAGTTGGACATGCGGAAAACAAAATGTGTGGGGAAAAACCCGAAATGTTTGTTTTGGCAGAAAGCTCACTATTTTCCCAGCTTCAGTAGAAATTAGCAACGTTAATAACTATGCATTCAGTGCGGATGTTCTGTTTTTTGAAACTGCCGATGCACACTGGAGTATAATTTGCTCAAATGGAATTCCATAGCCTATACATGGATGTAAACAAGTTGCTCTATTTGCCAGCAAAATGTTCTGATGGCAATACCACGTGGCAATACCACGTGGTCACAATGCCTCACCACAACCGCACGGGTGCTTTTTACTTTCTGTGTTCCGTTAAATTATTTCCAGTGAGTTAGCCTACTGGGGCATCACGATTGTGTGAACGAATATTTAAAATAAAAATAAAAAACACACGGCTAAAGATAATTTAAAAAAGGCTTTATCTCTTCTCACTACAGGAGATGTTAAGACGTTCAGACAACAAATAGGCCAATATTCCAAGGCATCGAGTCAGCAACAGGCATGCATGCTTGTGGTAAACATGCAAACAAAATGTGCTTTTAAAATGTATGCAGTCCTCAAAACTGATTGGCCTACATTAAAGACAGCCTCTATTATGTATTTGTCTCATCAGTGCTAGACCAAAGGCAAACAGTACATAGATGATGCGAACCGCAAAAACACGAGTGGCTCGAGTGAAGTTTTCATTTCGATGGCTACTTTGGGCAACGATTAGGCGGTTGGGTGGCCTATCGGTCTGATGCCACGTGGGAGTGGCTTAACCGGCACCACTGAGATGCTGGGTTCAAACGCAGGCCTCATTCAGAGTCTCAGGTGCGGTGAGTTCATGGTGTCAGAGTCTCAGGTGCGGTGAGTTGATGGTGTCAGAGTCTCAGGTGCGGTGAGTTGATGGTGTCAGAGTCTCAGGTACAGTGAGTTCATGGTGTCAGAGTCTCAGGTGCAGTGAGTTGATGGTGTCAGAGTCTCAGGTGCGGTGAGTTGATGGTGTCAGAGTCTCATGTGCAGTGAGTTCATGGTGTCAGAGTCTCAGATACAGTGAGTTCATGGTGTCAGAGTCTCAGGTGCAGTGAGTTGATGGTGTCAGAGTCTCAGGTGCAGTGAGTTGATGGTGTCAGAGTCTCATGTGCAGTGAGTTCATGGTGTCAGAGTCTCAGGTGCGGTGAGTTGATGGTGTCAGAGTCTCATGTGCAGTGAGTTCATGGTGTCAGAGTCTCAGGTGCAGTGAGTTGATGGTGTCAGAGTCTCATGTGCAGTGAGTTCATGGTGTCAGAGTCTCAGGTGCGGTGAGTTCATGATGTCAGAGTCTCAGGTGCGGTGAGTTCATGGTGTCAGAGTCTCAGGTGCGGTGAGTTCATGGTGTCAGAGTCTCAGGTGCGGTGAGTTCATGGTGTCAGAGTCTCAGGTGCAGTGAGTTCATGGTGTCAGAGTCTCAGGTGCGGTGAGTTCATGGTGTTAGAGTCTCAGGTGCGGTGAGTTCATGGTGTCAGAGTCTCAGGTGCAGTGAGTTCATGGTGTCAGAGTCTCAGGTGCGGTGAGTTGATGGTGTTAGAGTCTCAGATACAGTGAGTTCATGGTGTCAGAGTCTCAGGTGCAGTGAGTTGATGGTGTCAGAGTCTCAGGTGCAGTGAGTTGATGGTGTCAGAGTCTCAGGTGCAGTGAGTTCATGGTGTCAGAGTCTCAGGTGCAGTGAGTTCATGGTGTCAGAGTCTCAGGTGCGGTGAGTTCATTGTGTCAGAGTCTCAGGTGCTGTGAGTTGATGGTGTCAGAGTCTCAGGTGCAGTGAGTTGATGGTGTCAGAGTCTCAGGTGCAGTGAGTTGATGGTGTCAGAGTCTCAGGTGCAGTGAGTTGATGGTGTCAGAGTCTCAGGTGCGGTGAGTTCATGGTGTCAGAGTCTCAGGTGCAGTGAGTTGATGGTGTCAGAGTCTCAGGTGCAGTGAGTTGATGTTGTCAGAGTCTCAGGTGCGGTGAGTTCATGGTGTCAGAGTCTCAGGTGCAGTGAGTTCATGGTGTTAGAGTCTCAGGTGCAGTGAGTTCATGCTATGTCATCGCACCTGGTGACATCGCACGTGGTGACATCGCACGTGATGTCATTGCACGTGGTGTCATCGCACGTGGTGACATCCCAAGCGGTGTCATCGCACGTGGTGTCATCGCACGTGGTGACATCGCACGTGGTGTCATCGCACGTGGTGACATCGCACGTGGTGACATCGCACGTGGTGCCATCGCACGTGGTGACATCGCACGTGGTAACTTCGTACGTGGTGTGATGTCATCGCTCGGTCTCCGGACTGTCGGGCTCATTACATGCCTTGGCTGCCACTCCACTGATATTATCCCCGATCACGTTGCTTTTTAACTGATACCACTCTGTGCAGTGTGAGTGCTTTTTGGCCAATGGCAAAGTAGAAAAAAAGTGTCAAGGCTCAACTTTGTATTTCATCCTGATGATAGTACAAGGTCCGGTGAAGCAATGAGCCGAGGCGCCTGGCACCCGGGAACCCTCATAGCCTGATTGCTCGAGGGGTCCGTGTGAAGCACGAGGTGTTTGCCCACTAATTTTGGCTCAGATTTCACGGCCCCCTCCAGCCACACAGCAAGTCATGATCAAATAAGCCCCGTGCCTGGCGTAGCATGTGGATCGACAAAGGGCTGCAAAAGACGAGAGATAACCATGTCGCGGTCGAGAACACAGCCTGTGAAGAATAATAATAATGATATACCACGTAACCTGAGAAGGGATGAATTTGAATGAGTTGGAAAAATTAATTAAAAATGGAAATGACTGCAGCTCGATCTTCCCTGTATGCTCTCTGTGAAAATGGAACACATATACTGGACAGATTGGCAAAACTATAGGAAATAGAGCACTTATCTCTCCGGCAATCTGGTCCTCGTTTGATCACAAGGTCTGCTTTATTAACCGTGAGTACTTACATCATTAGCCTGCTGGGCAATCAAACTCAGGTTCAAAGATAAACTAATTTCCTTCCCTCCGTAAGCACTTTTGTGTTCGACCACCGACCATCACAAATTGAGTTGGGATCAAATTATGTGGGGGCTTCAGTCTCCCTCCATCCTTTCCCTCCCCCCTCCTCTCCTCGCTCCAGGGAAGTGAGCCTGATGTAACCCTGCAGTGCTCGGGCTAGTTCAGAGGCAATGCTCACCTCTGAGTACAAAGCTCTGCTTCCACCCACACGTGGTTGTTGTGCCCCTAACCCACGTTGCCTGTCGGCTCGATAGTGAGCCAGTGGGTTTCCGCGTTAGTTACGCAGCACGCTGTCGTGGTCCCGATGTACACAACGGTGTTGCTCGCACTGGGTTGTGCCAGACAGCGCCATAGAGATTCAGGATAATTCCTCTTATTCGTGGTGATGTGGGAAATCAATATCGCGGATTCCTATTCTCCACGGGGTTATCTGCGATTTACTCCACTTCACCGTTGGCAAAAAAAAACCCGATAAACTCAGGAAGAATAAGGCCGCTGATATTCAAAATTTTCAGAGACAATGGGAAAACGAATTAGAGTTCTGATGTATAATTAACGTTTTTGGTCAGATCGGCAGGTGAGCAAATTGTGTGTCGTACACCCTCCTCCACCCGACACAGCCAATTCATAAATATTCACGTGATGAAGAAAACGTGCCAATGCATCACTGCTTCAGCAGCACCACTGGTAATGTTGGAGAGCAATCGACAATATTTCACAATTGGGTACAACATGTCACTGATAGTTACAACCAGCATCATCAGGCACCTTACGAATCATATTGTCCTTGGACTCCTACGTGTTAGGAGTTCCCCAGTCCTCTATTAACTGCTTACTGTGCCTGCCTGCACGTCATTGTAGGGTCCTGCAAAACAAACAAGCCAGTGTGGCTGGGCCGTGTTTTGTCAAATCTAAGAAGCTTATTTGAGTTGCTCGAGGTTGGTACTTTGATGGGAGACTGCCTGAGAATATCAGATGTGTTATGCCTGGGCTGGGAGATGGCAGTATAGCAATGGATTCTTGAATGTATCTGTGTGGAGCTTCTCTGGGTACTCTGCCTGTCTCCCATATGCCACACACGTATTCGTGGCATTGCCAAAATATCCCAATGCAGGAAAACAAACTATTTTGAGTGAGGCCTTCCTGGGTGAATAGATAATTATGAATAATAATGATGATGAATAAGGATTTAGTAGATTTGGTTTACACATCAATCATTTACCACAGAGATATCATGAAGGTGCTATGTGTCACTGATGTATATCGTTTTCCAGTAAGAAGTCATGTTGTTATGTGTAATCCCTATTGAGTCATTTGAGGGTAATTTTACTAATCTGAATCCTGACGCCAGCACATAATAGCTTCATCATTTCGAATGACACCTGGGGATCCTTAACGTCCTCTGTGAAGCAGACGGACTGTAAAGTAGACGGACTGTAAAGTAATAACCAGTGCAGCCTACTGGATTCGAACCAATAACCTTTTGAACAAGCGGCAAATGCGCTACCGCTGGGTGACGTCACCGCCCCAACTTTCAGTAACTATTCATATTTCCTGTATTCATTGAGTATCAATTGGATACTAAAGGCACCAAACGTATTTGATTTTAAATAGGCTGTTGAATTGTGTCATTAGCACGCACCTAATGGACCCACATTTGAATAAAAGTGGATAATACTTGTATGATGATCTTTCACCATTAGTTTCCCTGCACTAATGCTGATACGTTCTATATCAGGTACTGATTTAAAGCTGAATTAACATCAGCGAGGCCCTGCCTAGCTTTGTTTTCAGATAAAAGCTCCCAATAATGTGCATGGTGGAGAATTATAAGAGTTTAACAATATATGTATGTAGTGTTGCTTTGAAGAAAGAAGTGTAACCTTTGAAAATACCGAGAACACATATGAGCGTGTGTGTGTGTGTGCATCAAAAGCTGCAATATCTTTCTGATCCCTTATTAAGATGTACTTAGATATAAAAAGCATATCTTCGTCTAATCTGATATTGCCTTTTAGGAGAATATCAATTTTATTCGTTGTCTCGTGAGATAAAAAAAACTTCTGTGCACATCTGCTGCATCGCTGCTGCTGCTGCTGCAGAGAACCACAAAATGTGTCCCTCGTTATTTATTCATAAAAGCGAAATAAATTTTAAAATGCCCAGAAAAAGACGAGGCAGAGAGGAATTGACGTTAATAAAACGTGTCTCTCTCTCTCTCGCACTGACCATTTGAGTCCAATTCTCACATCTGTTTTGTTTTTCGATCATAAAAATGCCATGATACATTTCTAGAATATTTGCTTATTTTACGGATTTTATCTCCATGTGTATTTAAAATTTCATAGGAGTCACGTAAATGACTCACGCGTGCAGAAACAACCATTTTGAAAATGTCTCGGACATGTTAAGGAATTTCTATTGAGTCAGGCAGTGTCCCTGAAAGATGACGCAATTTGAAACTATCTTATAGATCCACTTCAATGTCTTTGTCATCCAACACTGGATGGAGCTCCTTCACGTCCTATAAACCATCACATACATACAGACATTTTAAGCTCTTTGTGATTCTAAAACATTTAATATTTTTTGTCACTGGTGAAAGAGCGATTACCAGAAACTCTTAAACTTTGAATTGATTTGCCCATGGCTGGCTGCCTGTACACAAACTCAGATTCTCAGCAATGCCGGCTCATTGCCTCAACATGTTCATGAGCCTTCTAGGTCGCGCAGGGTACCACGTGAATTTTTTGCTGTGCAATGTAAAATTCTGCTTACGGGATATCTGTGTGCACGTGCGTGCTCGCCCTTATGCACATTTCTTTTCGCCGATCGAGTGGTGGCACAATGGTGGGCGCAATGTGTTACTAATCCAGCGACAAGAGTTCCATTCCCACTCACGGTCAACATCGGTTACGAATATCTGCACGGGAACTCCCCTAGGTTGACTCAGCCTTAAACTCGCACCTGGTGCGGTGTGAAAAAACATCATCATTGGGGAGACAAAGGCGGCCGTGCGTGGTTCTGGCCTACCACCCCCTCGTGCACCGTGCCAGCCTAAATAGGTGCTCGCGAACAGCGGCTCGCCCAAACAATCTGTGAAGACGTTATTGGTGGTGTTCTTTGTCACCATCAACACTTCTTTGTTCTCATCGTGGACCTCTGACTGGCCACAGATCGAGCGGCAGTGCCCCGCGCGTGTGACAGACACGCGCGGGGCGATGCTGGCGTGTGCTCGCCGCGTCTAATCGGCAGCCAGGGCACGTGCGCTCCGCCTGAAAGGCTGGCACCATTAGAAGAGGCTCGACTCTTTGTACGGCGCACGTCTCACGGATTACCTGCCATGCGCTGGGGGGGGGGGGGGGGACGCACCCACTCAAGGCCTCTTCGGCCCAGGCCCGTCCCGCTCGCAGAAATGGGCTACAGATGCTCCGCTTCCCTTTCATCGGCTGCCCATTTTGACCGAGCGTCGGATTATTGAAGCGGCACCCCCCCCCCCTCCCTCCCCCCCAGCGTCAACCTCATACTGGGCTCGCAGTAGTCGCCAGGCTCCCCACGGTGTGGCTTGAATTTATCCGTTGACGCCCTACATTTCAGTCTTGGTTTGTGACTGCCAATGCCACGCATATCTGCGTGCGTGCTCTCATACATGGCACATCGAACAAAGACGGCCACCGCATCGCGCGCAATTCAGATGTGCTTCTGCGGCCGTCTGGAACGCTCTTCTTTCTGAAATTATGAAGCCACTGGAGCTATGCACTTTTAAGTCCAAAATTTTAAACTAATTTCTTCAGAACTGCGTTTCGTGCTTAGTTTGTTGTCCTTCCCCCGCACCTCCGATTAGCACGGTTGGTTACGTACGGTGTAAAAGAAGTTCAACATACATACGTACACACAAAATGCCGATAATCCAGAGCTGTGGATGATTGGCATCAACGGGTCGCGCAAACACCTTGGCATGAGTGAGACAAGTATTCCGCAGAGATATGCGATGGGGGTGATACAAGCAGATGGCAGTAGAGCAACTTTATTTATAGAATGTCTCTGTGTCCCTTTGCATCCATGAAACACTTTTATCCAGGCACTCAAGTTGGTCTTCGTCGACATACCAACATGATCAACAAGGAATTGGTCACGCATCCCAAACATACCTTAGTGTACGCGTGCACACACTTATAAAGAGAAGCAAGAATACATGGGACAATGCTGTCTTGATGTCGCTATTTGGAGGAGCAGAAACGTCTGCAGGAATTAATTTCCCGCTGTTCCAAATTCGGAATGTGGGTTAATACCGACACAAAATGAACATCTATGCAAAAAGAGCTTCATAGCTCATCGGATTCCTCCAGTCTAAATTAAGATTCTGATTCTAACGTTGGCTCACTTACTCTTTTGAGTGATTTCCCAGGGTCCATAACATCCACTTTAGAAATTGACCACACACACCCCGGTAATTCCATCAATAAATAACCAAGTGGCTTTGTGAATTCAACCATCGGCTCCGCGGAAACCGGGCGATACGACCTTCTAAATTATAAATGTCTTGAGTGAAACTGGGTTTCGGCTTCATCTCGTTAGGTCACGGAAGCTCAGCAGGGTCGGAGAAGATTAACAGTGGGATGAGTGACACCAAGGAAACCAGCTGCGAAAGGGGTTTTACTCTTTGGTACTTTCGGTAAAGTCACGTCGGTATAAAATAAAATAAATTAAATCACGACGTTTCGGGCGTAACACAAGCGTCCGTCATCAGGTGGGACAACCACAGCAAGAAACAATTGCTGAAGTGGGCGTGACTTTACCGAAAGAACCAAAGAGTATGGATCCCTGCAGTCACGAAAACTTCAAATCTAGAAAGGGGTTTAATTTATGCCCATATACCCAGGAAAGCCTTACTGAACTTCAAGACTCTTTTTCAGGAGGATCCTGAAAAATGTTTTACAGTGACGTTCTTATGTGTAATTACATTGAGGAACATTTCAGCATTGGTGATGCTTGGCCAATACCGGTTACATTTTGGGCTTTTTTCAGCTATGGAAGAAAACTGTAGAACTCAGAATAAACCCGGACAGAACAAGTGGAGAACGCGCAAACTCTAATCAGAAAGGTGCCCGGGTCAGGAATTAAACCCAGTATCTTCCTGTTGTGGGGGCACAAGTGTTACCACTGGTAGACCCAATAATTGTTTTTGCATTGGGTGACAGTAAGCCAGAAAGTGTGCTATGGTCACACTGTTTTGCTGTAACTCACTCCGTCATGCATTTTTTTTCTTACAAAACTACGTTTACAGCAAATAGCGAACTTGAACTGCACGAAAAATTTTAATCGTGCGTCGTGTAGACGCAATAAAAGTTTCATATTAAAGGTTTTTGGGTTAGATCGCGTTATTTATTAATGTGTCGCAACCCTCCACCACCCGACATGGCCAATCAGTAAAAAATGTGTCACGTTGACAAAAGACAAATAATTCACTACTTTAGCCCACCGGTGTGTTGAAGAGTGAATCCACAACATTTGCAATTTGAGTACGACGTTTCGTCGGGTGGTGGAGGGTTGCAACACATTTATAAAGAACGCGATCTAACCCAAAAACCTTTATTATGAATAATACTGGTCGCGAAAGCCTACGTGTTAAGCAATATACTTTTGTCAATCCACTGCTGGATGAAGGGGCCTCCCCACCCACGCCTTGCAGGGCGAAGGGGGATATTTAGGCCACGCGGTGGTAAGCGCGGGCTGGTAAAGGTGGGAAGCACAGATGTGAGAGCATGGAATAGTACAGCGCAGCAGCAGATATTGCTGCACTTCCCCTGTTGCCCTGCAGTAACCTACGACACCTCTTACAATTATAATGTAGTAAATAACATAACAATGATAGTAGTCGCCAATTATAGTACTGTCATTACAATTCACTAAGTTATCCAGGAAAGCCACACGGTCCTTGGGTTATTTTTCACATTACAGTTTTTTTTTACGTTTTCAGTCAATTCATGATGAGTGTTTATGCATTCTGTATAGATGGAAACATGGTGATTCATCCACTTGCTGTACTACCTTTCTCCTGATGAGCCACGGTATGGCACCTCTTCGAAGCCCAAGGAGTTTCACGCAGTGATCCACTGCGTGAAACTTCCCAGCACAGGCGATTACACGGCAGTCACCCATCCAAGCACGATTACAGGCTCAGTGCTGCTTAGCTTTTACAATATTCCTCACTTACTTTCGGATACGCTTCTGCGGTCGTCTGGGATGCTCTTCCTTCCGATACTGGGAAGCCACTAGAGCTATACACTTTTAGATCTAGATTGATATCTCATTTCTTTGGAACTGCTATTTGTTTTTAGTTTATTGTCCTTCCCCCAGCACATCCGATTAGCACAGTTGGGTACGTATGTTGCAACACAAGATCGACGTATTTGCAATACATCTGACAAGATTCAGCACATTCCAGGGCATTGGTCATATGCTAGCAATATAGATCATGTGATGAAAATTGCAAGGAAGTCTTGATTCATTCTTGCATAAAGAGAGCTCATTGCTCTAATCTAGGCCATGCTGCACGAGGTTGGGGGCAGGTGTTTGTCTGTTGCGCAGGCAATGGCAGGTTCGGCTTGTCGTTTTAATTCAGAGCAGCCAGCAGTGGTGTGTGTGGGGGGGGGGCTGCGTCTGGCCATTATAGAAACCCAAGCAGCCGTTTTAAATTGTCCTGTCGTGCGGCGAATCGCCCTGCCACGAAGCTGGCACAGAGAGGTCGAGGATTGCGGTTTGTTTTGGAAAATGCCAATTACATTTAAGTTTCGAGCAAAGAAAGTGCCGCGGACGAAATTCCTCGCACGTGCCCAGAGCTGTAACAATGCTTCATTATTCATGCCCAGACAGAGTTAAAAATCAACTTCATGAAGTTTGTGTTGAGAAAATAAATATTTTTTTTACATTTCTATCGGGTGGAGCGATATTGGAGGAATAAAAAAAATAATAAGGCAAAATTACTTCATGAGAAGTTGGCCAAATGTCTTAGAAAATACCCTCCTAAAAGAGCATCATAACACACCTGAAGACGACCGTTTGTGTTATGGTCGAAACGTCGTGATAAATTTTTATTGTTTTATATATTTTATTATTTTGTTTGTTTCCCTTCAACGTGACTTTACCGAAAGAACTAAGAATAAGCATCTTGTGATGTATAGAGACTTCTCTGGGTATACGAAGTTCGATATTATTTACTAATGTTTCTATTGCCATAATATATTCAAATTATTTGTTATCATATTCGCATCGTGTGTTGAGATGAAGAATCCATTCACAACTCTCACAGAGCAGTGCATACCCCCACCACCCCCCTTTCATTTTGAAATCAGGCCAGAGAAGGAGATTTAACAGAACTGCTTCTGAAATTAGTTCAAGTGACCTTTTTAGCTGCACACGACGAAGTGAATTTAACCACATGCCCTAATACAAAGAAACGGTTGTCACATGATAGTCTAGCTGTTTTTTCTATATTTTTTATTCCATTTCAGTTATAATTTAACTAAATAAATTTGCAAACCCACTTTTTTTTAAATGGTGAGATTTTTGTACAGTTATCATAGACTGTGCTGAAATTACCAACTCATTCCACATGAAAACTCGGTTTAACCATGGCCAGCTGAAATTCAAATTTGAACCCAGGATCTCGGCGGTGTTGGCTCAGCAGCGCTCTGACCTCCGAGCCACCTGACCACCTCCTTATTCCATTGTCTTTCATTTATGGCATTAAAATGAATACAACTTGTGAAACATTTACCGTTATAGTACAACGATGGATGAAAAGCCTCCGGCACAAGCAGCGTTCGTCATGGGACTTGGCTTGACCATACTTCACCACGCTGGTAAATGTAGAGTGGCGAAAGAGAGCCCATGACCAAGTTAAAATACAACTCGCTACTGATGTTAGCCGTGGCCTGGAATGTAACTCAGACAGTTGAATTAATAGCACTGAGAGCGAATCGCTGTGTCACAGCTCCATATTATAATAAAAGGCTGCTGTATGAAATGATACGTGTAGAAAATATACATCTCTGAAAAAATAATACATATAACATCATTACAGGCTAGGCAATTGGTGTAGATGTGGCCTTAAGTGATTTGCACCACTGCGGCGAAATTTGTCTTGGTGGCAGCCACTGATGGCCAAATCTGTAGATGCCTTTTAAGGACAGGAGAGTTGTGTTTTGTGCAACCACACTGCTGACAGATCGCTAATGAAATGTCTGCTGTGAAATGTCTGGGTAGGTTAGCGGCAGTGGCAGAAATATGCAGACAGAGTCTGAAATAAGGCAGTAATTGGACGCACGGCACTCCACGTACAGCGGTAAGCTTACCACGTTCCTGTGGTGCTGCGTTCCCCTGAAGTTGGAAGCAAATCAATTCAATAGCAAAGCAGCGCGTGAAATGTACGAAAAAAATAATAAGCAGAGGTGTGGAACGTCATTACCAAACGACGGCCATGCTGCTTCGATGAGATGTATGCCCTTCTTCAATGGTTATCAGCTAAATTGTTAAACAAAGTTAGTCATTGTCAAATCATCCTACATTATGATTATTATTAATATGAACACAATAAAGAGACAGTGATGTCATACTTAATGCACTGCGTTATAAAACCAGTGACCTCAGTAAACCAACCCACAATCACTAGCAAGGCAAAGTATGGTCAAACATTGCCCATGACTAGCAAGGCATGGGAAGCCCTTCATTTAGCAGTGGACTGACAAATGACCGTGACGTATGGACTATTTCCTGATATTTACAAAAAAATGGATGTTGTCTAAGGTGTATTTGCATTCAAAGTACTTGTAACGTTTTAATTAATATCGCTGTGATTTGAGTCAAATGTGGACCTTACCATTTGCACAGAAGCATTCAGAATATGGGTCCCTTGTATGGTTGTATTAACAGGCGGCACACACACACGTGATCCAGTGCTTTGGAGGCAAGGATTTACAGACCATGCAGAAATTTGTAAGATTCCCAAACCAGGGTGACCTCTGCAGTGACCAGGAGCAGTTGGATGTACAACAAATAGATCATTGAATCCATCCGTGCGAATCGTTGTGTATCATCCCCTTGTATACGTGATGGATTTCTCCTTGTACTCTGATTTCCGTCGGCATGTAAAACACTCCACCAAACAAACTTCTAAAAGGCCCTCGTGAAAAAAATATGTAAAGTGTCACTGATGTTAGCCGTCGCTGAGAAACGAACTTGGGCTGGCGGGTTCACAGCGCAGCAGGCTAACCTCTGTAACCACCGGTCGACAATCTTGCCAAACATGAACAAATACTCCCCCTTGTTTGACTCTCTATTTAAGGTACGGTAGAAATAAGTAGTGAGGTTTTATTTATAGTGGAGTATATGCTGTATATATGCCGACCAGCGGCTTTTCACAGTAATGCGTAACAGATGGCAAAACCCATTTCCCCAAAGGACTATTCTAAACTATTCATTGTTTCATATTCTTGGTTCTTTCGGTAAAGTCACGTTGAAGGGATGATGACTGTTTGTGTTACAGTCGAAACGTCGTGAGTATTTTATTGTTTTATATATATTTTATTATTTTATTGTTTCCCTTCAACGTGACTTTACCGAAAGAACCAAGAATATGAATCACTGCAGTCACGAAAGCTTTAAATCAAAATTTATTCAATGTTTGTTAGACCGAACACTGTGGGTAAAACAGTGTTGTGTTGGTAGCCAAATTGTTTCTGAATCAGGTTACACTTTGAACGTAGGCTTCTCTTGGTGGACTTGTGAATTGTGTGTGAGTGCTGGTATTAGATTTGTGATGATAACATTGGGATCAATGCGATGCCTTTTATTTAACCCCATTTTGGGGGGAGGTTTATAGGCAGGCTAATGCTGTAGCACACATTTTTACTTTGAAAGTTCTAGACGTTGTTATACGTTTACTGCAGAAAAAAATATCTCCTTGAATTCAAACTTCAAAAAATATATATTAAAAAAAGCATTAAAGCCGTAACTCACGAGGGAAATGTAGTGCAATCGTTGCCAGATATTGGAACCGGCAATGGTCGGGTGCATCGTGTTGTAGCGTGAAAAATTCAGTTGCCCAAATCCGATCACCGATCCTCCCGGTAGGCAACAGTGATGTCAACTTCCAATCAGGTCATAGACAGAGGTCACGTGACAGCCCGAGGTGATGTGCCCTTGCATCGGGCAGTGTTTCTCAACTCTGGTTCTTGCAGCTCTACTAAGCTGCTTATTTTTTTTTAAATTTTGTAATTAGCAACCTGTTCCACTCATTTCCAAATGACTCCTCTGGTGCACCTGAGGCTTGATAATCATGGAGAGCTGACCCACGTGGAGTCGCGATGACTGGAGTTGACAATCACTCGTGTTGACCATTGTCCATCAAACGCACACTTTTCAACAAGCATGTTGTCATTTGATGGACAGAACTCCATTACTCTGTGTTATTGCCATACCAATTTGCCGCAGGTGCTCAGTGTAAATCCGTTGCTGGTGATTATTGCCGGCAATGCTTGCCCCTAAAATTGCCCGAGTCCATCATGAGATCGTGTAAGCACTGGGATGGAACCAGGGTACTCTGCTTTACAATAAAAACATACCCTTTTTTCTTCTTTGGTTCTTTCGGTAAAGTCACGTAGAATGAGAATAAAATAATAAATTGATAAAATAAAATAACACAATAATATTCTCACGACGTTTCGGCCACAACACAAGCGGCCTTCATCAGGTGAAGGGGACGAGACTGTCTGGTAGGACAGCGCTGTCCTACCAGACAGTCTCGCTCCCTTCACCTGATGAAGGACAGCGCTGTCCTACCAGACAGTCTCGCTCCCTTCACCTGATGAAGGCCGCTTGTGTTGTGGCCGAAACGTCGTGAGAATATTATTGTGTTATTTTATTTTATCAATTTATTATTTTATTCTCATTCTACGTGACTTTACCGAAAGAACCAAAGAAGATGAATCATTGCAGTCACGAAAGCTTTAAATCGAAATTTAACATACCCTTTGTCATTGTTTTTTTTTATATGCCTATTGAAAGAACAGATTTTTAAGAAACAGAACATCAAAGTTCAAAATGCTATGTTCACACTGTCTAAGATGTATTTATCAATTTGTTAACAAGGATGTTATTAAGATTGAGAGAAACAATTCATTGATTAATTGATTAATATAAATTAATTCTTCAGCTCAATGCATGCATCAATCACGCGTTAATGAATTGATGCATAATTGCACTGTGTGCGTGTTTGATGGAGCGGTAGTGTAGCGGTTCGCACGCTACACTACGACCCTGGCGACCCGAGTTCGATTCCCGCTCAGGGCCAACATCAGCGACGATGATCTGAGCCGATCATGGGCCTCTCCCCTACGTCGACTCAGCCTCAAATGAGTACCTAGTTCGCTGTGCAGACATCGCCACTGGGGGGACAAAAGCGGCCGGGCGTGGTGCTGGTCCACCCACCCCCCTCGTGTGTCGTTCCGGCATGGATAGGTGCTTGCTAACAGCACTTGCCCCAACAGTCTGTTAAAGGCGACACGGGGAATTATTTATATATATTTATCGATGGAGCACCAAGATCAGCTCACGGGCAGGACCGAGCTGGATCGTTGCATCGTAAGACCGTGAATGATGGCAACAACAATGAGGGGGGCGGGGGAGGCCTTCATCCAGCAGTGGATAAATGATGGCTGACGAGGTATATATATTTTTTGTGCGAATACGTGCAGTGAACGCAAAGCCAGAGTGTGAAACTGTATCCAGATTTCAAAGGCGCGCGCCACGTGGCGCAATGCGTGCAGGGGTTGGAACTAAAGGTCCGCAGATTGATGGGGTACATTTTTCCACCAGTAAATCATTTCCATGCAAAACATCTGCGCGCTTCACATCAGACGACTTACAGGTGTGCGTGTGTCTGTGTCTGTGTCGTCTCCCGAATGGCTGCCTCGTTCGCAGGTGTAAGTCGGAGAGCACAACCAAGGCACGACTTTCTCTCTCTCTCTCTCTTCCTTCCCCCGCCTCCTCCGTCTTTGCGACGGAAGCGTGGCCACGCCAGCGGCGGGGTGGAGTTCGCGTGGCGCTGCAAGATCACAACACGGGGCACAGCGACGACGCGCGCTGGATGTATGGGGCAGACCTTCTTGCGCTCCGCACACAGCCAACCGCGCTAATCGGAGGTGCGGGGGGGGGGAATGACAGCGCATCGTATGTGGCTTGATCGCGACTCTTGAAAGCTGGCGGGTGATTTCCTCGCGTGTCCGACATTAATCGTCTTTAAAGCGCACCCGGGCAGAATCCCTGCTGAAAATTAGAAAAAAATTGTCACCCCCAGCGGCCATAATCAGGGGCCGGCAGAACGGCGAACCTCTTCCACCCCACAATTACATTGTGAGCGCGGAGTGGGGGTTGTTTTTTTTTTACGGGGTGGGGGGGGGTAGGCTGACGACTTTGATGAATGCGTTGCTATTTCTAGTGAGGCGATCCGGCGTCCCTTCGCACCCACGCGCAGTCCACCAACTCCCCCTCCCTTCTTCCACCCCCCTCCATGCCATTCCTCCACCACCGATCAATCCTCGACGCCCATAATCTCATCCCGGGGGTTAATTGGGCCGTAAGCAAATGTGATTTCTTTTTTTGTTGTAATTTTCTCCCAATTTTGTTCCGATTATGATATCGGCTCCGTGCCAGTGCAACTCTTCGTACTAATTATTAATGGAACAATTGGGTTAATGTGTCGTTCGCGCCGCCACCGTTCTCATAGCGCAAGGGCGTCACAAAGGCGCCGCGTTTCACAGACAGAGAGCGTCCCATGGAAGGTGCTTCCAGGACGGAACGGGCGATGGCAATGCGTGCCCTCCGCGTAATCCCAAGTCAGTAACTTGCAGGTGAGTCGTAATTATTTCACAAATTTGGTCCATGACGCCGGCACAAATTGGCTTGCTCTATTCGACTGACGTCACGGGATATTTAACGTAAAGCAGGCGGCGCATAGCATTTTAAAATGAATTAATACATCTGCAGTAATAATATTAACCGGGGTAGCTTGTTGGATTCATACCACGAAACTCTGGCTGAGAACATGAATTCCCAACACTTGAGATTCCTGAATGAATCATGGGTGGCTATCCGGATTCGAACCCAGGATCTCAGCGGCACAAGCTCAGTGCTCTAGCTGGCCAACTCGCAAATGAAACGTTGCGATGTATCGGTCCAGGCGACTGTGTGAGGTTGGCTCGTGAGTGCGGGTTGGTGAAGGGGGTGCCCCTATATTCACATCAGATATTACTCGCCACTGATGTTGGCTGTGTTCCCGGAAGCAAACTCGGTTTTTCTGGGTTCATATCGCAATGCGCCAACCATTGCACCACCGCTCCATTCCATTATTTGCTACATCATAAAAAAAATGTAAAGATGCAGCCGTGCGATGTCATGTTTGCACCACTGCTCGCAGAAGGGCCTCCACTGTGTAGAAATATCTAGATAATAATTTTGGCCAACTCTTCCACACTGGTCAGATGTCTGTGAAGAGGTGGGAACACCCACGCCTGACACCACCACACGCGACCCGCCGATCAACTGAAAGTGACAACAATAATTAAAATTCATGAACAGTGTACGTGGTGTTTGTTCACTGCCCACACAGCAGCATGCGCTTCACAATACTCTGCCTGGGACACAAACACAGAGCGTATTGATGGACACTTAACAATGAAAGATGAGATACCTTTCTGCGCAGAAGGTAACCTTGTCCATTGTATTGAGGATAATTTTTACGTATCCCATCTCGTGGCACATACACGCATACGTGTCCTTGGGTTTCACTCGAATGTTTAATTCGCAGATTATATTGGGGGGGTGGGGGGGATAGGTGGCGCAGTGGTTATCACAAAGCGCGATAAACCCAGCATACCTGGGTTCGATTCCCAGCCACGGCTTACATCAGTGGTGAGTGATATGATTCCTTTGTGGGCCTCCCACTTTACCAAACCGTATTGACCAGCTTGGTGAAGTATGGTCATGCAGCGAGGCCTTTGTGCAGAGTGGATTTACATAGCTGCAGGGTGAGAATATTCCTTATTAGCATCATCATCAGCCTAACCATCACCATCCCTCACAAATCTGCGATGCCACAATCCAACTCGTCCCTGCACGTGATCTCATCTCATCATTCCATCTCCACGGTGGCCGAAAATCTCGGATGGGTACACGCCTTTTATCGGCCATTCTATCCTTAGTCTCATCCATCGATCATCTTCTGATTCTCACTCAAGTTGAATTTAAAAAAAAAACACCAAATCCCCAACACGTTCAACAATAACAAAGGGTGTTTTTTTTTCTTCTTTTCCCCAACACAGCCCAAGTGTTGTGTGTTGCAAGGTTCTAAGACAGCATGCGTCCTGCTTGTTTTCAAAAAAGTCACCTCGGATGTCACAGCGGAATTTCATCCATTCAAATCGAATCAGAGTGTGAGTACATTTGACTATCGTGCCATTCTTATCGCGTAAGGTATCTCGCGCAGGTGTTGCGTTATAGCAGTGCTGTCAGTCATCTCAGTCAGTCAACCCACGGCACCTGGGCCAGTCCCCAGGTGCCACGGTTGGCTACTTACGGAGCGACACAAGTTCAATGTACATACGTCCCGTGACCTCCTGCCAGCGAGCCTTCAACACTTCACGTGGCCTCAAAGTGTACTTCGTGGTGAATGGTCGTCGATGTTGCTGCTGTACTGTAGTTGGTGATACTTTCCCAGCCACCCCTCACCTTCACCCGCTAGCACGGTGCCACAAACGGGTAGCACCATTTGGCCAGTGTATTCCTTTCCGAGATACCATTGCAAAAGGAGACAAAACCTATCAGCTGAAATGTGATTGTATTGGCACAGGTGTGGGTAATTATTTCAAAGAATTTCCTCGTGCAAATGACTGCCTTTAGAATGTCATCTTTTTTTTACCGCACCGGAATGTGTGAATGCTAATGTTCACGAGTGCATTCCCGTGGATGTTGTTTATTGTGAACACATTGGCACGAATGTCATCTTTGTCATGAGTGAGCTTGAATGTTAATGTTGTGACCGGGCCTGCCGGAACATTACTCTGTGCCCTTGGGTATAGTCAATTCATATGCTCCAGTGGTAATTTCGGCACCTCCTGTTGGGTCTGCATATGTCAATGCACCCCCAACCAGCTGGAAATGTGAGTAATGAGTATTTTGTTTATTCCAAACCTTTATCGAGGTTGCACCTACGATGATCTGAGATGCAGCGTCTGGTAAATTTGTGTATTTGGCTGACTGCATGTGGTGAATTGAATTAAACGAAACGCTAAGTAAGCTAAGCCAGTTGCCAGCCATCCTGTCCGTGTGCTTTTGACTGGTGTACAAACACCGTGTGGATGCCTGAGTGGCTTCTGAAATAAACAAGTTAAGATCAATCATCATCCTTAAACTTACCAGATCAAAAAAAAATAACCGTCCAATGTAACTGGTAAAAGGTCAAATATCCCGATCGTAACAATGTTGCCCCAACTTGCAATATTAACACTCTGGGTGTGTGTTTATTGTGTTGGCCTTCCCTCACATGTCCGATTATATCATTATCGCACGGTTGGATACGGGCTGTGCGAAATAATTCCAACGTGCATACACACAACTTGACAGGACCCTCCTGAAAAAAATAATCTTGAGACTTCGCGAGGCTTTGCTGGACAAACAAGAGGAATGACATGAAGTCTGCTTTGACGAAAAACGACAATTCCAAACTGGTTCCCGATGAGCCGGCATCATTAATGGCCGCTCCCCACTCGTTCTGGGTTATTGGCGCATTGCCCACGTGGCCACACCCGTATCAGCAAAGTAACACTAACAAAGCAAGCGATGCACTCTAAATCTCTGCCTGTATTCCAGATATGCCAACAGAATGTCTTTATAGCCTCGTTTACATGTGTTTTGGCTTCATCCCTTCCACCTCCGATTACCCCAAGAGAGTTGAATGTACCAAGATTCGCGCACGTATGCATGTCCTACAATGAAATAAACGCTTACATCTCATCGGCGTGCATAACAGAAGTGATTACATGTATATGTAACGTGACACATTCACCCTCATCGGGTGGAAGGGAGGGTACATTGAAAGCATTAAAGACTTCAATTGAATGAAATCCCCCTACCTAGAAGGGCAATGAACCAGCACTGTTCAGGTCCAGTGATTAAACCGGGTTCTCAAGTGTAGCGAATTGATAGTCTCAGCCGGGTCACCAGACTCCACACAAACTGCACCCCCCCACCCACCGTGACACAGATTCGGTGTTAACTTAGGCAATGCGTCTCAACGATGTCTGAGAGCTCTCTTCCGCAACGGTTGGCTACGCACGGTGCGAAAGAAGTTCAACACATACAGAGCTGACACATATAAGTTTGGCAGATGATTGGCATACCGTGAATCATCACCGTGTCATCATCATGATCAACCATGATCAATTCACTGCTGGATTAAGGTCTGCCCAAGTAGTCACCATCTCTCATGGTTATACGATGTAACAGTCCACCCACGACCTCCAGGCACACGAGCCGATTGTAGTGCTCCACCTTCCCGGCAAGCGTGCTCACTGTTGCCACTCCGTCACTATTTTTGACAATGGGCCATCGTCCCCTCTTAGCGATGTGCCCTGCCCACCGCCACTTACTTTTATAAAACACTTTGAATTATGCCTTCAGAGGTTTAGCCTTAACTTGTAAAGTAAGCTTAAACCGCGTCGGAAAGGTGAAATGTGTAAGTTTATTGCATGAAGGAGCGCTGTCTCAGGCAAGAGAGACCGGAGGAAATTAATCCAGAAGTCGCTCCGTTTTGTCATATTCTAGAGCCGTTCCCTGGGAAGACACGAGGCTCTCTTGCCAGCAAGAGCCTCCGGGCAAGCGTTTAATTCACCTCGTGACACGAGTCCGATAGCACAGGTAGAGTACATTTGTTGATATAAAATCAATATTTAAATGAACAACTTTCATCTTCGTCCATATTTTTTTTGTTGGCCGATTTGAGTGCCAAGCTACTCAGCTAACAGTCTATAACGGTTCAAAAATATTTAAAGAGGTAAAGGTGCAGCCCTGAAATGTCTTGCTCATGCCACTGCTGGCGGAAGACCCTACACGAGAGAGAGCTAGCTCTAGAGCAGGGGGGGACGTCCGGCCCGCGGGCCGTATAAGGCCCCTCGAAATCATTTGGTCTGGCCCTGCCAAGGCAACCGCAGGCGGGACTCGAAACTCAATAAATCTTGGAGCAAACCTGGAAAAGCAGTTGCGAGTAGCAACATCATCAATACCGGCTAACATCACACGCCTCGCCAAAGAGAAGCAGTTCCAGCCACCGCATTAGGGGTGAGTTAATGAAATATTTGACCAAATATAACAGGCTAATTTGTAAGTTGATAATTTTGTATGGCCCGCGAATGATGTTATAAATATCCAAATGGCCCTTGGCAGAAAAAAGGTTCCCCACCCCTGCTCCAGAGAGAGCCTCGAAACGGTATGTTGACCTACTTTCCCATGCCGACCAGATCTCGCACACTTTAACCCACTTCTCATGACCTGCCAATTGACGAGTTGTTAACTCCATTGCCTCTCATACACGAGGTCGTGGGTTCGATCCCAACCCTGACGCCTGTATATTTGGCGTTTCCATGTCTCTCTCCCCGCAGTTGCATGGATTTGTCTCCAGATCCTCCGGGTTTTCCCTCCACATTTATAAATCTGCGTTCAGATTCATCGTCTTGGTTCTTTCGGTAAAGTCACGTAGAATGGAAACAAAGTCATAAAAATAATATAATTTTATTTTATTATTTTTATTAATGGAAACAAAGTCATAAAAATAATATAATTTTATTTTATAATTTTATTTTATTATTTTTATTACTTTGTTTCCATTCTACGTGGTGACTTTACCGAAAGAACCAAGAAGATGAATCCCTGCAGTCACGAAAGCTTTAAATCGAAACTGCGTTCAGATTATTTGGCTGCAATACATTTCCACGTGATAAGCCACTTTGTTGAGCTATCACTCGTGGCCAGGTCGCTCCTGAAATAGAACTACGTAGCTCAGTGGGCCTTAGCTGGTAAAATTAAATAAAAACACCACGGCAGGATTTTAATAGCGTCCAGGCTGAAACAATCTAAACAAACAACAACACATTTCTTTAGTCAATGTTATCACTGCTGTCAAGGTGCCCACTGCCCACCATGCCAAGAAGGGCATCCACATCAGCACATTCGGTCCATTACGTTCACATCATTACGGGCATCACGTGGTCGAGGCTGATTGGTCACAACCTCATTAATTACTGTGATTAATGAACCTGTCCTCTGGAATCCCAGGGGGTGCTCCGCGAGGCGGAGCTGGAATTTCGGTCACAGACTGCTCAAGGCACCAACCTCTCTTCCCCAAAAAGATCTCACGTTTATTCGTAAACCCCAGTTCAACGAAGGTGTTTAATCTTTTCGGGCAATGTTTATATATATAGTCTACCTTCTCTAGTTTCTTCAATTACTACTTTTTAATAACGAAAAGTCATTGGAGCGCTGCAGGAAAAACAAGTGCACGGCTGCCCGTGTGTAAGCGAATGTTTTTTTGCGTGATTCATGGGTTGCCGGTGAAATCGTTAATTCCTAACAGTGTTTCCCATTAAACCCCCTTTGGAGAGGATCACATGCTTCACCTAAACAGTCCTATATTTCTTTCTTTTTGGGTTATAAATTGTAGCTTTGTCAATAGCACAACGTGTAAAGATTTGGAAGAACGGGGCGCCGCTGACAGTGATCCCGGACACAAAGTGTTTGATATCAGCGGTAGTCGTGCGGCTTTTTCGTTTGTGGGAGAGTTACACCTCCCCAATAACCCTCCCCCCCCCCTCTCAAAGTTCTACCCCACACACTCTGCTCAGACACACTTCTGGTCCAAGATCACGTTTTGGTGGAGTGCCAAGAGGCATGGAGGCTGTGGGTTGGAGGTGTCTCTTTCAAAGTGTGCCCCTCTGAAAGCTGTGGTGAAGTTCACCCCCCCCCCCCCCCCGTTGCGTTTAATCATTTCTGACAAGGGATCTGCCAATCACAGTGCATCTCACATACCTGCTTTGGTATAGTGCACATACCAGGTGTTTCCCTCTCCCCCCACCGCCGTTCAGATTGTATGATTGTGAAAGAATGCGTGGATCGCTATCTGCAAGACCTGTAGTGATTCGCCGTCACAATGCAGGGTCACGATTCCATCTATGTATCAACGTTTTTATTTGACAGTAGCAGAGGTTCGTGGTTCGAATCCAGCACCACTGCCCTGATTATTACCGCGGGTGTAATGACAAAAAATTATTTAACACCACGTGCCGTCTACGTCACGTTGGGCCGTTAAGAGATCCCGTGACGCCGTTCACGAAAGAAGATCATTGTGTGCCCCTGTTAGGGTCCGAATTTTTCCAAATCCTAAAATTGCCCGCTAATTACCCATTAATTACACAGCAATCATCGCCCCCTACTGGCATGCTAATGTCCCAGGTCGCTCTTGCAAATTAGACCATATCCTTGTACCTTGAGTTCTCATCTGGTTAAATGAAATCAACTTAAATGATATTACCTCCAGTGGCTGCAGGGGTCACATATACTAATTGCATATGATTAATACAATTGAATATAAATTGGGTGCCATAGTGACAGGATGTAAACGACCTCACCTGGTATGCAAGAGGTCATGGGTTCGCTCCCGACCCTCATGCCTGTATATTTTGGGTTTTCACGTTCTCACCGTGGTCGGCTGGATTTTTCTCCAGGTCCTCCGTTATCTTTTTTTCCTCCACATTAAGAATCAACACGACGTGTTTAGAGTTATTGGCTGCTATAAATCTCCACGTGATAAGCCTCTTTGGTTGAGCCATCTTTTGCAGACAGGTCGCTTCTGAAAAAGAGAGATGTAGTAGCTCAGTGAGCTCTACCTGGTGAAAAAAAATAGTTTTTTTCATGTATGCTACTGATTGTGCCTTGAGCAAGATAATATTGGGTTACTATGTATAGGTAAAGGTGCAGCCCTGCATGTTTTTTACTCTTTTTTTATTTGACCAGGTGAGGCCCACTGGGCTATATTGCTGTGTTTCAGAAGCGACCTAGCCACATATGATAGCTCACCGAAGTGAGCTATCATTAACGACACATATATTTGCACGATCTAACCCAAAAAACCTGTATTATGGATTATATTGGTCGCGAAAACCTACGTGTTAAACTCACTGAAGTGGCTTATCGCGTGTACATTTATATCAGGTAAATTTCTCTCAACGCATGTTTCTAAATGTGGAGGGAAAAACTGGACGAGCCCGGAGAAAAATCCACGCAACCACAGGGAGAACACGCAAACTCCAAATATACAGGTGTCAGGGCCGGGACCGAACCCACGCTCTCCTGCATAGCAGGCGGGGTAGTTAACATCTCGCCACGGTACTTGCCGCGTCACTGCCAGCAGAAGAGTATCCACTGGAGGGAACTCTAGAGAACTCCTCCAGAGGGTGTTTGTCCTTCTCTTCGATGCTGGCCCCGCCACACGTGGCCTGCGGATAAAGTAATTGTGGTGCATACCTTGATACTGTCGGATGGACAAAGCAACTTGGGGGGATTTGAGACTCTTTCTCATTGCTTCAACTCCCGTGTCGGGACATTGAACCAGCCACATCTGGGTCACAAATCCCAGTGTGCTCATTGCACCACGGCAATATCCTTCAGGATTACTACGTATTGAATATTCTGTGTAGTACCTATAAGTGTAGAGCCGTTTAGAGCCACCTCATACGCAATCTACAAAACATCAAGACACGGGGATCCATTCGCGTTGAGTTTATTTTCACCCTTTTGTGGAATTCTGCCGTGGAGGGGAAAGCGTTTGCAGGTTTGCAGAAAATATTTCACCGTCTCATTGGCTCTGACCCAGCACCCCCCCCCCCCAACCCTCCCCGACCCCCCCCTAACCCTCGGCGAGATGGGTGCGATCTTGTGTGGAATCGGTCGCACGTGGCTAGCAAGTCGCGTGAATCGTCCACGATTTTTTCCACGAATTAATTCGCTCTCCAACGAAAAGTGCCAGCCAGGATGATGACGCCCAAAATAGCCACGCTAATTGGTCACCACACAGCCTTTGGAAGGAAGAAGAAGAAGAAAAGGGGGAGGGGGGGGGAGTGCAATTTTAAACAATGTAATTACTCTGCCAAGGAGCTCTATTACAACATGATACGCGTGCATTAGTCCACCTTTGTTGAATTTTTCAAACTGTTCCAGATTTCCCATCCACCGGGCACCAGCGCTCTCGACCAGAAACCTGCAGCGCGGAGTACTTTCATTTGTCCTCGCGCTTAAAGCCGTGCCCGGCTGACGTTTTTTTGTTTGTTTTGCCGGCACCTTTGATGCGGGCAGGATGATGTCCTCCCTCGCTTGGAAGGGAAACGCATTCCCAGCGGAGCGGAGCCCGGGGGGGCGGGAGAGGCGGCGACAAAAATTATAATTTACGAAAAAAATCGCCGTCGTTCGTAGGGGGGGCGAAATTCTGTCGGTTGGTAGTTTATCGACTGATCGTGAAAATTACTGTGGCTCCAATAAACATCAACGTGTCTTTATGTGTCACTGATACATTTGGTAGGGGGGACGAGAAAAAATATGCACAATTAAAAAAGGCCATCTATTTGATGTACGGTCGACTGCTGTTTATGAGTTGGATACGCTGGCTATGAAATTGCCTCAACATGAATGTTTGTCTGGAATGGATCTAAAATGCATTTGGATGCCAAATAATTGGAATGCATTTTATTATCCTCTTTTGTTGCTGCTGCCACTGGTTCATGAAATGTAATAATTTAACATACACATATTTTTCCCATGTATATATTGTTAAAATGTATTTATTATTTCATTAAGTTTAAGCTCCTGCTTCGTAAGAGCTTGATTTCATGGTTTCATGTTTTAATTTAGTGCCTGAATGACCGTGCTTCATATTTCAGTGTGAAGAGCGTGAATGCGTTTCTGAAAGGCTGGTCAAGCATTTCCATCAGCATTGCCCCACGTGTGTGCGTGCGTGCTAGAATATGTGGGGAGAGGTAGTGCAGCGGGGTCTGTGTGATCCGTAGTCTGGTGGAGAGCGCTTGCCTAGTGGTCCGTGTACTGACTGTGCTACGAACCCGGCAACCCAAGTTCGATACCCACCCATGGCCACTAACACCAGTGACGAATGTCGGAACCGGTCCCCTAGGTCGACTCAGCCTCAAATGAGTACCTGGTGCGATGTGTAAACATCGCCACTAGGGAGACAAAGGCGGTCGGGCGTGGTGCTGGCCACCCACCACCTCGTGTGCCGTTCCTGCCTTCATAGGTGCTCGCTAACAGCACTTGCCCATACAGTCTGTTAAGGCTATACGGGGGATCTTTGTGTGTCGTGTGTTGTGAGTGTCACGATGAGTCATGCTGCTGGTGACCTGGCTTCAATGTTAGACTCTGCGCACCATTTGGCACTTGTTAGCTGAACCTAGCCTGGATCTCCCCTAGGTGCACTCAGCCTCAAGTTAGCACCTTGAATCGTATAGTGTGCCAACATCAGCAATGTCAGCCAGATGTGAATCTGCTCACACCATTCCCTTGCGTGCTGTGCCCCCATTAGCAGATACCACGAGCACGATTCTCGCGGCTGCGCCGTGCGGTTCTCCGATGTGTTTTGGGTTCGCGCCACGCGTTGCTTCGAGCGTAATGTCCGACGATTCGCAGGACGTGGCGAAACATCTTGCGGGACAACACGCAGTAACAACCCGAAGACATGTCGGAGAAATGACACTGGCATTCTTTATTTATCAATTGGATTCTACACAGCAATCATCGCCCCCCACCCCCCCCCCCCCCCTCGACTGCAAGAACTTGGCAGTACCCTCTTGCAAAGAGAGTCACGAGACTCAGGGAGGCTTTCCTGGGCAGCGAGTCACCGGCCTTACGTCGTTTGTCGGGTGGGCACGCCGGTTCATGTGAAGGCGCGCACGTGCACGCGCACGTGCGCGCCTTGTCGGGGCGCGCGCCCTCTCCACACGGACGTGCTCATTGAAATCGAGCTAGCGGATTGGCCCTCACGATTCGAGACGCGTGCGTGCCCTCGACATTCGTACTTGGTGTGTCTCCTGTATCCCCTCGGATGAGCAAAACGTGTCCGGTGATTCCACCCTTTCACGCCACCGCTCCCTCGTGACAGCAAAGGTAAAACCTCCTGCCCACGAGCATGTTGAGCGTGCTTTGAAATGCATCACCGCAATGAAGATCGTCATCCTCGGCGTTACTCGCAAACCATGCGAGAGCTCATACAGACAACAGCAATCCTCGTGCTCCAGAGAGCTGCAACTTAACATTTGCACATAAGTATAAACAATCTTTGAAATATTCCACAAACAATTGGTGGAAAACTAAAAAAAATTGTGGATTTAAAAAAATAAGAACAATTCAATTGCGTGAAGAAGATTATAAATTAAGCAGCGGACGGTGCACTCCAGGGACAACAAATAGGCTCTGTCAATATAATGACGATTGTAAGTTATTAGAATTCAAGTTGAATGTTGGTGAGTGCCATAGCTGGGCACATTGGTGTCCTCTCAACATTCTGCATGGATAATCGTCAATTGCGGATTCAACATGTGAACTGAAAGTCGCTTTTGTAACGGTCAGGTTCAGAAAGCCCCATTACACGACACAGCGCGACACACGGCCTCCCCGAGTGAAGCGTATGGTTTGCAATCTTTGTGCATATCGGGGAACGAGAGACCGAGTTAAATGCGCCACTTCGTATGGCGCACTAATTGGATAATGTTTTTTTGCAACGCAGAAGCAGGACGGACAAAGAATTGGTCTCAAACCAGTGAAGCTTGGTCAAGGAGACAGCCTCACCACCGCAAGACCACCAGTATTTGGCGATCATTACTCTGGAGGATATAATGAGAGGGGCACGAAATAAGGAGCGGAAGGCAGCGGGAGACAGCGTTCAATTTAAAGGCACGCCATCAATATGCGTCCTTATTTGCTCGCCGTCAACCAATTGGGGGCAATGTTATGCTGCGTGTGCTTGTGTTTGTCATGAGTGTTGTGCTACCCGCGCGTTGTATACGTGCGGGATCGAGTGGTGACGCACGGTCACCACACTGCACTGTGGCGATGATGAACCTGGCGCAGCGCACCGAGTGCGATTTCCCAGCCAAGGCGAACGTCAGTGTTTGAGTGATGTGTGGACCGGTCCTGGGGCTCTCTTCACCGACCCACACTGACCGGCGTGGCGAAGCGTGGCAAAAACAACTAACGTGACACTGGGAGGGCTTTGTCCAGCAATGGATTAACAAGGAGCTGTGAGCGTATACCTGTGAACATCTGAAGTTTCCTGGGCCTAGTGTACAAACTCTTAAAGCCATCTTGTGAACACCCTGATTTTGAAACAATAATTTTTTTGTTTATCTTGATTAATTATTGAAAATGGAGATTCCAGATTTGCTTCACGCCATCGTTCATATATTTTATATCGCAGTGTTCTGTTAATGGCTCTTGATCGGTCTAGGTTCGGGGAGAGGTCTGGGTGTTGAGATGGAACTTGAAAAATGTTGAGCTATTTTTCCAAGTTTTCCCTTGCTTCTGTGGCTAATAATGAAATTGAGAGAAAAATAACATTTTGGGAGTAAACGTAATTATAGTCCTATTGTAAGGAATGTTGTATTATACTCTTAGGTGCAATATATTAGGGGTGTAATGGTGCAATGATTCATTGATTATAATGAGTTTTTTGAGAAGCGATTATTTAAAATCTGTACAAATCACAGTCATTTATTGTGCTAATATTGCATTTCGGCTAATGGGGCAAACAAAGCTGTAGAAGCGAGACAGATATATAAACAAACAAAACACGCCGGAAAAATAATTCTTCAACCACCACACCGAGTGAGCTGCGACAATTCATCAACTCGCTGGAGGGGTGGTAAACTGTTCCATGCCTTGCATGCCCGATTAGTACGATTGGCTACGTACGATGCGAAAGAAGTTCGACAGACACACAACGGTCAAACTGTAAATGTGGAAGCGTCCGTGTGAAACCCATTCGTCCTGCCGCCAATATTCCCTGCCGTTTCCTCTCTCTGGAAATACCATCGCGTAGAAATAAGAAGCTTTATGAAAGTGCCAGTAAATAAAATACGTTCGGCATTCTGAGCAGCCTCGGTATGGCGTACCGTCATAGACTGCCCAATTTCAACTGCAGCTTGAATATATAAGGAACATTTACTTTCATTCAATCAATCTTTATACATATGTATGTTAATAAAAAAAACATATTTCCTCTGTATTCAATGTAAACAGACAAGCGGCATCATGTTTGCTAATTTGACTACTTCACGAATAAAAAAATGCTAAATATACTTCCGCTTGGCAAACCTATCCCAACTCCATCAATCAGGGGCTGCTTATCAACCGTTGGTCCCATGTGAAGCCGCAGACAGAGGCTGCGATGGGCCCCGACCACCCATGCCTCTTGCACGTGGTAACGGAAGCCGGTGGCTTGCAGACATCACGTTAATGAGTGCGCTGAGTGAGCAAATGCAGTCATTTACAAAGTGCAATTCCTCTCTCCCGTTTTTTTTGTTTCAGGCAATTGAGGCAGAACCGTCTGCCGTGGAAGAAGTTGTTTTATATTCACGTTTAAAACGGTGCCCTAATTGCATGGGCTGTGCAAGAGCGGACGTTGCATTATTCACCCACTGCGGAGCAAAGGAGTTTTTTTTTTTGCAGAACGGACAGTCGCTTTGTGTTCACGGGGATCAGCGGTGGAGGTGCTGGTGGATTGGGCGCCAAATGCATAACCTCCAAGTGAGATGACAGAGGAGATTTTACATATAGGGTGTGTAGAGAAATAACAGAAGTGTGGACAACATATGGGAGAAGAGACACAGATGATAAGACAGAGGTTGTGAGCTGAGAGCTGCAGACAGGGAACCTTCGTCATGGTGATTAACTTTATTTGTTTTTCAAGATCTGAATTTGAGCAGATTTTTAAAATATATTTGGTGCATCCATCTTTTGTTCTATTCATCCGGGGTCCCTTGAGCTGCTTGGGACCCCAAGCCATTGCTCCGTTTGCTTCGGCCTCGCCACCAACAGGGGCCTTTTAGTGTTCAATTGCCATAGGCAGTTCGTAATCAGTGAGGCGTCCACTCCTCTTTACACCCGCCTACCTACCTCTCGACCCGACCCAGCTTCCTCCACCTTCGAGCAAGCATAAACATCGAGGCTAGATACGTGTTTCATTGAGGTATAATTTGCACAACTTGCAGAGCCCTTCCATTTCCAGTAGCCCCAAAGAGATCTAGCCGCAAATGTTTAAGAATATCAATGAGAGCTGCTTCAGTGGGTGCCTGTCTGCCTCTGCACCTCTGAACCATTGCACGGAGCTTCGGGCAAAAAAAATCCTAGGCAAGAGCCCTTGCTGTGGGCCTCATGAACAACACGTGTTGTAGAAGTATATGCAGCCTACGGCCGAATCTCCCTAAACGTGCCCAACCTCATTTTATCTCAGAAGCTAAGCAGAGTAGAGATTGCTTTGAGCACTGTACCTGGATGGAAGATTTCCTGGTGTTGTAGGTGTTGTAGGCTTCGGCGTGAAGTGACCAAGAGATAACAGAGTAAGAATGGTTAATGTATCTGTCTGTGTGAAGTATTTTTTTAAGTGCTACCCTCTGCCACTCCCCAACTACATCTGTATGGGTTTTCTCCGGGCTCTACAGTTTATACCCACATGCTACTCATTCATGGAATTGGCCAAACATCCAATACATGTTTTAGCTCATTCGCCAATAACTGTACAGACACACAAAAAACATCACGCTCAATCTGTGTTCACTTAATTTAGAAGATTATCTTCTTGGTTCTTTCGGTAAAGTCAGGTAGAATGGGGATAAAATAATAATATTAAAAATAAATAAAAATTAAAAATTATCACGACGTTTCGGAGGCAACACAAGCTTCCGTCTTCAGGTGGGACAGTCCCTTGATCAGCGATCTTGCTGTGACTGTCCCACCTGAAGACGGAAGCTTGTGTTGCCTCCGAAACGTCGTGATAATTTTTATTTTTTTATTTTATTTTCATTATTTTATCCCCATTCTACGTGACTTTACCGAAAGAACCAAGAAGATTAATCTCTGCAGTCACGAAAGCTTTAAATCGAAATTTAGAAGATTATGTTCTGGTTGCAATTAACACGCTCTTCAGGACACTTAAATCATTCTGCCCCAAAATATTGTCAAAGCCGATTACTGAAGTGGCTTCTAAAGTGCTTCTGTGAAGTCGTCTTCCAGGACCCTTCCAACACAAGGTACCACCGCTCGCTGTGAGGGTTGCCATTGGAAACTATCTCCATTTCGTGACGTGATGCGGGCAACACAATTGTAACATAACCGGAGGAAAATATCTCTGCGGGCGTAGTGTTGGCCACCCACACCCTCGTGTGTCGTGCCGGCCTTCATAGGTTTTATTTTTGTGATTTCGAAAACGTTTTTTGGTTTGGCCATGGTGTGTTTGTTGTAGTACGAAGTTAGACTGATGTCTTTAATCTAAGTTGTCTTGTGGTTGTTGTTGTTGTTGTTTGACTTGCATCCCACTGGGATTTTTGCACACAGCGTTGGTGTACGGTGCTTTTTCAGGAATATTTTGCTGTTTTTTTTCCTGGATTTTCTGTTTGCACAGTCACATAGTCACTTTAAGATGTTTTCTTGTTCATGTTTTTGTTTTTTTTGTTTGTTGCGGTTGCACCCGATTCAAGAGCCAAATGGCTCACAGGGCTTATACCAAATAAATGAAAATGAAACTGAAAACGAAAAAGAGTCAAAGTCAATGTCGGAGAGAAAATTATTTTACAAATTTGCGAGAATGAGCAACTGTGTCTAAATTATATTTAGCCACGAGTGGCCAATCATGAGGCTATAAACTGTGTTCGAAAATTCATCACGGTGAAATCCAAAAATACTGGCACCGCTAAATCATGACCGCCAGGCCTTCACATTCAAACACAACTATCAGTGTAAAAACATGTTTCCATCCGCAAATGCAACCAAGTCTTAAAGGCTTTACATTCTACACCTCTGCTTTTAAGTGTGCATTCACTTACTGTCTGGTCCTGACATGGTCGTACAAGCCAATAATGTCCTGTTTAATGAACCTCTGGTCAAAGGTAACCTTGTTTTTTTGGAAAGGGTCACAGGGAATGTCAAAGGTTGCACACAATTAGCGCTTGAGGTTGGCATCAGAGGGTGGTGTTTTGTTAAAATACGCGACCCATTACGGCGAGTAAATGTTTGTCCGTAAACATGTGTTTATGCAGGGGTGACACGAATCGTACGAAACATTTGGCCTTCCCCGTGGGTTAAACACGCGTCGTTATGTGCACTGGCATGCAGTGTGCGATATTAAACGGCAGCGGAGGGCCAACGTCTGATGGCGATAATGCCCCACGAGTGGAGCGTACGCGATAATGGGGTGAGGGGACTCTGGTAGAATGCGCAATGTTTATAATCAACGCTGGGGACAAATGCGAAGTGCGGGTCCAGGCGCGGGTTGAAATAACAAACAGCACCGCATTCAAATAATATTAGCAGTAGTAGAACTCCTCCTCTTATCTGTTCCGCTATTACTCACGATTCCAAAATATATGAGGAAGCTGCACGGTCCTCGATAACTCGGGTTACGTGTTGGCACGTTCTTGCTATAATCTACAGTTGTCATAGATGAGTCCTCGCAGGTAAGTGAAGTAAACATGAGGATGCCCCTGCGGGTAATCGGATTCACGTCACATCACCGCAGTCCTTCGGTACATGACGACCAATTGCCAATCCACCGCTGGATGAATGCCACGTAGGTCTCGCTACGCAGGCAGCGTCGATCACTGCGTTGCTCGGAGGGATTGGAGGTGGTGGTGCAGGACTAGTCCAGATATCACTTGCCGCTAACGTTAACTGTGGCCAGGTCTGGGAATCAAACTCAGGTTACAGGGTCGATAGTGCAACAGTGCAGCACGCTGAACCACCGTGCAAGCACGCGAAACCACCAATGCCAGCTTAGAACAGCGCCGGTGCCAGCGTAACTGTTTTCTTTGTGGAGAAGTGGGGTGGCCGAGCGGGCTTTGGTAATTGCCCCACAGATTTGTATCACCAGCTGGCTCCCCGGCGCGAAGCGTGGTCTCGCGAGTGGAATGCAAAGCAGAGATACGGAGCGAGAGCAAAGCGAGCGGGAGAGGAGGCGGTCGAGAGCGGAAGAGCGAGCGGGAGAGAGGGAGAGAGAGAGAGAGAGGAGGAGACAGATGGAGGACCAATGAAGATGGAACTGCGGAGGGAATGAGAACGCATGCGGGAGAGGGAACACCGAGAAGACAGAAAGTGCAGCAACGGAATCAATTCAGGACGAGAGAGACAGACGGACAAAAGGCAGGAGCGTGGCGCGAGAAAGAAAGGCAACGAGAAGACGTTCAGTGATGAGAGAGACAGACAGAGTGAAGGGGGGGGGAGACAGAGATAGAGCAGCAGTGGTAGAGATAGAGGGATGCGATAAGGCTCAGCGGAGGGAATGGAGACAGCCAACTGACAGATTTATTGGGCTGCAGCTCAGGAATTGACGGCCGAGCCTCTCCAATGACACTGAGTCATTCCTCGCCACTCGGAGTTAGTCCTCACCACTCGGAGTCATTTCTCGCCACTCTGAGTCATTCCTCGCCACTCTGAGTTAGTCCTCACCACTCTGAGTTAGTCCTCACCACTCGGAGTCATTCCTCACCACTCTGAGTCATTCCTCGCCACTCTGAGTCATTCCTCGCCACTCGTTGTCATTCCTCACCACTCTGAGTCATTCCTCGCCACTCTGAGTCATTCCTCACCACTCTGAGTCATTCCTCGCCACTCTGCACGGCACCACACGCGCGCGCGCCCCGTGGACGCGCCGAGGTTGTGCGCTGTCTTCGGTGACCCAGATTTCACACCGCGCACGTACGGCCCTCCTCGTCTCGTACGGCCCTCCTCGTCTCGGGCAACCAACGAGGAAGACCAGCCGCGCGTCTCAACCTCGACTCGGGCGGATATTTATTTTTCGGTTTCATTTAAAGAGACACGGCGAGACGTTGCTCGGGGTCTTATTATCTCCGCGGTGTCGCTTTGCTCGACGCTTCGCGTACGAAGGTGAAAAGTGCCCCACCCCCCAACACACACTTTATTTTATCATGGTTTGTGTTTGGCAGAAAAAAGTTGAGATTTTTTTGTTGCTATTTGCTTGTATTGGTATGCCATCAACATATGGGCATATGCAGGGTTTCATTTCAGCTGGTTATGTCCAGGTAAGTGGCTAGGAAAATGCTTCCACACCAGCTACACCACATCAAGCATACCTGGACCACTGTGGCTATGGCTACGAGTTACATACTACTTGGGCCCTGTCTCTACGTCTACGTCAGTCTGCCAGCAACCCAGAACATTCTGTAAACAAAACCATTATGCATTGTAAAGTATCTTGGGAAATAACATATATAAACAGACCTCCTCCGTTCTGTCTTCAAATACAAATCGTTGGCCTATTATGCTTTCCAGAACAATATTATCCAGAAGTATTTGTTTAAGCAAGCAAATCTGTGGACTAGTTTCAACTTATCAGCAGTCAGGCTTGTTTAGATAAATCCTGCTGGGATCGCCAGATGTTATTGGCAACGGCACTCCATTTAAACTGTGGGGCCCTGTTCAACGCAGACAATATTTATCGATAAATTAAGCCATGAATAAATGTAAATTTGTCAAGTGGGAATATATTGTGGCTTTTTTTAAATTTACAATATGGTCTTTGCTTATTGCATATGCCTACTCCACTTAACTGTCAACTCGTGAACGTTCATTCCAAGCAAGAAGGCATCGTTCAATATTTATTTATTTATTTATTTATTTTCTCTCTCATTCGCCCTGAGGCTTCAAGCCAGAATTTCAGAGATGCTGGCTCAGTACTCTGCCAATAGTAAATTGATCCTCTAGGCAATAAGCAGAGCATTCGTGTAAATATATATAAATAAATATACATTTATACATTAATACATATATATAAATAAAACATCTGCGGGTGACTTGTTCAACAGACATGTGGTAGCCCACTATTCCTGTGCCTCACAATTACTGCAGGAGGCGGCTGCTCAATGTTACATGGACACGGTGTGAACCGTTCCTGAACCAAATATGGGTCATAGCATTGACTATGAAGACCTACGTTTTTGCATAGTCACGTCGCTGCAATTGGGAGGTTCTGAAACTGTGTGATAGCTTTTATCAGAATCAGAATCTTCATGTATCCTGGTGGAACTCGATGAGCTATTAAGCTCTTTTTCACAGACGTCAAGTAGGGGCGGTCAGCAAGATATAAGCGGTCACCCATAATACACAATTCATGAAAATGCTGCAGCATCTCAGCTCGTCTTTTTTGAAACATGCAAAAAGCATAAAAAATTAAGACGTTTCATAAATAATATACGTGAAACACAGACTGCATTTTAAGTTAAGCCCTTTGAATTCTGGCTCACAGCTGCTGCTGGCGCAAGGGCCTTCACTCGGGTGAACTCTGAAGGTGATTTGGTCTACTCTTCCACATTAACAAGACATGTTGTGAAATGTAGCGTACCCATACATTTCTTCCTCCACAAGGGACCTACCGACCGACTGATTGCGGTGTATCCAATCACACTGCTGGGTGGACAGAGGCTACAGGACACTTAAGAGACCTGCCATACCGGGAGATTGAACCAGTGACGTCTGTTCGTATGTTGAACTTCTTTCGCACCGTACGTAGCCAACTGTGCGAAATGGAGGTGCGGGGGAGAGATAACAAACTAAACACAAAAAGCAGTTCCAAAGAAATGTGTGTTCAATCTAGATTATTTTAAAGTGCATAGCTCCAGTGGCTTCCTCATATCGGAGTATGCAAGTCCAGTGTGTGAACCATTCCACTATCGCCGTTCTCATATATAAGCACCGTACGACAAATGGAGCACATGGCTGATATTAGGACCCGAGTAGATTAGATTAGTTTGCGAGTACTTTTCAACTGGGAGAACACGCAATTATATGACATGCGAACTACAAGAATCGAGTATGTTCGTGAAAAAAATATATTCGTATGTGACAGCGTGTGAGCAGTTCCACGGACGCACAATACTGCCCCAAAATGAGACAAAATATCCAAAAATACCCCGATTTACGTCTCCCCCTTTTGTGTCGTTTCGCAAACACGTCGTCACTTTATTATAAACGTCGCTACCCGATTAGCGTCGCCTCAACCCCACGCTCACGTCGCTGGCACCCCCCACTACTAAGCCTGTGAATCGCTTCTTTTGATTGACGTCGATTCGATATTCGTCATCGCACCGTTCATGAACGCATTCCCGAAGTGACGGGTGACGTTTTGACGGTGCTATGACGAACGAAATGTTGCCTATCACATGTATATATATATGTTTACGTTTTGTCTTTATGGGCAGTGCTATTTGGAATACAATCATTCATGTTATTCTCTGGTCCAATTTGTTTTGTCTCTTCATCAGTGTGTATCTGTGTGGCTTATTGGCTCAAATTCCTGTTTAAATATTTTAATTGATTTGCTGGCTTGCCAATTTAAGAAAATTTTAAAGATAAAAATCAAGCATTTAAAAGAAAAATGCAGTTTGAGTAGCACGGGATCAAACACTCTGTATTTAAGTAATTGTCGTAATTGTTTATGCTGAAAGGGTGATAATTTAAAGTTTAATGTTGATGTGTCCAACTGGTATTAATATTTAAAATACATAGCACGCACATAGTCACGTGATCACTCTGTTATGCACGGATGGAATGTTCTTCATGGATAAGAATCTATGAAGCTTTGAACAAACAAAACTATAATAACAATATATATAAATAACAAAGCAAAACTAAATATGTGCAGCAACGTGAGGATGTTATACGGGTAAGCGACGAATATCACAGCAAAATAAAATAACAAAAATCTGTTGATATATAGACTGAGCTCATTAACTGCTTTACATGCTGCAAAGTGCTCCTTCATAGCTTCATAAAGTGTGCATATGTTCCGAGATTATTTTCTTCTTAAAGCCTTTGTGCTTAGGGAAATAAACACTTTAATTTGTTTTTGTAAGTTGTTTAATGTCATCTGTATACAAATCGGATAAACACGTGTATATTTTGTACCAACACAGATTGTCTTTCTTTTTATAACAAAGGTATGCTTAGGTCAGTTAATTCAGGCAAAAACATCCAAGAGATTGTTTTTGTTCCATATGCACATAGTGGAACCAAGCAACAATATGAATAACGTTCACTGCTCAGGAAAATAATAATATAATAACTTATTTACCCATGAAAGTCTCACTGAGAGCTATTTCTCAAGAGGCCTCTACTCTGCAAAATTTGACCAACGCCAATTAAATCGCACCTATATGTGTTCATCTATGGCAGGAAATCAGATAACCCCCAGGAAACCCATTGCAAAACAGGGGGAGAACATACACATGGAGTCAGTGGCCGAACTCAGGACCTTCTTGCTCTGAGGCACAAGCGTTGCCAATACGCAGCCAGGAATTGATTCATTGGAGCTTCGCATGAAGATAAAACCCTGCTCGATGCCGTGCGACGCGCTTCGATTTCACTAAACGGAGAATTTACCACTGGGATACAAAACTTCATCATTTATTGAGCAGTGGTTAAATTCACTGCATCCCCTCTTTCATCCATGTCCGAAGAGGGATTTCTCCAAAGCATGCTTCGTACACACGCGTGTGTGCGTGTGTGCGTGCATCTGTGTGTAAGGAGCGGCGGCGCCATGAATCGCAGACTGCACCGCGAACCCGACCAGCTGAGCTCGATTACTGCTCGGGGCCAACTTCGCTGATGATCGATTCAGCCTTAAATGTGTACCTGGTGCCGTGTGTAAACATAACAACTGCCTGGTGCTGACCACTCACCCCATCGTGTGCTGTGCCAGCCTTAATAGGTGCTCCCTAACAGCGTATGTCCCAACAGCCTGTTAAAATCTATACGGGGATCTTTGTCTTTATGTTTATATATGTATGGGATGAATGAATATGTACTTTTGCGGGTATCAGCAGCCAATCTATAAGCAACAATATCAAAGTTATGCAAATTTAAGGAGATTATTCCCAGGCAGAGATCTGATCTCAGAGCTGAGCTCCTAATTTACAAAAAAAACGCGTAGCTCATGGCCACACATGGGAAAATAATTGCGTGTGCAGTTTATGCATAAAGATAATTCCTTTACAAAGCAGAATTGTTATAAATTATTTAAATTTTAAGGATTATCGCATTTGCTATGCATGTTGTTCATGTCTTAGCGATATTTACGAGTTCTTAAATACTAGTGTCTGGGAAGAATGCTTCCAGAGCCTTTGCTTCCCACCACACATTTCTTATGATGTGCTACATTTGCCGCTTATGTGTTACGAGTAAGTGTCTACTTAAAGCACTTTATATGCTGTAACATTGGTGTTATGAATGCACGCGTGTCCAAACAAGGTCATGAAATTGATTTTTTTTATTGCCAAATAAATTAGATTATATTTTGATATGATAAAAAAGCTGAACAATAAACAAATTGGCAATACAGAAGCATCGAAGTTGATACTGAACATGTGACTAAATAGTAGAGTGAACTTCCATTCCCTTGCAACCACGGAAAATGAACCCACAATTAGTTTTTTTAAAAAAATTGGATGCCTGTTTATAGCCCTGAGCAAGTGGTGGAACTTCCATATTCCCGGGGTTGAGCAAAGTATTTTCATAGGATGGCCACTGTTGACTTCTCTGCAAAGAGCTACTGCATTCATTTTATAGCCTTTATGGTGGTGACCCTTCAATCCAGAGGTCACTGGTTTGATCTCCTGGTGCAGTTGAAACAGTGGTGCAACTTTCTCAAATCCCCCTGCCTCTGTCCACCCAGGAGTATGAATTGGTACAACCACAGCAAGTCGATCATTAGGTCGCGTGTGGTGAGGTATCGTGTGCGTAACTCCCATCTCGCCCAAGACATCTAGTCAGTGTGGAATTGTAGAGGTCAAACACTCACTCGAGGACTTCTGCTGCAGAGCTCCCTCTGGAGGAGACCCTTCTGCCACAAGCGGCACGAGCAAGCCATAGCAGGGTTGCACCTTTACCTATAGACATGGTGAGCTGAGATTCGAAGCTTTCGTGACTGCAGAAATTACTCTTTGGTTCTTTCGGTAAAGTCACGTAGTCACTTATTCAATTATTATTTAATTTAACTTCTGTCTACGTGACTTTACCGAAAGAACCAAAAAGTATGGTGAGCTGAGTTGACCCCGAATCAGGATTTGAACTGATAACCTTAACATTCCAAGCTGCTGCACACTCCCACTGCTCCGCCTGGACCTGTAGGACACTGGAATTCTGCCGACTTGCCGGTGATATTATTAAATAATAACCCCTCTCTCCTCAGGCCATTAAATACACTTTGGTAGCAAACCCAATATAACATTTTCACCCCCTGGACAGAATCATAAATAAATAAGTTTATAAATATCTCAGCACAATGGCTGGCTGAACAACAATTGCAATATTTACAGAGCAAATTTTTTGGTTGATACAAAGCAATGGAGATATTTTACTGGGATACAAAAATAAGTTATTTTAGTAAAAAACACACAAAAATACATTTCTAAGAGAGGATTTCCTCACAAGGTGGCGGATTTTTTTGTTAAATTTCCTTTATCGCCAAAATCTCTCGTCGTTGCCAGCATAATTAATTACACTTATCTGAGGCCACCTGCTACAGAGAAAGAATATTTAAACAGCTGCACGATGACTGAAGATGTTTGATTGGGCAAGCTGTTGATATATTTCCCCTAGGTGGAGAGAAGCTGTTACTGCAGTCTAAACAGAGCAATGTGTGCTGTTATGAATATCAACATACAATGCAAGTGCTGGAATGTATTTTTTTTCTTACCTATTACAGAAAGTAACTTTTGCGCGAAGCTCCTCTGCGTTATCTCAATGCGTGCATTTTCGTGTTGCAAGTTTATTCCACACCCCTCCCCACACCTCCGATTCTATTCACCGCACCTGCGATTAGCACGGTTGGCGCGAAATAAGTTTCGACGTGCGTACGTGCGTACACATTGGCGCAACGCGGCGAGACGAAGAACCAACTCGGAGGCCTCGCCGGAGCGGCGCACCACCCTGTGCGTCCGTGCTCGTGAGCGGCCCCCGCTAGCGCGACTGAGATTTCACACAACGCCTGCTCAGATCCTCCTTCCGGGGGCACCCTTTTTAAAATTCCAGCACGAGAGAGGTGGCGCCGTTTTCCTGCATGCCTCGCGCAAGGGGCATTTGTCTGTCGCGCGACACTTTCACTGCCATTGTTGTTTCGTGCCAATTTGCAATTGTGATGCCGAGTCTGCGATCGGCACCGTGCGTTGAGACACGGTGGCCATTCGTAACTCTCGCAGAGGGCCTTTCTCTCAATCCGGCTCAAGTCCAACTCTCAGCATTTTAACATGGCAGCAATCCGCGTCAGGAAAGTGGACCTCACAGAGCTACCACCGAATTCCCTTCAAGTGGCCTCTGGTCCATACAGAGAGAGACATCGCTTTCCTACTCGCTCTGCATATGAGAGCAATGTTTGTCGCATGAGATTCAAACTTATCTTTTATTCCACCATCAGAGCTGAACTTTGGCGATATTACGTGAAAGCTAGAATTTAATTCAAAGTGTTCGTAATGCAACCATTGGCGACCATAGAAAGACCGTCAACTCACTACGCTTGAGAACCCAGTTAAGACATCTGGCTCTCACCCCTTCTAAGGTCTCTGACCAGAATGGAAGAGGGGCTTCTCTAGAGCCCTCTGTAGTAGAGGCCCTTCTGCCAGCAATGGTGTGAGCAAGACAATGCAGGACTGCACCTTTATTTTCATTAAGTGCATTCTTAAAATAGCATTGTAGTCTTTGTACCTATCCTGCTTGGCGAATATAATTCACTTAAAGTCTTGACTTAAAGCTTTCGTGACTGCAGGAATACATATTCTATGGGTCTTTCGGTAAAGCCACGTAGATAGAGAAATGATACAAATATTTTCAGGTGAAGACGATTGCTTGTGTTGCGATCGAAACGTCGTGATATTTTTTTTACTATTTATCTATCTACGTGGCTTTACCGAAATACCCATAGAATAGAATTCACTTTAATGTGATTATTACGCTTCATCATAACATCTATGTGTATTGCTACTTTAAATTCCTCTAATGGAATATTTATTCTCTTACAGTATATTATTCGCCAATGCAACCATGAACATATGTTGCACGTGAATCCAAACTTCCTGCAAGTTTGGAAAAACGAAAGTACGCCAGTTTGATCATTATTCAACATCACGATGGCAGAGATATGAAAAAAATTGCCATATAAAAATACATTGAACATTGACAGAGGTCAAAGGAAGACAAACGGACAGGAAACAATGGGTACAGATTGACCACGTGCAAGATAAGTGCATACAGGATGCCGCTTGAACAGGATACATTAGCATGTCGTATTCAATTGTGCGTCTGTGCTGTTGACCTGCCACCCGATAATGGGACGCATTGGTGGAATGTCCCATTAGACAATAGGGGTGCGATGCGCGCCTGATGGGTCTAAACGTGGCGTTCAAATGTTACATCGAAATCGCTTTTAGGTGTGTGTGTGTGTGGGTACGCTCGCCTGTCTCACGTACAGCTACGGACGTATCGACCAACATCTGGCCATTCATCACGCGTTATTATTGAAGTTCATTCGCTTATTCAAATTCACTTTCGATGGCGTGCACAATTGAGCCGTGGCATGTCATCCCCCTCGGCAGGAATCCGGCCGCGTCTCCAAGTTAAATTACGAATTACCATCCTGCATGTTCAGCTTTTTTTTATGGCTGGAAGCGATTAATTGAGCCGGGAAAGAAGGAAAAAAACCGCCCCAAAAAGCGCGGTGGCCGCACGCCAGCTGGGTGAGTTCTGTGGACGCTCCAGCGTGGTTGGCGAGAGCCGCCTGTGGCAAGGGTGGCACAGGCTACGAGAGCCGCCTGTGGCAAGGGTGGCACAGGCTACGAGAGCCGCCTGTGGCAAGGGTGGCACAGGCTACGAGAGCCGCCTGTGGCAAGGGTGGCACAGGCTACGAGAGCCGCCTGTGGCAAGGGTGGCACAGGCTACGAGAGCCGCCTGTGGCAAGGGTGGCACAGGCTACGAGAGCCGCCTGTGGCAAGGGTGGCACAGGCTACGAGAGCCGCCTGTGGCAAGGGTGGCACAGGCTACGAGAGCCGCCTGTGGCAAGGGTGGCACAGGCTACGAGAGCCGCCTGTGGCAAGGGTGGCACAGGCTACGAGGGGCTGCCCGCAGGTGCGCGTCAACTTGCGTCCCATCGACTGGAGGGGGAGGGCGACATCCAGGATCTGCCATTTTTCTGCGAAACTGGAATGCAAAGTGAGCGTGATGAATTGAAAACGCTTTTTGGTTATCAGATCAGGACCCTGAAGAACAACACAGAAGAGAGAGGGAAGCAGGAATAGAAATACGCTCTAATATTTTTTCCCCCTACAACAACAAAAACAATTAAAAGCAACCTTGCCAGGAGTGAATGTTACCTGTCTGCACGTCTTGGCATTATTTACTGTCGAGTGGCTATTGTTGCACCGCTGCTGTAATTCCGAGGAGGGCTGAACGATTAATCGATTTCAAATCGAAATCGCAATTTGAAACAATGTGATTAACAAATCGCAAAGGCTGCGATTTTTTGCGATTTGAAAAGTCCTATTACTTTCTTATTGTGATTGTTTTATTTTTTTATTATCATACCTTTATTTCTTTAACTTAACAATTGTTATATGTTTGATTGTTCTATTTCAATAAAATGTGTTTTAATAAATAGATGTTGGAGGCAATTCATGTCTTTTAAGTTCTCATCCTTGCATTAGAATATATAGAGCAGTTCATATTTTGATGGCATCACGTGGTAATGCTCCATCACGTGTTTTAAATCTATTACACAGTGAATATTGAACTGAAGCTTGACTTAACAAAAATGTAATCGCAAAACAAATCGCAATATCTGTCAGAAAAATCGCAATTAGATATTTTCCCCAAATCATTCAGCCCTAATTCCGAGGGTTTCATTGCACCGATAGTTTGTGGTGGGCCTCGTGTCAGGACGCGTCGCATGAGGTGACGGAAAAGATTCCCCTGCTACAAATACTTGCGGCCTGTCGAGGAGGGCAAAACACCTTCCGCGGGTATTGGGAGATAAACCCAGAAGCGTTGCCGTGATTCAGTTCCTTGTTTAATTAGAGATTTATCTCTTTAAAATAGGCAGCGAAAAATATCAACCACGCTCTAAAACAATAAATTGTCTCGCTCAATGTACGACGACGCGGTAGGAAGTTGAGCTATGCTATTCATCGCCCACACAGTTAGATTTGAACGGCTTAGGAATGTTATATTCGTTATATACTTTCTCGCAAAATCGTATCTGTCGTTATTAACTTCAGCTATTGAGTCACGCGCACAATACGCACAGAGCGGCTGTGTTTGTTTTCTCTGCAGGCTGATGTGCAAAAGCCTCACAATCCGGACATTGCCAGTTCAATGCCTGGTGGAGGAAGGTCGGAGTTTAAAATGTCGTTCACGTATCTCCATCAACGATTCCCTCCGTCCTTGCAGAGGCACAGTGAACGCACAGCAGTAAGTCGACAGTGAATATCTAGAGTGAAGATCGCTTCTATTCTAGATTTGAAGCTTTCGTGACTGTAAGGATCCATACTCTTTGGTTCTATTCGGTAAAGTCACGTAGGTAAAAAATAAAAACAGCAAAAATCACGACGTTTCGGCCACAACACAAGCGGCCTTCATCAGGTGAAGGGACCAGACTGTCTCGAAGACGGCGCTGGAGTGAAACACAGCCAAGCTCAGACAGTCTGGCCGCTTGTGTTGTGGCCGAAACGTCGTGATTTTTGTTGTTTTATTTTTTACCTACGTGACTTTACCGAATAGAACCAAAGAGTATCGCTTCTATTGTTTCTGGGCAACGTGGAGAACCAGGCTAAATACATCTCTCGTCAGGGGCTGCAGTGCGGCTATGACCAGCACGCTGCACTGGGTTCGATTCGACGATGGGCAAGTTCCTTAAATCCTCCCCGCCTCTATTCCACCCAGCAAAACAATGAGTACAACCACAATGAGTTGATGGGCAGGTCGCCTGCCGGGACGGGGGGGGGAGTAGTAAATGACTACTCCCATCTCTTCCAATGCGTCTGACCAGCGTGTAAGAGTGGGTCAAAATACACTCGGGGGGGGGGGGTGCTCTTTAAAGCTCCTTCTGGGAGAGAGCATTCTGCCAGCAGTGACCTGAGCAAGCAATGGAAGGGCTCCGCCTTTACCTTGTGCGTCTCCCCGATGGAGCCAGGATTGCACGACGAAGCAAGTCTTTGCTGACCTTCGACTTTACATGTATCCACTGTCCTCAGAAGAGCTCCATAGACACATCCGTAAACGTGCGAATTGTAGCAGCACTGTTACAGGCTGCCGTTGTGCAAGCGGCAAAGAGGGGGGGGGGAGGGCGGCGTCAAGCCGGGTGCGATCATGCGCTCTCCACAGCGCGACACGGGAAATTTCGGAGACCCAGAGGCGCAGCGCTCAGCACAAACACCACGGATCGTTGGGTCCTTCCTGATACTCGCACTGTTCACGTCAAAAGCGGTTTGCGAACGCACGTCAGAGCTGTCATACGACACAAATAACCGTTTTGTCAGGCCGGCTTGGAGAACAGCAACATGCTGCATTTGAGACACTGGTCTCGGTTGAAAGGTGGTGGTGTGTGTATGCGGGTGTGTACACCATTTCTTTCGTGGGGAATGGGAGTCGTAGCGTTGGCGGTTATCGTGCTGCGCCATTAACCTGGCGAAATGATTCCGATTGCCACTGGTGACCAATATCAGTGGCGAATATTTGAATCGGTCCTGGGCCTTCCCTAGGTTGACTCAGCCTTAAATGAGTACCTGGTGCAATGTAGGCAAGCATCAGCGCTGGGAAGAAAAAAGGTGGTGAGGGATCTCTGAACTGGTTCTGGCTCTCTCTCCCCCCATACAAAGAGAAGACATTACAATTACTTTCATGCTCCCATTCTGCACACCTCCACCTCTCAAACTCCACCTATAATTGCCCATTTTGCCACAGACGCTCCGTAAATGTCATTCTCAATCAGAGGGAGCCACTGGCCCAACATTTGTACCGAGGACTAGATAATTGAGCTGTAATGCATAACGCCACATCGCATTACCTCTTCAGGTTTACCAGGTCAAGGCTGAATTACAGCCCGTGTCTCTTTGTATCACAGGACCTTTACATCATGGGATGTTGTGATAGCACTTTGTCCAGCCCGCTCGTGTTATTTAAATAAGCCTGTAACAATGCAATAAATATGTTAGCCTGTTCATTATACTAGAAGGCGTTCCTTTAATGCATTTATGCACATACTAATACATTTTTATGGAATATCTTAATTTATTTTACTCTTTTTTTACACACCCTATAATAAAATTATCATATATCTTTTCATCGCAGTATAAATACACTTCTGGATTCGGGCCTCCCCATGCAATGCCGACCAATATGGTTTGACCATATTTTACCTTCCTGAGTCCCTTTTGGTGGTAATCAGCAGAGGGCCCAGGACCATTTACAATTCCACTCATGGTCCATGGGCCCAGACCAAATCATTTACTTGTCGGTTCCAACGTGAGTTGCACCGATATCTTTGAATCACAAATAACAGTGCATTTTGCAATAACCTTGTTAAGTGTATGCTATCACACTTATTAAACATGTACAGAAACTGGTATATTTATATATAAATATTTGCAACCTTTAGCGCGATCCGAGTTGACCCTATGGGTTATTCTTCATTGTCCATCAGTGTAGGAGATAGCTGTAGATGCCATGTGATGTTCTAATGCGGTTCAAAACAGACCCTTATTACCCTGGCAAGTTGGCACTGAGAGGGTTTTCTGTTGAATCAGCAGTAAAGTGCTCGTTAGGAATGTGGAGGCATTGCCCTAGGTTGTTTTTCACTCGGCCTCACGATAGAATAAGGGCACTTTGTGAGAGTTTGCGAGTTTATGAAGGTCCTCCTGGACACCCATAGGCTCGGCTTGGCTGTAACGTGGGTGTAGATGAGGAAATGTTTGTGCCTCTCTTCGGATTTTGGGCGGGTGTAGGTGGGACAGAATTAGCAGAGTGCACAGCGCGCATGCCGATGCATGCCGCTGCTATCAGACAGCGATGACTGTGGTCGCAGCTGCATACGGCGCGATTCGTCAATTCGCGTTACAGAGAATGACGCAGCCCTTCCCACAGAAAGGAAGCCGCGTTGGCATCTACGCGTTCATAAACCAGTGTTTCTTGCATCAATCAACATCGATCATCGGCCACTGTCTATCCACTGCTAGATTAAGCCTCCTCTTCGCCATTGTCGTTCATCATGGTAGCAGAGCTGCCAGCATCCATCCCATTCCTGTACACACCTGACATTTCTGCAAATCCTCCTGTAGCTTAGGCCTCAACTAGAAGGACACGTAATGCTGCACTATACTGAACAAGAATGCTGGCAGTGTGAAAATTCAACAGCTCATGATATAAAACCATTTCCAGTTGGTCAGGAGAGCATGGAGTCTTTATGAAGTATAGTTTGATTTTTTTTGTACGACTGGAAAAGCTCGCAAAATAATTTATCGTACTTGTGAGAAGAAATATTGTTATGGGACACACTTGCCAAATAGCTTATATTGCTTTTCCCGTCCTGTTTAGGGCAACAGAGCATGATCTTTCAATATCAGCGCGTTGTTGTGCGCACACAGCGTGAGTGCAAATGGAGTCACTTTGCAAGGGCACCCCAAACTTTTTAACTGCTTTTGAGGTTTTTTTTTTTATAGTGAAAATCTCGTCTCGGGAAATATGAATGAATATACAACATGCACACCAATTAAATGCAGAGATTTTTCAAAATTACAATCATGATGCTCAGTAAAGTAACACAATCGCAGTAGCGCATTGTATATCTGTTTCACCTATTGTGTTTAATTTCCAGTCTAACCGGATTTGTTTATATATATGATTTAAGGATCTCACTTTGGTTAAATTTAACCAAATACTCATTGAGGTTACCCTAAATGTGCCAACCTCTAATCATAGGCGTCGTGTGCACGGGGCTGCAGGGGTTTCAGATGGCAGCATCGTTCACCTACTGGCATTGGTGACATTCCTCCAGCACTGCAGCTTAATTCGCCATCCTCAGAGAGGCTTTCCTTGTTGAAATAATTGACACCATTTCCGTAGGTCAACCTTTTCTAAAACGATTACCGATAGTGAAGAGCCCTTGAATGACACTACAAGAACTGCACGGTTGAGTGCACCCATTTACATGCGTAGCTGAAACATAAGTGTTCAACAACCCTACAATCCTCTGAGCAACGCTAGATGATCCGCATATTGTACTCAGTGGTTAGACTGTTGCATCGCCAGTCACGAGTTGTAGGATGGTCATCCGGAAGAACAGGGTGTGTGGCTTTTGTAAAGACTAAGGGCTTCTGTATAAGGTTCCCATACCATCACCGTGATGGTCTGTGTCGTGTGTGAATAGATTCAGGCACTGGACCGAGAAGCCATTCAAGCCATCCAATATGACGACGCTCAATCCTTGTCTCAACAAAGAAAACTGCCATCAATTCATATTGGGTCACCACCCCACACCCTGGCTTGAAAAAAGGTGAAGGTGCCCTTGTGTGGAAAAGCGATCCACTCCATGCAGGCATAGCGCATGCCGCGTTTTATAACTTGCCAGTGTCGGGTGCACCCCAAATAAAGTTAATTGAATTATCACAGTAGCTGTATGTACCGTGTGAATTCATCACAATGACCATACCTGATACTGGTCCGATAGAAAACCCTGGATTGGTCCACAACTAAGAGCAACAGCATCTGTCTCTTATGGGGCTATGAAATGCTGCTGTGCACTGGGCATTTCAAAACCAGCCTTGTAAACATGAATATCGGTCGCAAGTTGAAAGAGAAATTCGCGGCCCTGTAATCACTCGCGAACTACCTGCGGAAAAGCCTCCACTGGAGCGAACTCTCAAGGGTATTTGGTCTATTCTTCCATATCGACGAGATGTGTTTATAAGAGGTTGACATACCAACACTTTAACCCACCACACACGACCTGCCGATCGACAAATTGTCCTGGACTCGTGCTTCTGGGTGGACAGGGGTGGACAGGGGTGGACAGGGGTGGTTGGCTGCACTTGAGAAACTTGCGCCATTATTTCATCAGAAGACTGAATTCAATCGGTGACCTCTGGATTGCAAGTCCAGTGGGCTCACCATTATACCATGATTCACTTTCATATCGGACCGGCCTGTGGTGAGTGCATCTTTAAATATTACATTTGCACTGCTGGCTGCACCTGTTCACTTGTTTCGTTGTTAATGTATGATGGTGGATGCGGCTGTGTTTGTGTGTGTTCAATTTCGGGGCTTGTAAAATGAAACTAGCCTTCTGCCCGTCCAAGGACGGGTTTATTGCAGTAAATCTGAAACTTGCAAGCGAAAAGACAGACTGCGACGTGATATTGATTGCATCCATTCGCTTGCAATTTGTAAGGCCGCGGTGACACAGACTTGTTTCATTTAAAGGTTATAATTCCTTGTTCATTACGACGTCCTTTTTACTTCGATGTCTCAACAGCGTCACGGAGATCACGTGATGACGTGAGGGTTCTGCCTTTGTTAGTGAGGGTTGTGAGTTGACGCCGAGGAGGGGGGAGGAGGCGCCTCGCCCCCCCCCCCCCCCATGTGGAGTGACGTCACCCGCTAATTATTATTAACGGAGGGGGGGTTCGTGTGGAAGACGTAACCTGTTCATGATTATTAATGAGGGGGGCTGGTCGACGTGGAGTGACGTCAAACGCGGGACACACAGACATTCTTGGCTCATTGTAGTAGTTAATCTGAACCAGATTGTGCGGAAGTTGGAATCCTCGTGAATAAGTCCACACTGAGCAGGAGATGTTCACGGCCGTATGGAAAACCAAATTCCATATGCTCTGTCTTAAACTCGGGCACCCATTGCTGAATTCCTGAGCGATGGCATAGGGTGATTATGGAATAAGAATCGTTCAAACTGGGATTTGTAGATGGTCCTTTATTTATCCAGGGGGTGGAGTGGTGGCTATGCAACTAAAATGAATCAATTTTTTTCTAGACATTTTTTTTATTTTACTACGTAAGGCCCACTGAGCTCATAGCAATTTTTCAGAAGCGACCTCGTCACAACTGATAGCTTAACGAAATGGCTTATCATCACGTGGAAATTTATAGCAGCCAAATACTCAACGCGTGTTGTTGATTGTAAATGTAGAGGGGAAAATCGGAGGGTCCGGAGAAATATCCACGCGATCACGCGGAAAGAGACACGCAAACTCCAGATATACAGCAGGCTTCAGGCTAAGGATCGAACCCACACAACATGCATACTAGGAGAGGGAGTTAGCATCTCGCCACTGTAGCGAGTTGAACACTGTGTTATGAACCCAGCATTTGAGTTTGATTCCTGGCAATGGACATTCTGTTGAATGATCTTATTTGTCGTCTTAGGTTCGTTCGGTAAAGTCACGTAGAATGAGAATAAAATAATAAATTCATAAAATAAAATAACACAATAATATTCTCACGACGTTTCGGCCACAACACAAGCGGCCTTCATCATGACTGATCTTATTTGTATCAGTTTCCCTCAAGCTGTGCTGTTAGCGAGCACCTATGAAGGCTGGAACGGCACGCCAGGGGGTGAGTGGCCAGCACCATGCCCGGTCGCCTTTGGCTCCATAGTGGGGATGTTTTTACACACCGCACCAGGTACTCATTTAAAGCTGAGTCGACCTAAATAGTGGTGAAGTAAGGTAAAAAAAACCCCATGACTGACACGCCTCCACGACACTCAGGAGTCTTTATCAGCAGGGCCTTGAATTGTGACGTTTGGCCATTTCCATCAGTGAGTGTTGGGCACGTGTGAGGATACCCACAGTACTCGTAGGGAACCCACATATTCCAAAGGGATTAAAGCACTCAACGATTTCAACAGATAGATTCAAGAATCCATTGCCGTTCTGCCATGGCCGGATCTACCACACAGCCCTAGCTTGCAAGGCCTAATGTTCCCAGACATCCACATACCAAGGTCGACCCTTTATCTAGCTTGCTGATCAAGCGACATCGGGTTTAACCGGGGTGCATTTGTTGCTGATTTTCCAAGTACGTCCTCACAAACTGGTCAGATGTCAGCGAATTTTCAAATTATTCTTAATAACGAATCATTTCCTGGATTTGAAAGCGTCGAAATCGCCGTTTAAATTTTGTATATATATTTTTTTAACGTTTACTGTACAAGGCCATTTTACCTATTATGTCTCTCGTTATCGCCCTGGAAATGGCATCAATATGAGATAACCTTGAGGCCCTGTGTCAGGATTCTGATCTAGAAATCGCTCTGATCCTGGGTTCAGACAGCCCTGGGCTGGTTAAATGAGGACGAACGAAACAACAACAAGAACAGCATCAGTGTTGGTCCTCCACCCACTCCCCACCGCCCTCCCCTTCACGAGAAGGTAAATTATAAGAACATTAAACCACCCTTTAGCAAAAAACAATTCTATTCCCACTGTATGTGAATTACGCGTGCAACAATTGTAAAACCCTGTGTGTATATGTCACACATTTACACTGCACAATTGCAAATTGACTTGTACAACTTGCTTTCCGTATAACCTCAAGGCATGCCGTGCGTCTATGTTATATTTCACCACATTTTTTTTCCCGCTACAAATGGTAAATCAGATAGGATCGGACGTGCATGGCTCTCCCCATAATTAGGCGTGGGTCCTTTCACGGAGCACTTGTGCGCATCAAACTCAGTTGCTGGGTAATTTGGGAAGAGTAGTACTCAGACAGGCAATTGGGACTAAGATTATAACGTGGATTAATATATAAGCTGGTTAGATTTCACACATTTGTCGTCTTTCGCGGCGTAATACCTTAGCTGGGTGGTGTGTATCTTAATATACGTTGCAATGACTGCGTGCAACTCGTGTGCAAGTCCTCGCCAGTCCACCTGGCTGACGTACAGCATGTCCTGGAGGACTAGTAACTCTCCCACAGATCACGCAAAGAATGTTGGGGAAAGTGCTGTTAGCAAGCACCTGTTAAGTCTGGCACAACACACGAGGAAATAGGAGGCTAGCCTCATGCCCGGCTACCTTTGTCTCCCCAGTGCTGATGTTTACACACTGTACTCATTTATGGCTGAGTCGACCTAGGGGAGGCCCGAGGACCGGTTCAAATATTCGTCACCGATGTTGGCCTCGGAGCGAGAATGGAACTCGAGTCATTAGGTTCCGTAGCGCAGCACGTGAACCACAAGACTACCACTCCCTACCAGAATACCGGTCCACACAGACCCCCCCCCCCCAATATGACCACACACACGCAATGTTAGGCAGAAGAATAAAACATTGAATCGTCTTTCTGCGCATGTTGTCGCGGTTGTGCTGCAGAGCTCTCTCTGGCGAGTTTTCCGCTTGAAACTGCGACCAGTACGGCATAATGTCCGACGTTTCGCTCCACGCGTTGTGAGCTTCATCAGTTGTTGAATAATTCACTTCTCAAAGAGGCTCCCAGCACATGGAAGGGAACGTTGTACATCGTGTCCAACGACACGCAGTACAACCTGAAAACCAATCGGTAGGGAGACACAACTGTCAGTTTAACGCGTCGGCCTTCGCGACCAACATCATCCATTATGTACAAGTGTTTTTTTGGGTTAGATTTCTATAAATATATTTACGCGATCTAACCCCCAAAAAACCTGTATTATGGAAGACACAGCTGTGTTTGTCAGTCGCTGTGCTTGGTATTGGCACCTCCTTCTGTGGCTGCCACGTCCATGCTCAGCGAGGATCAGCCATAGTCACTCCACTGTCCAATTAGGCGCTCCCCTCCCTCAAGCCGCCACGATCTTTCCCAATCCTGCGATGTGGTAATCCACCAAACACCTGCGCTGAAGACGATCTCATTGCTCAATCTCGGCAGCAGCACGAACGTGTCCCATTCCTCGGCTGCCGCACTGCTATTATTCTTATTCTGTTTTTGTATCAAGTCTGTTATTCGTCTTAACAAATTGGCAATCGTCCCTTCGAGTGACTCATTCTGTCCAAGCCCACTTAATGTTCTTAACATTTTGGATGATCTCATTAACAACCTGCGGATGTTTTCCAATCTGTGCGTTCATCTTTGTCTCTCGGTGTCATTGCAAACGTACATTGATTTACGATTCTGAGTGCACTTTTCAGTTTTTATTTTTAAAAATGTGTTCACAACCTGAGTAAATATACAGACTTATAACATGTATGGTTATGTAGAGGGCACTTTGCATATATCTGTGTCCTTGTGAGTTTATGCTGAGATCGCAGCTGTAACAAAGTGATTATGGCATTCCGCCACGAACGCAGCGACCTGATCTCGATTCCCATTCATCACCCACCTCAATGGAGAATATCTCAACTGCTCCTGGGCATCCCCTATGTCGACTCAGCCTTAAATGAGTACCTGCTGCCGTGTGCGTCTATCGCCATGGAGGAGAAGAAGGCGGTCAGGCGTGGTGCTGAACACTCACCCCCTAATGTGCCACAGTGCCAGACTGCATAGGTGCTACACGCTAACAGCAGCGCTCGCCCCAAAAGTGTCTTCAGGCTATGAGGGGGATCTTTGGTTTTTTGTCATTGTCTTGAATAAAACATATAACAGACTAAGACATTTCCCACCTGCTCCCCCCTCCCCCCCCACCATGGCTTTTTGTAATAACGTCAGATTAAAAGCTCATCCCTTAAACAGGCCAGGGGCTGCTTATTGGTGTGACACGTCTCAGCAAATGACGCAGCTGAACGCGGCGGTGCTCCTCCGCCACGTCTACCCGCAGACACCCACGGCGGCCTCTCATTTTGTGGCGAGATGATCCCCTAAGTGGAGTCGGCCGCATTAGGAGGACCCCCCAGGGACTCCCCCGCCATCACCACCCATGAGAGGCCTCAACACAAATCTCCGCCGTCGCTCGTTTCTCTCCTCCTGTCGCTGTCGAAGACCAATTCCATCATTTTTTTTTCATTGTTGCCTCCCTCCACCTTACCGGTAATTTCATCGCTAGTCAGCGTGTATTTTGTCGCGCAAAAAAAATAAATGCAGTTGCGTCGCATCCCAATTTATTTAAGAGCGATTGGAAATGCTGTTTTCTTTGTCCAACCCCCCCCCCCCCCCCAATACTACTCTATATTCTCACTTCCATCATTACCCCCCTCCGCGCACTCCCCATGTCTTTCCAGCTCCTGCAGGACGTAACGCGTTTTGACTCGCCGGTGACAAGGTGAAAATTAAACCCGTGCCAAACAAATTGTGCACCGAAGCAGAGCGACCGGCCTCGGCCACGTTTCACGCAACAGCTGCCGGCCTCGTATTGCACGGGCGGCTGCCTGCTTGTTAGGGGTCCACCAACCCTGTAGCGTGTTCTTGTGTAAACTGGGGGGGGGGGGTGCATATAAATACTCAGACTCAGGGGTTTACCCAAAACTAGAAATCTCTGGGCAAGGTTTACGGGACAAAGACATTTTCTCTTCGCAAGTGGACCCATATATGGCGTGCCCCAGCTACAAACCGCTCAGGTCACTGTCATTGAAACTCATCCAGTTTAAGTTCATCCACGGGACACACGTGGGTAACGACGGGAGAGATACCTTCACCTGACTCCTCCCTGGATTGACCCAAGATGCCCCCCGGGCACAGTGCAGACGTACTCGCACACCTTCTGGACATGCCTTGATATCTCGGGATTTGACCAGGACATTACACCGTGTTTGCGACACGGGGTTATAACTCCTTTAGTTGACTCAAGATAAAAAAAAAGGATAAACAAAGTACCAGCACGCTTTGATCCAAACCTTCTATATAGTGGCAAGGAAAAACTATTTTGGCCAACTGAAAAAAAAACATGACTCTCCCCCTTGGGGACTGTGCCATAGAACTCTTCTCGCCCTGGCGGGAATGGAACATCTCAGCCAAAATTTAAAAGGGAAGGAGGGGAATGCGAGGCCTCCATTCTATTCTGGCCCGCAGCATGAATAACCGTGGAATTGGGGGCCGGGGGGAAGGGATAGAGGAGTCGAGATGGACTCAGGGGCACTGCGTCACCGTAACCTTCACACGGTGATCGATGCTCCTGGAAGATTAAACAAAAACGACAAACGTAGACATCGCGTCGATGCTATTTTGGGTCTAGTTTGGTGACATTGTTACATTATTCACCCCCCCCCACACACACACAACCTCCCGGCTTATTTTTTTTCCCGATGTCCTGCCCTGCCCCTTGAGATAATTATCTGTCCTCGATCGTTGCCCCTGCCATGGTAGGGCAGCGAGCCCAGGCGCACTCGTCCGTGGGTGCAGTGACTCACTATATCAATCGCACGTGTTGTTTTTTTTAAATATATACGCGTAAAAAATATACTGTCGACGTTCAACAAACTTTTAATCGAATGTTAAACGCTCAGCGTAATGAGTCACGGTGCGATGCGCCGCCGTCCTGCCCTGCGTCGTCGTGTCCCGACTCTCGCCACCCCCCACCTCCCGTGTGTGCGCATTGAGGTAAGGCTGCGATGCCCACCGCTGAATTGTACTCGTTTTTGTGCCAAGATGTTTGACTTGAAGATACTAATTTAGAAGGAAATGAGTCGGGAGTCGAATGCTTACGCGGCTGTATCCCGCAAGTTCTGTGCAGACTTGTCACCAGATGAATTGTTGCAAAGATTCGCAAGATATTGGCGACTATTGACTCGTGATCAAGAGTGGAGGCGGCATTTCGCTCACCAAGGCAAACTGGTTGAGAGGCAATTTGACACGGCGCGTGGCCTCGCGAGCGAAAACAAAGTGTGGCCATGAAGTATAAAATACTCAAAAAGAACGGAGTGGTTGTTGTTGTTGCCTACATGCTTACAGTTCTTCCGTCGTTGTTTTCATCCCAGCGGGTGTCGGTCGTGATCAGTGCAGGCTATCGAGGACATCCGTCACGCCGGTGTGGGCAAGTCAATTTTCTGCCTCTGTTCTCCGAGAGGCATCCTCGATGCAGATTGCCGTCGTAAATGCCGTGTTACTTCGTGCTGATAGATTCCACGGAGGCTTGCGAGCTGAAACGTGACACTTATGGAGTGGTCCATTAAAACCCTGCTTTGAAGGCCCCATGTCTCTCTTTCGCCCCATGGTTAATATTCTCCCGCAAAGTGACACGTTAACCTGTTTAAGCCTCGACTGTCGAAAAAAGCCATTTCCTCAAATTAGCTGTCAATGCCCTGAGTGCAATATACTGCCCTCAATTCTCACATTTTGCTTGCAGAAAACACTCGAGAGCTTGTTATGTTTTCTTCGGAGGGTATTTTTTCTCGTGTGGAAAATATATCCGGTAATACCCCAATTTAAGTCTCCCCCTTTTACGTCGTTTTGCAAATACGCCATCACTTGATTAATAACACCACGAGCCGATTTGCGTCGCCTCAACCCCACGCTCACGTCGCTGACAGCATCGTCGTCCGTCCTCTCTCTCTCGCTATCCGTCGCCTCTCAGCCCTCTCCTCCTCCTCCACCACCACCCCCACTACTCCCCTGCACATCGCTTCTTTGATTGACGTCGTTTCGATATTCGTCGTCGCACCGTTCACCATGTAACCCGGGGTATCACTCCAGTGGGGTTTCTGTCTCTCCCTCTCTCGTTCGGCTGCTGCGTTTGAGCTGGCTGAGACATCAACGTCTTCCGGAGCCACCCTCACGTGAATTTTATACATACAGCTTTCTTCGGCTAACTACAATCGCATCGGTGATCATTATGGCCATTGAGCACGTTTAGTAATTACGTGCAGACTTTCAAAGAATAGACGCTGGGCGTTATTTTAATCACCGTTAGATGGTGTATGAAATATAATACATATACATTGTTGGTGCATTTTTTTATATTTTGTCCTCGGGATTTCGAAAAATGGAGTGGCGTTCCGCACATACGGGCTCAATAGTGTGTGCGGAAAGCTTAATACGTAGGCTTTCGCGACAAATATCGTCCATAACAAAGGTTTTGTTTGGAGTTAGATCGCGTAAATATAAATGTGTCGTTAAATCCTCCACCACCCGACAGCCAATTAGTAAGGTTTGTCACGTAAACAGAACGTGCCAATTCGTTACTCGTACAGCAACACCGGTGTGTTGGAGGGCAAAGCCACAACATTTACAATCTGTAATACAAAAAAACTGCATTATGGATGTGTGTGGACACTTAATAAACACATCCCTGCGGATGGGGCTGGTAGGAACGTTGGGTTGCTCGGTCAGTGGCCAGAGTCAACGGTGGCACCACGTGGTGTATTCCGCAAATATGCCCGACTGTGAGGGCGGGCACAAGCCGGCGTAAGTAGGTTAAACGTTGAGTTTTATAAGGGCACCACGGGGTGACCAGCCCCTCCCCACCCAGCCCCACCCCACCCATCCCCGCCCCTCCCAACCCCCACCCAGCCCCACCCTCCACACCAAGCCACTCCCCACCCTCCCCTCCCCACCCAGCCCCTCCCCACCCAGCCCCTCCCTATCCTCCCCTCTCTACCCAGACCCACCCCTCCCATTTTTTATATCCGAATGTCCGGATACACGTGGACAGACATCCACAGACATACACAATTAATCCCCTGCCTCCTGTGAGAATCAATCCCGTTTGGGCTTCCAGTCCACTACGTTTCCTACCAGTAATGACCACTAGGAGCGCATTTGTTATATATCCGGGTGTCCGGATACACGTGGACAGACATCCACAGACAAACACAATTAATCCCCTACCTCCTGTGAATTAATCCCGGTTGGGCTTCCAGTCCATATAAGGGCACCACGGGGTGACCAGCCCCTCCCTTTCCCAGCCCCACCCCACCCAGCCCCACCCCTCCCACCCCCCACCCAGCCCTTCCCCACCCTCCCCACCCAGCCCCTCCCCACCCAGCCCCTCCCCACCCTCCCCTCCCCACCCAGCCCCTCCCCACCCAGCACCTCCCTACCCTCCCCTCTCCACCCAGCCCCACCCCTCCCACGTGGACAGACATCCACAGACATACACAATTAATCCCCTGCCTCCTGTGAGAATTAATCCCGGTTGGGCTTCCAGTCCACTACGTTTCCTACCACCAGTATAACAACGTAGAGGTGTGCAGCCCTGCAATCACTTGCTCGCTCCACTGCTGGCAAGAGAGCGGTGGTTCTTCTTCTGAACCTGGGGTGCATCACGAACCCACTGGTGGTGCATCACGAACCCACTGGTGGTGCATCACGAACCCACTGGTGGTGCATCACGAACCCACTGGTGGTGCATCACGAACCCACTGGTGGTGCATCACGAACCCACTGGTGGTGCATCACGAACCCACTGGTGGTGCATCACGAACCCACTGGTGGTGCATCACGAACCCACTGGGGGTGCGTCACTAACCCACTGGTGGTGCATCACGAACCCACTGGTGGTGCATCACGAACCCACTGGTGGTGCATCACGAACCCACTGGTGGTGCATCACGAACCCACTGGGGGTGCATCACGAACCCACTGGTGGTGCATCACGAACCCACTGGTGGTGCATCACGAACCCACTGGTGGTGCATCACGAACCCACTGGTGGTGCATCACGAACCCACTGGGGGTGCATCACGAACCCACTGGTGGTGCATCACGAACCCACTGGTGGTGCATCACGAACCCACTGGTGGTGCATCACGAACCCACTGGTGGTGCATCACGAATCCACTGGTGGTGCATCACGAACCCACTGGTGGTGCATCACGAACCCACTGGTGGTGCATCACGAACCCACTGGGGGTGCATCACGAACCCACTGGTGGTGCATCACGAACCCACTGGTGGTGCATCACGAACCCACTGGTGGTGCATCACGAATCCACTGGTGGTGCATCACGAACCCACTGGGGGTGCATCACGAACCCACTGGTGGTGCATCACGAACCCACTGGTGGTGCATCACGAACCCACTGGTGGTGCATCACGAACCCACTGGTGGTGCATCACGAACCCACTGGTGGTGCATCACGAACCCACTGGTGGTGCATCACGAACCCACTGGGGGTGCATCACGAACCCACTGGTGGTGCATCACGAACCCACTGGTGGTGCATCACGAACCCACTGGTGGTGCATCACGAACCCACTGGGGGTGCATCACGAACCCACTGGTGGTGCATCACGAACCCACTGGTGGTGCATCACGAACCCACTGGTGGTGCATCACGAACCCACTGGTGGTGCATCACGAACCCACTGGTGGTGCATCACGAACCCACTGGGGGTGCATCACGAACCCACTGGTGGTGCATCACGAACCCACTGGTGGTGCATCACGAACCCACTGGTGATGCATCACGAACCCACTGGTGGTGCATCACGAACCCACTGGGGGTGCATCACGAACCCACTGGTGGTGCATCACGAACCCACTGGTGGTGCATCACGAACCCACTGGTGGTGCATCACGAACCCACTGGGGGTGCATCACGAACCCACTGGTGGTGCGTCACGAACCCACTGGTGATGCATCACGAACCCACTGGTGGTGCATCACGAACCCACTGGGGGTGCATCACGAACCCACTGGTGGTGCATCACGAACCCACTGGTGGTGCATCACGAACCCACTGGTGGTGCATCACGAACCCACTGGTGGTGCATCACGAACCCACTGGTGGTGCATCACGAACCCACTGGGGGTGCATCACGAACCCACTGGTGGTGCATCACGAACCCACTGGGGGTGCGTGATGCCCCTTCTGGGGGTGCGAGACATTGGCAGATTTTTTTTCGAAGATAAATAATTGAAACACAAACTAAGTACGGCCACGTAAATACAACGACTCTTTCATCAAACCCCTATTTATTAATTAGCGTTGTACATTTGTTTTAATAATTGAGAACCAAGGGGGTGCAAGGCTGCAGTAACTGTTAAGAAGCACTGCTCTAAAAGGTATGTCGGCCTACGCCTGCAGGCTGACCAGAGGTTTTAAAAGAGGTGGGAGTACCCACACTTTATCTCCCACACGTGAGCTGCCGACTGCCGATTGATTGTTGGGTGGACAGAGGAATTTAAGAGCCTTATACACCGCTGTTTCAACTGGCGTGCAGGAGTCCATTGTACTAACACCATGGCGGCATCCCTGTTTGGAAACGTAATGGTTAACAGGATTAAAAATGTGATCCTCCCTTTGTCCATTAACAATTCACAATTGCTCGCGGGTTGGCACGCACACATTTTCAGAAGGGTAGTAACCATCCTCCGCATCACTGTAATCACTGGTAATTCATTTTTGTGCAATTAACAATGGTTGCGTTCAAATTTCGAGGCCTGCAGGATTGGGTTGCAAGGGGTATATACATATATAAATATGTTATTATTATAATAAAACATTCAATACATGAATATATAATTAGGCATAGAAGTCATCTGTACACGAATCTACTATTTGTTATTGACATAAATCTACACACACTTGTAGATTTATGCTAAATTAAACCATTCCTAATTATTCACAGCCTCTTTGCAAAGCCACTGCTGGATGGAGATCTTTGCAATTCCTATGTTGGCTCATAGCGGTTGTGCTGAGGAGACGTCACCATGCTGGTCAGCGCTGGTCGATGGTGGAAGACTTAGGGCCAGTTGAGATGTCATTTTAACCACTCACGGTTAGCCATGGCTGAGAATCGAACTCATGTCGCAGGAGTCACTGGTAGGTATTGATCCATTTGGGCTTCAATGCATTTGTTTGCTGTGTATTTAACGCACCCTAATTTTACAGATTTGCGCAAGCATTACGTTTATTCAGTTGCAATGAGTTTGTGCGGAGGATTATTCTATAATTCTGCTTCTTGTTTAGCCTGAGCCAGACGAGTGGCTTATGTGCCTTGCAGCAACGTTAATCCGCATAAATGTAGATAAAGGCAGCTTGTTATTTTCATCTCTGCGCGCAGAATGGACGAATGTGTGTGTCTGTGCGTACGCACTTAACAGACGCCTCCAAAATATCTTGTGTGCGGTTGCCAGCCGCGCCCGTAAATCCAGCATTGTGGAGGCAGCGAGGGTTTTGGGAATCACAGAATGTGACGAAACTCCCTTCCCGTGGACGTCGAGGAGGTACGATAATGCGGGATTGCCCGAAGAAGGCGATACAGCGAAGTGCGGACTCACGTCATCTATACGGGATAGAGTGTGTGTTCTCCCTGGGGGGCTCCAGCATTAACAGAGAACGAGTGAGAGCTTTAAATCGAAAAATGAAAACAAGTGAGAGTCTTTGGTCCTTGGTACAACGCACTGAAGTCTGGTGGGGCGAACAAGATTCTGAGAAATTTTGATTTAAAGCTTTCGTGACTGCAGTAATTCATATTCTTAGTTTTTTCGGTAAAGTCACGTTGAAGAGAAACAACAAAATAACAAAATATATATAAAACAATAAAAAAATTCTCACGACGTTTCGACCATAACTCAAACGGTCATCATCAGGTTATGGTCGAAACGTCGTGAGAATTTTTTATTGTTTTATATATATTTTGTTATTTTGTTGTTTCTCTTCAACGTGACTTTACCGAAAAAACTAAGAATAAGATTCTGAGAGTTTAGGTCCATGGGTACATTGTGGGCTTTGCTGCATGAGGTTATTTCCCAGAGATTGATAATATTAGTGGCGAGTGATTGGTAAACCGGTCCTGGGGTGCCTCATTCATTAACTCGAATTGACCGGTGTGGAGAAGTATGTTCAGACCGCTCCCATGACCAACAAGGTGTGGGGAGGTCTTCATCCAGCACTGGATTATTATCAGTAATCAAAAGAAGATCCGCCAGTAGTGGGGTGTGCCAGCCATCGCAGGGTTGCACCTTTACCTCTTTACCAGAGAGTCAAGTGGGTTAAATTAAGCACTTTGTGGCTTCCTCTAACGCAGTGAGACCCGAAGCAAAGAGCGCTGTTACAAAGTGACCTCCTGCCCGTAATGAAGCGTGCTTCCCAGAACAGGGTATCCCTCTCCTGTATACTAAACCCGTGCGGGAGATCGTCTGTCTTTTAAAGACCAATCTCCATTAAAGCGGTCGGTGGTCATCACGCGGGACGCACTGCTTCGTGCACAAGACTGGTTGGTGTCCTTTGTGTAATCATAGTCATCATATTTATAAACTGCATAACGCATCAAATCGAATAATAATTAGTGTTCAACTAGGACCAAAATCCAACAGAGAGGGTCCTTGCCTATAAACATCTGCCAGTTCACCAGCAATGGTTCAAGCAAGCCAGCGTCTGCTGATGAGACGCTGGATGTCAAAACCAGTCCAGAGTTTGCATGTGTTGAATCAATACTGCTGAAATTGTGCACTTCCAGAGTGAAGTCCTCCCCACGCCATGCCGGTTATGTGGGTTGTTTGACCATAATGGTCAGGGCAGATTAGTGGCCAAGATTTGTTCCTATATCACTCGCAATTAATGTTATCCGTGGCCGGGATTGAACTCAGATCTCCCGTTCCATATCGCAGTGCTGCTAACCAATGCGCCAATGTTTCGCATCCTTTGTGTATGTACACAGATGCTTGTGTGTGTGGAAAGTGCTAATGGGGAGCGGTAGTGTAGCGGTTGGCGCGCTGCGCTACGAACCTGGCGAGCCGAGTTCGATTCCCGCTCACCGGCGAACACCAGTGACGATTATCTGAACCGGTCCTGGGCCTCACCTAGGTCGACTCAGCCTCAAATGAGTACCTGGTGTGATGTGTAAACATCGCCGCTAAGGAGACAAAGGCGGCCGGGCGTGGTGTTAGCCATCCACCCCCTCGTGTGCCGTGCCGGCCTTTATAGGTGCTCGCTAACAGCACTTGCCCCTACAGTCTGTTAAGGCTACACGGGGGGATCTTTTTGATCTTTGTAAAGTGCTTACCGGCACATGTTATTACAGAGCAGGAGCTTTGCTCCACACCAGATGTAAGCCAGGGGATTAGACCATGCTCATGCCAACCCTCCAAGATAACTGGTGTCAAAGTGGCTTTTCCCAATTTAATACCGATACGTGTCCGAGTATTCTATCACAATATATATACGGTAGTTTATATTAAACGGTTTTCAAAATTAGATATATATTTTTTCCCCCATTTAAGAGTTTTTGTTTCAATCCAATTGAATTCCCTTAATTCCTCGTTTTATTTTGGGGAGCAATTGCGCAGTGGTTTGCGCATTATACCATGACCCCAGCGACGAGTCAGAGTCCCGGTCATGGTGAACTGCCGTAATTCCGTCGGCTGTCCTGCCCCCCACCCACCCACACCTCCCCACACTAACCAGCATTGATTAATGTGGTCAAACAATCCCCCCACAAGCCATAGGACGGCGTTGGGAGGCCCTAATACCATCGGTGGATTGACAAACGGTCGTAACGTTATTCTTCTCCGTACAGCGAGATCGGTGTCGCAAGAAGCGCTCACCTGGTTAAAGAAAGATTATCTTTCGCTAGATCTTTCACATGGCTGACATACAAATATTGTCATTCTGCTGACAAGCATGTTTTGACCCAGAGACTCACGAACGGATTAATTTCGAACATGAACAGTTTTGCAAAATAATGTAACAACAATGGGGTTGGGATCAGTGGTAAGCTGACCGCACTACGTACGAGGTCACTCGAGTTCGATTCCCCGGCGTGGCGAGCATCAGTGACGAGTGATACCTAAACCCGCACTGCCCCTCCGCCTACACCGTCTTTTCGACAAACACCACTGACCAGCAAGGTGAAGTATGGTGAAACAACCCTCAATGCCCAACACGGCACCGGGAGGGCCTTCATCCAGCAGTGGATCGACAAAAATGCTATAACTCGTCATATACGATAAATAACAATGGATCTTTATATGAAATGTACATATTATATATGAAATATATGCACATCTGACAGGTTAATCAAGTACGTGGATATAAATATATGTTTATACATGTACATTGCTGTAGTCGGCATGCATACATTACAGTACATATATATGTGTGCGTGTGTTCACTGCAGTTGTGTGTTTTTTCTGGGAGGTTTTTTTTAGTGTCTCCCCCATGCGCGGTGATAGAATGCAGGCCGTGCATTAATCCTTTAACTCTCCCTGTCACTCCGGCGACACGAGGATTATCGTCTCCGGTGTTGCTCGCAACGCCGTGGGTTTTTTTTTGTCTCGTTCTTGCCCCTTCTCCTCCTTCCCCTGCCCCGCGTCGTCGAATCCCGCTGGCAAGAGCCTTGCTCGCACCTTCCCAGTGGGCCCTCTCCCGGGGCCCTCTCGCCCCGTCACGCCGCGCGTCCTCTCTCGCCTCCTCCCCCTGTTGCCCCCCCCCCACCCCACCCCCAACGAGCGCTCGTTTCGCACGCGCTCCCGAGGAATGCGCCCTTTCGCGGAGCGAATCGCCACTAATTTGGTCCGACAAGTGCAGGGGTTAAGATGGGAGGAGTCGGGGGGCGGTGGGGGAGGTCGAGGAGGGGTGGTTGGGTGGTTGTCACCCGCGCAGCCATCCCGTGGGATGTGCGGAGGCATTTCCCCGTTCCATTATTGCGTCCACCGATCAGCACGTGTGACAGCAGCAAGTCACGGCGCGTCACACACACACACATAGATGATTGTTTTCCACATCGACGTTTTGATCCGCCCGTGGTGTCGCGGCGCGAGAGCACAGCGGCTCGCGATCACAAGGTCGCGAGTTCAAATCCTGGTTGCGGGAGTTGACTTGGCCAATCAACCCTTTCAGGGTCGATAAAATGATTATTGCGTTGTAGCAAAGTCAACGGTAAGTCGTCCTATGTATAGAGCCTCATCCTCAGAATGTGAATGTAGAATTTCAGCAACTGGCTCAGGGGTGTAACAGGAGATAAGCACCATATCAACGCTTATTTGAGCAGGAAACTATTTTGTTTTTGGACTTTGGTTTTCCAATACAAATATAAAGGTTCCCCCGTATAGCCTGCACAGACTATTGGGGCAAGTGCTGTTAGCGAGCGCCTGTGAAGGCCGGCATGGCACAAGAGGAGGTGGGTGGCCATCACCACGCCTGGCCGCCTTTGTCTCCCCAGTGGCGATGTTTACACACTGCACCAAGTACTCATTTGAGGCTTGATCGACCTATGGGAGGTCCAGGACCGATTCAGAGAATCGTCACTGGTGTTGGCCGTGAGTGGGAATTGAACTCGGGTCGCTGGTTTCGTAGCGCAGTGTAGCGCTAACCGCTACACTACCATTTCCAATACACAAACACCTGTATGACACTATCTGGAACAATGCAAATGATAAAATAACTGAAACGATGATAATAATAGGTTCTACCCTTTCTGGCAAAAAAACAGGTGTTAAGATGCTCAAACACCAAATAGAAATATTTTACAAATAATCAAGTCTGCATTAAGCATGCGTACTTGTGGTGAACATGCAAACAAACATGCTCTGATAATATACATACATTGTCTTTGTAAGTGATTGGTGTAGGCCAATCAGTTTCAAAGGCATCTTAACACCTCCCGTTTATTGCCAGAAAGGGTAAAAGCTATTCTTATTTTTTCATACTTTGATACTGGCAAAAAGGTCCAATTTTGATAAAAACATCTATAGATTACAGTAGCTTATAATATATTTCTTATGTTGAAATCGATTACCCGATAAATTCTCGTGCAACGCTGTGGAATACTAATGAATTTCCATAGATTTAGAAGAGTTCAACATTTTACGGAACATTTCCTTGCAGCTTGCCAATTTGACTTGCTTATCGATCGTGTAACTAATGCTAAATGCCGATACAATAACCGTAACTTACACAGTTCTGTAACTACAGAGTCAATAAGCACTCTACATTGACCAGCGCCGTCAGTAGTCGCAGCAGCGTACAATTCTGCAAATTATGGGACAAGTAAAAGCCATTGGCTTAGAGACACTTCAGTTGAAATCACAATGCCTCAACCTTCAACCCACTCTCTCTCCACCTGGCACCACACCCTCAGATTTGTTCCGGGATTTTCTAACGCGCGACGAACGGGCGTGCAATATCTCCCAAGCTCCTCTGTCCAGCATGAAACCCTTTCTCGCCGTTCAGAGTCCATCTCTCTGATCCCTACGGTAATCTGTATTAAGCAGTTTGACTGAAAAAAATTGATGGCATTTGGGCACAGGTGTCTAAAACAAATGCTCGGAAGGCCGTGACAAGAAAGGAAAAGCAATGCAGAAGTGAGGAAGAGAACACGGTAGGTCAGTGTCGTTAGGCCACGTGCGCATGATGGACGAGGGCCGCTAACCGAGAGGGCCATTGGATTGGTCTCCACGAGTCCGGCGCCCAAAGTTGGCCGGGGACATTCTCACGGCAGATCTCGGAGGTCGCGCAGTCGCATGCAGCAGCTGCCGGATCTGCAAGAGGGCAGAAATCATCGGCGATGAGGTGCGGTGGCCGTCTACGACTTTGGCCATGATGACTTCTTAAGTTCAATATTTCCGCACCCCAACCCTCTCAGGTCCACGCTATGATTTGTAACGTGCTCTAAGTGCGACTTGATGCGCAGGAGTCGTTCACGCTTTAAGGTGCTGCCCTCAGTATCGGGCTCCAAGGTGCAATATGCCAATTACAGTATACCTATTTTCCAATCTCTATTTGCCAGTGCTTTGATACACTTGCCAATATAACCATAAATGATGGTCAATTTTTTTCTGTATGGATGGCATTCTATATGGAACACTGTTAGTCTTCCTTGGCATTTCTCTACTGACAACGCATATACTATACGCCTTCTTTAAGTATCAAGGTAGACAAGTCATGATTGTTGGTGCCACCACACATCACCATTGCTTCCTTCTTTCTGGTCGATCCCATAATTGTTCTGAAGCCAACTCCCGACCGCCAAGGTCTTCTGTTGCATTATCCCACCGTCCGGCGTGAGCTCTTCCCGTTGATCGTCAATCGCTCGGTGCCGCTCTGACCCCCTATCTCGTAACCCTGCCTGCCTCCATCCTGCGCAAGTCTCGCAGCATTCATCCCAACATACTTTTTCTTTCGAAACACATTATATTGCGAAATTTCAAATTACTTGCCCTATCCTGCCATGAAATTCCCAAGAAATGTATGATTCATCTTGAACGTTCCCACCGTTATGACGCTGGTAATAATTATTTTGCAATGTGCTTTTACTTTTAGTCGCGACGGTACAGCGGGGACCCAGGACTAATTCAAATTCCAGCCATGGTTGCTCTGCACTAACCACTGTACCACTGCTCCACCCCAGTAAAGTTAATATCGACAAGTAATGCTGCTTAGTATTATTATCTTGCTGAACAGCATGTTTGGACAAAGCCAATTCTATCTCCATCATGAAGATGGCGGTTATGATTAAAAAATGACTCTGGTCCATCATAATACAGGAAATGTTATGAAAGTGTTTATTATTCTTACAAGTGACCCACATTGGCAGCACTAGGCACAAGTCAACTTTGGGGTGCCAAGCAGATCATGGTTACCCAAATAATTTATAAAGAATATGGGTGCATCAAATATAATCTCTAATTTAAATCCTAATAAACTCATTCCCATCGAAAAAAAGCAATCTAGTCTGTATCTCTCATCTCATTACATCTCTTTTTGTCGAAATCTCTCTCTATTTCACTGCATTTCTATTTCTGGTCTATATCTCTTCTGTGACCTCACTAGGATTTTATACATTGCAAGAGGGAGCCCCCACAAATCATGGATGCTTCTGGCATCCATGATAGTAATGGCACAACCATTGGCTTCCCAACCATTGGCTACTCATACAGGCAAGCACACAGGATACCCGCAAACACACAGTTAAACAACAGATATGAACAGTTAGAAGGTAGCTGCTAAATCCCATGCATTCATACCTGACATTTAGGCAAATAAAGAACACGATGCAGTTGCCACAAGGTTCAGACCCTTCCTTTGATGGATGCTAACGAGAGCAAAGTGTGCCAGGCATGGTGGCTGAACGCTGCACCCAGCTTAGCTGAATTTCGTGCAGGGAGTGAAATCTTACCGAAGATAGTCGATGAACGTTTGAAATTAATGTTTTAAATTATTCACTGACGATTGAAAGGAGGAAAAATCTCGTAAAAAAAAACAATGCTCATTCTGCGCGAAGCATCGGGGTGCGAAATAACGTCACGAAATCTGGATGTGAAATGCTCCGATGGCAGTTCTTGCATAGAGGTGCTCGGCCTACATTGCCCTGTAAATCTCTGTAACGTCGGCGTGGAAATATTACTTTATTTAACACGTAGGTTTTCGCGACCAGTATTATTCATAAAAAAAGGTTATTGGGTTATATCGCGTTATTTATAAATGTGTCGCAACCCTCCACCACCAGACACGGCCAATCAGTCAAAAATGTGTCACGTTGACAAAACGCCAATTAGTGAATAAATTAATGCGCCCTTGCAAGATGTTTTTTTCTCTCTTGTGTTCTGCAGACTGCCACCATGGCGTAACATGCTGGTTATGGCTAATTATGCACATGTTTAACGTGCAATATTGAGTTTGAGGTTTGATCAAGTCACAGGTATAGTTGCGAGACATTTCATAGATTGTGTTTATTTCCTCCAAATTAGTTTTTTTTCTCTCCGTATCAAGATGCGTTGCATGCTGTATAGATGAATGCTGCATTGTGTGGTATTTTTAGATTTGAGGTTTCCGCAGCCTTGATTAAAATGCATATCCCAACGTTACGGCTGCGTATGACTTAGGCAACAACTGTGAATGAAATCACACGTTCATTCGTGCCCGAATAAAGTTGAAATGTGAATGTGGTATTGGGTAATGTTTACACACGTGGGGGGGGAGGGGGGAAATGACACCTATTAAAAAGGACAGCAGTATTAAAATTGAATGTAAGCTACAGATATTTACAAATCCACTTGACAATGCATTTTGTAATGGTGATTATCAGTAATGTTTCCAAATGATATAGTCACAGCTGTTAAGGAAATCTTGCATTTAGCAAAGTCATAGCGACAAGTCAGACACAAAGTACCTCACTGCCCATACACGCAATGGCATTACGTTTTTTGTCGGTGGCTCTGAGCCAATGGTGAAAATTCCACATTACAATGGCAAGGAGCAGTCTTTGCACAGGATGATGACTGTTGACTTTCAACACAGTGGTGTTGACAGAAAGACACAGGCATTCTTGGCATTTCAAACGTTGTTTTTAATTCTTAAGCAAGATACAGTAGACCGGGTGTTTAATGTATTTTTCAGATGAACAAAAATCCATTATATGGGGCAAAGTAATCCCACCCTACCCACAGCCATTCGATGTATTGTCACCATGAGATAAAATAAGATGTGCTTTCTTTGCCTCGTTTGTCGTTGCCATAGTGATAATAGTTGTTCCACTGGATTTGCAATCTAGAGGTGGCCAGTTCTGATTCTGCAGCAACTGAAACAATGATACAAATGTCTTAAATCCACCGCCCCAATCCCCTGACCACCTTTATCCACCCAGCAGCATTAATGTTTGTCAATCAGCAGGCTACATGTGGTGGAGGAAAGTGTAAGTACTCCCACCTCTTCTAAGACATGTGACCAGCGTGGAAGAGTAGGCCAAATACCCTCCAGAGAGAGGCTCTCTAAGGCCCCTTCTGGTGGACATCCTTCCGCCAGTATTGGTGGAAGGCGTAGAGAGACAGCCACGTTGCAGTCTATGCCCCTCTAAGTCACTGAATCACGACGGCGTCTGAAACCAGTCTTTCCCAGTTAAAGCAGGACGGCGTGAGCGCGTCCATTGCAGGGCTGCACCTCTACACCTTGTTTTACCCTCCTGTTCATTTTGTTTTCTCACGGGGTTTTTTTTTGTCAGTCGCATTCGCACAATACAATTGTGGCCGTGCTTCGTTAGTCGAGATGCAACGGCAGCGTGAAATTTGTATTGAATTTGCGTAAATCGGTCAAGCGCAACACTCACACACCACCCAATTTTATACGTGCACTGTATTGTGAGTGTAATTTCTTTGAATGACGAATCAATGCATGTTTTTTTATGCCTACATTGAACAATAACGTTTTTGTTAAAAAAAAGGATTGTGGAATGGAAAAAAAGTATATAATCTCTTCAAGTTATTATGTAACAGAAATCCTGCATAATGTGGCAGATTGTTACGGATTATCTTGCTATGGGTATAATTGTAGGCGTTCAATGCGTAATGGGTTCAAAATGCAAATCACATTAGACCTATGCCACACTAACAACTTTTAATCGGTCACAATCGTAGCGCAGGTATCTAAAACAACAATAATAATGTTAACACATCGCCTACTCGTCTGCATGTTATCACGTGTGTCCCTGTGGATGACACTACAACTGTGATCACGAAACAAGTTGATGTTTTGTTTCTTCACATCACCCACCATGCACCGTGGGCAATTACAGAGCAGCGCACAATGCTGAGTATCCGACCGCCACGTGTATCTGCCTCTGCCAATGCACCGCCCAAACACCACTGTGCAAAATGTGTGCCTGGAGTAACTCTTTCTTTCCAACCAAATGTACAAAAATCGGAACCTTGTCACCTCAGTCGCCAGTGAGGTGGACATGCGTACATGCTACACAGCATCGGACAACATCCGATTGGCACGATTGGCTACGTACGGCGCGAAAGAAGTTCAACATGCATACGTGCATGTTAGGAACCAGTTATACACAATGGATCCTGGTTAATATCCATGCGTCCCGTGGTCGCGTTCGTTTGAGAGGTGGGGGGTGGGGCAGCATGAGTATCGGCATAGAGCACAGGGAGCTCAACTCTTCACCCGCTTCTGAAAGGGTCCCCTTCTTAAAGGTCAGGGATAAAGGCGCAACCCTGCAATTGATCTGGAGAGCCCCTCTAAGAGGGTATCTTGGCTCACATGCTGGCCGGACGTTTTTTTGAAGAGGTGGGAGTTCTCTTCTATAATGTTCGCGCTACGATGGTCATACATTGAGGAGTTGAATGCCAATGTCAAGGTCTGCTGGCCCCGACGAGAGGTTTTCAGGAGAGAGTTTATGTCGTTGTTTGCCATTCCTCCATTTAATGAGGGCGGACGACAATGGTTGACTATATGACCCCAGGTTTGTGTTGCACGGCCACATTCGCATTACTATGGCGTTGGCCTGTTCATTTTTTTATTTTATTTTTGATGTTCTGATGTGGTTGACAATACACTGGTACGTTCGTAGAATGTCAAAGCCAGAAGGTGCAATGTTTGCGTCCTTCGAATGAGGTGTTTATCATTCTCGGCGTCTCAAGTTGTACCGGACCTGGGTGAGATTCTATGATAGTGACAGCAGCAGCAGTGGCGCGATCCAACAAGGTGGACCTAAACTTGAGTCGACGGTGAGGACTATCCAGAGCTGGTGGACAGCGGTGGCGTGTGGGGGGGGTTTAAGAAAGGTGCCCGTTGTACAAGCTGCTTCGCTGGGAGATTGAACCGGCGACCTCTGCAATGCGAGTCCAGCGAGATAGCCGATAGATATCCCCGCTCTGTAGAACACATCCCGTTATTCCATTCGCCCCCCCCCCACCCACCCACCCCCCAGGCATCAATTCCTCTGGCAGAATATTAAACCCAGGCGTGGAGCTAATAAAGAACTGTCATGCGAGATTTATTGGCGTGTTTAAATTGATCGATAAACCAATGGCTCGGAAAAAAATTAACTGCGTCTGCAAAAGGAATATGTGCACGGGAGACCCAGGGCACGTGTTAGCGGGTCCCAGGCCAACCAGATTTGGTACCCAAGTTGATTTTGTCTTTCAAGATAATCATGTTACCATGTGGTGGTGAATTACAGCAAGCATTTAAGTTAAAAAGAAAAAATGTGTGTGTGTGTGTGTTACCGCTATAGCCACCTGCATAGAAGTAGAGAATACGTGATTCGGTTCTGGAATAGCGCACAGCAGTTTGCGCACTGCACTATGAACCCGGCAACATGAGTTTGATTCCCAGCCACGGCGAGCCTCGGTGGCAAGTGATATCCATACCGGCCTGAGGTTTCCGTCCTTTTGCCAAATCTACACTGACCAGCATGGTGAATGTAGTCAAAGCACTCCCATGACCAACATAACACGGAGAGGCCTTCAACCAGCAGTTATTTGACAAGGTTCGTAAATTTACGATATCAATGACAGTATTAATGTTGCTGGAGACTACTGGTGAATGTGAAGAGGTAATGTCTTAGGTCGGACATAGTGGACAACGGAGATTCAGAAGCCCTGGTTTAGAGAACGCATACGTTGTTCGTGAATTGTATAGACGAAACGATAACAGAAGTCATCGCGTACCATTATCCCCCCCACATTCGTCAGCAATGTTAATCAGCTATTCCCATATGGGCATGCTGTCATTGAGTGCAGCGTGCCCTCCTGTAAGCATGCCCCTTTGTTGGAAATACGGAATGAAGCTATGCCTTATGAAGCACACGTGTGGCAGAACAAACTGAGTGAGGAATGAAAAACTGAATTAATGAATGAATGTCGCGTCGTTGTAAAGTCGCAAAATGTGTCTATTATAGCCGGACTTTAATAACGCTGGATATTTTTTTTAGGACAAGTGGCAATGTATCTTTTTCGGTGTCTACCGTTTGTTATGTTTTCTGAGCCGTATGCATAATTTATTATTCATTAAATGATCTTTACGCAGGGTAATGTGATTAAGCTGAAGTCGGGGGTGATGGAATGCCTACCCGAGAAGCTTCTAAGGAGGCTCGTGACGGTGCTGTATATCACGAAGGCGTTCATCTCCTTCCACAACGATGTGTGAAAAAGTCGCCTTCGTGTTTTTGTTGTATTACGTGCTTGCTTTTTTTTAGGCTTCGTTTTTTTTTCCAATTGCTGACGAAAGCTTATTGCCAGGAATGAGGTGGGTCTTGCAAAATGGATTCTACATAGATAATCCAGTTAGTTCAGGATATGTGTTGTGGAGAAGACACGTTTAAAATTGAGCCCTACATAAATCAATTTCATGTATTGCCATGGGTAAGCAATGGCTTTGACGGGCACACACACACACATATGTTCCATTGGGGCGTGTGTTTTTAGACCATGCAGAATATTGTTTATCAGCCGGCAGTGACCATGTCGGAATTTTGTTAACCCATGGAGTCCATGACCGCGTTGCTTTGTGATCAAGTGTGTTCATGCGGCTGTTAGCGCTCTGCGCTGCGTATCCGCGACCCGAATTTGATTCCCGCTCACGACCAAAAATAGTGGCAAAAATATGAACCGGCCCTTGGCCTCCCCTAGGTCGACTCAGCCTGAAATGAGTGCCTGGTGCAATGTTTACACGTCAGCACTGGAGAGACAAAGGCGGCCGGGCGTGATGCTGGTCTTCATATGTGCTCGCTAACAGCAATTGCCCCAACAGTCTGTTGTATTTGTACTCCACATGCTGTGGGTTAAGAAATGCACTCTCAGTGAGCTGGGGTTAATTCCTGGTCATGCCTAACACAACAACGATTGCTATCTTAACATCTCAACCCAGTCTGGGCCTTGCCTAGGTTAACTCAGCTTACACTGAGCACTGGGTGCATGCAGCACGGTCAACATGAGCACACTGTGGAGACAAAGGCAGTCAGACACGCGGCTGATTACACCACTCCCGAGTGTGCCATGTTTGCTATAATAGATACCCACTAATGGCTCTTGCCCCAAAAGTCTGCTTTGTCTTTTTGTTACAGCATGATATACAGACAAATTGCAGATCTCTGCCTGTGCGTACATGGTATCATGTCGTGTAGCGGTTAGCGCGCTACGCCATGAACCCAACCACCCGAGTTTGATTCCCGCTCACGGCCAACACCAGTGACGATTATCTGAACCGGTCCTGGGCCTCCCGTAGGTCGAGTCAGTCTCAAGTGAGTACCTGGTGTGGTATGGAAACATTGCCACTAGGGAGACAAAGGCGGACGGGCGTGGTGCTGGCCACCCACCCTTCATGTGCCATGCCGGTCTTCAGCGGTGCTCACTAACAGCACTTGCCCCAACAGTCTGTTAAGGCTATACGGGTGATCTTTGACATCATGTAACGGGCTATACATACATTGGTATTCAGAGTACTGCGCACGGCTTACGTGCTGCGATTGGCATCACCAGCACACATTGGCGGAATTGCTGGTGATGCCACGAAAAGTTTGATAATTGCGCTCAGACTATTTTGTCATATCAGCACAAGAAGCACAGTCACTCCAAATTTACAGCCACATTTGCAAAATAATCTGCATATACAGGTACAGCAACATTGTAGATTCTATTTTTTACCAATAATATTGCATCCTCGTTAAATTCGTTTTTAAAAGTAATAATCTATATTATAATTTAGTATATTTCACATGCATCTTCAGGAAGAAGCTGACAAGGAAACGGACTTCATATAATAGGCATAATAAGAAAAGGTATACACAGCAGGCATACATATTAGACGGAAACAGGAGGATTTCTCCACAACTCTGGCTGTCGCCTGATGAGGCTGGTTGTAATTACTGGCAAAACGTCCGACTAGAATTGTAAATGCTGTGGGTTTACTCTCCAACACACCGGTTAGTGCTGTACTCGTAATTAATTGGCATGTTTTGTTTACGTGATAACCCTTTGTAATTGGCCATGTCGGGTAGTGGTGGGTTTTATGACACATTTACGCTAACTCACCCAAAACCCTCTAATATGGACATAAAATGTAATCAATATTACTTTGATTATTATACTGAATTGGGGTGGAGTGGTGACACAGTGAGTAGTGCACTGCCCCTTGAAACGTGGCGAATCTGCGTTGAAGTCGCGAGCACGGTTACCTTCAGTGGTGAGTGATATCTGAATTAGTCCTGGCTGACCCCACCTCGCCGACCCACAATGACCATCGTGCTCCAAGGTATAGTCAAACACACCTCGTGTCTGACAAGATGTGGGAAGGACTTCATCCAGCAGTGGACTGACAAACAGCGGTAAATTATTATACAGCGCAACGCCCCATATTCGACCATCACATATCCGCCCTGACCAATTAATTGTTTGTCATTTTCTACAGATGATCACAAATCCGAGCTCCACACGTATCTACCTATACCTCAGTCTCCAGTGAGTCAAATATGCGACAATGTACTATATTATTAGACTGAATGATGTGTCAGCATGTAGTGTCAAGGACTCAGCTTAAGGACATGTTGTTGATTCTGACCGGACACGTGTTAACAGACACGTTTGAGGCTTAGCACTCTGGTCAGGGTCACGAGAAGTAACACAACGCCTGTGTCTATAGCATCGTGGGCCAGCTGTAACGGTGACGTGAATGGGTCCCGCGATGATTTCTACACATCGGTAAAAGATCGCCAAGGCCATCATGGACCGGAGCAAAGGCCAGAGTGTTCGTCCGCTCCAACACGCTCACCCTTGCCTCTCAGCCCCCCTCCCAGGGGGCCAGATTGGTCAGAGCGCAGCGTTGGCAAGCGAGGCAAGATTTATCCACGGAGCTTGCAGAACATTACGCGGGAAGGGGGTCACACAATCACAAGGGGGTTAAGTGAATATGGCTGGCCAATTAACTTTGTTAGAAGGGGGCTGGAATGACCTTGCCCAAGCGAGACAGGCTCGGCAAAAAAATTATTTAGCTCGAATGTCCATTTGTCGAGGAGCGGAACGGCGCGTGCGGGGGCGTCGCGTTTGTTGAATCGTTAAAAGAATATCCTGACCGCATCGACACATATGCCCCTCCTTGTTCAGGGGCATTATTTCACCAACATCATCAGCCATGATCGATCCACTGCTGGATAAAGGAATCCCCAAGCTGTTGCTCAGGCTGTGCTTAGAATAAGGACACATATGCTCCAACGTGCAGCACATCTCCGCTGCAGATGTGCGAAGTATTTATAGAGGCTACAAATATTTTAATTTTAATATTCATGGTAGCAGTTGATACGACAGAAGGCATTATTAGAGTGGATCATTGCTTAATTAGTTATTTAAGAAAACTAATAAACCATTTGCTTGATTACAATAATGATGATTCATAAAATAAGATGTCATTTTATTTCATAACATCAGTATATGTGTAATGTTCATGCTGTATATGTTATATATCAGAATGCGATCATTATTTAATGCGGCACGAGTGAAATTTTTCAACTTTAAAATCTTTATTCCATATTTAATCTCGAGAAGGATAAAAGCAGACTAAAAAGTATTCAGTTGCTTTTAGGAATATTGGTTTGTATACATGTACTGCACATACCGTGCTACACAATACATGAAATTCCAATGCATATTTAATTTGTATTGTATTAAGTATTCATGTGATTATGGGGTGGAATGGTGGCATAGTGGTTAACACACTGTGCGATCAGACCGACGATGTGCATTCGATTACCAGTCACGGCTAACAACAGTGGCGAGTGAAATCAGAACCAGCCTTGATTCCCATGCCTCGATTTAGTGGCGGAGAGGGGAGTAAATGGGGGAATTTCCTGAGTGCCAAAAATTCTGATGTGACATGGAGAGGGCTTGATTCAGGGGTGGATTAACCAAGGGTTGCACACTTTACATCTAGTATGATGATATGGGTCTCCGTATTGATGTTTGTGTGTATATATATGGAACTCAGTATGCCTTTTGAGGATTAATTCCGTTGCTTGTAATGAGAAGGTTAAAAGGGACCAGTGCAAATCTATAAGAGTGATACTCTAAAGGGATCAATAAATGAAAGAATGAAAGAATAATGATGATCGTGAATAATGCAAGTGTTTTTCAATGCACAGTATTTATGAAGCCATTATCTATATGTGTGTGTGTATATATGAGTGCACTTGCGATATGAGTATTCAACGTCTTTCTCTATGGGCTCCTAGCAAATTCCATTGCAACCACTCGTGGCCGCTACATTCAGCAGAACCGAATTCAACGGAACCAAATCACGAGCCTATGACGCTGGATCTTGACAATTAATTGAATCTCCGGGAACAGGGTTGATGATGTGATTTGCTCATAAATTAATTAATGGTTGTGATTAAATGAACATGGAACAATGTTAATTGGGATTACACATCGCAAGAATCATTGCCCCCTACTGGCAGACGATTTCCCACTTGCAGGCCAGGTGCTGAGCCACGAATCTGTCACGCAGGGACAACTGCCGCTGGAGGTGCCCTTACAATGTTTGAGACGAGATGAGATGTGCTCACACACCACGGATCTCACTGTAAAATAGCCGCGCAACTAACTAAACGAGACCATCCGTGTAACAAATCAATAATTTAAAAAAATCAGTTTAAGGTTCTGTTTGAGTTGCCGAGGCATTTAAGCGCCGTAGAAATGCAAATATGATGATGATTAGTACAAATTTATATTCGCCTTAACCATTGGGGTGATTGTTTTTTGTTTACTTATCCACTGAAATGAATGCATCGGGATGCACTGCATATTTCATGGCCTCAAATGGAAAGAGAGGGGAATGCCTTTGGCGGTCTACAAATAGCGCGAGTCCCAGTGAGGCCGATGGCACGCGAGCGTGGCGGCGGCGTGACCTGCAGCCATAGGAGGAGAGAGGTCAGGTTATTTGTCATCTACAACCCAACCTTGACTTATGGATGCCCCCGTGCATAACCCATCACATTTCTGCAGCCTGGCTGTAAATACTGATTAAATTATAATGATAATGGCTTCAATTTGCCTAATGGTAGCGTATATGTTGGGACATTTTTGCATTATTTACATAAATAAATGTGTCTCCATCTTTGACCGTTATTACAACGTAAAACAAATGTCAACCGTTATTTATATTTAGTGAGGACATGGCGAAAATACCGCGGGCATCTATTCAACGAATAGAAGGCTGTCCTCGGGCAGAATTTCGAATTTAAAATATGGGGTCGATGCCGACATAAAACATAAACGTAAAAAATATATAAACGCCTTTGACGTGCCCGATTACAATTTCATTACGATGCACAAATACGCGGGGAAAATAAAACGCAGTAAAAATGCATCAACTCAGCAGTACGGACGAAAAGTTCATTAATGTTATATGCAAAATATGTAAATGTGGGTAAATGTCATTAACGGCTCATTAGGTACGCGTGCGGCATCGGCGCCGGGACCCTGACTGCAGGATTAACCCTCTGCGGACCACGAGGCTCCTCGGTGGCTGTGCAATGAATCGCATTTTGCAAACACTTACGCGCAACGCGGGGTCGGGCGGTGCGCATGTTCATTTCGTGTTTTCCTCCCCAATTGCCACCGGCTGCTGCGATTGTTGATTCCATCGTCCCTGTAAAAACACTTCACGCCCAGCTCATCATGACCGCCCGCACCTTACAAAGTCACCAAGCTGCCAGCTTCAACACCACGTGTGCCCAGTGTCCCTCCGGCCGTAACCGTGAGGCCCCTTTTCACAAAACAATGCCGTGACTCTAACCGTGTGTATGTAAGTTGAACTTCTTTCGCACCCTACGTAGACAACCGTGCTCATCGGATGTGCGAAACCTTGACCTGATGTTTCTTGTCGGTTATGATCGTCGTTATATTGAATGCCTTTTTGTATTTTTTTTACATTTTTTACTTCCTTTTTCCTCCTTATGCATTAGCGGTGGTACTGTGGAAGTTAATGGCGCAGGATGACCCGAGTTCGATTGCTGCTGGCCACGGCGAACATCAGTGGCGAGTGATGTCAGAATCCCCACTACATTCACCAATTCACACTGACCAGCGTGGTGAAGCGTGGTTGAAAATACTCCATGGCTTGGGGAGGCATACATCAATTATAGGAAGCCAATGAAGCTATGCACTTTGAAAGCTAAATTGAAAACTAATTTCTTTATAATTGCTTTTTGTGTTTTAGTTTGCTGTCCCCCCCCCCCCGACCCACGCCTCCGGTTATCACCATTGGCTAAGTACGGTGCGAAAAAAATGCAACATACATGCATTGGTGGATTGAGAATAGCTGGCATTAATGTATTTATTTGTACGCAGCAAATTCACTATCAGGGCAATGTCATGACACGAGAATATCCATGCAGAGCTATTGCAGTGAGTGAGTAACGCGCCACTCCGCCTCGGTGAACGGCTCTGGGCGATGACATCGCGTCAATGCCTCTGAAGCCACGTCACGAGACCTCTTTGTCCACACGAGGTGGGCAATTTGGCACATTTTCATAATACCCTTCTGTAGTGAGAAGGCCGTTGAGATTGAACGAGAGCGGCGATAAGCTGAACTGAGTGAAACGATGATAATGCCGGATGTTGTTGTTGTTGTTGTTTGTGCCATCACGGTCGACTGGGTATGAGGCCACCATCGACTCACTCACTTGATAACGCAGTTTAAATTATGGGCAGTTTCATTTATTAGGTATAACCCTGTCAGCCATGCGGTTCTTGACTCGGGTGCAACCGCAACATACAAAAACATCAACAAGAAACATCTTAAAGTGACTACCGGTACACGCAACAGAAAAATCCAGGAAAAAAACAGCAGTCTTCCAGAAAAAAAACACCACCGTATTTCAACAATTGAAACTAGGATTCAAATGCCAGAACTCAGAGGTCCCTGCACGCCGCTCTGACACGCTATCAGTCCCCTGCACCACCCAAACTGTCGTTTAAAAGTCTTTTTATACAGTTGACGTCGCTGCTTCTACACGGCATAAACAGCTCGTCTGCATGCTTGCATATTTATAGGCTGCGGACTCAGCCTCAAATGAGTACCGTGCCCCGTGCGGTGTGTAAACATCTCCACTCGGGAGACAAAGGCGGCAGGGCGTGGTTCTGGCCATCCATCCCCTCGTGTGTCCCAGCGCAGGCCTTCATGGGTACTACTCGATAACAGCATTCGCCCCAACAGCCTTTGAAGGCTACACGGGGAGTAGCTTTGATCTCTGATGTAGCTTGTCCAGATCACTCCTCCGAGACCGCTCTACTGGTTTCAATGAATGAGGAGTAATTTGAAAGCTAATTTATATGCAGTTTCTGCTCACAGGGTCAACATTTGGAGTAAAAAAAAAACATTTGACCCAATAATGTGGCTAATTCAGCGTATTGGCGTCTGCGCTGCTTATAAACTTTACCATTTATAAAGATATGGCTTATGATCGGAACTCCATTTCGAAATAATACAACAGATAAGTATAACCTGGCAGCTTTGAATCTCAGTGGGTTTCTCACAATTATATATTTAACTCTGCCGAATTACTCTTTCAAAATACTTCTTTACGTTGCCATTACATGATAGATAGTTTATTATTGGACGTGTAAATGGATAGTTGTCATCAAATATAATTGGTCCAACTTTTAAAGATGATAACTCTCTGCACGATGTGTCACATGTGTGCCTAGCATTCAAACGAATATATACTGGCGGTGAGGAATACATGGTGAGATGCTGGCTGCTGTTGCAAATAACAAACTCTTATGAAAAACTCTGAGCGGACACTGGAAAAGCATTTTCGGAAACTTCGTAAGTATTTTTTTTTTGTTGGGAGTAATTTCATGAGGTGTGCCTATTTACGTCTGATGGCGCGTCCATCATAATCATACCCACTGGTGGATGAAGGCCTCCCCAAACCATTGCTCACGCTCTTGCAATGTCATGATCCACCTACCTCCTGCACACGAGCTGATCCCATCGCTCCGTCTCCGCAGTGTGCGCCCGCGTAGGCGCGTCTCCTCCATGGGCAGCCACTCTGTCGTCAGTCTCAACCACCGGTCATCATCCTCATGTGTCCTCGGCCATGTCGATACGATGTTTCTCACTTACGTACGTTCACGTATTCGTGCGCTGTTGCTCTTTCGGCCTCTCAGTCTACTTCCGACAACCGTGCACCTCTCCACCGTTCAGCCTCTCAGTGCCCAATAGCACGTTGGTAGTTGTTGATGCAAGTGAGTCGAGGTGATCAGGTGGCTCAGTGGTGAGGGGGACTGAACGGGCACCACTGGCAAACTGGGTCTGAATCCAGACAGGCACCCGTGATTAAATCGGGTACCAAAATCTGGTGGAGTGTTTGTCTCAGTGCCCCATATAAAATGAAATCAAATCAAACCTTACTATTATGGCACAATTCGTGCATATAATGCAGTACAAAATGCTTTACAGGACAAATTAGAGGTGACTGGCACAATTTAAACAACAATAAGATTTTTCGATTTAAAGCTTTTGTGACTGCAGGGATTCATATTCTTGTTTTTTTCGGTAAGGTCACGTAGAAGGGAAATAATAAAATAATAAACAATAAAAATACAATTCTCAAGACGTTTCGATTGCAACACAAGCAATCATCATCAGGTGTGAAAACCACAGCAAGAACATTTTGAAAAACCGCCACTTTTTTTCTTGCTGTGGTTTTCACACCTGGTGATGATTGATTGTGTTGCAATCGAAACGTCATGTGAATTTTTTATTACGTTTTTTTCCCCTTTTACGTGACTTTACCGAAAGAACCAAGAATGACAATAAGATTAATACGTAAAAAAAAACGTCGCATTATAATGAACCATAAGTATAATAAAACGCATAATACGCAATAATCAGTGCATCCTAATTAAAAGCCAATCTAAAGAGGGGTATGTTTTAAGATGTCGTTTAAAAACATTCACTGCTTCTAATGCCCTCGCCAAGGACGGCGTGAGAAGGAAAAAAAACACACAACGTGCACAATTCCATTAGTTTGACAATTAAACATACATCGCTATGATTTCCGTGCAACAAATATGTCTCGGTAAGAAGGCTTTAAGGAAAAATGCAGCACCCCCTCCACCCCCCCCCCCTCGTGTTTTAAAGGGAGGCCGCACTTGAAGGGAACCTCAACAGCGGCTGTGCGATGTTATTTTGTCTCCAGACAGTTCGCCGAGCGGGACGATGCATCTCTCTGTGACACGCCACTTTCACTTCGTCCCGTGGTGTGACGCCGACAGCGCAGTGGAAACGAAGCTGAGAAAACAGGCAGAACGTCTTGTTGTTGTTGTTGTAAATAAGCAAACCAACGCAACGTACAGCGTGCGCACCAATAAGTAACTCCACCTGGCATGGGGAATGTGGGTTTGATACATTTCGACTGGTGTTGTGCAACGCAAGTGACCACGACATATTTCCAGGGCATGAGGTTGAGCGACTGAGAGTTGCTCCTCTCGGCCGTGACGCCTTTGGGTTTTTGGACATTAACTGCGAGACGCCGTCGCCGCCACATCTGATTGACTCGCAAAGGCCTGCCCCTTGAGCGGCGTGGGGCAAAGGTGTCTCTCCGAGCCTCGGGGCGGTCAGATTGCGATGGCAGCGTGGCCTCAATCGTGGCAAGTTCACCTCGGGGATGAAGGGTCATCAACGAGGTGCTGTGGTAGTCACCCCCCAGCGCGAGCCACGTGAATGCTATGGCCACGTTGAGCGCGATGGCTTGCGGAGGGACGTTAAGCCTGCTGTCAGGTCCCCTTGCAGCCATCACAGATTCCACAACTGTCTCCTGAAGAGTGGGCTATTGTGTGGCGGGCGCTCAAATGTGGCATCTGCGTGAGAGAGGCATTTCATGGCCCCCACAGGTAACATGGAGAGCTCTTGTCAGTAACATCTGGCAATCCATCAGAATTTGTTTAACAAGCCTGATTGCTCATTAGACCGGGAAGGTTGAAACCGGTTTATATTTTTCATGTTTAAACAAGTGCTGCTTGATAATATTGATGAGAAAAGTCAATAGGCTGATAGACTAAAACATATTTTTTATATTTACAGACAGTACAGAGTTCTGTTTAAATATGCTTTACTGTATATATATAGAAAAGCATCAGCCTCATTGAAATCTATTTTTATGTGAATGTTTCAAGAGAGGAAAGTTTATTTAATTTATTTAACATGGTAATTGAAAACGTTCTTTATGAAAGCACCCCAGGTAAAAACGCGTTAAGGTTCGTAATTTGTCATGTAGACAGTTCAGTTAATGACATTCCCATGTACAGATTGAGCAGTTAACCCAGGTACCTGAGTTGATCTCCTGAGTATAACACAAAATACCAATATTCTGGACTAGAACCCTATCTTCAAGAGAAGCATCTGGCAGTTCACCAGCATTGATTGAAGCAAGCCTGACTCTTCTAATGAGACACCATATGTCAAAACTGTATGTCAGATTTTATTTTACTGAATCAATTCTGCTGAAAATATGCACTCCCAAAAGCCATGGGGCCGATGTGTTTGTGTAAAAATAAAATCTATAAAAAATATAGGTTTTACCCTTTCTGGAAATACAACTGGTCTTAAGATGTTCAAACACCAAAGAATCAAGTCTACATTAACCAATGTTAATTAACCACTGTACTATTTGCCTTTTGGCGTTGTTTTCTGGTCTAACACTGGTGAGGCAAGGCCATGAAGAAGGCTGTCTCTGTTATAGGCCAATCAGTTTCAAAGACAATGCATATATAGTATTATCAGAGCGTGTTTGTTTGCACGTTATCCACAACTACGCGTGGCGTTTGAACGTATTAACACCTGCTGTTTTATTGTCAGAAAGGGTAAACCCTATTCTTATTTTTCATACTTTGATACTGGAAAAAAAAGGGCCCTTGTAAAAATGCTGTAATAGATATGATGCGGAAAGAGAGCTCAGTGAAAGCGATATCTTGTCGGCTTCTCTATTTCACTGATTCATTATAAGCACCCTTTCAAAGTTGGCCTCAAACAAACTAAACTAAAACTTTATTTATTTTACCAGGTAAGGCCCACTGAGCTATATACCTCTTTTTCAGAAGTGACCTGACCACAACTTTAGCTCAACGAAGTGGCTTATCATGGATTTGTATAGCAGACAAGCACTCTAAACGCGCGTTGATTCTAAATGTGGAAGGAAAATGCAGAGGGCCCGGAAATAAACGCCATACGACCACGGGGAGAACACACAAACTCAAAATGTTCAGGCGTCAGGCTCGGGATCGAACCCACGCCCTCCTGTATACCAGGACGAGATCGTTAGCATCTCTCCACAAGTTGTCACCAAATACAACGAATGCCATGGTGCCCCTGCCTCTTTCCAAGCCTCACCAAAGCCAACCCTGCTGCCCTGCCATTCTCCCGTGTGCGTTATCTCTCCACGCTTCATCTTCCGTTAATGTGGCGTTCCGACAGAACCCTTGGCCAACAAATTGAGATAATCCGTTCTTTGAGCATAAATACGATATATTGATTTTTTTTAGGGGCAGCATAAGCCATCGCCGCATCAATTCAATGTGCGCAAAAGTCCAAAGTTCAAGGGTCATGTGTGCTTCTGGCTTATGCTGCACCGTCCCTCGTCCACTCTTTACGTGCTCTGCCTGAAATGTACGCTCACGTGTGCCCTCCTCCCTCTGCCGCCTTGGTTTGTTGTACGATACGACGACGATGCGACTTTGGTTTACTTAGCGGAAAGATGCCGTCACACCTCGAGACGCCATAGACAGAGACAGCTTTAGGTAGTGGACAGGAGCAGCTCTTAAGCCGAGACAGAGGGAATTGACAGCATGGATAGCTGAGTGGATAGAGGTTCCAAACTCGACTTTGGAGTTGCAAATGTAATCATCAAACAGATGAATGGCTTCCTTTGTGGTGCACGTTGTAGCGTTCTGTTCTCTCTGTTACAACAAAAGCTTTAAAGCGATCGTGCAAACAAAGGGAAATTAAATCAATCCGATTTAAATGCGGAAGCCGATACCTTAATGCAACATCAGAGGTTGCCTGACCTTTAATGAGGATACGCTGGGTCCCCTGTACCGGCAAGTAATGTGCCCTTGCCGTGCATTTTCACATGTATCGCTCGCCCATCCTGTTAATATCTATCTGTCTGTCTATCTGAAACCCCTTGTGCCTTCTTGGCAGCTCTGTACAATGTATACCATTCAATGCAATCCATCTATATGACTTTGAGAGTATGTGTAAATACATATAGGTGTCTAATTGCCTACATATTTCATAATTACGGTTCCCAGCCGAGATGTAGCGTTACATTAATGGTATGGACCTTGTTGTAGCATATGGTAACGTCCCATTACAGAGCGGACTCGATGAGACATAGGCATATTTAAGATGCGTTGTGTTTAAATGGCATCATGCAATATAGTATACATGTATATATATCGCATTATATATCCCATTATATTATATATGCCATTATCAAAATTGCCTTCTGCAGTCTCAGGCCAGTTAGATCATTGCACAGAATCATTGGGTAGTAGATGACACGTTAGCGATGTGACAGCAATGGTATGGAGCGGTGGCGCAGAGCTTAGCCCACTGTGTGATAAACCGGGCGTCATCAGTTTGAATCGCTGCCACGGCTAACATCAACTGCGAGTGATATATTTGAACCGGTCCTGGGACTCCTCTTCACAAACCTGCACCGACCTACAGGGTGAAGTATGGTAAATAAATAAACACCATAGGCAACACGGAATGGGGAGGCATTCATCCAGCAGTGGATTGATAAAGGCCTGCATCGTTTATGAAGCCCATGGCAGCGTGTTTCACATTCGCTTCATTTGCCAGTGTCTATTGCATAGAATGGTATTTAGTAAAATGAGAATTAGGGGTGGAATGATGCATCCCTTTATAAACGAACACTTTTCCGTAGCTCGCAAAAACAAACATAGAACTGCGCGTGTGTGCAATCAGTATTTTTCACCCGTATTTGTTGCACGAAATGGGTTCGCGACAACCCTGCATCCAATCGAGGCGCTACCATTCACCGCAAGGTGACAACATTATCGAATAACTAATTCATCCTGAGTTGAAAAAAAATATGCATCAAATCAACATGGGTGAATCAGCCCTCCACAGTGATGATAAAGCATCATTGTAATCCTTTGATAATCCACTGCTGGATGAGGGAATACACATGCATTATCAGTCTCAGAGGTTGTTTGACCAAATTGTACATTACCAGGTCGGCTACTGTGCGTGGTTGAAAGTGGACCGCACCTCCGATTAGCACGGTTGGCTACGTAAGGTGCTAAAGAAGTTCAACACACAGTAAGTACATTCATACCAGTTCAGATACCATTCTGCACAGACGTTAGCCATAGCCCGGATTCAAACGTAGGTGACCGGGTTCACAGCGCAGTGCCTGAAATCGCCGTACAATTAGCAACGGCTTACATTTTGACGTTTGCTTATGCCATTCTTGGTATTCTGTTAAAGAGTGCCATCTGTGGACTGAAATGTCCTCGGTGAGGTCTCTCTCCCTTGCTTCCGTGGTCCAGGCTTAGCAATGCGCGAATACAAAGGGGGAGAGAACACGCGTTTGATGATGTGCATAACCAAATTATTTCATACTTGCGAAATGTCACTGCTTGCACAGTGGGCAGAGAGAGAGAGAGAGAGAATGCAGCTGAATTTACTGAGTAGAAAAACTGATTGAGGTCACTGAACCCGAGAAATGTCATTTTGTGTGCGCAAAGAGCTACTTATTTCCCCCCCCCCCCTTATTAATTCATACCAACAAACCCGCACGTGTGTATCTACATGCCAGACCAGCTATCTGTAGAGTTGTTTCCACTGAGTGTCCTTATTCATTGCGTACACATTGTCGCAGATGTACGGCGTATTATTTTCTTCATTACAGGCATATGCTTGCATATGTGGTTCATAAAATGCTTCCTAAAATTGCCGCGTTTCATGTGCAACACTTCTAACACCCCGTTCCGAGTAAACACAAGGCGTATTAGGGTTTGCCAAGACTACAATGTGTACGGCATTTGTGTTTATCTTTACACGTTTTTGATCATTATCTTTACGAAGCGCATGGCGTTGGGTGGTGATCGTTATCGTTAGCTGTGCCTGGGGCTCTGCTGCAGTCTGGTGTGTGAGGCTGGTATTACTAAAATAAGAGCTTCATATATTGGCCACCAACACCAATGTGCTTTTAATTAAGAAATACACAAACGGAGGAGCTGAGAGGTTCAAGGTGTGAGAGCAATGAGCCGACATCGCTAAGATCCTGGACGTGCATATGGGTTATAGCCACTGCCCGTGATTCAACTGGGTTTTCAGGTGGAGTGAGTTTACAGTCTCAGCCTGGTCACCAATGACTGAACAAAATATATAATCGTGGTGTTTTCACTGAAGCTGTGCGAAAAAATCAACCCTGAGAACGAGTAAACTTGGTTTGACTGCCGTGCGGCAGATATCGCTAGAAGGGGCATTTTGGAAAGTCCAGCGCCCTGGGTGTGGCGTCTCACAAGTACACTACAAGTCTGATACTCTTTGCATCTTTCGGTAAAGTCACGTAGATAGAAACAATAAAAGTAAATAAAAATAAAAAACTACGACGTTTCGATAACAACACAAGCGATCATCATTAGGTGAAAAAAGGTGGGAAAGTCACTGAAGGGAAGCTGTTGTTAAAGGTTTAAAATGGGCGTGTGCACAAGCGTTCTGGTATCAGAACGAAGTTGGCGGGGCATAAGTACCCTGTGGCCAGAGAGCACCATGGTGCAGTACCAGAAGTTCCAAGTCGTCGGATAGCACCATGGTGCGGTACGAGAAGTTCTAAGAAAGACACGGAAGCTGACAAGAAAGAAACATCACAACTAGTTACGACTTAAAGTGGTTGATGACGTCCTTCCAATTATTGCTGAGTTTGTACCCATCCTCTCATTTGAAATTGTGTCTATATATATGGATGGCTTCATGAACGAATCTTTGTTGATAGCCAGTGGGCTTGCAAAGTACCATTGTCTTAGAGGAATCAATTTGGTGTGAGCCAACCCCATTAAAATAATGATCAGCTACGGCCGAGGTATTGGTCCTACAGTGTTTCAAATCTTCCTAATGTTCACGAACACGGTCCGAGACATGTCACTTAGTTTCCCCAATGTAACTGCTGCCAGAGACACAGCTTAGTTTGTAGACGCCGGGATATTGCATGTCAGGGATCTTGTCCTTAACAGATGCGATCAAATTACGAATTTTATGCACTATGTTCAATCGAACCTGGATATTGTGTTTGTTCATGATTTTTTAAAAAATGTTGATGACCCCTGCTATGTATGGTAAGGTGATGGTTTTGATTGCATCATCAGATGGCTCCTTCCTCACGGTTGGGGTGATGGCTCCTGTTGTAGCGAACATTTTCATGGAGAAATTTGAGACTGACGCCATCCAGACTGCCACTCTGCGCCCAACCTTATGGAAGAGGTACGTAGATGACACTTTTGTCATCTGGCCACATGGCCGGCCTACTCTAGACCAATTACTCGACCACATCAATTCCATACACCCAGCCATCAGGTTTACCATGGAAGTCGAAAAAGATGGCAAGCTACCTTTTTTGGATGTCCTAATAAAAAAGAGACCTGATGGTTCAATGAGCCATTCTGTCTACAGGAAAGCTACCCATACGGATGCTTACCAGAAAACGGATTCCCACCACCATCCATCCCAAAAGAATTCCCTCATCAAGACTCTGCACCATACAGCCCAATGCATATCCGACCAGGAACACATAACCAGTGAACTCAAGCACGTACACCAAGCTCTTAAGGCTAATGGTTACTCCGACTACACAATCCGCAAAGCTATCACTCCAACCATGAAGAAGGACCCTCTTGAGGAGCCTTTCAAAACCATCACTTTACCCTACATTGCAGGGATCACAAAAAAGATCTCCAAAATCTTGATTAAACACAAGATCCAGGTCCGATTCAACACATTACATAAAATCCGTGATCTGGTTCCGTCTGTAAAAGATGTGATTCCGGACATACAGTATCCTGGCGTCTACAAATTAAGTTGCCTCTGTGGTAGTAGTTACATTGGAAAAACCAAACGACATGTCTCGGACCGCATTCGTGAACACAAAGCAGACCTAAAACACGGTAGGACCAACACCTCGGCCGTGGCAGATCACTGTTATAATTCAGTAGGCTCACATGACATTGACTTCTCCAAGACGGAGGTTCTTTGCAAGCCATCTGGCTACCATGAGAGATTCGTTCATGATGCTATCCATATATACAAACACAGAGACAATTTCAACCGAGAAGATGGATTCTAGCTTAGCAATCATTGGAAGGATTTGATAAACCATTTCGGGTCTTAATTGATTGTTCACGCTTACGGTGGCTTTCAGATCACATCCATTATTTTCATCTCCCCCCTCCTCTTTTCCTAACATAGATGGACTCGTCCATCTGAATAACTGCCAAATCGCTCTCCGTGGTGCTAACGTAAAAAAACGCCACTTTTTTTTAGAATTTTCTTGCTGTGGTTTTCACACCTGATGATTGCTTGTGTTGCAGTCGAAACGTCGTGAAAATTTTATTGTTTTATATTTTTATTTTTTGTTTCCCTTCTACGTGACTTTACCGAAAGAACCAAGAATATGAACCCCTGCAGTCACGAAAGCTTTAAATCAAAACTCATTTGTCTTGTTAAGATGATACCGATCGTGTAGTTGGAACACCTTTGTGGAATAGACAGAAATAATACACTTCGATTAAACCGCAGTAAATTAAGCAACACCTTTATTCACATGCTTGTACAAGTAAGGGAATAACAAAAAAAAATGAACACATCCCTTTGGTCTTCACATCATTCCGAAATTCTTTAAACTAAACCGCCACAGCTGCCCTACATCGAAACCCGACGTTACCATTCGCAATTGGCAAGCAGCGGCCTTGCGACCGAAGTGCGGCGCCCGACATATGACGAGAAGAGCGAGGCACGCCTGCAAATCGCGCATTGCACAAGAGGGCCCATGAAGAGAGCCGCGATGTGAAGAGCAATGGGTCTGCAGAGGTGGGAGCGTGAGCGGGATGGCAAAGCACCGCGTTGATCCGCACGTGGGCGCGCTGCGAAGCGTGCTGCCAACGTACTTCATAGATGTGCTTGTGGCCACCTCTTCCCATCACCATCTGTTGTGTGGACCCCAGCCCCTTTCCTCTACCCACACACACACACAGCTTTCCAAACGTCTCATCTCCGGTTGGCGAAGCATGCTTTTCCCCAAGGTCACCTATCTATCCATTGAGCGGCTTACACGTGCTTTGTGTGAACCACGGTGCAATTCGTCGTTTCTGTCATACAAACACGTTTGTTTTTCAGTTGTGATGATAACATGAAACGTAGTTGCCGATGATGGTGGCATTATGAGTGTGTTTCATTTTTAAAGCAAGACTGCCACACAGATTATCCCTTTTGTAGCTTAATATGTGACGCCGTCTTATATAATACATTAACATTTCATAACTTCCAGGCTTTGTTAATCCACTACTGGATAAAGGCCAAGATCATATTATATCAGTCGTGGATATTTTTGTTTACCATACTTCACCAAGCTGGTCAGTGCATGTCCGTGAAGGGAGCTCCTCAGATCGATTCAAATATCGCTTCGCCGCTGATGGAATCGAACTCAGGTGTCCAAGTCTATAGGGCAGCGTACTTGCTAACGCCGATTAGCATGGTTGGCATGGTTGGCTACATACGGTGCGAATGAAATTCAACATACATACGAACTATTTTCTATTTTACCAGCTAAGGCCCACTGAGCTATATAGTTCTTTTTCAGAAGCGACCTGGCCACAAATGATATCTCAAACGAAATGGTTTATCACGTGGACTTATATAGCAGCCAAATACTCTGAAAAAAAAATTGTTTTGTATTTACGTGACTTTACCGAAAGAACCAATAATATTAATTCCTGCAGTCACGAAAGTTTTAAGTCAAAACTCTGAACGCATGATGATTCTAAATGTGTGTGTGTGGGGGGGACCGACCACGGGGAGAACATGTAAACTCCACATATAACATCTCGCCACCGTGGCACTTGCTACTTATACATCCCATACACGATACCTTTTTTTGTTTAAGTATTTTTTTTAAATATGCGCACAATGTTCAATCCACCATGGTTTGTGATTGTGTATAAGCGATGAGATTGTTTAAGCATTGAGCATGCAAAAGCAGTGTACGTTCACGAATAATGAAAAAGCAAAACGGCTTCCTCAGTGAGCCATTCAAGTGCTGATTTACGTGAATATACCAATGCACATAGAAGCCTACAACTTACATATGAAGCATTTTTAACGGCAATGTAAACATTTAGGGAAATGCATGTGTAGGCTCGTTGCAAAACGCTCCCAGAATGCCAATTTCATAATTCACCGCTCATCCAGCACCGAGCACAAACAAAGGGTAAGTAAATGGTCGACAGCCATCAGAGTGTCGACTCAACAAAGAGTTGCTGGCGACACAGCCCTCACAACAATCTTCGGGGGCACCAGGTCTGGCCGTTGCCAACACAGAACAAGCCTGAGCGTGTGCATTACTCACAAAGACAAAGATCTCCCGGATAGCCTTTAACCGACTGTAGGTGGCAAGTGATGTTAGCACCTACAGTAAGGGAAAAAAAGTATTTGATCCCCTGCTGATTTTGTACGTTTGCCCACTGACAAAGAAATGATCAGTCTATAATTTAAATGGTAGGTTTATTTGAACAGTGAGAGACAGAATAACAACAACAAAATCCAGAAAAACGCATGTCAAAAATGTTAGAAATTGATTTGCATTTTAATGAGGGAAATAAGTATTTGACCCCCTCTCAATCAGAAAGATTTCTAGCTCCCAGGTGTCTTTGATACAGGTAACGAGCTGAGATTAGGAGCACACTCTTAAAGGGAGTGCTCCTAATCTCAGCTTGTTACCTGTATAAAAGGCACCTGTTCACAGAAGCAATCAATCAATCCGATTCCAAACTCTCCACCATGGCCAAGACCAAAGAGCTCTCCAAGGATGTCAGGGACAAGATTGTAAACCAACATAAGGCTGGAATGGGCTACAAGACCATTGCCAAGCAGCTTGGTGAGAAGGTGACAACAATTGGTGCGATTATTCGCAAATGGAAGAAACACAAAAGAACTGTCAATCTCCCTCGGCCTGGGGCTCAATGCAAGATCTCACCTCGTGGAGTTGCAATGATCATGAGAACGGTGAGGAATCATCCCAGAACTACACGGGAGGATCTTGTCAATGATCTCAAGGCAGCTGGGACCATAGTCACCAAGAAAACAATTGGTAACACACTACACCGTGAAGGACTGAAACCCTGCAGCGCCCGCAAGGTCCCCCTGCTCAAGAAAGCACATATACATGCCCGTCTGAAGTTTGCCAATGAAGATTTGAATGATTCAGAGGACAACTGGGTGAAAGTGTTGTGGTCAGATGAGACCAAAATGGAGCTCTTTGGCATCAACTCAACTCGCCGTGTTTGGAGGAGGAAGAATGCTGCCTATGACCCCAAGAACACCATCCGCACCGTCAAACATGGAGGTTGAAACATTATGCTTTGGGGGTGTTTTTCTGCTAAGGGGACAGGACAACTTCACCACATCAAAGGGACGACGGACGGGGCCATGTACTGTCAAATCTTGGGTGAGAACCTCCTTCCCTCAGGCAGGGCATTGAAAATGGGTCGTGGATGGGTATTCCAGCATGACAATGACCCAAAACACACGGCCAAGGCAACAATGAAGTGGCTCAAGAAGAAGCACATTAAGGTTCTGGACTGGCCTAGCCAGTCTCCAGATCTTAATCCCATAGAAAATCTGTGGAGGGAGCTGAAGGTTCGAGTTGCAAAACGTCAGCCTCGAAACCTTAATGACTTGGAGAAGATCTGCAAAGAGGAGTGGGACAAAATCCCTCCTGAGATGTGTGCAAACCTGGTGGCCGACTACAAGAAACGTCTGACCTCTGTGATTGCCAACAAGGGTTTTGCCACCATGTTTTGCAGAGGGGTCAAATACTTATTTCCCTCATTAAAATGCAAATCAATTTATAACATTTTTGACATGCGTTTTTCTGGATTTTTGTTGTTGTTATTCTGTCTCTCACTGTACAAATAAACTTACCATTAAAATTATAGACTGATCATTTCTTTGTCAGTGGGCAAACGTACAAAATCAGCAGGGGATCAAATACATTTTTCCCTCACTGTACGTTTGCCCACGGTACACGAGGGGGTGGGTGGTCAGCACCACGCCCGACCGCCTTTGTCTCCCCAGTGACGATGTTTGCACACTGCACCACGTACTCATTTGAAGCACAGTCGACCTATGGGAGGCCCGGGACCGATTCAGGTAATCGCCACTGGTGTTGGCCGTGAGCGGCAACCTAGCTCGGCTCGCCGGATTCGTAGTGCAGCGCACTCGCCTCTACACGATCGCTCCCCACTCACAGATAACATGCTCACCCGCATTACATGAGGGATGGGAAGTTGAGGTTAATGGGACCACCGATCACTCATCTGAGTGGGAGGAGGGGTGGAAGGTGATTGGCCGGGAGATTTGAAAGGTAAAGGCAAGAAGGGGGTTATGGGAAAAGCGTTACAGGGGATTCAGGGCTTGTGTGGTTTTTATTTTTATTCATGGCAACCTTTATAACATAACATTCTACAGGTCTCGCACTAGCTGAATCCGGCACTGGAGGTAAAACGTGGGTGATTGCACCTCCTCCAAGACGTCTTGTCAGCGTGGAAGAATGAGCCAAATGCCCTCGATAGGGGTTATTTAGAGGCCCCTCTGCTGGTGACCCCTTCCCGCTAGCATTGGCCTAAGCGAGTATTTTCCGGGCCGCAGCACCTTCTATTCAGTTCCGAAGTTAAATAAAATAAACAGCAAAGCTATAAATAACAAGACTCACACAGCAGCACTCGCCACAACATTAAAATGCACAAGACAAGGTCATATTCTCCACATTCTCTCATCCTTTCTAATCTCGTGTTTTATTTGTTTGCACTTTAACTGTTCAGTGTAGATCCATGACGGCCCCCTCTTGTAAGCGACAGAAATAATCTCCAGTCACCTCCTTATCACTCTTCTATCGCTACTACTATGGTTAGTTAACGTTTCCATGATTTCACTCGTAGATTCCTACACCCATGTTGAGGACTCTGTCTAGCAAACGCTGCTCAACCAGCAACACTGCACTTGCTTCTTTCCACAATGGAATCCCATCGCATCATCTCCTTTCCCAAGTCCTTACCGCCTTGCTCAATCACAGACACGTATTGACGCTTATCTATTACACTTCGAACAGTGCTGTTTGTTGGAGGCCACTCGGCGTTTGGGGCCTTGGACTCGTGAAAAAAAATGCACAAGCTTTCTTGCCATTTAGTAAAAAAAACTATAAACTCTTTTTTGTATTTTAACAGGTAAGGCCCATTGAGCGATATAGCTTTTTTAAGCAACCTGGCCACAAATAATAACTCAACGAAGTGGTGTATCATGTGGAAATGTGTAGCAGCCAAATACTTTAATCGCGTGATGTTAATTCTAAATGTGGAAGGGAAAAACGGGAGGACCCGGAGAAAAATCCGCGCGACCACGGGAAGAGAGACATGCAAACTCAAAAAAATACAGGCGAGGTAGTTACCATCTCGCCAACATTAGCGCCTAATAATGTATTTGTCCGCTGCATGCTTTGCACATTTAACTGAATCCTCACGAGGATGTCGCCCCCGTCAGGAGACGCCCCGTGCCGTGGTGCTGCACAGCCAGCGCCTGAGCTCCGGCACGCTGTACAGAAACGGGCCCTTCCCACTCAGGAAGGCCACGCGGCCCTCCCTGAGGACGCACGCCCGGCCGAACGAGGCGCCGAACGCCGCGTTGGCCTCCCCGGCCATGGAGTCGGCGGCGAGGCGGCAGGCGCCCAGAGGGTAGCGGCGAGCCAGGTCACGGGCGGCGGCCGCCCGCTCGCTCATGTCGCGGTGAGTTCGCACCTGCCGGAGAGACGGTGAGGTGACACGGTGAGGAGAGACGGTGAGGTGACACGGTGAGACGGTGAGGTGACACGGTGAGGTGACACGGTGAGGTGAGACGGTGAGGAGAGACGGTGAGGTGACACGGTGAGGAGAGATGGTGAGGTGACACGGTGAGACGGTGAGGTGACACGGTGAGGTGACACGGTGAGGAGAGACGGTGAGGTGACACGGTGAGGTGACACGGTGAGGTGACACGGTGAGGTGACACGGTGAGGAGAGACGGTGAGACGGTGAGGTGAGACGGTGAGGAGAGACGGTGAGACGGTGAGGTGACACGGTGAGGAGAGACGGTGAGGTGACACGGTGAGACGGTGAGGTGACACGGTGAGACGGTGAGGTGACACGGTGAGGTGACACGGTGAGGAGAGACGGTGAGGTGACACGGTGAGGTGACACGGTGAGGAGAGACGGTGAGGTGACACGGTGAGGAGAGACGGTGAGGTGACACGGTGAGGAGAGACGGTGAGGTGACACGGTGAGGTGACGCGGTGAGGTGACACAGTGAGGTGACACGGTGAGGAGAGACGGTGAGGTGACACGGTGAGACGGTGAGGTGACACGGTGAGGTGACACGGTGAGGAGAGACGGTGAGGTGACACGGTGAGACGGTGAGGTGACACGGTGAGGTGACACGGTGAGGAGAGACGGTGAGGTGACACGGTGAGGTGACACGGTGAGGAGAGACGGTGAGACGGTGAGGTGAGACGGTGAGACGGTGAGGTGACACGGTGAGACGGTGAGGTGACACGGTGAGGAGAGACGGTGAGGTGACACGGTGAGACGGTGAGGTGACACGGTGAGGTGACACGGTGAGGAGAGACGGTGAGGTGACACGGTGAGGAGAGACGGTGAGGTGAGACGGTGAGACGGTGAGGAGAGACGGTGAGGTGACACGGTGAGGTGACACGGTGAGGAGAGACGGTGAGACGGTGAGGTGAGAGGGTGAGGTGACACGGTGAGGTGACATGGTGAGGAGAGACGGTGAGGTGACACGGTGAGGAGAGACGGTGAGACGGTGAGGTGAGACGGTGAGGAGAGACGGTGAGGTGACACGGTGAGGTGACACGGTGAGGAGAGACGGTGAGACGGTGAGGTGAGAGGGTGAGGTGACACGGTGAGGTGACATGGTGAGGAGAGACGGTGAGGTGACACGGTGAGGAGAGACGGTGAGGTGACATAGTGAGGTGACACAGTGAGGAGAGACGGTGACACGGTGACACGGTGAGACGGTGAGCTCAGACGGTGAGACGGTGAGCTCAGACGGGCCCTCACCGCGAGGGTGTTTATTGAACAATGTTTTTTTGTTTTTCTCCCAGTTTTGTTGAAATTGTGGTATGGGAGACGGGTATAAAAATATGAAGAAATATAGATGTTTCTGTTGCTGATGTGGCACTCCCAAAAAACAATGCATTGCAACATGTTAGGGGTTGGCCCGCGGAAGGTGATATAATATCTGAGATCCCTCACAAGGGGCACTTCCCCGTGTGTCCTCCTATTGCAGCGTTCTTCATTGCAAGGCCCGTGGGCCACTGGCGGCCCCTGGTGGCATTTAGTGCAGCCCCTCACGTGCGGCCCCTGACAATACAAAAATGTGAATTATTTTCTCTTACAGGTGGCGTGGTGGTCCTCACACTGATGTCTTATTGGCGAAAGTGGAACACTGGTCCCAGGCCAACAAGCATACTCAACTCTCAACATGGAAATGGGTCCTGGACTTGGGCCACCATGCTTTCAGGCAAACTTAATCTCAATTTCATAACTACTGAGATCTCAGAGTTGTTACATGCAATGTGAACCAATCACCTGATGTCATATTTAATACAATATTATATATTAATCTTTGGTTCTTTCGGTAAAGTCACGTATAAATAAGAAATAATAAAATAACATAATAGCATACGACGTTTCGGTTGCAACACAAGCAGCCATCATCAGGTACAGAAGAGCTAAATTTACGAGAGAGGGGAAACACATAACCCCAGATGTATACACAGACACCCAAGTAGGGGGAACTAACTCTGTGTCCCCTGTTGTGTCTGTGTTAGTTCCCCCTACTTGGGTGTCTGTGTATACATCTGGGGTTATGTGTTTCCCCTCTCTCGTAAATTTAGCTCTTCTGTACCTGATGATGGCTGCTTGTGTTGTAACCGAAACGTCGTACGTTATTTATGCGTGACTTTACTGAAAGAACCAAAGATTAATTCCTGCAGTCACGAAAGCTTCGAACCAAGATTATATATATGTTTGCCAGAAATGTAACCATGGAACAATTAATGGATTTATATTCTCTGGTAACTGCTCGGAGATGACTCAGATGTTAGAGCACTGGGCTGAGGTTATGTATTCCAATTCGGACAGCCGACCATGATGAGACCCATGTCCTCAAGTGGAGTGAGTCAATATTCCTCAGCCTGGTAACCAATTAATTTACAATTAAACCCATCATGTTAAAATTGAGTTAACGCTTAATATCACTAACTTCCAACACTGAAAAATTCAAATATCGGGTTGACTATCATGTCACAGTCTAGCCAAAGCAATTTCCTGCTCAAATAAGCATTGAGGCGATTCTCATTTCCCGTTTGCAGCCCTGAGCCAGTGGTTGAAATTCTACTGTCCTATGACGAGGGAGTGTCTCTCCATAAGACGTCCCCACAACATAGTACGTATTTTATCGACCTCGGAGGAATCATAGACCGATTCAACCCCAACTAGGATATTAACTCATGGTCTTCCGATTGTGGGCCGCTCGCTCTCCATCTGAGCCAACTAGAATGAAGATTATTCTGCAGCAGGGTAGGATGGGAAAGTGGAGGGCCCCTAGGTCACCTGAAGGGGTATCAGAAGTAGCGGTCTCTTCTCCAACACAAGGCATTCCACTGCTCTGCTCGCGCTCCTAATGGATTCCTAATCTCGGGACAGGCCTCCGATCGATTGGGATAATTTTGGGAGGAAATGGGGCAATAAAATAAGAATGCAAATTCGAAAGAAGACGCCATCGATCAAAAGGGTACTCCAAAAACAGTCCGCGCTTAACGGTTTCTGCAACCCACACACAATGCTCCCTGCGTTGCACCTGACTGACCGAATTCACACGGTGATCCATTTGTTGATACCCCACTAAAATAACGGAGAAACGACAGCGAAAACGACATTACCGCATATTTCGAATCCTCAACACGTCTCTCACCAACCGCGGTGCCCTTACGTAAGTCGCGTAACTCCCGCCTCTGTAAGAAAATATATAGCAATAGCTTACAACGATATTCCATCAGCTGTTGGGAAGAAATTAAAAGGATCAAAGACATTGGTGGGGGTGTGTATAATGTTATCACCCTGTACTCATGGCTGAGAAAAAATCTATTCGGTAAAACCGAAATATTACTCATGACTGTGGCCCTCTGCTGCCGAACACTACTTTAGTTTATCCTCTCACAAAACCAGGAACCAAGTCTCTATTAAGCGCACACATATTTTAAGCAAGTACAACACGAAAAATTACTAAAAATAATTAGAGAAAGGCAAATTATAGGATTATATTATCTGACATGTTATGAGAAAACATGTTTTGACTGGAAACTTTTTCGCCCAAGAATCCGGGGAAGACAGTGAGTTACGTAAGCAGTTCAAAAATTTGATTCAACTAGGAATATCAAATGCAAAGTCCTTGAGTAATGTTATTCAGAGTAAAACGGAATGAAGGCCGTTATTAATAACATTTTTGGAAAATGACATGGCACAGAGAGAGAGAGAGAGGTACATTTTTTGACATGGTGTGTATGTGATATTTCGTAGCCCAAATCAATAGTTTTTCGCAAAACATTTTCACACAGCAGTGGTAGAAATGTAGTTAAAATTGTGAAAATCCACAGAAATCAAAATCATTCCACAGCAAGCCTTGTTTGTTTTCTATAATCTGGGCTTGGTTGGGATCCCTTCTCCAATGTGGTGCTTTTGGATATACCCCACGTGTTATTCGACATGATGACTTTGCAGTACAACCCTGTGAAAGCTTCAGAGACCCATGCAGCAAAACCACTGAGTCTTAAATGTATTCTCTGTACACTAACATCCCAGATCTAAAGCGCGGTGTACAGTGTACACAGCCATTAACAGAGCATTTGAGTTTGCAACTCACATATAATTGGGGTAAAGAACAGGCTAATCCCCACTTAAATGTTCCTATTGTGTTTTGGCGATTTAAAAACGCGCCTTTGCCAATAATATTGATATCAACTGTCCGCAGACATAAGATAGACATCTGGCAATTGACCATGGTGGGGGCCAACAATGGGCGCTCCGCATTCATCCACCCGCACAACAAATGTGTAAACCACAGTTCGTCTATTGGCAGATGTGTGTTTAATCACCTAAACATCTAAACACAACTATCTACTAACCATAGTGACCACTCCGTGCACTCCAATTCCCCATTCTCCGACACATTCTACATGTTCTCTCTGCCCTCCACAAACCAAAACAGATTTTACCGGACATGTTTTCAATGTTATTACGACTACAATTGTATTTATTTGTCGGCTTTAGAACTGTTATTGTGCAGTCGCCAATTTTTCCCGATGCTGAGCAGCAGAATTATTCATCGGTTAATATATTAAGTTGGACCGCTTGCTATGGTGTAATTGTTTGTGCACTGGATATTCAATCAAGAGGTCATCGATTCAACTCTATCTGCCGGGGCAGCAGTTAAAATAATGCCAACATTTATTAAATTACCTCACCTCTGTCCACCTAGCAGTATAGATGGGTCCAACGCTATTGGCAGGCTGCGTGTGGCAGGGTAGAGGTGGATGCTCACACCTCTTCTAAGATCTGTGGCCAGTGAGGAAGAGTCAACCAAGATACTCCCTGTTAGTTCCCTTCCCACTAACAGTGATGTGAGCAAGCAATTGCAGGGCTACACCTTTAATTCTAGATTTGAAGTTTAACTTTAGCTTGACCTCATGATTAAATGCATCAGACCACAGAAGTCCAAGATGACCAGCCAGCCATAGAGTTATTATTTTCGAGCGACCGCGCCCGGCTTACCTGCAGTGCGCCGGGCACGGCCCAGCCATCGGACGGGTGAGCCTCCTCCACGTACACGAGGAGGAAATCGGCGGCGTGCGAGAAGTCGTCCACCACGCGACGGAACTCGGGCAGCCGCCCGACGAAAGGCGGTCAGCTCGCCGAGCCCATATTGATCACGAGCGGCCGCCCCTCTCTCGACAGCTCTTGCAAGCGGCACGGGATCGCGGCGGCTGCGGCCGGGGAAGAGGACCGCGCGTCGGCGAGGAGCGCGACGCGCGGGTTCGGCGCCGGGTCGCCGGCTCGCTGGGCCTCCCGCCGCGCGTCCAGCAAGAAGCTGCGCCAGACGGCGCGCATGCCGGCACGGGTGAGCACGCGGCGGCACGCCTCCGGCGGGCACGGGCAGCACGAGGCGGGGACGTGGCGCGCGAAGAGGGCCCTCGTGGAGCGTGCGAGGAGGGCCAGCACGTCGCGCAGCCCCAGGAAGAGGCAGTTGGTGAAGAAGCCCGGGAGGATGCGCAGTGCCACGAACACGGACACGTTGAGCTCAGCGGTCATCCTGGCTGCGTCGCTCGGTTTCGTTTTGTCTTGTTCCTTGCCGCCGCTGGGACACGAATAATCGAGGGAATGCAATGGGCTGCTGTCACTTTGGTTCTATTGGGTAAAGTCACGTGACTTTACCCAATAGAACCAAAGAGTATGGATCCTTGCAGTCACGAAAGCTTTAAATCTAGAACTGCTATCACTTCTTTACCGCAAAGCGATAGGTGAGCGAATAATAATCCGAGGTCAACAGAATTGTTCAAAGCAATTTAAGGGGCTGCAGCGATGGCGAGGAGTTTTTTTACAAATTCGCACGTCATGTAGAGAAGAGATATCTATAGTAAGAACGTCTGTATTTCTCTGCAAGTCTTCTTTTCTGCGTCTCTCTCCCACTGTATCCCTCCTGTAAGAGATCAAATGCAGGTGCACAGGAGCGACCTCCCACACAGTCTCGAGATAACCAAGTCCACGCATACCTCTTAATAAAGCTGCAACGGCTTTTCAGATTGACGCAGGATACAATTTGATCCTTTTCACATGGCTGCTTGTACCCACAACTGGACAGTTTTCAAAATCAGTCTAATTCTCATAATGACGAAAGCGGCGGTCGCTCCTGGCGGCTTACTCGTCCACAGGAACTTTCAAAAAGTCGCATTAAATAATGATTTTGGCAAGATATGATTCTCTCATAACATGTACCACATGGGGTATGTTCCATGATGCCACTTGCACCTGCAGGTGGGGTGGTAGTGCACAAGTTAGCACACTTTGCCACTGAACCCAATGATCCGGGTTCGATTGCCAGTCGTGGCTAACATTGTTGGTAAATGACAAGTGAAGTAAACTCTTCTCCAAACCGCACTGACCAGTGTGGAGGAGTGTGGAGTATGGCATAATAAATAACTAAATAAAACACGACCAGCATCGTGCACAGAGGCCTTCATCCAGCAGTGCATTGACAAAGAGGCTGCTGTTTATTATTTTTGCATGCCATATTATACCTTTATAAAACAATAAATGTACATTCGATGATAAGCTTTTTTACAACCAGTTGAACCAATTACGCATTGGCAAAAACCATTAGAATTGGCAACGTTACTGCATTGGTATTGCATAAATCTGCTTTCAGAGCTTTAGTAATCTCTACAATTCACAAAATAAAATAGACCATGAATTCATATAGAGTATAAATTCAACTGCATATCTTATTGATGTTAGTTTAGTTACTTGCAACTGTAGCATAGGCACGGATGAGCTCCAATTTGTGATACAAACTCATGGTTTAAACTCTGTGATAACGAAACAATGGTATAATAAATGCACTTATTAATAAATAATACACGAATAAAATGGTTAGTAGCAATAGATAAATAAATACTAGTCAGGTAATTTGACTAAATATATATTTTTAAACAATACAATCATAGGACTTTTTCAGGAGGGTCCGGCATTGGGTTTAATTTTTATGATGTTTTCAGCCAATTAATGAGTTTAGGGGAGGCAACGCTCTATCCCCGTACGAATGGAAACAGACGGCGACCGGTCCACTCGCTGTACCGGCGTCTCCTGGCGAGCCAGGGTGCGGCACCTCCTCGACGCACACGGGAAGGGAGTTTCACAACATTTGCGCGATCCCGCCAACCCTCGCCACACCCACAGTTGCTGGATCGCAGGCCGTGTGCGCCGCCGCCTGGCGTGTAATCCTCTGTTGTTAAGAACAGGATGTCTTTTCTACAGTTTACTTGCGCTCATATCAAAAATATGTACAATACACAAACACGTAATCTGACATTGTGGCTTGAAAGCCCCAAGTTCAAGCACAGAGCTCGGTCCTCTCTTTCTGACGATGCGACGCACGAGGGTGCTTTCCGTGAACCGTAAAACTGTGCCAAGTTGGCAGTCATATATATAAAAAAAATTGTGATACCCATTAATGTTATGACAGTGAAGGATTGAATTATAGTCACAGCTTCATTTCCCAAACCCTGCCCCCACCTGACAGCGGGAGCTCGGGGGCTGGGGTGTGGGTGAGGGCTGGACATCATTTTTCGGTGCACCGCTGACTGCCAGACAGCTCCGGCTGAAATTTAGCCCTGAATGTAGTTTCTGTTTTGTAGATGTGCATTTAAAGACAATAAAAATGTGGGGATTTGTTTTATTTATTTATATCTGGACTTGTGTATTGGTACTTTTGATACGAACATTTCAATGCTTTCTAAAAATGATGCCCAGAACGTTTTTTTTTTTTCCAGCAAATTTGATCAGTGCCCAATATGTGTGCCCATTGTTGTCGCTATTTATCCTACAAATTTACAATAGCCAGGTGTTACTTTCTTTAACCTCTGTGTACCATGTCTAACTTTTACAATAAAGCGTGCCACGAGTGATAATATGTGAATAAACTCGTGTCCTGCACTTTTCAATACACTGCTGAATGGGGGTTGCTTGACCATCATCCACCACACTGGTCAGCGCCACTGTTAATAAGCACGAATATTATGGAAATACACTTGGAACACGTCTTGTTAAATGTCTGGAGTAGAGAAGCGCCTATGACAGTTCACTCAATCCCTTGACGGTAATTCACCACGGCTATATGTTTAGTTTCTGGCGAAATTTATCGGGAAGCAAGAGTACGACTCTTCCTGCAGGCACAGGTCGCTCTTGCCAATGAGACTATCCTTGTCTCACCTGGTTAAACAAATAAAACCTGACGTGTGCCGAGTGCAGTTGGATATGGCCCCTCCACATAAAGACCGTCGATGCTGATGGCTTACTGATGGCTTGTTCCCTCGAGCGTCTGTTCTGGGAAAGACCGGGACAGATGCCCCATGATTGCGGCCAATAAACAGTCACAGGAGACATGCAACCTCCGCCAATATAAATGTATACAAAAGCTTTCCTTGAGGAATAAAAGCAATTAGTTTGTCAGTTTTCTTGCTTACATTGCGCAGAATTGAATTCTATTTTCACATCTCAATATTGACTTAAAACTTTCGTGACTACAGAAATTCATAGTCTTGGTTCTTTCGGTAAAGTCACGTAGATAGAAAATAAACTTAAAATAACAGATAATAAAGTAAATAAAATGTAATAAAAAAATAATTGAAAATAATAACATTTTTTTATTTTATTATCTGTTATTTTTATTTTATTTTCTATCTACGTGACTTTACCCAAGGAACCAAGAATACAGTAATAACACGTCCAATTAATCTCATGAAACACTGATCAGTGCCATAATTACAGCTGGTGGAAGCTTATGGTGAGTACAAGCACATTCTAAATAAAAATGTGATAGGCCCACGAATGCCGAGCTAGTGAAGGCAAGGTTTATACTAAATACACACACTTGAATATGCAGGTTAGTGCTTTAGAGAATAAACAGACACGCCCTGAAAAGCACGCTATATAAATTCTCAATCGAATAGCCTTCTATTCGCCCCGCATCTAATCTGTGTAAAATATGGGTAATGTGCACTGTGGCCCTTTCCAGCTTTTATAATCCCAGCCCCAAATATCACAACACAGCAAGGTCAATGCCCGGGCAGACACGGAGAGAGCTGCATGGACACGCTAATGAAGTGATTATCGGGACAAGTGCTGCACGAGTGATCAGATTGGGGCGGGCGTTTCAAAAGTGATGGACCCATCCGGGAATCTGCATTAGGCATATTCTTTGCACGAATTACCGTTATATTTTTATCGTTTTATTTTATGCAATGGAATTAATTTTATCCATTGTGATGTGGGGGTAGCGATGTCGCAAACCCCTAGTTATCCGCCGTGGTTATCCGCGATTTTACTCCACTTAACCGTGGGGAGAAAAAAAAACCCGCACACGATCGGATGAATTTACCGCTGCACTCCTCTCGTCCGCAAAACACTTTGGAAGGGGAAAAAACCCGGGGGATAGCCGAAGAATATAGGCATGCGGTTATCACGAGTATTCACAGATCCTCCACCCTGGCGGATGAGATGTGGAAAAGCGTGTCACGGATAAGAGGCGTTCGACCATATAAAGTTCTACCATATATAGTTCTACGGTACATGCCCTGGTTGGATTAATACTCAACACGTGGCGACGTCGCAAGAAAGAACGACACCGCCACGATATTTGTATCGTAACTTTATTTGTAATTATGTACACATATTTCAACAATTAAATAAGTAACACTTCATTCAATGTGTACTGTCACATGTACTGGCACAGTATAAAAGGCAACATGGATGTGCTGTGATTGAAAATATTGGGTCATTTGTATATGTGTATTCATTATCAGCGCCCTCAGTCCACAAGCATGAAAAGACTTTGACACGAAAGCAGCCGAGAAAAGATTGAAACCAAAGTTACTGGTCCTAAAAGACGGAATTAAACAGATCAATTTTAAGGCAATAATGTCACTTCCAGGTGAAATGGTGGCACGGTAGTTATCACACTGCTGTGAAACTGGCGACAACGGGAGTTTCGTCCAAAGCGCTGGATTAACAGACGTACATAGCCGCCGACACCACCACTCGGCAGGAAAACTGTACCATTTAACTTCCGTTACACTTAACAAAGACACATGCAAATGCTACCACGTTTACTGTACACTGCGTGATAAGTTCGTTTAACACGAACCCCACTAGCCTACTGTGACATGACAAATGCATCGCATTATTTGTTGGTGTATTTGTGTAAACGTGTTTGTGTTCATAAAAGCTCTCCCCAAGAAATGGTTAGCACAATGTATAAGTCCCCGGGTTGCGGAAGACCCGACTTACGGAAATCCGACTTTACGGAAATGCTCCCATTAATCCTGTTTTAAAATAAGGCGGGTCGCCTGACGCCCTCACTCCGCCAAAACGCCGCCTTCATCGGGGTTCACTCGGATTAAGCTACTGTAAATGTAATCTTTTGCAGTGTTACGTAATAATGTTTCTTTTGTGGCATTACATAATTGGTTTTTTTCTATGCTTAGAACTATTTTTTCCTCTCCAAAATTTCCATTGCTACTTTTCTTCATTTTAAGTTTATTTCAAGAGTTATTTACTATATTCTTGGTTCTTTCGGTAAAGTCACGTAGAAGGGAAATAAAATAAAAAATATATAAAACAATAAAATTCTCACGACGTTTCGACTGCAACACAAGCAATCGTCAGGTGTGAGTTAGTTACTGTATGTACTTGATTAATCACAATTGCACTTCGATTGCTTATGGTCTCAGCCAACGGCGATCGGGAGAGTCGAAGCCTAGCTAGCCTAATGCACGGTAAAGTGTTAGGGTAGATATTCGAGGAAATGAAAGAATCATAGGAAGTGCAGAGCGCATGTACAGCCATACGATGCGGGTAGCGATAGAGAATGGGCGACAGCGGGATAAAAACGGTAGGGGAGACACAACCTTTCGGCTATGGGATTTTATCTTGATTTTGGGGGAAAAAATTGGTCAGTTTCCGACACACGGAAAATTTGAGTTGCGGATCGTTCTCGGGAACCTAACCCTTCAGTAACCCGGGGACTGCCTGTACTATAAACCTAGCAACCCGACGTCAATTCCTTGCCGCAGTTTACCTCAGTAGCCTATACCTGAACTGACAATAGGCCTCCTCTAGGTAATTTCAGTCTTGCGCGAGTACTTGGTGTGTACACATCAAAGGGGAGCCAACGGCAGCTGGGCATGGCGTTGGCCACATCGCCACCTCGTAGGAGTGTGCCAGCCTTCATAGGTGCTTGATAAGACTCTGTATCAGCTATTGGGGGGATATTGGCCTTCGTGAAAAGCACTTGCCCTGGCCGACTTCAATTCCTGGCCATGGACAACACTGTTAGTAATCTGTACTTTAACCTGGTTTGGACCTCCGCTAGGCCTAAAATTAAACTGTGGTATGGTGTGGTCAAAATCAATACTAGCATGAAAAGGTATGCAATGCTCATTAACAGCACCAGCGCTAATAGCTGATTATACAAATTAAGTACAACCAAGCATATGCGTATGGATTCTGTACCAATTTCAAAAATGCGATCGTCTTTAAAAAGTACTACATTTGCGATTTTACGTTCCAAGCCGTACATCACGTTACGTCGCGAGATGACGTTAATCTGGATGGGAGGTTTCACATGCAACATCAAGATCTTATCCAGCAAAATCAATACTTCTAGCGCTGTTTTTGTCACCATGTTTGGCAAATCTTTGGCACATGTGCCGGATTTGCTCTATGGCGCAACAAAACTTTATCCTAAAATGTTTATTTTGGATCATCTACAGTGAGGGAAAAAAGTATTTGATCCCCTGCTGATTTTGTACGTTTGCCCACTGGACAAAGAAATGATCAGTCTATAATTTTAATGGTAGGTTTATTTGAACAGTGAGAGACAGAATAACAACAAAATCCAGAAAAACGCATTTCAAAAATGTTATAAATTGATTTGCAGTTTAATGAGGGAAATAAGTATTTGACCCCCTCTCAATCCGAAAGATTTCTGGCTCCCAGGTGTCTTTTATACAGGTAACGAGCTGAGATTAGGAGCACACTCTTTATACAGGTAACGAGCTGAGATTAGGAGCACACTCTTAAAGGGAGTGCTCCTAATCTCAGCTTGTTACCTGTATAAAAGACACCTGTCCACAGAAGCAATCAATCAGATTCCAAACTCTCCACCATGGCCAAGACCAAAGAGCTCTCCAAGGATGTCAGGAACAAGATTGTAGACCTACACAAGGCTGTAATGGGCTACAAGACCATTGCCAAGCAGCTTGGTGAGAAGGTGACAACAGTTGGTGCGATTATTCGCAAATGGAAGAAACACAAAAGAACTGTCAATCTCCCTCGGCCTGGGGCTCCATGCAAGATCTCACCTCGTGGAGTTGCAATGATCATGCGAACGGTGAGGAATCAGCCCAGAACTACACGGGATGATCTTGTCAATGGTCTCAAGGCAGCTGGGACCATAGTCACCAAGAAAACAATTGGTAACACACTACGCCGTGAAGGACTGAAATCCTGCAGCGCCCGCAAGGTCCCCCTGCTCAAGAAAGCACATATACATGCCCGTCTGAAGTTTGCCAATGAACATCTGAATGATTCAGAGGCCAACTGGGTGAAAGTGTTGTGGTCAGATGAGACCAAAATGGAGCTCTTTGGCATCAACTCAACTCGCCGTGTTTGGAGGAGGAGGAATGCTGCCTATCACCCCAAGAACACCATCCCCACCGTCAAACATGGAGGTGGAAACATTATGCTTTGGGGGTGTTTTTCTGTTAAGGGGACAGGACAACTTCACCACATCGAAGGGACAATGGACGGGGCCATGTACCGTCAAATCTTGGGTGAGAACCTCCTTCCCTCAGCCAGGGCATTGAAAATGGGTCGTGGATGGGTATTCCAGCATGACAATGACCCAAAACACACGGCCAAGGCAACAAAGGGGTGGCTAAAGAAGAAGCACATTAAGGTCCTGGAGTGGCCTAGCCAGTCTCCAGACCTTAATCCCATACAAAATCTGTGGAGGGAGCTGAAGGTTCGAGTTGCCAAACGTCAGCCTCAAAACCTTAATGACTTGGAGAAGATCTGCAAAAAGGAGTGGGACAAAATCCCTCCTGAGATGTGTGCAAACCTGGTGGCCAACTACAAGAAACGTGTGACCTCTGTGATTGCCAACAAGGGTTTTGCTACCAAGTACTAAGTCATGTTTTGCAGAGGGGCCAAATACTTATTTCCCTCATTAAAATGCAAATCAATTCATAACATTTTTGACATGCGTTTTTCTGGATTTTGTTGTTGTTATTCTGTCTCTCACTGTTCAAATAAACCTACCATTAAAATTATAGAATGATCATTTCTTTGTCAGTGGGCAAACGTACAAAATCAGCAGGGGATCAAATACTTTTTTCCCTCACTGTATACGAGTTATTGTGCCCCCCCCCCCCCCCGTTAGAGACCGACAGACTCACGAATACAACTATAACGCATTAATGCCTTCAATCTTAGCTCGAAAGTGTAAATAAAAGGGGCGTTCTCTTTGTATATTTCTTTGTCTGCGCCAGCTTGCACGGGTTCATGTCCACACGAGTGTCTATGTGCGTGCAAATGCAGGTCAGGCTGCGACGGGCACGGACGTTAGCACGTGCGAGTGTGCGGTGCAGATCCAGCGGGCAGCGGCCGATGACTGCAGCCACAGCAGAAGCTCATGCATGCGGAGGTGGCAGAGCGTGAGCGACGCGCCCAGCCGAACCCTCGCCCGGCCGACCCACGAAGCCTCGTGCTCCACCTCCCACCTGGCGATCGTCCACACAGAGCATTCGCCCATTCATTCACAACATTTACCTTGTTCGATTAGAAATAGATTTTTGGGTTAGGTAACGTATTTATCTGGCCAAATTTTCGTTATGAAAGCCTCCACCAGCTGATAAAGCATCTTCAGGTGACAGCGTCTTCAGGGTGATTTACTGGACGTCAGAGTGACTTCCTGGGTTCTGACATGAAGGTGCCTGATGCAGTTTCAAGCAAAACGTAACAACTGATGGATACATTTGGTTGCAAGAATTGTTCTTCAACTGGTGAGCTGAAACAATACTAAATTTGCCCTTTAAATGCCGATACACGTGAAAATGCTGACAAAAATTTGGTCAGATCATAGTGGCCTTCACAAAAATCAATTATGAATAATGGAGCACATTGGCTGCGAAAACTCACGTGTATTTTTCTCTCTGTGACATTCAAAACAGTTGTTAGTTTGTGACAAAGTGAAAAGCGGTTATCACAGATCAATTCCCACTATGCTGCATCCGCCTGTCCACGTTTCAACCGTGCCTCACAAAGCGTAGTCACTTTCCATTATCTGTCCACGACTGGATTTAGGCCTTCGCCAAAAACCCGCTGACCGGCGCACCTGCACAGGGCTCGCACGCAGCAGCGCGACATGGTGATGAAGGAGCTGGCGTCGGCGCGCGTTCGCAGCACCGTCTCGATGCCGCGCAGGAGGTCGTTCGTCTTGAGCAGCAGCAGCATCTCGCGCGGCACGCGGTTCAGAAGATCGCTGATTTGGGGCAGGTACTGGGCTGCACTGCCCCGCACCTCACTCTCCTGCGTCACGCAGCAGCAGCAGCAGTAGAGCAGCGAAAACAAAAAAACACCACCCGTCTTTAGCCTGTGCAGGATTGAGGGATGGGTGGATGGGTGTTGTTGTTGTTGTTTGCGAGAACCTATTTACCCCATTCCGGTACATCTTCAACCTTGCACTGTACGTGTACTTCATCAGCTAATAACTTTATCGATATGTATTCAGGTCCGAAACCACTGTTGACCTTCCCAAAAAGTGGTAGTGTGTTATTATTATCAACTTACTGAGGTGAGTTGACCATTTGCCAGGATTTGAATGGATAACCACCTCGATTGCCAATGATAATGATGATAATAACGGTGAGAATGACAACAGGCGACTTGCAAAACACAGATCTACCTCTTTACTCGTGATGGGCGCCCGGTCGATGCCTTGCTGCACCACGTCCCAGGAGCGCGCCGTGAGCACGCACGCAAACAGCCCGTACAGGTCGCCGGCCCCCAAGCTCCTCGCGTGCTTCTCCACAGCGGCCACATCCGCCCGGAGCAACGCCTGCCACAGGCGGCAGTAGTCCACCCGGAATCCGTCGGACAGCGTCTGCAGCACCGGCGACACGGCCAAGCGGAGGCACATTGTTACCGCAAGCAGCACAGCTTTTGCGGTTCGGGCTCGGTAACCTCCCCGGTGAATATTGTATAAGACGTATTAACCAAAAGGTACACGCCGTCCACTTCACAGTGGATGTTAAATATTTCCATGAGGTTATGGGGGAAAAAAAGCAGGCCATGTTTGCTGGCGTCATGGTCCATGTTCGATAAATTACTCGAAAATGAACTGAGAGAAGCCACACAACAACGTCACCTCTCCCCGTACTGGCAAAGTAATGCCCATACGCAGGCGGATACGGCGTCCACCTTGTGCCACACAGGGACAGCTTTCAACGGGGGTCCCCCCTTGGCTCGTGCCACAGGGCACCTCGAGATTTGCACTGGATTGGGAGGTGTGTTGTGAATACTAAGTGATGATGATTTTCAGGGGTAGCTAGGGGTACAAACGCAGAGGGTCAGCCTGAGCACAATACAGTGATGCAGGTTTTAGATGTACAGTTGATCATCGATTTTCCGACGCGCGATTATCCGGCTTCTCACATCGGGCGGTCCCGGGTCGATCCGGCGAAACCGGTAAACCCGCTCCAAAGGCTGTGCAAGGTAGCTATGCTGGATTTCAGTGTCCAATATTATTTACAGTACAATATACACGACATACAACTTAATGAAAATACTGCACGTATGTATATTTTTCGTGACTAATGACTACAGTCATAAAACAGCAAATATATAGTGCGATCCGGTGAAAAATGCATGTAATTCGGCGTTCGCCAGAGTACCGGTCTAAAGGCTGCATCAGTCCGGCGATTGTCAAACACATGTCATTGTAACAAACGGGTAGTAGTGCTATGTACATAACCCCATGCAGAATGTTCGAGATTGGAGTGGTAAGTACGGTACAGTAAATACAGTAGATTTCTACAGTCGGATATGTATTTTTTTTGTCTATTTGTATGTTTATTTATGCCAATTTCACATCGTAAACATTTAAAACACAAAAAAAATATACACAACACCGAAAAACAAAACGTTATACAAGAATTTGCAAAAATAAGCTATTTTAAATAATTATGTGATTATCCGAAATGTTTTAAATTCTGACGACACCTTCCTCCCCGAAGCCGCCGGACAATCGATGATCAACTGTTTCTCATGGATATGATTTAATACAGCAAGCCAGGACTAGTGACTTATGGAGAATTGCAGCTCTTTGTCAATAAATTGGTGTACGGGAGCCTCCCGGCACTCTGTGGGGTTATCTCTCTGTGCCTCCCCAGTGTGGGTTGGTCAGCATAGAAGTAAAATAATCAAATCAAACTTTACTTAAATAGCAAAATTGGTGCAAAAATGTTTAATACAAAGTGCTGTACAGGACTATATGAAGGGCCTGACACAATGTAAACAATAAGAATGATATTCATAATGGTCGCGAAAGCCTACGTGTTAAACTAATAAGAATGATACATGACACAAATTACACGCAATATAATGAACTAAAAGTATAATAAAATGCAAAATAAAAGCCATAATAACCAGTGGCTTTTCCTGCACTGCCATCTGCTGCCCACCACGTAGAGATGTGGTCTATGCTAGGAAAAACAAGGTTTGCTGTGTCGAGCAATCAATTTAGAGCAATAATTTGTGCAGTGTGCAGTTTGTTTTACACATCTACCCATTGGTTTGCTGCACTAGCACACGTGTGTATAATGACCTGTCTGGACATAGACTAAGGGTTTTTTTTGTTTGTATCAGGGTCTCATGTTCATCAGAGGCATGTGACAACCTAAGTTATAAAATCCCTACAAACAGCACCAGTTAATCCTGGTATCAATACAGTAGTGGCCGGGTAAACCCACATCTCCTCTGGTGGCATTTCGGTGTCAATCCAGGATTAAGTAATCCATTTACACCATTCGATCCTACAAACACTCTTTGCCATCGGTTCCCCTCCCGCTGCTAGAATCCTCCAATAGGTTTACAGGCTCCCCATTGTCAGCTTCCACTTCCATCGCCAACACCGAACTCACTGATATTATTCAAGACTCCCGCCCCACTTTTTGTCTACTCGATCCCTTTCCTTCAAGACTCCTCCGAGACAAACTTCCTGCCACTTATCCCATTCGTTCTCAAGCCTTTTTAACCAGTCTCTCCACACGGGCATCATTCCGAACAGTCACACAACATCGGCTCTCACACCCTTTCCAAAAAACCTTGGCTTAGATCCGGGTGATCTCTACAACCTTCGCCCCATCTCCAACCGCTCATTACTTTAGAAAGTCCTTGACCGTGCTGTAGCGCACCACATAACCGCTCATTTGACATACAATGACCTGGACTATTTTTAATCAGGTTTCCGAGCGGGCCACAGCACGGAGACAGCATTGGTTTGGGTAGTGAATGACTTCCTTCAGTTGGCTGACAAGGGGCACTCTGGTGCAACCAGTCCTTCTCGATCTTAGTGAAGCAATTAAATTTAGGGTCCAATTTAAGGTGTTGCTGCTTACAAGGCCTTAAACGGCCTTGCCCCATTTTACATTCAACAGCTGATTAACTTGCACGTACTGTCACGATCTCTCCTATCCGCAAATGTACATCTGCTTCATGTGCCGAGAACTAGACTCTGCCCCTGGGGTGGCCGTGCCTCTGCATGTGCTGCGCCAAGACTATGGAAGGCCCTGCCACCTGTGGTCAGACAGGCGGGGTCACTCACTTGCTTATGTCTTCTCTAAAGACTCACTTGTTTCACCTGGCCTACACTTCCCATCAATGATCAGTGGACTCTGGACTTTGCACTATTTATATTTCCTCATCTTCTTGGTTCTTTCAGTAAAGTCACGTAGAATGAGAATAAAACAATAAAACAAAATAAACTAAATAAGACAATTGTTTTATTCTCATTCTACGTGACTTTACCGAAAGAACCAAGAAGATGAATCCTTGCAGTCACGAAAGCTTTAAATCGAAATTTATTTCCTCACTTTGTGCATGGCACACTGAGATCCTTGCATGAATTGCGCCTAAACATGTAAATTATTATTTTCATTTAGGCAATGTGTTAAAATATAAACTTTATCCCATTCTGAGTTTTGGCTCGCATATGAACGAGCTGATATGCTCTGCGAGTGGACAAAAATCATCAAGCGTGACGGTGAACACGGCTACTACCCGCCAAAGACCTAAGCGTGACGATACAAAATTAAAGAATATGAATAAACCTAAATGAATCAGGTAAAGCCCACTGAGCTATTAGGTATTTTTCAAAGGCAACCTGGCCACACAGGATAGCTCAATGAAGAGGCTCATCATATGTTGCAATTTATAGCAGCAGCCAATTAATCTAAACACATGTTTGCAAATGTGCAGGGCAAAACCCAGCGGAAACTGAGAAAAATCCACGTGATTATGGAGAAAGAGAACAAGCAAACTCCAAATAAAAATATACAGGTATCATCAGGGTCGAGATGGAACCCACGATCTCCTGCATACCAGGCGAGGAAGACAAACGGAGACTAAGAATATATATTACTATAAAGAGCAGGGCACTGAGAAAGATCAAACAAGGTCATTGATTTATAAATATATTTAGTGAGTTCACTGAATTGGCTGACCTAATATTGGAGAAGGGGTGGGGGGGGGGAGTTGAATTGCATACCAATGAGATCAACATTTCATATCTAAAGAGTGAACTACCTTTATGACCACTTTGGTCAACACGTACCTGGTAGATGCCATGATCCAGCAGGATGACCTCCGTGTGACCAGATGCGGGGTCCCTGTGCACCAGCACGTTCCCGGGGTGCGGGTCGCAGTGCACGAACCCCTCCACGAAGATCATTTCGCTGTACATGCGGCCCAGATACCGCGACACCTGGTTCACGTCTATTCCATGCCTCTGCATGTACGCGCGGTCGTTGATCTGCCCCCCTTCCATGAACTCCATCATGAGCACGCGATCCGTCGACAGCTCCCAGAAGATGCGAGGCACCTTCACGGCAACATCGTCACAACTGCCATTACCACCGTCACCATCAATAATCATTGCCATCAATTCGAAGCCACTCATCCTGAATGTATGTTTAACTTCTTTCGCAATGTACACAGCAAACCGTGCTAATCGGAGGTGTGGAAGGACACCAAACTAAACACAAAAAGCAGTTCTAAAGAAAAGAATGAGCCCAGTCTCATCTGATCTTCCTATGGGTAAATCACCCTGAATGTGCACGAGCTCATCAGATCTCAGAAGCTAAACAGGGGTGAGTCTAGTTAATACATGAATGGAAGACAGCTTGGGTATACAGTAGCAGGTGTCATAGGCTGTAAGGTGGCCAAGATAAGGTGATACAGAAATGGATTCTATACCATCTGTGTGAAGCTATGAGCTTCAGCCCCGTGTATGCATAGGTTTCATTGGGGTACTTCAGTTTCCTCCACTGAATAATGGCATTAGCCTTGAGGCTGAGCCAGGCCTTCCTGGATAGACAGATGGAATTCCGTTTTTTTTATTGTACACAGCTTGAGAAGATATTTTCAATACTGAGACCAATGTAATATAAAAGTATGAGAAGTAAATTAATTTTATGACTTACAGACTTACGTTTGTTCAGTCTGGCAAGAGTGATAATTAATATCTGCATGTTTTTTATCGTAATCATAATCTTAATCCAGCCGACGACATCCTGTGGAATTTTAGTCATGTCTTTGTGGAGAGAATGTGGTAATAAGCAGTCCAATGTTTAATCCAGTTCTAAGTTATAAAATGATGGCATTGAGGTTGCTTGCATTTTTTATCCCCTCTCTATTCCCCCCTAATATTATCAGGTCATCCAATGAGTAAGCTCGTCAATTAGCACTGTTAGGCTTCCTCAATGCACTGCAGTCTCGAATTACTTTACTGAATTATCGTGGTCTGCGTCTTCACGCATACTCGTTAATATTGACTTGTCATCGTCAGTCATGCTTTGACCTTAGGTGGGTAGTCACAGTCACCATCATGCCTGATGATTTGCGTACACAATCATAGTCAATGTAGGTTCAAAGAAGAAAAAATGTTGTCACGAAGTACATCTATAATATTGACAGTGCCTGGCATACAGGGTAGAAATTCGTTTTGGAAAATACTTAAATGTATGATCGTTTTTTGTGGATATTCAGATCATTTACATGTATTAATTAAAAATCTATTCGTGCAAACATTAGTGATGTCACCTGATCCCACGTGACATCACTTTAGGTGGTAAAAGCACCGAAGTGATATCATGAAAATTACAAAAACTTCCTGATACGGCATGTTTTCAGGTCAATCTGAAACAACAACAAAAATCTTCAAAAAAATTGTATCTCAGCCCAATGAAAGGATTAGTCGAATTTTTGCCAGTTAATATCAAAAGAGTGAACACATTCCTAAGCCACAGTGAACACATTCCGAGGCCGCAGTGATTTCCCAGAGGGTGTGGGGGTGAGTGCTGTGCCTTCAGGAAGTGGAACTTGTGAAGCATGGAGGCGACGCGCTCAGCGTTGCGACCTTCGTTGATGAAGTCCAGCTCGATGGGGAGGTTCTTCCGAGCCTCCTCCACCAGCCACAGGAAGCGGAAGTCTGGGAAGAGCCACGCAACTCCACGCACTAGCACCTGAACAAGCCAAGTATAAATGCATAAACAATCAGTGTATTTGAAATACTGCTTGTGCATCTCTTTTATAGCATTGCATTCTCAGCCTAATTAATGTTACCTCACTTATTTAGTTTAAGGTTAATTCTATTTTTGTTAACGCCTGGTAAAGGTTTTATCGTCTTACAGTTTCTTATGAATTTTATGTTGTGTGCTGTTATGTGGTTATGCTTATAATATTCTTCTCTAAATGTTACCATGTAATGTCTGATTACATTGTATAGGATCTGGTTCAGAACTAAGACGCGACTCTCAGCCTTATCTACTATAACTAAACATTACATAAATTCAAATAACACCTCCCCAATTTCTCATTTTAAATACCAAGGAAAATTGCATCAAAAGCCAACGTGGTGTATAATTTAGCATTTTACACAAACGAATTATGGACTGCATTGGCAGAGGTGCACAAGCAAATACAATAAGACAAACTCGTAACATTTATCATTTGGCGTCCTCTGGTCTAACACCGTTTTGAGACGAGGCTCAACAGAAAGCTGTCTCTGGTGTGGACCAATCAGTTTCAAAGACAATGCATATATTATCAGAGTATGTTTTTTTGTGGTTAATGCAGACATGATTCCTTGTAAAAGGTTTCAGTTTTGTGTTTTAACATCTTAACACCTGTTTGTTGCCAGAAAAAAGGGCAAAACCTATTCTCAAGACAACCCTCTGTCAACAGTGCTAAATGAACGCATTGTTGGTGGGTTGTTTGACTATACTTCACCACGCACTTCCAATTAGCATTGTTGGCTAAGGTGCGAAAGAATTTCAACATACATACATACCACGCTAACAAGTACGGGTTGATGAAGGGGTGGAATGCCAAGGTGCTAGCTGTGGCCAGGAATCGAACTCAGGTTGCCATATTCATAACACAGTGCACTAACCGCTGCACCACTGCTCCACCCACATTCATGATCAATGCCGTCTTACAACAAAACAACATTTATTGGCTGACGTGTGAGGCCAATGGCGAAGCAGTCCCACTGTGCTTTACAGACAGGAAGCGATGAAGTTCATCCGGCCTCATCGTCATCATCATCATCATCCGCCGTGTGATGATTGACAGAGGGGAAAAGAGAAAGAGGGAGCGAGAGAGAGCCAAGCTAGAGTTCGCCCACAGCCGCATGGCTTGTTGAAGAGTACGACCGCCCCTGTGTGACCGAGTTTGTGACGGCGAGGCCGGGTCCGGGGCTTGTGGCGCGGGCGGGGGCTCCGTACCTCCATGACGTCGAGGTCACGAGTCGCCTGACTCCGCACCTTGCGGTGCTGCACCTTGACGGCCACGGTGCGGCCGTCGCGAAGCGTGGCGCGGTGCACCTGGGCCAGAGACGCCGTCCCCAGCGGCCTCGGATCAAAACTCTGGAACAGCTCGCCCACCTGCATTTTCATCACATCGTCAAATACAGTGTTCAGTTAAACAATGTCAATGACCACGAGCGAATCGCCTGATCCTGGCAGATCTCACGAGCTGAGCACGGTTAAGCCTGCATACTGTTCGGATGGGTGATCAATAAGCTTGCATGAACAGGTTGTGATAGGCTGCGTGGCTGTGCTACGTAATGGCCAGTAGAGAGCAGTGCAGCAAAATTAATTGTTGGACCGTAAGTCTGCTCCTGTGTCTATGCCCTCTGCCTTAACCAATCCGGTCAAATAACCCCCATGACCCGCACGACGTGACGAGGCCTTCATCCAATCATGTGTAGTGACTAACTCGGAGACAGTAAGACTTAGAGGCACTTCTTTTATTTAACGAGCACCATCGGGATAATACACACCCTACGTGGATATACACTGTTACTGTTGCTAGCCGATACACAACACTAACCGTCTAAGACTGACGGCGCTGAACTGAGACAGCCAACAACTATCAAGCATATCCTTAGCTCTTTCGGTAAAGTCACGTTGAAGGGAAACAATAAAATAATATATATATAAAACAATAAAAATTCTCACGACGTTTTGACCATAACACAAACGGTCATCATCAGGTGTGTCGGTTTGCATTAATTTATTTATTTTTAAACGGTGTATTTATTTATTTGCAAAAAACGTCAGCGCCACGCGCAACGATTTGGCAGTTTATTTAGAACGACTAGTCCATCTATGTTCTGAAAAGAATATGAATTGTTGCAGTCACGAAAGCTTTAAATCAAAACTATCTAGCAGCGCAATATCGAGGACGGCAGCAACGATGGCGACGAGATGGTAACGATGATCTTGAACCGCACGACGGGGATCCCACTTCCAGCAACAGCCCCGAGGTGCCCCACAAGGGCCCCTCTTACACTGTCAGCGTGGCCTCGCTCCGCCCCGGCCACGCCCCCTTTCTGGAACCTACTAGTGGGTTCCTGGTGGGCCCCTTCTGTGACCTTTCCCCGAGATCCCCCTCTCGTGTATATCCTGGCCTGCTGACGTCAGGACAGCCATACACCGCAGATCCCCTTTTTCGCCAGCAGCCAGCGCTATGCCACTACACATGGATTCACCAAAAGACTGCACATTCAATAAGTCAACAACCAGTGTCTCTATGCGTAAAGGGTCACCACACATTCTTAAGCTGTGTGGATCATGAGTATGAGATCAGTTGCACTTTCAGTGATTAAAAGTGCTTCCATTGATTTTAAGTCCGGTTAAAGTTTGTTTAACCAGTTGGGAACTTAATTGACTAGGAAAGTAAAATGTACAAGTAACCAGTGGCATTAGTCTGCCAGTATGTAGAATCCCCATTTAGCAATTTGCAGGTAATGTTCATTTTTTATCATGATGCTGGCACACAATGACATATTCATTTTTTATTATATCAGGGGATCTTTAACGTACACTGTGAAGCACACGGCGCATCGTATATATTTTAGTTAAATCACCCACATAAATAACTAGGGTGGCCCACCGGATTCGAACTGCAACAAGCTTTCGAACGTGCTACCGTTGGGCCATGTCACCACTGCCAATGTGGAATTTCCACCGTTGTAAACAGGAAATGAGCACTGCTTTAATGCTCAATTTGAGCAGGAAATCACTTTGATGGACACGGTTGGCTACGTATACACACGCACACACAAATTTGAAATGGCGATTTCCAGACGGCGAAAGACGTGGCCACGACGCACCTCTTTTCCCAGCTCTTCGCGAACGACTCTGTGCACGTCCTCGATGGGGCTGGTGGGCGCACTGCTGTGCAGCACCCGCAGCGTGCGCGTGTACTCCTCGGGCAGCAGGTAGTCCAGCGCGCCCAGGTGCTGCCCGGCCTTGATGAACGTGCCACGATTGGCGCAGCACAGCTCCAGCAGCCGCTCCGCCGAGCGCAAGTGAACCTCAAACGCGAACGATGCATTCGTTTGGTTAATATACGTCCGTTTGCATTCACAGTTGCTTCAAGCGTCATCGTCGTCGTCAGCCATGCTCAAGTCGCTGCTGGATGAGAGCCTCTGCAAGTCGGCGCCACCGTTCCCACCTGATGGCGGACGCTTGTGTTGCGCCCGAAACGTCGTGATTTATTTTATTTCATACCTACGTGACTTTACCAAAAGAAACAAAGAGTATGAATTCCTGCAGTCACGAAAGCTTCAAATCAAGATTGGCATACTGTGTTTCTGCTTTGATAAGCAGTAAGAAAAGTTCACATTGAAGGCACCAACATTTCTGCATGCACCCCTTCATGAGTCTTCTTACCAACCTGTGACTTGGCTGCCCAGTACTCATCTGTTCCGTACTCCATACGTTTTAACGTCCTCATGTAGTCTGCACTGATCAGCGCGGTCTGTGTGTGCAGGCACAAGTAATATTTCAAGATGATGTTTGGGAACACATCTTTAAAATCACATTTTTAACAAGTTTATATGAGTACGTGTGTAAATTAATGCTTCCGTGTAAAAGTATATTTCTATATGTAAATGTCTATGTGGGTCTATGATTTTCTACGTAAGTCAGTGTTGACTAGGCAGGGACCATCAACTCACTGCACTTGAGAAGCCAGATTAATGGATCTGACCCCATGAACCCTGACCTCCGAGCCACCGGGCCACCGGGCCACCACAGACATTGTCTAGCACACGTTTCCCTACGACGCTGCCACTGGTGCCCTGACCGTCCACACGGCGCGGCCGATCCTGACGGCGCTGATGTCCGCCGGGTCCAATCCGCTGCTAGTGTAGACGCCGATCCCCGAGACGGCCGCCACTGACAAGGTGAGGGCGAGGCGACGTGCCATGCTGGCACTGAGGGCACCTCCTGCATTCAAAGGTAGGCCAAGGCAGTCAGGCAGGCAGGCAAGCATTACTGCGGTTGACTCGAGTATTCAAACAACCAACAGTTTCATGGAGGGGAGGCCTTAATCCAGCAGTCGCTTGACAAAGACATCATGCTACTATTCAAAGTTATATATTCCTCGAGTATCCTGGCTGGCTGCTGGCTGAGCTTCTCTCTGTCCCAACAATACAGGCTTCCCTCGCTTTATGCGGTAGTAGTAGATGCTTTCCAAAAAAAGGGCGTGCAAAGCGAAACTGCACGAGTACACGGTACACACACAGTACACGGTACACACACAGTACACGGTACACACACAGTACACGGTACACACACAGTACACGGTACACACACAGTACACGGTACACACACAGTACACGGTACACACACAGTACACGGTACACACACAGTACACGGTACACACACAGTACACGGTACACACACAGTACACGGTACACACACAGTACACGGTACACACACAGTACACGGTACACACACAGTACACACACAGTGCACACACAGTACACGGTACACACACAGTACACGGTACACACACAGTACACACACAGTGCACACACAGTGCACACACAGTGGTATCCCACGTTTGGCCGCATAGCCACACGTAGAATGAATTCAAACCGCATACGGCGAATTTTGGGTAGGAATAAGTTAGCCGCGTATATGCGAAATCGCACAAAACGAACCCGCATAGGGAATATAAAAAAAACTCTAAATACATTTTATCTAGCCATTGTATGACATAAAAAGGGAGGATAATTTTAGTGATCCGAGCACAGGTTTTTGAGAAGACTATGAATTAGACAGCTTTCGTTGAAGGTACCAACATTTTCCACGAGGCAAGAGCACGTGGCTCAAGGCTTAATTATACAATGTTGTGACTTGCACGATCATTAACGCAACTAGCACAAGTGCTCGTTTGTTTTCGACTGGCTCGGCTTGGAATGACCCACGCATACCATGCCGAAATCCTCTCTCATTTAAATGCCCTCTCCCGCCCGTGTCGAGTTATGCTGTGGGTGTATACCCCATGCCGAGCCATCGCAATCCACAATGACAAGGCACTTGCGTAATGAATTGTATACGCTTACGTAACTCAGATATATTGGTGTTACATGCCGTGTACGTCGCTTCCACCAAGCCGCAATGACCAGCGCGGTGAAGTATGGTCGAATAACCGCCATGACCCAAAGAGCATGGAGAGAGGCCCTAATCCAGCAGTGGATTCACAAAAGGGCTCTGTTCTGTACATTGTGATCCAGATGTCTGTACATTGTGATCCAGATGTCTGTACATGGTGAACCAGATGTCTGTATATTGTGATCGAGATGTCTGTACATTGTGATCCAGATGTCTGTACATCGTAAACCAGATGTCTACATTGTGAACCAGATGTCTGTACATTTTGAACCAGATGTCTGTACATTGTGATCCAGATGTCTATACATGGTGATCCAGATGTCTGTACATTGTGATCCAGATGTCTGTACATGGTGATCCAGATATCTGTACATGGTGATCCAGATGTCTGTACGTGGTGATCCAAATGTCTATACATTGTGATCCAGATATCTGTACATGGTGATCCAGATGACAACTGACAATGTCCGCCTTGCATATTCATTTCTGTTTTAAATCAACCTTTAAAAAAACATTCCATTTTAGACAGTTAAATGGGGGGTGGGGTCACAACACATCTGGAGCACCGTGTACATGTGCAGTGTAACAACATGACGCCCGCGATATTCAGAGGCAAAGAGATCGTGGGATGGCTGGAGAAAATAAATGTCCCTCTGCAAGCCACCAGCACCTCTCACGATCCCCGCGATGTTACAATCCGCCCAGCTCCCTCTCTCTCTCGCACGCGACTTCACTGCATTGCTCCATCTCCCGAGTCCCGCGTTCCGTGCTGGGCAGCTGTGTGAAAGAGCTTCTTAGCTCATCGGATTCCTCCGCTCCGAGTAAAGATTCCGATTCTTTACCTCGATCATCGGCAAACATTGCTTTCTAGTAACTTTACTTAACAGGTGAATCCGTGTGGTTCCGTAACCTGCGTGTCGCTCTCTAAGTCTCTCCGGGCAGTGATCGGTGTGTGTGTGTGTCTCTCTCTCTCTCGTCATCGTTGCCCTGTGTAGAAGACACGCCGGTGTTTGACGCGCGTGTAAAAGCCCTTACCGTCTCTCGCGGGACCTCTGCGACTGTTTATTACGATGGCGATTGTATTGTCAATAACGTGAACAGTCGCTATTATTGTTGGCAGTGTTACGAGCGGTGTGGAGTTCTCAATGACGCGGCCTCTGCCGGGCCGTGTCGCGTTGAGCCGGTGAATAAAGCCAATCGAGCGGAAATCTGCGATCGCCGGCCGTATAAATCGATTCCCAACACCAAGCGACCTGAATTTAGATTCCAAAGTTCGTTACCGTGAATAGCTTCAAACAAGATTTACGCTATATTTTTTAATGTTGAATTGCTGCGATCGCGTAACAATAGGAGGAGTTGGGGAATGAGGACTGATGTTGTTTTATTGCAACAACAAAAAACATGGGATGAATCGTTTGGAATCGGTTGTGATTTGTATTGCTTTGAATCGATGTAGATCCGTGTCTTTGCTTGCTCGGCGCTCCATTGCTTGGGACCACGTTCTACGTAACTAACCACGTGGTGGACACGGAACACACGTGGTGTTCCGTAGCCACCACGTGGTGGCTACGGAACACACGTGGTGGTCAAAACACACGTGGTGGCACCGAGAGACCTCCACGGATATGCAAAAATAAGAATAGGTTTTACCCTTTCTGGCAATATATCTTTAAGGGGCGTCCATAAATGACGTCACGCGATTTTGGACGAATTTTTACCCCCCCTCCCCTCGTCACACGGCGTCACAAAAAGTCAGACCCCCTCTCAAATATGACGTCACAAAGCTCTGCCCCCCCCCCCCAAAAAAAAACATTTCCATTTTGAAAATAAAACATGCTTCAAATCGCTTTAAACTATTGTCATTGTAGTTCGTATTTAATGTGGCGCTGCACTCTGATGTTGTAGGAGAAAACAGGTATTAAAAAAGGAGGCATTGGAAAGCTTAAATTTAGCATAAAATTCACCTGAAAATATTCAACGTCTAACTAAAACTGCAGATGTTCAGAATATTATATTGAAATTATCTTATAATTATAAAATATTAAAAGTAATTATAACTATAAAAAATACTTGAAACTTTGTAGTAGAATGAAGCAAAATGGAGAGTACAATTATAACAATCATATATTCATTCCACAATGAAAAGCCAGCAGAATCATGAGAATCAAAATATTTAATAACAATCATTTAAAAAAATGTTCAAAATGTATGCTTCTCCATTCTCTCATGGAGAAGCAAAATGCTCCTTCTTGAAATATATAAAAGGTGACCTGAGTAAAATTAAATAATGAAATAGTTAATAATGAAAATAATAAAATTAGTGTTAAATTTTGATTTAAAGCTTTCGTGACTGCAGTAAAGTCACGTTGAAGGGAAACAATAAAATATATTATTTTATTGTTTCCCTTCAACGTGACTTTACCGAAAGAGCTAAGAATAAAAATTAGTGTTGTTTTAACAATTCTATATTTATTTAAAGTTGCGCATTTTGATGTGACGTCACATTTCTCACCCCCCCCCCTCGTCGCACATCGTCATAAATGTCTGACCCCCCCCCCCCCTCCGTGCGTGACGTCATTTATGGACGGCCCCTAATAAGAAAATATAAGAATAGTGTTACCCTTCCTGGCAATGGGGGGTTAACCCGAATGCGTACGCTCGCGTATGGGGGGGCTCTACTGACAATGTGCGTACGCATAGGAAACGGGTGGGGGTGGGGGGGGGGTTATCAGCAATGCCTTTTTTTGCCGCAGTCACTTACCAATGAGGTGTTAGACCAGAGGTCAAAACATCAGATACATTTACGAGGCTCAAAAGAAAGCTGTCTCTGGTGTGGACCAGTCAGCTCAAGCACAATGCACATATATTATCAGAGTATGTTTTTTTGTTTGCATTCTGACCACAAGCATTGTGGTTAGTGCAGACATGATTCCTTGTAAAAGGTTTCAGTTTGGTGTTTTAACATCTTAACACCTGTTTTGTTGCCAGAAAAAAAGGGGAAAATCCTATTATCATATTTTGCTACTGGCGCAGGAGGTCCCATGATGAAGATACAAAATAAGAATGTAATAAAGCATTTTGCAATAACGCCTGCCCCTTTGAAAGAGTGCCAGTATCTAAATTAACACATCCAAGTGGCCCGTGCTGTGCTATTTAAAGCAATGGTACGAGTTGTTTCAATTTATTTAATGATTTCGACTTCAATCTGTTGTCCTTAAATTTCTCGTAACCAAAGTAAAACATTGAGATGTACATCTCATCACCGACGGTAGCTCATACCTTAGCTCCAGTCGTCCAGATACACTTTACAAGACGAGCAGACATAACGGCATTGCCCATCACCGTGTTGACATCTCGAGATGTTCATCTTCATGACAATAGCGGGGCCTCACAAGAAAACTTATGCGGGACACGAGGTGGCGCTCGCGGGGAAAATTATGTAAACGACTGAGCGCTTTGATGAATGCGAACGTAACACGCACAGCCCTTTCGTCAATCCACTGCTGGATGATGGCCTGTCACCCCCACCCTCCAACGCCGTGAGAGTCTTGGCGGTTATTTGACCATACTTCACCACGCTGGTCTGTGCAGGTTGCTGAAGGCGGGGAGCATGGACGTTGTGACTGTAAAACAATGCATGTTGCTGCACTGCCCTCTATTGACAACGTAGCCCAGCAGCAACCTACAACACAATAATTATTTAATAATAATGTATCGTATTTATTTATCCTGGACAACCACGCCGAGCCGTCGGACTCTTTTACAGGAGGGTCCCGAATCGGGGTTTTAATGTTAAGACGTGTCCAGCCAGCGAATGACGAGTAAGTGCATTACACAGACACACGTGTGTATTACATACGCGTGCGAGAAAACCGGAGAACCCGGAGAAAACTACACGGCTGTACAGATGGAAACTGATGTCGATTAGTCCACTTGCCGTAAACCCGTCTTCTCCTGGTGAGACCACCTCCTCGACGCGCACAGGGAAGGAGTTTTGACAGTAGTGTTTGTGCGATCTGCCAAACCCTTGCTGTGTCGTGCACGGCACGGCACGGTCACCCATCCGAGCATTATTCAGGCACAAAGCTGCTTAGCTTGTGAGAATCGGGCGCGCATTACGGGAAACGTGGCCATATGCATCAACAGATGTCCATTTATACCAGGTTAGGACTACACAATAGCATATAGGTGTAAGCTTCAGATATATGTCCAATGCGATAGCCATAATAAAATCATTTACGTCTACAGTTCTAGCGCACTATGATCCTAGTTTGCTCAACCACGCTTTGCAAAGTCAGCTTCCTCTTGAACTTCCCGTGATGAGTCAACGCCACAACGGTGCTGACTGTCGACAAGTGACGATCACGATCGATCCGTTTATGCTCACAGGAATGAACACGTATTCCACGCTTGAGTGAAATAAAAAAAAACATCGTGAATTTCTCTGAAAAACAAAAAAAGTTTCCCTTTTGGGAAGTTTCAGGCTCACGTCTGGACGGAACGAAACGGAGCGAAGCAGAAGCGCAGTAAGTGTACGGGCCAGAAAATAGTTGCATCGAGAGCTCAGCGAAATAGTTCGCTCAGTCAATGCTGCGAAGGCTTTTTTTGGCATTGTGCTTATATCGCTGATGAGTTTGCGGGTCGTAACCCTGTGTTGCTCGGCGAGATAGGCAGCGACGCGATGAGGCGGCGCCAATCACTTCCCAAGCTCTGCGATCCTCTACATATCAAGATGTTATCGGCCAATTAATGAGCGCTTACATGTGGAAGGAAACCGGAGCACAGGGAGGACCCTGAGGCGTGTAAGGGGGGAACCCTCTATCCCATGCTTTAAAGTACTGCCTTCCCCTGGCCAAGCCCGGGTATGGCTGGGCATCTGTGTATTTTACTGGACATCTGCGAAAAAAGAGCTTCATAGCTCATCGGATTTCTCGAGGATAAATAAAGATTCTGATGGCTCCTCCTCGACGCACACGGGAAGAGAAAAAAAACAATCAATTGAGTTCTTAATTAACTGAAATATATCAATATTCAGAACTGAAAACAATAAATCCACCAGGGGTCCAGCATCACACACAAGTAAGCCCATCGAGGAGCACGATTTTTCTCAATGGAATCGCGTTCGATCGAGACTCGTTAAAGTTCCTCTCAGCCTCGAGCTCAGGGCTCCGCGACCTGCGGCTCCTGTGACGTTGTATATATCAAGGGTCATCGCCTTCTCGTATTCACCACACAGTGCATTGCGGCTCTTGAAATATGAATAAATATGTTTATATTCTTGTTATTTTGGTTGTCGACCGCTGTGCTAGCTTCTCGTGCTGACAAGACAGGCAGGAGCACTCATAGCTTCGTCAAAACGAGACGTAGCACATCAGCGATGCTTCAAAAGTCCTGATCCGGAATCGTAACAATAGATTGCCACAGTCTGCTGATTTAATAAATAAATCCCAGTGATCATTTGCACGAACACGCCAATGAAAAGGCCCGGGGCACGGTTAACTTGGAGACAAGACCGCAAACCGATCCCCCATTCCGAATCGTGATCCGTAACCGTAACATTTCATGCAGGGCAAGGGACGGGTTGGACGATAACACGATGATGTAACACGATTTTTGTTCCTGGGTAGTAAGTGTTATTTTCTAATTGCTTAAGCCTCAAAAGTATATAAAATGGGCTATTATTCCCCACAAACTTTGCTTTAGTTACCAGGACTTTACGTGAAGGAATGACACAAATGCACACCACGTGTTCTCATAGGTACATTTCAAAATATCCCTGTCTTGGTCACAAAAGCAAAGTTTGTGGGTAATAATAGCAATTTTCTGTACTTTTGAGGCATAAGCAATTAGAAAATAAGACTTACTACCCAGAAACAAACATGTTTTTTTCTTCTTCTTTGGTTCTTTCGGTAAAGTCACGTAGAATTAGAATAAAATAATAAAATAAAATAAGACAATACAATTCTCACGACGTTTCGGCCACAACACAAGTGGCCTTCTTCAGGTGAAAGAACAGAACTGTCGGGACGACGGAGCTTCAATTAACGCTGCTAAGATTCCCAGCGTCTTTTGAGCTCGGTGAGAGGGGTAAAGAGCCTTGACAAAGGCGTTTACATATCAAAGCAGGAGAATTTAGCGTTGAAAAAAGCCGAGGGATTAGCTTGTGACAGAAATAGCTGTCTTCTTTGGTTCTTTCGGTAAAGTCACGTAGAATGAGAATAAAATAATAAATTAATAAAATAAAACAATTAAATTCTCACGTTTCGGCCACAACACAAGTGGCCTGCTTCAGGTGAAGCGCTGTCCTCCAGACAGTCTCGTCCCTTCACCTGATGAAGGCCACTTGTGTTGTGGCCGAAACGTCGTGAGAATTTTATTGTGTTATTTTATTTTATTAATTTATTATTTTATTCTCATTCTACGTGACTTTACCGAAAGAACCAAAGAAGATGAATCCTTGCAGTCACGAAAGTTTAAATAGAAATAGCTGTGTTAAAGTCAAAGTTTAAATATCAGCAGAGGCATTTAGCATATGAACGCTAAAGGACTCGAACTACCAACTATCATAAAATAAACCACAGCGTCTTTTTAGCGCCATCTGTCGGAGCGATGAGTCGCTGTTACAATCCCGAAAGCCCTCTCCACAACCGATGCGAAGCACAACGTGGGGCGATTGACTCGTCAATTTCGCTTCTTCAAGTCGAACCATGACCCGGAATCTCTGGCAATTCGCGGATGAAGAAGGAATCGTCGGACGGCGAGAGGAGTTGCTTGATTCGTCCTTCGAGCGCGCCACCCGCTTGTTTTTCCCTGCCACCCTCAGCCAAAGAGTGTCAGCGCAACTAATCAACAACGTCTTCTTTGGTTCTTTCAGTAAAGTCACGTAGAATGAGAATAAAATAATGAAATAACACAATAAAATTCTCACGACGTTTCGGCCACAACACAAGTGGCCTTCTTCAGGTGAAGAAGGCCACTTGAAGAAGGCCACTTGTTTTGTGGCCGAAACGTCGTGAGAATGTTATTGTTTTATTTTATTATTTTATTCTCATTCTACGTGACTTTACCGAAAGAACCAAAGAAGATGAATCTTGGCAGTCACGAAAGCTTTAAATCGAAACAACGTCGTCGTCTTCTTGGTTATTTCGGTAAAGTCACGTAGAAGGGAAACAATAAAATAATAAAAATATAAAACAATACAATTCTCACGACGTTTCGACTGCAACACAAGCAATCATCATCAGGTGTGAAAACCACAGCAATACATTTTTTTTCTTCAAATTTTCTTGCTGTGGTTTTCACACCTGACGATGATTGATTGTGTTGCAGTCGAAACGTCGTGAGAATTGTATTGTTTTATATTTTTATTATTTTATTGTTTCCCTTCTACGTGGTGACTTTACCGAAAGAACCAATAATATGAATCCCTGCAGTCACGAAAGCTTTAAAATAAAAAAAACAACGTCGTCATCGTCATTGTGATCACACCCACGTCGTCATAGTCATGTGAGCGGCGCTCGGCTGCCAACTTCGCCGTCAAAACGCGGAAACTCAATTCTCAGTTTCACATCCGTGTTGGCTGTGTGGATCAAGAGCCGTCTCTACGAAGGGACTGCCTGCTGCTGCTGCTGCCGCCGGGGTGGGACGCATCCTCTCTGTGTGCGCGTGTGTGGTTGTCTTTGTTGCTGATATTCACCGTGTGTGTGTGTGGGGAGTGTTAAAGAGGCTTGGAACTGAAGATGCCCGGCTGGTGGTGCAGCAGCATCCTGGCCCTGCTCGCTTGCAGCTTCCTCTTCCACGTGGGGAGCGCGGCGTTCTCAGGCGGTGAGTCTCCACCGACGTGCAGCAGGAGCGCGATTGTCTCTCACTCTCTCTCTCTCTGTCTCTTTCTGCACTGGAACAAACTTATCCCTCTCCACGTTAAGCGGTCGCCTTCGCTCACTAAAGTTTCCGCCCACGAAACACAAACTCACTCACTCTTTGGTTCTTTCGGTAAAGTCGCAGTAGGCGAATATAAAATACAAATAATAAAATAAAACTGAAAATAACTCAATTAAATCGCGACGTTTCGGAAACAACACAGTAAAAAAATTTTTGCTTTGGTTGTCCCACCTGATGACGGAAGCTTGTGTTGCTTCCGAAACGTCGCGATTTAATTGAGTTCTTTTCAGTTTTATTTTATTATTTGTATTTTATTTTCACCTACGCGACTTTACCGAAAGAACCAAAAAGTATGGATCCTTGCAGTCACGAAAACTTAAAATCTAGAACAAACTCACTTGTTACCCCTAGCTCAACCCCTTGATCTCCCTCTCTTAACCACCACCACCACTGCCACCGTTCCCTCTCCTCCACCATGCTCCGTTTGCGTGGCTTTCTTTCACTCGTTCACGCCGTTCATTCCATCCATTCGTCGTCAATTTATCTTTCGCCGAATTGACGACGAATCGTCACAGATTTGCCCACCTCATCTCCTCCAACTTGACAATCCGTGCGTTGTTGTGCCGTCGTCAATTCTCTTGTTAAGCGCCTCGGTTTTAAGGCGCTTGTTTAAATTACGCCGAGGTAAGACGAGCGATGTCAGCCGAGTCGCGATTTTTACGTCGTCTGGCTCGGCGACTATTCGAACGATCGCTTCTCGACACGAAGGCGTTTTTTTTCTTTTCCCGAGCGACGTTTTAAAAACGGCGAATGCGAGCGAATTGTTTGAACTCGCTTGCTGCAAAGTGCTTATCGCCTAATTCACTGCTGTTTGTGCCACTTAAATACGTTGGGGGGGGGAGGGGTGTGGGGGTCGTGAAACTGCGAAAGGTGATGTGCCACATTTACGTCGGCACGACGGGCACAGTATCTGGTCTGGCGGGCTCCTCGGCCCATCATCCCGCCGGGATCGATACAATAGGCACCAATTTGTGGGGTTGAGTCAACGGTGACTGTGCTATGGACAGACTCGCCCCCGCGATGGGAATGTGGAATTTCAAATAAATCAAATTTCATTTATATATTTACAACACATTTATATATTTACGCGATATAACCCAAAAACCTGTGTTATGTATGTATTTTGAACTTGTTTTGCACTGTATGTCGCTAATCGGAGGTGCGGGGGGAGGACAACCAGCTCAACACAACAAAGCGTTTCTCAAGAAATTAGTTCTCAATCTGGATGTTAAAGTGCATAGCTCCAGTGGCTTTCTGATATCGGAAGGAATAACGTTCCAGACGTCCAAGTGACATGCTGTAGACATAGACGAACAGCACACGTGTCAATCCACTGCTAGACTAGGTCCTCTCCACGGCCGTGTGCGGCTCGTGAGAGTTGCTTGACCATACTTCACCACTCGCTGGTCAGTGCAGGCTTGGTGAATACGAGGGGACACGGATGCCGAGTCGTTCGCCATGTCTTGTGTGTGTGCACTCTTTATTTTTCAATTTCAGATCAACGTAAAACCCCGTCTCTAGCACTCTCCCCTCACCGCGGCTCTCGTGCCCGATGCTAACACTAAAACCATTTACTGCTGGATTTATATTATACCAGGTAAGGCCCACTGAGCCCATATATAGCTCTTTTTCAGAAGCGATCTGGCCAGAAATGATAGCTCAACATATTGACTCATCACGTGAACATTTATAGCAGCCAAATACTCTAAACACGTGACGTTGATTCTAAATGTGGTGGGAAAAACCGGAGGACCCTGAGAAAAATGCACGTGACCACGGGGAGAGAGAGAGACGTGTAAACTCCAAATATACAGGTGTCAGGGTCGGGATCGAACCCATGACTTATACTAGGCGAGGGAGTTAACGTCTCGCTCTCTGCCCGCTTGAACGTTAATGATTCGCCATCGAGGGGTCTGTATGGCTAAGGTCCTCAACGACTGGACGGCCAGATGCATGTGGCAACGTGCGTGTGAACATCTGCGTTGCGCGTGAGCGCGTCGAGTATTTGTGACATGGTACACAACAATGCCTTTCGCTGAACCCGCCCCCTGATGCCCACGACGTAGCATAACCTCGAAGAAGCCAACAGCTACCTGGCATGTATGGTGACCGGCCCATCCTAACAACTGAACCTCATGGCGGGACCCCGGGGGTCCCATAAGCCCCCCGGCTCTCGCATAGATGCTTAATAATTTTGGCGTGGAAAGCCAAAAGGCTGATGGACTTAATATATGCTTGTGTACATGTGAACAAATAGTGCACCAATTTTGCTCTGGCAATGACGAGGCTGAGCGGTAGCGCATTTGCGGCTTGTTGCAGAGGTGTTCGTGATTGGAGCCCGGCAACTGCCCTGGTTAATACTCTGGGTGAATAAAATGTGAATACGTGCCTTCTACTTGACAGTGGACGTAAAGATCCCATTAAAGTATTAACAAAACTATCGGCCATCACGTATGCCGCCGTCATGGTCCAAAGTACCAAAATTAAAGCATTTACCCATAAATTACATAATTAAGAACCATCACTGTCATCACCCCAACTGCAAAACTATTGCAGACGTTCCCCGAGACACAGAGCGCCATTTTGTGATGGCATTGGCCTACACAAATCGCGCGTATACCACGTGTACTCATGGTTTGATTCAAATTTACAATCCGTGCTCGTTATGTGGAAAAACCCAGTCTCTGACTTTGCTTGTGTCTCTCCTCCCGTAGGCCGGCATGCATGGATCACTCGGCAACGAATGCACACTCATCGCCAGCTGCAGCTGCGCCAGCACTTCTGGCAGACGGTGAAGACGGAGCTCACCATGCCCAACTCCATCCTCTCCGCAATCCCCCAGGAGAGGTTCCTCCAACAGCCGCTCGATCACTTTGACCGCCGCACCAAAGAGACGTACAAGCAGGTGACGCCGATGCCCTCTGAACCCTTTCCCATTCCGAGACATCGGCAAGTTGCAGGAGTTGGTATCCCCCGTTCACCGCTGAGTCTTGGAACGCGCAAGTGGTTCGCGTGGATTTTATTGAGAGACACAGTAGTGCCGCTGTTTTTAAAGACACTATTCTCACCACAGAAACTGTAACGACCGCACTCTATGACAGCTGAAAGGGTTCATATCCTTGTTCACCACTCGGAACCACCTCTCCCTAGGCCTGCTTCCTCGAGCTCAGCCCTTGGTGGTTTCATGTTCATCATCTTCCTTACCATTTTGTTTTTCCTCTCTTCTCGCGGCGTTCTCTAGCCATCTGTGTTGACTTGCCGTCAGCTTTTCCTCAGATCGCTATGATACGAAGGGGCTGTGGTGTTAAAAAAACATATTTTGCCGCTTATTGCAAAGATCCACGGTTCTAACTTGGCAGGCCGCCTTGGTTAATCCTGCAGTTGTATTAATGGTAAAATACTTGCTTTCTGCTTCACAGTGGACATTAAAGATCCTGTGGCGTCATTAAAAATAGTAGGCCGTTGTATGTCAGCATCGTGGTTCAATTATGTCAAATTTGTCAAAAACTGCCTGCAAATTACTCCAACGAGTTTGCGCAGTGATATCACCCTCGATTAAAATACTACAGGCTATGTCTGTGAATCATTGGACCGTCCTTTGTGATAGACTTGCGCAATAAAAATGGCCTGCGTACCAAATGTACTAAAATTATTATTTAATGTTCGTAATTGTATTTGCCTGTGTTTGTGTGCATCCAGCGTTACTGGGTGAACAACATGAATTGGAAGAAACCTGATGGTCCTGTGTTCCTTTTCATTGGAGGAGAGGGTGCCCTGTCCGAATACGATGTGCTCGCGGGCAAGTGCAAACTGACACACACACACACACCTTTCCCACACCGATACAAAGACAAATATCCCCATATATACTTTTAACAGACTGTTGGGGCAAGTGGTGTTAGCGAGGACTTACCAAGGCCGGCACGGCACAGGAGAGGTGGATGGTCAACACCATGCCTGCCCACCTTTGTCTCCCCAGTGCTGCTATGTACGCAATGCACGAGGCGCTCCGTTAAGGCTGCGTCAACCTCGGAAGCCCCAGGACCGATTGATATATTCACCGCTGTTATTGGTCATGAGTGGGAATTGAACTTGGGTGTCCAGGCTCGTAGCACTGTCCACTGACGCCTACACATCCACTTCCCACACAATCAACGCAAACACGAACCCGCACTCGTACATATTGCATTCTAGATAAACAAATTAGATTATTATTATTATTAGAAATATCCATTCCAGTGAAATTAACAGCTTCAAGTTCCCCCACCAAACAGTACATGTGTCGCCTACACGTGACTCACAATATATTTAAATTATCCATGATTTAGGTTTTTTGGGTTACATTTACGCGATCTGTCTTTAAACCCGCCACCACCCGACACAGCCAATTACTAAGGTTTGTGACATAAACAAAACATGCCAATTCGTTACTAATACAACACACCAGTGTGTTGGAGAGAAAATCCACAACATTTACAATCTGAATACGACGTTTCGCCAGTAATTACAACTAGCTACGTGTTATATTAAAATTAGTATGTTGAACATGTTTGGTCAAATTTGATTGAACGTACATGGCTCACCATCATGACCACAGCCTCCCCACCAGGTCCTTCCGGTCAAAATGAGCCATTGGTCGACTGTGCACTATGCAATGCCTCGTGTGAGCAGCTCGACCGGCAGGGCGACTTGCAGTCGGGAAGCGAGGTTTCTGACACCAGCCGCCCCCCTCCCCACCCTGGCCGTGCCGCAGGCGAGCACGTGGAGCTGTCCGCCAAGTACGGCGCGCTGGTGGCGGCCGTGGAGCACCGCTTCTACGGGGAGAGCATCAACCCCGACGGCTTGAAGATGGAGAACTTGCAGTACCTCTCCAGCCAGCAGGCGTACGCATGCGCACCACTCGCCGGCTGCAGCACTCCCCGGCCGCATCACTCGGCAGCCACGCCAGTCACTGGCTGCAGCACTCCCTGGCCACACCACTCCCCTGCCACACCACTCCCTTGCCGCATCATTGTTCCCGGACACACCGCTCTACGCCCATACCCCTCCACGGCGGCACCACTCTTCAGCTGCACCGCTCACCGGACTCGCCACTCTCTGACCGCAGAACTCTGTGGCCACACCGCTCTCTTGGCCACAGCAATCTTTAACCATGCCGCAATACTGACCGTGTGTGTGTTGTGGTGTGTGTGTGTGGGGAGCGGTACTGTAGCGGTTAGCGCGCTGTGCTATGAATCTGGCAAACCCGGGTTCGATTCCCACTCACGGCCAACACCAGTGACAATTATCTGAATCGGTCCTGGGCCTCCCCTAGGTCGACTCCGCCTCAAATGAGTACCCGCCACTGGGGAGACAAAGGCGGTCGGGCGTGGTGCTGGCCACCCACCCCCTCGTGTACCGTTCCGGCCTTCATAGGTGCTCGCTAACAGCACTTGCCCCTACAGTCTGTTAAGGCTACACGGGGGATCTTTGTCTTGGTGTGTGCTGACTTATGTGTGTGCGACTGTAAATGTGTCTGTGTGTGTACTGACCATCGATGCAACATTTTGTCTGTCTTAGCCATGTCTAAGCGTGTTGGTGATGTCCATACACCCACGGCAGCCGCTGTTTGCCAGCCCATGCCAACTTTATTGTGTGGCCTGTTTACAGTTGGAGAACTTTGCCCTCGTGCAATGAACATTGCTGTGAGATATTGTCCCGTTGTGATGTGCTCTTGTTGCTCATGATTCAGACTGGCTGACCTGGCCTCCTTCCATGCTTACCTGGTGGACACTTACAACCTGACTCGGAATAACACCTGGATCTGCTTTGGGGGCTCCTACCCAGGATCCCTGTCCGCCTGGTTCCGACTCAAGGTATCGAGAACAGCTGCTTGACATTTAGCATCATTGCTTTGCGGTTTGCCTGCCCGTTGACTAGCAATGCGATATCTCTGAGCTTTACGGGTTAAAAAGAACGCGTAGGTTAATCGCGGTGGCGCTGAATGGCTCTTCGAAGTGTTCGCGGGTTCTTCCGCAACTGAATTCAGGTCATTTCAATCAGGGGACCACGAGTTGGATGGCAGTTTCCCCCAGGTAACCCTACGCACTGATCACACGCAGCTAATTTTCCCCTGATGATTGCGCCTCTGGTGCTTTTCGCAGTTTCCACATTTGGTGTTTGCGGCCGTGGCGTCGTCGGCTCCCGTGCGTGCCCAGCTCGACTTCCAGGGCTACAACAAGGTGTGTGTTGGGTGGTGTCACTTGGAGCTTTTCACTGGCACCGCGACGGATTGCAGAGGCGCATGATCTCCGAATAAAATTATCCCGTCACTGAACCGCAGTCGTTGATAATAATAGAACGTGTTGAAAAAAAAAACAGATTGTATTTCTACTCTCATCATGCTTTACTCTTTTATTATTCAACATCGTGAAAATATTGTAGGCTGCCATGGTGGAATGGTCAGCAGACTGGACATTTAATCCAGAGGTCACCAGTTTGACTTTATTAGCACGGTTGGCTAAGTATGGTGCGAAAGAAGTTCAACATGCATACATCGCTCAGAGCGGCGGTTGAAACACCGGACATGTTTAGTAAATCCTAACCCCCCGGCAGCAGATATAATGTTTACACCACAGTTAGTTCAGGTCACGTGTTGTGGGGTAAAATGTGGGTGCTTCCACCTCTTCCAAGATGCCTTGCGAACATGGAAGAGTAAGTCGAATACCTTTCTCGTTTAGAGGTGGCTCTCTGGAGTTCCCTCTAGTGGAGCCCTGTCCAGCAGCAGTGGCGTGAGCAGGCAAATTGCAGGGCTGGACCTCTATCTGGAATTAAAAGAGAGTGAACAGTTGAATGAGGCTCAAGGCACAAAAAGAGTTAGCTTATATTTTTGGCCGTGAGAAAGTTGTGCACCACTCCACTATCATCAGCATGCTTATTTGTAATATCGAAAAGTCAAAATTGTGGATAACGAACTAAAGTATTTTTAAAAATTCTAATTGCTGAGTCCGGACGATAATAATTACGCCCTTGCTTTTTGACGCTCTGATAAACTCGGGACACTTATTTCTGGATGGACCACCGTGACGGGGATTGTGGGTTGTTCTTCCCGCAGGTCGTCGCTGCGAGCTTGGCAGACAAAGTCGTGGGAGGCTCCGACAAGGTGCAGATTTTGCCTGGAGGGCAAAAACACAATTTTGGTTAAAAACAAGAAAAAAAGTAGTAAAAACTTACAAAGTAAAAAAAAAAACTCGTTTGCCTGGTTCTGCTGATATTAAACAAGTTAGGAAATATCATGCTTAAGCATGGGTCTACGTAGCACTATCCCACACGTCTCGTCTGCAGAAGTAATTAAATAGAATTCTGGAAGCTCATGTGCGGCTGTCAGAGCAAAATTCAGCTTATTTCTTGAAACACTTTCATTTTGCTCTGGTTTGGGGTTTTGTGCAACGCTTTGATCAATTTGCGAGGTTTTGAAGACGGTTTGTCCCTAATAGGGACACAGCTTTGTACTACACTTTCAAAGAGAGCTAATGCATAAACACTGTCACCCAGAGTGAGAAAGCAATCAAAAATAAGACTGTAAGAATAAAAACGTTCAGATATGTGTTGGGATTGTGCCGCATGTTGAGCGGCAGGATGGCCGATGGTTAGCTCCATGTGCTGGGAGCTTCTTCAGCAGCTAAGTTTATCGTCGGAATTTACGTGCAGCTCCTGAAGAACATGCAACCACGTGGGTCGAAACGTTCGGAACATTATGCCGAAGAACGTGTGGTGGTACAACCCGAAAACACGTCGGAGAGTTTTCATTATTGCTACGGTATTATTTTTGAATGTGAAAATGTTTATTCGTTAGCTGCCCGTCCGTAATGGGGTGCCAGCGATAACCCTTGTAAACTCCAGCCAATAGGAATCAACGTGGAGCATTCAGGTGTCTCTATTTGGACCTTGCTCGATAAAAATGATGCAGTTTTATCAAAGGGCTCCTCAAAACACATTAGAGAGCTATACAACACAACCGCAGACTTACTGGATTCTGTATTGAAGATGCCGGATACAGTTTCAAGCCAAATGTAGCCTCTTAATTGCTAAATTTGCTTCTGCGAATTATTCAGCCCGGCGGGGAGCTGAAACAATAACAATTTGCGTGTTCAATGCTCGTACACCACGCGAAATATGTCATTTGTTTGGCCACATTCCATGTTCGATTATGGAGGATCTTACAACATGCATTTGCCCACATCATTACCTGGCTTAAGCCACAAATCGATTACGAATCACGACATTGACTGCAAAAACCAACGTGTTTTGTGGGGTTTAAAGGGTTGCCCGAAACACATCGGAGAGCTGTACGGCACAACCGCGAATTCGTACGCGGGGCAGCACAAAAAAAAAAAAAACTTAATGTCGTTTTTTTGTTTTGTCAACAGTGCTTGTCCCGAGTCCGCGAAGCATTCGCGACCGTTGATGCGAAGCTGACCGGAAAAGAGTTATCGGGCCTGGAGCGAGATTTCAAGTCGTGCGTACCGTTCGCCGGCCCTGACGATCTCGCGCTCTTCGCCAGCAACCTGGCCGACATCTTCATGTCCGTGGTTCAGTACAATCGCGAGATGCCCAACTCTGACATCCGGGCCCTGTGTGCCGCGATGATCGACACGGGCAAGAGTGCCTACCAACAGCTCGTCGCCCTCAATGAGGTTCGAAGCGCTGTGCATTTTTTTTTTTAATTCACGACACAAACCAACTATGGTTTACGCGCGAGCTGCGCCCATCCGTCTGTCGTGATAACTCGTAAAAAGATGATCAAATGTGAATTTTATTTTTACTATCAAGTCGTGTTGCTATCGGGGACTCTGTAGAAAACCGGCCAAAATTATCAAAAGGTTTGTCCAAAACTTGGCGATGAAATTCCAGCGCCACATTGAAAATCCACTTTCTGGACCCAAAGGCGATGACGTTACAATCCATGCGCGTGCCTCGCTTCCCTGCGACGTCAGGATGTGTGACACCACACATCCTGACGTCGCAGGATGCGATGTGCTGCTCAGAAGGTAACGCATGTTGTGAAGCGTTAGAAAAATCCATGCGATAATTTTCATCGAGGCTCTTTTGCCAGCGGGCAGAGATTCTGTCTTTAATCAGCAGAGGGCATCCACTTTTTGTGTTTGAGCCACACACAGCATTTTCATCAAAACACAGATGTGCTCCATGTGATGTCAATGTACCTGCTTTAGATTGGTACCCCGCCGAAATTGTAGATTTAAACTAACAGAACACCTGGCGCACACAACGCACGTGGCAGACAGGAAAAACAAATGGAGAAGCTTCCCTTTAAAGTCCTCTCCAACACACGTGTGTGAACGGTTTGACCCTTTTGTTAGACCAGGTGAGAGCAGAAAATGAGACTCGTCTCTTTCGAAAATAAACTGAAAAATGCGTATAGGTGCGAGTAGAAAGCACAGAGTAAACTGCTTACACGTATAACATTTAAATAATATTGAGTATTTTTCACGCGTATATGTCTTTGTGTGTATATAAAAAGCTAAAGACGTCTGTACTCAATCAACTATACCTCCCGTAACAGTATATTTTATACGTCTTGCCAATTCGGATTGTGGTTCGATTTTCCACCACAATTACCCACCCCGCGTACTTTATACACGTGTACGGAGACGGGGGCGGCCCTGTGTCCTAACCGTTCAAACCCGTGTACGTTTGTGTGTTGGCCATGCAGAACTACTTGAGCATCGAGCAGCGGAATTGCTCCGACAATACTTACGCCAACTTCATCGCCGACTTGTCGAACACGACCGCGACCCGGGTCGGCGTGGGCATGCGCCAGTGGACCTATCAGACCTGCACCGAGTTTGGCTACTGTGAGTAGGGGGCGCCACGGTGGCGAGATGTTAACTCCCTCGCCGGGTGTACAGGAGGTCACGGGTTCGATCCAGACCCTGACGCCCTTTATATTTGGAATTTGCACGTTCTCCCCGCGGTCGCGGGAATTTTTCTCCGCAACCTCTGCTTTTTCCCTCCACATTTAGAATTGCGCGTTTAGAGTATTTAGTTGCGGTACATTTTTCACATGGTAAGCCACTTCATCGAGCTGTTATTTGTGGCCAGGTTGCTGCTGAAAAAGAGCTACATAGCTCAGTGGGCCTTACCTGGTAAAATAAAAATTGTTTGGTTTAGTTTTAGTATAATGTGTGTGCACTTCGCACCCATGTGATCTGTCATCATCAGTCATGATCAGTCCACTGCTGGATTAAAGCCTAACCCTGCTGCCGCCATCTCTCGTGGTCCTGTGATATAACGATCCGTCTAGAACCTGCATACGAGATGATTTCATCGTTCCATCTCCATCGTGGACGTGCTGTCCAGGAGCATTCCCTCCATTGGCTGCCACTCCTTGCTTATTCTTGCCCATCAGACGTCAGCCCTTCTAGTGACGTCCTGCCCTAGCTATGCCATAGAGGTCATACATTTTATTTAAAACCACTGAAAAACTTGAAGAAATGTGACACCACATAGTAGGCATGTAATAAGGCACCAAATTAATCGATTATTATAGTTGGCCCTTACACTCTTAATGCATGAATCATGTAAGACTCAAATCGGTAACATTGTGTGTAGTGAAGAAATCGAGACAGAAAGGAATGCAAAGAATACAAGAAAGGTGATAAAAATCAGACATAACCACAACCCTGAATCCTTAATCACTGGGCAATGAATGTGCGTGTGCCCCATGCTTTCTTACAATATTTCCTCTATATGTACACGCTGGTGCGGTAAAACTGTTAGCAA